>NC_134865.1:82394271-83083438 GCF_049852395.1 Peromyscus maniculatus bairdii | reverse complement strand
CATTCTGCCCCGACGGCCACCGCGCCTCGTGCAGGCGCCCACACAAGGGTGTCCACACTCGCGCAGGACTTTCTCCTCCTCCCCTTCCCTGCCCCTCCTCCCCTCTGCTTGCAGCCGCTTCCTCGCTGCTCCTAGCTGGAGAGCTGGCGGCGGGGGGGGGGGGGGGGGACGGGACACGGGGGGGGGGGACGGGGGGACGACGACTCTGGCCTCAGCTGTCTGCTGGAGTCTGTAAGACTCAGGAATCGGGGGTGAATTCTGCCCTCCCGTTTCTCCCCCTCTACCCCAAACCCCTACTTAAGGCACCCCACATCTTTCCAGCTTCAGCCCCAAGGACAGCCAGCTCCCGTGGGGCGCGCACTGCCCGTGTCCGTCCTGCGGGCTCCCCAGGCACAGCTGAGTTCCCTCAGCTTCCTCTTCAGGTTCTAACCCACGACCTTGGAATCCTGGCCAGCTCCAGCTTCTCGCGCTGTAGGCTGTGGGAATTGAATACTGCCCTTCTGTGTTCCTACGACAGCTGCCCTCTAGACACCAAGCTCCTGGAGTGGCTGAGAGGAAGTGCCAGGCGCCCAAGCCTAAACAGTACACCCTGGCCCAACCAGGACGGTCCCTGGGGTATAGCGAGAGGGCCTGGCTCCTCACATTGACTCCTGGATTCTGGGAAAGGCTGACTAGTGAAGGGAATAGGGTGGGGATGGTGTCACTCTACAAGTAGGTTGGGCAGGACTTCTATTTTGGGAGCCTGCTTCAACCTCTTGTTTAGGAGGTTAGAGGCTATCAGAGGCCACAGCACTGAGCAGCCCTGGGGGAGGCCCACGTGGCCAGAGCCTAAAGCTACCAGCAGATACTGTGTCCCGACTGCCCCCTGAGTTAAGTGGGCTGGGTCACCTCTGGGTTCCTGACCTGCCTGAACCGTGAGGCAGTCAATGAATGTCAGATGTCAGCTAAAAGCTCAGTGTAGTGATGCATACCTGTGATCCCAACACTTGAGAAGTGAAAGCAGGAAGATGAAGAATTTAAAGGCATCCTTGGCTACCTAGTGAGTTCAAGGCTAGCCTGGGCTACAGAGAACCCTCTCTCAAAACAACAACAAAACAAAATGTCACCTAGAGTCGTAGTGGCTTGCACCTGCAATCCCAGAACTCAGGAGGCAAGATCACTGATTTTGAAGCTAGCCTGGACTACATAGTGAGGCTGTCTCAAAACAAAAGAAAAAATATCACTTGGAGACCACGAAGTAAAGGGCTCAGCATGAGTTTTTATTTTTGGTTTTTCGAGACAGAGTTTCTCTGAGTAACAGTCCTGGCTGTCCTGGAACTCACTCTGTAGACCAGGCTGGCCTCAAACTCACAGAGATCCGCCTGCCTCTGCCTCCCAAGTGCTAGGATGAAAGGCGTGCGCCACCACCGCCTGGCTTACCATGCTTTCCTTTCTTTTTCTTTCTTTTTTTAAAGCAACTTCTGGACATATAGGAGCTGTCCTGTCCCATATACCAGAGCTGTTGGACCTTTATGACTGTGGCCACATCTGTTGGGGGCCATTGCCACTTTGGTCAACATAGAACTTGGAGACACACAGGGCAGCCTCTGAATTCCGACATTGTCCACACCCCCTTCACAGCGGTCTCTTTATACCCAATCCCACAGCCTCCTGAAGGTTAAATTACTCCAAACATCATTGCAAAACATCAACCTAGCGGCAGTGTCTCCACTCACTGTGGAGTGGAGGATGACCTTGAATTGCCAATCCCCCTGTCTCCACTCTCTGTCCTAAGATCCAGGTGTGCCAGGCCTCCACTCGGCAACAGTGTTCCTAAGAACTGCAACTGTTTGCATCCACTTCCACAGCTGGGCGGTTGTTAAAGGGTTCATGCCATTATGTTTAACATGTGTCCAGAGGTTAAGAATATGGTGATATTTTATCTGTGCGGAAATGTGATTTTTGTTGTTGTTTTTTGTTTTTTTGAGACGGGGTTTCTTTGTGTAGCTTTGAAGCTTTTCTTGGATCTCGCTCTGTAGAACAGGCTGGCCTTGAACTCACAGAGATCCGCCTGCCTCTGCCTCCCAAGTGCTGGGATTAAAGGTGTGCGCCACCACCGCCCAGCCTGAAATGTGATTTTATTTCTATGTTAATAAATCCAAGTGCCTGGGGGTCAGAGCTGATAACAAGCCATTTAACAGAAGTCTGGCAGTGGTAGCACACGCCCTTAATCCCGATCACATGACAGGCAGATCTCTGTGTGTTCAAGGACACCACCAGCAAGGAGAAACACACCTTTAATCTCAATACCAACCATTGAGACCTGGAGGTCTATATAAACAGGCAGTGATGAGGAGGTCATGTGGTTGGGTTTACAACCAATGACAAAGCAGAACAGAAAGTCAATAAAATGACACACAGGAAGTAGGTCTCTTTCTCAGGGGAAGGAAGGCAGCGGCAGCGGGTGGTAAGAAGGTGGTCTTGGTCTCAGCTCTTAGCTACTGCTCTCTGACCTCTGGGGCTTTTAACTCTGCATTCGGCTCTGTGTTTCTTATTTAATAAAACCGTTCAAAATTACATCTACATAAGAACTAAGCAGTGCCTCTCAAGTGATGGGTGAGCCCAGGTTTGGGGCAGATGCAATGCAGAAATTGTTGGCTGGAGAGTTGGCTCGGCCGTTAAAAGCACTTGCTATTCTAGCAGAGGACACAGCTTCAGTTCCCAGCACCCACATAGTGGCTCACAACCACCCAGAACCCTGGTTCCAGGGAAGCTAATGTCCTCTTCTGACCTCCTCTCATACCAGGCAAGCATGTGGTTTACATACACTATGCAGGCCAAACACTGATACGCATAAAATAAAATAAAAACTTTTAAAAAGTTGTTTTTCCTTGATAGAGCATTTTACTCTATAGTCCTGGCTGGCCTGGAATTTGCTCTGTGCACTAAGCTAGCCTGAACTGCATTTTTAAGTGCTGGGATTAAAGGCTTGAGCCTTCATGCCAAGGCCAATCAAGAACTTTTCCTTTTTTTTTGTTTTTGTTTTTCTGAAACAGGGTTTCTCTGTGTAGCCTTGGCTGTCCTAGAACTTGATCTGTAGATCAGGCTGGCCTCATTGAGATCCACCTGCCTGTGCCTCCTGAGTGCTGTGATTAAAGGCATGTGTCAGCCGGGCGGTGGTGGCGCACGCCTTTAATCCCAGCACTCGGGAGGCAGAGCCAGGCGGATCTCTGTGAGTTCGAGGCCAGCCTGGGCTACCAAGTGAGTTCCAGGAAAGGCGCAAAGCTACACAGAGAAACCCTGTCTCGAAAAACCAAAAAAAAAAAAAAAGGCATGTGTCACCACTACCCAGGTCCAATTAAGAAATTTTAATTAGGGGTGGGGGGATGGGTCCAGAGGTCCCAGGAACTCCTGGAAAATGAGCCTATCTTATAAGTTTCCATCAATCACTACATCTCTGTTGTTATGCCTTTCATTACCCCAGTTTGGCCCTGAACTCCCAGGCAGCCTCCTGCCTCAATCTCCTGTGCAGGTGCCGAAATGCCCACCTTCTATTTTTCTGAGTATCTTTGCCTCCCTCTCAGCATCCTTTCTTCCAGAACTTCTTCTCTAGCTTAGAATATCAGAATGGGTTACTTTTGTGTAAAGTCAGAAGGACAAAAAGAATTTGGGGGGAGAAGTAAACACCACTGTATCATAACGATGTTCACACTTTTTAGAGGAAAGGAAAGGGAGCAAAGAGTGGATCTCATGAGAGGCAGTGCACCCTCTGCGCTCTGGCAGGGCTGAGCCTCAGTTTCTCCCTCTAAATGGGTGTGAATACATGGCTCGTTCAGGCTTGGTGAAGTGGGGTGGCTGGCTGTTGGCCCTGTGGTCCTCCGTCTTCCCCTTGAGCGGAGATCTCTGGATGAATCTTGAGGTGGCTAGATGGAGGAACAGTGATGGTCCCCCTTCACTGTCCTCTGCTGGAAAGGGCACCCAGGCAACAGGTACCCCTAGCCAAGAGTGCCTCCAGAGGCAGAGCAGAGGTCAGGCCGCTCTTCTGCCTCATTATCCTGGCTCACCCAAGGGTGGCTGAGTACTTACTGAGCACACATGTATTAGGTGCTAGCACAAACTCCAGAGTGCCCGGCATCCTGGCATCCAGGCGTGAGAGTCCAAGGACGAACAGGATCGCCCTGTGACCCTTGCCTTTGCATGACACTGTGCTTTAACCTCCAGCCCATGCTCCACTGCAGCCCCTCCATCTTAAGGAACATGGAGCATCCCAGGGAGATGCTGAGGGGGCAAAACGTCAGACAGGACAATGGGTGTGTGTCACAGTACTCGTGTGTCCAAGTGTTTTTGTGTGCATGGCAGAGATTTGTCATCTCAAGGCCCATTCCTAGCCCATTCCCCATTTAGACATTGTGTGGTAACATACACAACCACCCACAAGTCCGCAGCAGGCAGAGCAAGAAATGCTTCTGCTTTGTGTCAGGCAGAGGGGCGCCCCTCACCCCATCCCCCTTCTGAGGGGATAGACTGGGAGGGTGGTGCTCACCTGTCTCAGGAGACCAGCCTCCTGCAGCTGTGGCCTGGGAGTATGTGCGGCATCAGTGGCACACCCTCAGTCCTGACACACCTGTGGCGGCAGTGGGGTGCATCCTTCCGGGACAACCAAGGGATGGACTAGGGATGGAGGAGGCTACAGCCTGAGGAGGAGATACACAGGAAGGATCCTGCCCCACCTCTGGCTCCAGGCCTAGCAACCTCTTTCTCAGTTGAAGGTGACCCTAGACCTTGGAAGCATACCTCTGTCTGTGTAAACCTGGGGGCCTGCGTCCCTCTGGGCTGCGGTTTCTTCCAGGAAGCAGACTCAGAATCCCAAGCAATCTGAGAGGAGAGAATGGAGTCCTGGCTGGCTTGAAACTCAATGTGTAGAGCAGGCTGGCCTTGAACTCATAGAGATTTGCTTGCCTCTGCTTCCTAGAACTCACTCTGTAGACAGGCTGGCCTTAAACACATAGAGATTTGCTGTCTCTGAGTCCTAGTGCCAGGATTAAACCTGGTGTGCCATCATGCCAGGCTTATTTTTAATTATTCTGAGACAGGGTCTTACTCTGCAGCCCAAGTTTGTCTGAAGTTCTATATAGCTGAGGCTGACCTAGAACTCACCACCTGAGTGCTACAATTACAGGTGTATTATACCATGTCTGGATCCTTTCTTTTCTTTCTTCTTTTTGTTTTTTGATTGTTTGTTTTGAGACAAAGTTTCTCTGTGTAGCCCTGGCTGTCCTAGAACTTGCTATGTAGACCAGATTGGCCTCGAACTCGCAGAGATCCAGCTGCCTCTGCCTTCTGAGTACTGGGCAGCAAGGGTTCTTAACTACAGAGCCATCTCTCCTTGAACTCTTGATCCCTCGGTGTCCACCTTTCAAGAACTGGGAAAGCGCATGTTCTCAAGGTCCATCCTTGTTGAAGCATATGGTAGAACTGCCTTCCCTTTGAAGGCTGACTAGGATTCCATGTTTATCCAAGTGTCCTTCCACGGATGAGTGGACGGCCTCTGCCCTCTGGCCATTGTGAATAGTGAGGCTGTGAATACGTGCTCACAAATGGAGGGGCAGCATTTTGATGACGGTGAATGGTTAGGGTGTGGCTGAAGTGGAACAGTTGACTTAAACAGACATTTGACCATGATGGCGGCCAGGCAAACGTCACCAAGGGCCAGTGGGCATCCCTGGCTCCAGTCCTCTCTTCATGTCCCAAGGTGCTTTGCTTCATCGCTCCACACAGACCTGGACTAAAGTCCACAAGAGGCCAGGTCTTGCTCACCAGCCCCTTAGGATCTGTCCACACCACTAAGATGCAGGGAGGCATCTGATTGGCTGTGCTATCACCAGGCCACGCCCCCTCATAGAGTGTGGTCAGTCTATGGATGGGCTCCCCTCCGTGACCGGTCCAGCTCTGATGGGGCTCCAGGTAGCCTGAAGGGTGCCAGTCAAGGTCTGAAGGTGGCTTGTCTGCCCGCCCCTTGAACTGCAAGCTTGAGGGAAAGCAAGGGTGGGAACCCTAACACTTTCTAACAAGGCACCTGGGGCTTGGCCCTTGATTGTGTGGGGTCCCAATCGGCACATTGCTCTGCACCCCTAAGCAACAGGGGTCCCCTCACCAGCCGCTCTTCCATCACTCCCGTGTGGTCTCTAACCTTGCCTCAGATCCCGGGTGGCCTTCTTCAACAGCCCCGGCCCCCACCCTCACCCTTGGTTCTAGGGTAGAGGAAGAAGACCTCTCTCAGTTGTTTGTGGGTAGCCCATTTTGCTTTTCCCATCGGATCTGCTCCACAGGGGTCCCCCCAAATGAGGAGCACCCCTAATTGCCCCGTGTTAATTGCTTGCCTCACCTGTGCAGCTGGGCCAAGCTCCCAGGAGGCAGAGCTTGTTGTTGGAAGGTAACTGAATTCCCCAGCTTGCAAGGATTCAGCTTGGGGGACACACTTGTGGCTTGGAGTATTTACTCAAAACAGACATCAATTCCGCAACAACTCACCAGGCTGTCCCCAGCCCATTTGGGGTGGCGGTGCGCTGACCTGCCGGAAATGGCTGACACACACTGGGAAGTCTCAGGGCCGTCCAAGCCCTGGCTCTTTCCTTTTAAGAATTTTATTGATGTATATTAGATACTGAAAAATCCACATTTTATGTTTAAATTTTAATGCATTTATAGAGTTGTACAAACTAACGCCTGTGTCCATTTCTCACCTCATTCCCGTCCCCTCACCAAGGCCCCTGCGATCCCTGCAGGCCATCCCTGTGCTGGTTCCCTTTCTCTGCAGATTGCCTTTCCTGAATAGTTCACGTAAACAAACTAGTAAAGCATACTCACTCTGTCACTTTACATTGTGATCTCACTGTGAGGCTCATCAGCCTGCCCCTAACGGATGGTCCTCCTGCCTCAGCCTCCTGAACATTGGGATTAACAGGTATGAGCCTGGCCTGGATTTTTACATCTTCCCCCTTAGAACATTTTTAATTTTCAGTTCTTATTTGTGTGTGTGTGTGTGTGTGTGTGTGTGTGTGTCCGTGTCCAAGGAGGTCAGAAGAGGGAACTGGAATCCCTGGAGTTGGAGTTATAGGCAGTAGTGAGTCATCAGAAATAAGTACTGGGAAACTTCTAGGGCTGGGGTCCCCTAGGGCAGCAAATGTGCTTGACCACCGAGCCATCTCCAGCCTCCTTCAAGTGCTGGCATTAAAGAGTGTATGTATAATTAGCTAGCAGTGGTGGCCCCAGCCTTTGGTTCCAGTCCTCAGGAGGCAGAGGCAGGTGAATCCCTGAGTTCGAGGCCAGCCTGGTCTATAGAGAGAGTTCCAGGACAGCCAAGGCTACACAGAGAATTATCTCAAAACAAACAACAACAACAACAACAAAAGAGTGTACAATTAGCCTGGAGATGGTGGCGCACACCTTTAGTCGCAGCCCTTGGGAGGAATAGGCAGGCAGATCTCTGTTAGTTTGAGGCTAGCCTGATCTACAGAGCAAGTTGCAAGTTCCAGGACAACCAGAGCTGTTACAAAGAGAACCCTGTTTGAAAAAAACACAAAAAAGAAAAGGAAAAAAAAAAACCCAAAACAAAAAGAGAGTATATAATTGTGTTCACTAGCATACACACACACACACACACACACACACACACACACACACACAATTGTTTTGAGACAGGGTCTCATTATGTACCTCGGGCTGTCCTGAAACTGTGTAGACCATGCTGGCCTCCACCTGCCTCTGCCTCCCAAGTGCTGGAACTAAAGGCGTGCATCACCTTACCAGGTCTAGCATAGTTTTGAAGTTCATCTCTGTTATGGCATGCTCTTTCTATTGTGGGGATTTATAACAATTTCTATCTATTAGCCAACTAATGGATATGCAGCCATGCATGTGTCTCCGTGTTTGGGATATTATGAATAACGCTGCTACAAATGTTCATGCTTTGTGGAGAAAATGTTTTCATTTCTCTTGAGCAATAATAGCTAGGGGTGGAATTCCTGGGTCATGTGGCTTGTGTAAAACACTTGAGTTGTGTCTGGAGTTCTTTCTTCAGCCGGTATTCCACCCAGCAAGGAGTTAGAGTTCCAATTGCTTCATGCTCCTGTCAGCATGTGGTGCAATGTTCAATCCATTTAATTTTAGATATTCTTTTTGTTTTGAGACAGGGTCTTGTCTGTCTGGGTGGCCCCTGGCTGTTCTGGAATTTGCTGGCCTTGAACTATGTCCTGGAACTATGTTGGCCTTGAACTCACAGAGATCCTCTTGTCTCCCAAGTACTAGGATTAAAGGCATTCGTCATCACTGCCCATTAATTTTAGATATTCTGATGTCTGTCTATTGTTTTTTACTCTTTTGGGGGCCCACCACCGAGCTCTGAAATAAATCACACACAGATGCTTATTCTTTCATATAAATGCCCAGCCTTAGCTTTAGCTTTAGTTTCTCGCCAGCTTTCCTTAACTTATATTATCCTGTCTACCTTTTGCCTCCGGGCTTTTCCTGTTCTCTTACTTCTGTAAATCTTACTCTTACTCCGTGACTTGCTGTGTAGCTGGGTGGGTGGCCCCTGAGTCCTCCCCTTCCTCCTTCTCTGGCTACTTCTTCTTTCCTCCCAGATTTCTCCTTCTTCTCTCTGCCTGCCAGCCCCACCTATCCTTTCTCCTGCCTCAGTATTGGCCAGTTCTTTATTAGACCATCAGGTGTTTTAGACCGGCACAGGAACACAGCTTCACAGAGTTAACAAATGTAACATAAACAAAAGTAACACCCCTTAAAACAATATTCCCAACCGCTGTCCCCAAGTAGCTCTTCAATGACTTAAGGAGGGCATGGTGAACATACTGGCAGGAGCTTATCAGTATCTGCATATCTTTTCTAGTAAAGTGTGTTCATATCTTTGGCCCTTTAAAGATGAGAGATGGGCCGGGCGGTGGTGGTGCAGACCTTTAATTCCAGCACTCGGGAGGCAGAGGCAGGCGGATCTCTGTGAGTTTGAGGCCAGCCTGGTCTACAGAGCTAGTCCAGGACAGATTCCAAAGCTACAGAGAAACCCTGTCTCGAAAACAAAACAAAACAAAACAAAACAAACAAAAAAAAAAAGATGAGAGATGGCTCAGTCATTAAGGGCACTGGCTGCTCTTACAGTAGAACCAGGTTCAGTTCCCAGCACCCATATGGAGGCTCACAACTATCTGTAACTCCAGTTCCAGGGGATCAGACATAGAGTGTAAGCAAAATAACCATAAACATACACTAAAAAATACATCTTTTTAAAAAAGTGAAATGTTAAGGCTGGGTGTGGTGGCACATGCCTTTCAGCCCAACACCTGTGAGGCAGAGGCAACACACACACACACACACACACACACACACACACACACACACACACAGGTTGGGCATATTCTTTATATATATATAATTGATTTTTCAAGACAAGGTTTCTCTGTGTAGCTTTGGCACCTTTCCTGGAACTCACTCTCTAGCCCAGGCTGGCCTCAAACTCAGAGATCTACCTGCCTCTGCCTCCTGCGTGCTGGAATTAAAGGCGTGTGCCACCAACGCCCCACAAAAAGTTTCACTATGTAACCTTGGGTGGCTTGGAACTAAAGGTATACCACCATGTCTGGCCTTGCTATATTTTGAAAATATGATTTGCAAAGGTATTCCCTCAGTCTGTACCCTATTTTTCCCTCTATTGATGGTATTTTGTTTCTTTAATTTTTAAAAATTAATTTATTTTTGTACCAGAGTTTCACTCAGGAGTTTAGGCTGGCCTCCAACCTAAGGCGATCCTCCTGCCTTAACCTCCTTAGTTCTGGGTCATGCCTGGCCTTCACCTTCACCCTTGAATTAGCCTTCCTGATCATCCACCTCTCCTCTAGGCCTTCCAATTCTACTTTATCAGGCTTTGCTTCCTCATACTCAGGCAGCCTTTACCTCACTTTGTATCTTTTTTACAAATTTATTTTAAAGTATATGTATGTCTGTATCCCTAAGAGCAGATGCATCTGAGGCCAGAGGCACAGGAATCCCCTGAGGCTGGAGTAAAGAAGGGTGTAAGCCACTTGATGTGGGTGCTGGGAACTTGGAGCCTCTTAAAACAAACAAACAAACAAACAAACAAACAAAACAAACCAGAATAATATGCTCTTAACTGCTGAGCCATCTCTCCAGACCCTATCTTACTTGTGTGTGTGTGTGTGTGTGTGTGTGTGTGTGTGTGTGTGTATTTGTTTTTTCCAGACAGGGTTTCTCTGTATAGACTTGACTGTCCTGGAGCTAGCTCTGTAGCCCAGGCTGGCCCGGAGCTCACAGGGATTGCCTGCCTCTACCTCCCACGTGCTGGGACTAAAGGTGTGCGCCACCGCTGCTCTTTTTTTTGAGACAAGATCTCACGCAGCTCAAGCTGGCCTCAGCTTCACTATTTAGCTGAGGATGACCTTGAACTCCTGATCTTCTTCCTCCTACTCCCAAGTGCTGGTGTACAGGCGTGTACCACTGAGCCTGGCCCTTAGTGATGTGTGTTTTGAAGATTTATTGTTATTTTCAGTTATGTGTATGTGTGTAGGAACTCAAGTCCTTTCAAGATCAGCATGTTTTCTTAACTGCTGAGCCATCTCTTCAGGCCTCAGTGTTTTTATTTCTTTTTATAATTTCTTTTTTATGTTTATTTATTTTATTTTCTATGTGTGAGTCTTTTGCCTTCATGTATGTATTGTGCATGCCTGGTGCCCACAGAGACCAGAAGGATGTTAGATTCCCCGGAACTGAGTTACAGATACTTGTAAGCCATTATGTAGGTGTTAGGAATCAAACTGGGTTCCTCTGCAAGTGCTCTTAACCACTGAGCCATCTCTCCAGACCTGTTTTTTTTTTTTTTTTTTTTCTTTGAGACAGGGTTTCTCTGTGTAGCTTTGCGCCTTTCCTGGAACTCACTTGGTAGCCCAGGCTGGCCTCGAACTCACAAAGATCCGCCTGGCTCTGCCTCCTGAGTGCTGGGATTAAAGGCATGCGCCACCACCGCCCGGCCCCCCTGGTTTTTTTGAGACAGGATCTCACTATATAGCCTTGGCAGGCCTGGAACTCTTTATATAGACCAGGCCAGCCTTGAACTCACAGAGATCCACTTGTTTCTGTCTCCCAACTGTGCTAGAATTAAAGGTCTGTGTCGTCATACCCAGCACAGTGATGCTTTTCTTCAATTTCCCAAGCCATGTAACAGCCCAGGAGGGCAGAATGTCGTCTGGGCTGGGTACAGCCTGAGGACACGGTATCTTAGGACCTAGCTGGCCACCCACTCACTACACGTGGCAGCAGCTACTTGTATCCCACTGCACCTGGTAAAAGTCCTGCTTTAACGCCCAGGCCACAAGGCCCACACACACACGCACCTGGCTGTTCCCCTCCTCTCGCTTGGCTTTTCTGTCAAGTCTCAAAAGTACCGGCTTCAAAGTTCAGACTGTTCTCGGTAGCTACTCTCACAGCCGTGGTTCACTTTGTCTCCTCCCCCGCTCGGCCTGAGACATTACTGCACCCATTTCTGAGAGGCCGGCCCTGACCGCTTCACCTCAAGCAGCTGTCCTCCATGCCTCTGCCATCACCCAAAGATGCTGATCAATGAAATCCTGCTGCAAGGAAGCCCAAATTAGCCGTGGGGAGAAGCCACGCAGAGGCGAGCCAGAGGCCCTGCTTGGGACAAGAACCCCCGCAGACTAGAAACAGCCAGCGGAGCCCCCATTTTCCAGAGCCGTTCAATCGGGTGAAGCCTCGTGGGACATTTCTCGGAGTGAGCCTCCAGATCACTGCAGATCAGGGAGATTGGCTGAAACCGCGGAAAGCAGAACCAGCCAGGCAGGCGAAGAACAGCGAGAAACAGCAAACACTGCTGCCTTGAGCCACGCTGCCGCCGCCGGGCTGGTTCTTAGCTGGTTCTTACACAGCCGTGACTCACCGCTGCTCCCGGGGCGGCTCCTTGCCTCTCAGCGGTTACTGACCTACCGATGTGCGGACCTCTCTCCCTCAGCCCCCTTTCCCTGCTGGTCCAGGATTTATTTGTTTGGGTTTTGTTTGTTGTTTGTTTTGAGGCAGGGCTTTACTGTGTAGCCCAGGCTGACCTTAAACTCATGGCATTTCTCCTGCTTCAGCTTCCTGAATGTGGGAATTACAGGTATGAGCCACCAGACCTGACTGGGAATTGAACCCAAGTCCTCTGGTAGAGCAGCCAATGCTCCTAACCACTAAGCCATCTCTCGTTTATGTATTTATTTTGAGACATGGTCTCACTATGTATCTCTGGCTGGACTAGAACTCTCTGTAGCCCAAGCCTGCCCCTGCCTTCCCCAGTGTTAGGATTAAAAGCCTGAAAGGTGGGCAGTTTGCCCAAGCACCCCTTTTTTTTCCCGGCTGGGGAACCCCTCCCAGAGTGTTTCTTCCTGATTTGGTGACTCTGAGAGATAGCTTCCCAAGGAACCTTGATGTCTGATCTGGACAGCAGCGAACGCTTTGTGTGCTCTATTGGAGTCTCACTGGGGTGCAGGTAGCAGGGTCACAACCGACATCCGCCTCTTTGCCAGGTGGGTACGGACGGGGAAGCCCTTTCCTAAGCTGTTCTGGCTTCAGTGTCCGTGTCTTCATGTGTTCAGTCCTCAGCCCTGCAGGCGTCCAGGAGCCTCATAGATGTGCACCTGGGGAAGGTCAGGCCAGGGCCCGAGGGGACCAGGAAGCTCTCTGGAGATGTCGTTATCGTGCTTGGTGAGCGAGCTAGGCTAGGAGGACGGCATTCCAGGTGGAGAGCTTGCTTGGCTCTGTGACCGGAAGCGAGAGGTGGAATTGTGCAGAGGGCTGGACTTGGGCCACCTTCGCCGGCAGGCAGAGGGCACTGAAGACACAGGCCGGTGTGTTTCTTGGCCGGTAGGGGGAAACGCCTTGTCGGCATGTCCACACAGCGCTTGCCAGCAGCTTGAAGCGCTGTAAACTTAGGTGGTGTCGCACAATCCAAAGCCTGGGCGCCTATGGGACCCCCAAAGAGAGGTGGAGAAACGGATTAGCAAGACCAGCCTTGCTACGAGAGGAGCGGGTCGTGGAGGACAGGAAGGCCAGCGCCGTGTAGGGGGATGGGGTGGGGTGGGGAGGTGGGCGGATGGGAAGGGTGGGGCCGGAGTGGCCGCAGGGTGCGGTGGCCAGGACTGGGCCGGATTCAAGTGCAGGAGGCAAACTTGTGTAGGAAGGGGGCCTGCGGAGGGTGCATGGCTGGAGGAATGGGTAGCACTGCCAGCAGTGGGTCCCGAACCCGCCGACCCAGCGGAGTCCTGAAGCTCGGCGGCTGGGGACCTGGCGCCCTCCCAGGCGCCGCGCCCTAGAGGCTCCGCGATCCCTTCCTCTACCGCTAGGGGGCAGTGCTGGCCGCTGCTCCGCGGCACAGACCGAAGTACGGAGGCCACGCCTCGCCTCCTCCTACCAGGCAGAGCTGCAGGGCAATGCTGCCCCCTGTGAGCTCTCCGTGGCCCCGAGGGTCGGAGGGGCTGGCTGGACGCCCCTCCTTGCCCTGGGTCCTTCTAGAGTGTCTCCTTGCATCACGTGAGACAGTGAGGATGCAAAGGTGCGGGCTGCTTGGGTTGTGGGAGACTGCAGAGCAATGGTGCTCTCGACCGAGAGGCCGCTGTATCATCAGGGCTTTTCTGAACCCCGTGACCTGAGCTAGTCCTGCCCCCACCCCGGCCTCAGTTTATTCTTCTGCCTTGCTTTTCTGTCCGCTGCCGCTGCTCCTCGAGTTGGCAGCTCGGAATGGCACTATATAAATAAGATAGGCAGCGCAGAAGACGCAGAGGGAATATGTGCAAAGCCGTATCTGACCCTCTGGCCCCGCGGTTCACAGTCCAGAGAGGTGGGACTGACTCCTCAGAGCCCCTGAGCTTGAGGCCAGCAATGAGCTGAAGTCACACAGCCCCGCAGGGATCCAGGTGCTGGGAAGGTCAAGAGCGCATGAGCTGGCTTTCTCTTCCTAGCCTTCCTGATCTACCAACGTCCCAACCCCCAGGGCGTCAGAGTTTGCGTCTCCACTGGTAGGAGTTCGGCAGGTCTGGGTCCTGGTCAGGATCCGGCTGGGCCCATGAGGCTTCTTTTCCCAGAAGCCTAGCTGTGCCCTCCGTCTGCCATTCAGACACAGCTGGTGAGGGAGAAATGATTACTTCCGGCTTCCAGCTATGTTCTCACACTCCCCACTCATTACCTGTTCCCTCTCCACCTCCCTCCCAGCGCTTCAGGGTCAGCTCCCCTCCCCCTCCATGATTAACCCTTTGTCCACTTAGTCATCCTCATTTATGGGGCACCTTCCACCTTCTTGGCAGGACAGGCAGGCCCCACCCTCTGAGCTGACCCAAAGGAGTCACCACTTCCTAGGCAGGGTGCTTGGGAGTGGGGTGGGGGTAGGTGCACTCCTTGTGCCGGTCCCTTCAGAAACGAAGCCATC
The DNA here is from genome assembly GCF_049852395.1 of Peromyscus maniculatus bairdii. Taxonomy (NCBI): domain Eukaryota; kingdom Metazoa; phylum Chordata; class Mammalia; order Rodentia; family Cricetidae; genus Peromyscus; species Peromyscus maniculatus. The sequence goes on along the minus strand of NC_134865.1, from coordinate 83,068,965 downwards.
CTCGCTTCTGCGGAAGAGCAAGCCTGGCAGAGGGCACCTGCAAAGCGCCCGAGACTGAAGGCTAAGGCTCTAAGGAGTTGGGGTGGAGGTTTTAGTTTGAAAAGTGGGTGGGGATGGCTTGGAGAAAAAGAGATCACCACATCTGACTTTGGTTGTGGCACGTATATTAGGGGGTCTCTTGAGGAACAGGACCAACAGAATATGTGTAGGCTATATTGTATACACTTGATTTGTTGTTGTTGTTCTTTGGGTTTTGTTTGTTTGTTTTGAGACAGGGTTTCTCTTTGTAGTTTTGGAGCCTATCCTGTATCTCGCTCTGTAGCCCAGGCTGGCCTCACAGAGATCTGCCTGGCTCTGCCTCCTGAGTGCTGGGATTAAAAACAGGCTACCACAGCCAGCAGCTCCCACTTTTATCCTTCCTAGGTCTCTAGACTCTTGGATGGTGCTGCATACATCCAATTGCAGACCCACAAGTCAGCTGGCATTGGGAATGCCCTCACAGACACACCAGAAGTTTGCCTTACAAATCTCCTGGGCAGCTCTCAATCCAGTCAAGTAGCCCATCAAGATCAGCCCATAGCATCTCCAGGCTCCTGGAGGCTGAGGACTTCTCCTGGAAGATTATCATTGGCTATGGCTAGTTATAGATGGTACAAGAAGGCTCCTTGGAAGCTCCTTGTCCTCTAGGAAGTCTCGATGCCCACACACCTAGAATCCTTAGTTCAGGTCCAAGGGCCTGTTTGTAAAGAAACCAATGACATTACTCAGAAATTTTGTGACAAATCACCACCCCTGACCAGCAATGGAAGAGCTTAGCCTACCATCTTGTGTCTTCTGATGGGGACTTTTTTTTTTTGAGGTAGCATTTCTTTGTGTAGTCTTGGCTGCCATGGAACTAGCTCTGTAGACCAGGCTGGCCTCAAACTCACAGAGACCCACCTGCCTCTGCCTCAGAAGTACTGCAATTAAAGGCGTGCGCCACCACACCCAGCATGCTGGGGACTTACGATGGGAGGGACCACAGCTTTTACAGAGTCCAGCCCCCAGTGGGATTATTTGGAACATACACAGCTAAAGCCTTCACTTCCTGAGACTGAATAAAGGTAACAGGGTGCTGGGCGACACCCATTCCTGGGGAGATGTGAACAAGCACCTACTCACTCCAGAAAGGGAACCAATGACATCAAAGTAATGATGCCACCAAAGTCCAACTTGGTGAGCCAGTATGTTTATTAGTCACTTAGAGGAGCGTGAGTGACTCAAAGGCGGCTGCATCACCAGGGCCTGCCCTGATGTCTGCACTCTGCTTGCAGTAGCTCCCCGGGGTCTGGGAGGCTCCCAATCTCAGCAGTCCTCACTGCTTATATAACACCAGGGAGATGGAGGCCTTGTGAATCTGGTACGTTTCAGGGACTTCCTAAGGTTTCTGAGTTTGCTTTTTGAGTCTTAAGGGGCTTCTTCCAGGAGGAAATTGCTGGCCAATGGTGTTGTCCGTCTCAGTCCCTACTTATAAGTATCCTGACCTAGTACACAGGTAGTGGGTGGGATAAGGTCAGTGAGACAGCGTTTTGTCAACAGGCCATGTCTCTTTAAACATTTAATTAGACCAGTAACTGTTGGCCATGTGGCTCTTTCAAAAGACTTCGATTCCTTCAGGTATATACCAGAAGTGGCACAGCTAGGTCATAAAGTGCTATGTTTAGTCCCTTGAGGAACCCCATACTGATTTCCATAGTGGCCGCACCAGTGGACACTTCCATCAGCAGTGAATTAAGAACCTGCCCTCCCAACCCTTGCCAATATCTAATGTCGTGTGTTCCCTTGAGTTCAGCCATTCTGACTGGGCGAGGTGGAATCTCAAAGCAGCTTTAATTTGCATTTTCCTGATGGGTAAAGATGTTGGACGCTTTTTCAGATATTTAGTGGAATGGGTTTGTATTTCCTCTTTTGGGAATTGGGTATTCAGTTGGTTAAATCTGTTGATTGGGTGACTTCTTTTTGGTGTTTAATTTTTATAGTTCTTTATAGATTCTTGATATTAATCGGCTACTGGAACTATGGGGTACATAGTTGGAAAGACATTCCCATCCTGTGGGCTGTGACGAGCCCGCCCCCCAGGGTGGGGGACCGTGTGTACGCTACAGAAGCACTCTTCTGTTGGGTGAGGTGATTGCCTCAGCCGTGCAGGCTGAGTCTTTAGGCTCGTGTTTCTTTTCACACTTTTTCCCTGTAGAAATAGAAAGAAGGAGCCGTGGGGCTGGGGCAGTGACCCAGGGCACTTGGTGCTTCTGCAGAAGATCTGGGTTCATTTCCCTCAACCCACAGAGTGGCTCGCAAGAACCTGTAACTCCAGCTTCAAGGGTCCTAGCACCTTGTTCTGGTCTTCATGGGCACCAGCACACATGTGGCACACATACATACATGAGGGTAAATACTCATAAAATAAAGATAAGTAAATCTTAAAATAAGAAAGAAATCATAGCAACTTGGTTACTGGGGTGTCTCTGTGGTCACCAGGGTTGTGCCCATGGGGACCAGGGGGACCCTCATCGTCCTCTTGGACAAGATTCTGTGTCTCTGCTGGGCAGATGAGGAGATGTAGCATAGGTTCTGTTCTTGCCTGTGACTGTACTGTGGCTGGCATGTAATGTGTCACCTCTTGAGAACACAGGGCACTATCATCATTATGCCATGAAAGCAAGGATGTCACAGCCAATCCTCTTAGGAGTGAAGAGTGCTTCTCCAACTGGTCTAAGAAAAAAAGATAATTTACCAGCTCATGAAATGGAAAAGGCTGGGTAATCAGGCATGGCTGGATCCACAAATCCTACAAAGACACAAATGAGAGAGGCTGCCTGCCGGGTGGTGTCCATGGCGGCAGTGCATGTCTTTAATCCCAGCCAGCAGAGCCAGGTGGATCTCTGTGAGTTCAAGGCCAACCTGGGCTACAGAGTGAGTCCCAGGAAAGGCGCAAAGCTACACAGAGAAACCCTGTCTCGAAAAACCAAAAAAAAAAAAAAAAAAAAAAAAGATCAAGAGAGAGAGCGAGAGAAGCAGGCCATGGGGCCCGGCTCGCGCTAAGGCAGGAATGCAGGCTAAACAGCAAAACATCCATCTCCTGGGTACTTGGCTGATGCCTATTCTGTTTAACTATGTAATAGCAGTGATAAATTTGAATATGAAATTCATGCTCAAGTGTGTTTTGAAGTTTTTTGTTTTTTGTTTTTTAGTGTGTGTGTGTGTGTGTGTGTGTGTGTGTGTGTGTGTGTGTGTACAGGTACCTGCAGAAACCGGCAGAGGGTGGAAGATCCCTTGGAACTAGAGCGGTTGTGAGCCATCCAGCATGGGTGCTGGGAGGCAAACTGGGGTTCTCAGCAAGAGCAGCAAGTGCCCCTAACCGATGAGCCACCTATCTACTCCCAGGAGTCGATTCTTGTAGGAAACATTCAAGAGCAGCTGCAGTGAGCATCACACATTTAACAACGTGAGAGCCACATTTAGCCAGGATAGGATGCCAACAGAGGGCGTGGGTGGATGTGAGGCCCTGGGATCAGTCCCCAGCACTACAAAGAAATAAGGTGGCCTTTCTAGGTGCAGTCAGGGCCTTCCAAGGAGCCCCTCCCCTTCGGTGTGCCCGATGATGACTTCCCACTTGGCTTGTCCGTGGTCCCCACCTGGCTGGCACAGGCTGGCTTCACTCGGCTCAGATTTGGCCTGGCCACCAGGCAAACAAGAGGCTGCCCATTTATGGACTCCTGGCACAGCTGCACATCTTTATTGGTGAGTGTGTGAACTGCCTGTTCATGCTGGAGCATTGTTCTGAGCGGTCCAGCTGGCTCACAGCGGGGCTTTGTGCGGCTCTGCTGGGCCGTTCCTTCGCTATGTCTATCAGATCCTTCTCTTCTACCTGGTTTTGTCCTGTCTTTGGTCTCACTGACAGCTCAAACTGAGCCTCGAAAGACCAGAGGGATGAACCAAGAGGAAGATGGGAAGACTGGAGCCTCTCTGCCCTGAGGAAGGCCCCTGGAGAGCAGGGATCATCCTTAAACACCAAGTAAGTTTTGTTGCAGCCAGGTGGTAGAAAGACAGGACCTGGCTGAGGCGGGGACAACCACGGGAGGCCCCCACCGACTCACAGGCTCCTGGCCCTGGAATACCTTCCTCTTAATCTCTGAGGCTCTCCCTGACTCATACTGCAGGCATGTGGCTAGCATTCAGACACGTGCTGTTACCTAGCCCAAGCCCTAAGCTGGTGAGTGGCTGGCTCTGTAGAACCCAGCCAGTCTGGCACCAGCCCCTCCACCGTGCCAACCGCCTTCATCCTCCTCCATACATCTCAGAGCCTGCACTGTGCTTCCACGGGCTGCCCCTGCCTGTGTCCCTCTCCATGGGCCTTGGAGCTCAGGTTAGGGAACACCTCCAGGTAGTCAGTGAATGGACTCCTCCAGCTCCACCCTTCTCAGTGAGCAGAGGACTGTGGAAACTAAAAGCATGGGTGTAGGCAGTATAAACTGAGCATGCTGTGTATCCTGTAATCCCAGAACTTGGGAAGTAAAGGCAGGCTGCTCGTAAGTTCCAGGTCATCCTACTCAATACATAATGAGCATGAGGCCAGCCTTGGATATACACAACCATGTCTCAAAAAAAGAGTGAGTGGCTCCTGCCTGTCTGTACAGACCTCCAGGTCTTCTATGGTTGGTATTGAGATTAAAGGCGTGTGTCTCCATGCTGGTGGTGTCCTTGACCACACAGAGATCTGCCTGTCATGTGATCGGGATTAAGGGCGTGTGCTACCACTGCCAGACTTCTGCTTAATGGCTTGCTCTTAGCTCTGACCCCCAGGCACTTTTATTTATTAACATACAAATAAAAATCACATTTCAGCACAAATAAAATATCACCATACATGAGAATATTAGAGGAGATGGAAATTATAATTAGCCTGATTTGATCATTGCATATTATACTATATATGTTTCAAATTATCACACTGTACCATATTAATAAATACTAATGAATGTTAATTAAAAAGAAAAAAAAGTGAGTGGCTCATGGGGCCCCACGTCTCCCAGAGGGTTTATGTGCAGTTAGCCCTTGATAGGGAAGAGAGTGCAGTCCCTGGTAGGGTGTGCTCCTGGTCCTGTAAACATGATAAAACTCAGGGACACATACACACACGCACACGGGGTGGGGCTGGAGAAGTGATTCAGTGGTTAAGAGCATGTCTGCTCTTCCAGAGGACCCAGCTTTGATTCCCAGCTCCTCCATGGTGGTTTACAGCCATTGTAACTCCAGTCCCAGAGGATCTGACGCCCGCTTCTGGCCTTCCTCAGGCACTACACACATGTGCATGGACATACAGAGGCAAACACCCATACATAGGTAAAAAGAGAAGGAAAAAAAAAAGACAGGCAAGGAGTGGATGAGGTGGAAGAGGAATGGATGGCTGGGAACGGAAGGGAACCAAGGAACGGTAACAGGGTGAATATGATTGACATACGTTATGTACATGTTTGAAAATGTCATAGTGCACCCATTATCATGTACAATATGAGCTAATAAAACATTAAACAAGAAACTGTCAGGGCAGCAGATGTATTGTCACCTGTACCCGTGCCCTCCCTGGCGTCCGTGATCAACACTCTGCCCCCTCAAAAGGGGTGCCTGTGTCCCTAGCTGAGGCCCCCTTCCCTCCAGGCAGGTACCACCCCCGCTAGTCTTCTCCAGACAGTTGCCCTTGGTGGCTGCCTGGGGGCTGTCATGAAGGGGGGTTCCCGGGAGGGACAGACAGACGTGTGAGGGCAGAAGGGGGATGCCTCTCATCATGGGGGATGTGATCTGTCCGTGCACTGCATGGTGCTCACACACAACATGATTGGATCGGTTCAGGGGCCCATGTGGACAGCCCCCCCCACACACACACACACTCGGGCACATTTACACACTGCACAAGCCTGCTATTTTTACCTTATTCTACCCTCCTTGCCATCCAGTTCTGTCCCTTCCTCTCCCCCCTCAGAAACTGCTCCAGGCTCTGCTCGCTGGGTCCTGAACCCTGTCCAAATAGGGTTCTTACTCCACCCAACCTTGGTGAAGGACACTGTGACCTGCGTGTGGCAATGTTCCTGTCCCAGTTGCCTGGCACCATGGCTTACCACACCTTCCTCCTGAGGCTACGTCAGCTTTCCAGGACCCCTACATGGTTTCTGGCTTCTGAGGTCTTTTTCCTTTGCCGCAAGTACCAGCTCCTTGCATTGGACTTCACTTCTCCTCTGTGCTGCCCCAGCTTTGTGTGGGTGTGTGTGTGCATGTGCACACACACACACGTGCATGCCACAGCTTGAGTGGAGGTCAGACAAGGCAAGGGAGTACGTTGTCACCCTCCACCAGGTCCTGGGGGCCCAGGGACTGAACTCAAGACATCAGGCTTGGCAGCCAGGATGCTTACGGGCTGAGCATCTCCCTGGTTCTTGAGCACAGTCTTTGCACCCACAGTCCCAGCTGTCCATCATCAGGCAGGCCTTCTCCTCAACTTCCTGTTGCTATGGACACACCTCTTCCAGTTTCCTCTGCAGCTTCCAGGTACTCAGCCTGAAACGGTGGGCCTCTCTCCTCACACACGAAGCTAAGGGGAATCGCGCAGTAAGTGGCCCCTGAGCTGTCGTCCATGCCCGCCCCCGCCCTCTCCCCGCCCCCGCCCCCCCCCCCCCCCAGCCTCAGTAGCTGTTTCTTCTGTTCCCCTGCAGTTAATCCCCAGCAGCCCCGGAGAGCTGAGAGAATGGGCCACATGCTTCTCTGCTGAGAGCCCTCCTGCTCTTAGAGTCCCAGCACTTGCAGTGGGGGGGTGGGGGGGGTGGGAGGGGAGGCCCTCAGTCTACAGTGCCTCCTCTCTGCTTCCCTCACCCTGCCCTCACAGAGCAGCCCAGCTGCCCATGCATCCATGGCAGCTTTTACCCTGGCAGAGGACAAGCTTTCCATGAGGGAGGAAAGTGTGCCTTGGGTCAGGTCTCAGCAAACACATGGCAGGGTCAAAGGTCAAACTCTAGGCCCAGTTAGCAAGACTTTCTGCTTCATCTCCAACCCCACCCCAACTTTGGGGCCTCCTCCGTCTCCGTGGGAATCATGCTGTGCCCCAGCTGCCCTCCACTTCCCACATCCATTCGACCTTCTAAGAAGGACGCTACCCCTTCACGACCATCCACAACCATCTACATTGTCCCCCTGGGTAGCCTTGAAGGCAGCACGGACAGGTTGGGGTGGGGCTACAATCGTAGGCCTCGCTGTGGTCCCCACAGGTGTGGGCAAGGATGGCCTCAGCACTGGAATCCTTCATGCCGGGGCACAGGGCACCGTTTACCCAGCAAGCCTCACCCAGAGCAGTGAGCAGGCCTCGAGGGTGGGTGGTGTCAGCCTGCTGTGGGCAGCACTGAGGCTGGGCAACTTGGAAGGAGCAGGGATATACCTGTGACAGTTCTGGGCAAGGGATCGGGGAGCCAGATGGGAGGAGAAAGGAGAATGGGAGAGAGACCGAATGGTGGAACTTTTGTCAAGTGGCCTCTCCAGAAAAAGCATCAACCATTGCCGAGGGCCAAGGCCTCCTGACCTTACAACCTCTCAACACAGTTGCACTTGGGGACTTGGTTTCCAACACATGAGTCCCAAGGGACGTGTTCAAGCCGTGGCGGTGACCTTGGGGAAAAGACAAGCTGCTGAGGGTAGGGACTGTCTGGTGCCATGATGGAGAAAGTTACAACGTCATCTGCCACCAACAGCCAAAGACAGGGAATGGGTCTAGGTGCCGGGACCTCTGTCCTATTCAGATCTACCCGGCTCTTGTCTTTCTCCTCCCCAGGGTCTTTCGATATGGCTCAGGCTAGCCTTGAACTAACGGCAATCCCCCCCCCCCCCCCCCCCCCCCCCCCCCCCCCCCCCGCAGCTGCTGAATGCTGGTTATACGCCAGCACATCTTCCTGCTGCTTCTCACCCCAGTTCACGGCTCTCGGGAGCCAGGGTTACTTTTGTGTGATGCCTGAACTAACAAGCAGAATGACTTTCTCCAACTCCACCTGCACCTCAGGTCTGCAGCATGCATCCATGCTCCTGTCTCAGCAGGTAAAGTCCACGGCACTAGCTGTGGCCCACTGACCTCTGGGCTCTCCGAACGCTCTCTAGCGCACGTTCCTCCGGAACTCCCCCTGGAAGTGCCTTCCCGCAAACCACCCGGACTTCTTGGCCGAGCCCCTGCGCACGCAATGCTTCTGAGTGGTTGAGAAGTGAGATCAGGCTGGACTTAGAGTCCTCTGGGAACCCCAGCTGGGAGAGGAAGTCAGAGGACAACATGGAGTCCCTGAAGCCAAGTACCCCCAAGGTCTTGCCCTTTCACCCTCTTTATACAACTGCTGTGGAAGGAGCTAAGTCTCACCTTAAGCTCTGGAAAATTAGGACTGGGTCAGGAGCCACGTGATGGGGAGCGGCAGGAGGCCCTCTCCCAACATCTCCCTAGGGTAGAGGAGTAGCTGGGGGCTCCCACAGGTCATTCACTTTGCCACACTCTCCCTCATATTTAGAAGAAAAAAGCTTGAACACACCAGAGAAGATTTGATGAGGGCCGAGGCCTGGGAAAGGCAGGGCTTGGACCCACAGCCTAGTGTTCTCTGGAGCTCTTACTCCTGGACATGACTGGTAGTTGCCATGGATCTCCTAGGCATTGGTTTAGTCTGTAAGTGACACTGTCTTGATGGCGCAGGGGTGGGTGCTGGGGTCTCTGCAGGCAGACTGGTGCAAATGTTTTGTAGTCTGGGTTACAAAAATGCCTGCACACCGAGCTGTCTGTCCTCTCTCTGGACTTCAGCGCCACACTACCTATTGGGATTGTTTGTCTGGCCTTCTAGGGTACAGGGCTACAGATGCCCCCAAAACACCTGTGTGTGAAAGTATGGGTGTACCTGGGATTTTGGGCAGATGCCCGCTTGGGTTTGCTCAGAGGACCCAGGTGAGATAGACTTCAGCCTAGTTAAGTCTCTCAGACCCTGCCTTGGCAGGGCCGAGACTGTCAGGGAGGCACAGAGTCAAGATGGGATTGCTAAGGCATTCTGGGAAAAGAAGATGGAAGAGCCTGTGAGTGGAATTTGAGACTTCACAGGGGAGGAGGTCCTGGCCTCAGATAATGTGGAGGTAAAGGAGATCCAAGGCCTAGGCGTAACAGTATTAATTAGTGCTTTTGCAACAGACATTGGGCTCCTAAACCCTCCGAAGTCAGGATCTCAGGCTCCAGGGTCCTTTGTGGGAAGGCAAGGTGGCCTGTCCAGTTCCTCCTGGGTGAAAAACAGCCTGGAATGCCAGCTTCCTTCAAAGGCCCAGACTACAACTCCAGCTGAAGAGCAAAGACAGCCACATTCGACCCTTGCCTGGGAGCCTATTCCTGTGGCCTGGGCTTGGACGCACAAACCCAGCTCCAGGCTCCTGCCCGGACTCGCCCCGCCCCCGTGATGCCCCGCCCTCCAAGCTCCGCCCAGTACCCGGTCCCTCTCACCCCCACCCCCGCGCCCTCAAGTTTCTCCGAAGTTTTCCGCGGGTCCCGCTGAGCGTCCCGCCCCTTGGCCCGTGACGCAACAATGGTGCAGCGCGGCGACCAATGGGTTGCGGCGGGGGCCGGCAGCGTGAGCCAATGGAGGCGGCGGCCCGGCCCGCGGTGCTGCCCGGCCCCGGCCGCACTGCGCCGCCCGCCGCCCGCCCCTGGGCCGCACCGGCACCGGCACCCGGAGACCCGGTCGCGGGGGATCAGAGTGCGGCGGGCGCGGGCGGCGGCGGCCCTCTCCACGTCCGGCGTCGTGGGATCTCCATCTGCTCGCCCGTGCATAGACGGCGCGCGCTCCGACCCGCCGCAGGGACAGGGTCGCGCGGCTTGGTGAGTCGCCTGCCCCGGGCGCCCCCGCGCGCAGGTGCAGCCCCGATCCTGGCCCCTGGCCAGCAGACACTCGGGCGCGCCCCGCAGCCGCCGCGGCCGAGGTCGGTCGGTCCTTGCCGGGAAGGGTCAGGGAGGATCTGGCCGGCGGCCCAACCTCCAGTCACGGAGCCGCGGCGGTGACTCTGCCCAGTGACGTGAGGCGGCCGAACTTTACGTAACCCGCCCGGCACCCCACGCGTGCCCACACAGTACACCTGGGGCGCGGGGGCCCAGGCTCGGGAAGGCGCTGCAGTCATGGCATCGCCCCAGAGGGGCGTCTGCCGCAGCCCACTCCATAGTGCCCACCTCTGCAACCCAATTACCACGAATAGTCGTGATACTCAGTGTGTGGACAAGGCCCACTCGCCGTCCCGGGTCCCTTGTGACCTAGGGCTTACCCCTGCTCCAGGTGGTAGGGCACTTGGGCCGGGGTGCAAGGGCTCAGGTTGAGGCTGGGGCCCAGGGCAGCGATAGGGCTTAAGCTGGGGTCCGCAATGTCTGAACCGGGCCCAAACAGAACGCAGGAGACCCAGGCTCTTGTTCTGGCTCTACCTGACTTGGTGACTGACCTTGGACTAACTTGTCCCCTGTTGAAAAATGGGGTGGCATTACCGGCTTCATGTGACTGGACGTGGAGTGGACTGTAGATGGTGAACACCAGTCCCTCCGTTGACTTCACCGTTTCCCTCATCCCAGGAGCTCATTCCTGATGGGCAGGAAAATTGTTTGTGGATGAAGGAGCCAGAGCCAGAGCACTGGCAGCCACCAGCCACCACTTTCTTGCTGGTGAGGAAGCTGGGCATTGGTGCAGCCAAGTGAATAACCGCGTCTCTAGAACCCAGGGCCGCCTGCAGGAACCGGGTAGGTCTCGCTGAGTAGTTATGTCCAGGACCCTCTTGGAAAGAAGCCCTCAGGATACTACTCTGCTGGGGCTTAGGGTAGAAGTGGGGTGGGGGGCTGGGTTTGGGGCTGGATGAGTTGGGCTCAGCTTGTGCTGGGGGCCTGAGTCTTGGGTGTCACGTGGATTCCTCTTTATTTGTGATTGGCGGGACCTGGCTCCGGTGTGAACAGGAGCGCTTCTCCGAGGTCCCAGAGTCGCAGAGGGTTGGGAGACGGACCCGGCAGGTCCAGCCTCTAACACAAGCTAGAGACAGGGTGCAGATGTAGAAATTCAAGCATGGTTCTGAGCCTAGGAGAGAACAGAGCTGGGGGCAGTGACTAGTACAGGCGACGCTGGTGATGGGAAAAGGGGCTGTGACAGAGACATCCAAGACCCAAGGTCTGTGTGGGTGGATGCCATTTCTCAGGCCAGGGGAGTTGTGACCAAAGCCTTCTTCTCTTTGCCCCTTTGCCCCACAGGTTCGTCTGGGTGGTGCGACCCATGCCTTGAGGCCAGGAGACTCCCAGAGGCCAGCATGCCGTGGGACGCCAGGCCCGGCCGCAGTGCCAACGGTGGGCCCGAGGGCGCAGGCTCAGCTCGCTTGCGGGTGCAGAAGCAGTGCCGGAAGTCGTCCTTCGCCTTCTACCAGGCAGTGCGCGATCTGCTGCCCGTGTGGCTACTGGAGGACATGCGTGCCAGCGAGGCCTTCCACTGGGACGAGCGCGGGCGCGCCGCCGCCTATTCACCGTCCGAGGCCCTGCTGTACGCGCTCGTGCACGACCACCAAGCCTACGCTCACTACCTGCTGGCCACCTTCCCCCGGCGCGCGCTCGCCCCGCCTAGCGCGGGCTTCCGCTGTTGCACCGCGCCTGGACCGCACGTGGCCTTGGCGGTGCGCTACAACCGCGTGGGCATCCTGCGGCACATCCTGCGAACCGTGCGGGACTTTCCACTCGAAGAGCGCACGCGCCTTCTGGACCGACGTGGCTGCAGCCGTGTGGAGGGCGGTGGCACGTCGCTGCATGTGGCCTGTGAGCTTGCGCGCCCCGAGTGTCTCTTCCTGCTGCTTGGCCACGGAGCTTCTCCAGGCCTGCGAGACGGTGGTGGCTTTACACCATTGGAGCTGCTGCTGCGCCAGCTGGGCCGGGACGCCAGCTCAGCCCCTGCTGCTGCTGAGGCCGCCTCTGCCACCGTCCACGCTGCCACCACCAGCACCACTCCGCCTGGGGAGCTGTGTCAGCGCCGCCTGCTGCTGCTTGACCTGCTGGCACTGTACACCACGGGGGCTGCTGCGGGCCCAGCTCGATGTGAGCTGCTGGGAGACCGGCTACGCTGGCAGAAGCTGCTGGGAGAGGACAAGTTCCAGTGGCTAGCGGGGCTGGCGCCACCCTCCCTCTTTGTACGAGCCATGCAGGTGCTGGTGACCACCATCTCACCCGGCCGCTTCCCCGAGGCCTTGGATGAGCTGCCTCTGCCACCCTTCTTGCAGCCATTGGATCTCACGGGCAAGAGCTAGACTCGGGGGCACCCTTGGCACTGTATTTGGGGGGGCAGAAGTATTTTTGAGAGCGTTGTACCTGGCACTTTACATACATGGATCTCTGACTGTACAGAAGAACCTGCCTGGTGTGTTGCATGCTTTTCGGGGGTAGGGCTGCCAAGTCGGGCAGGCTCTCCAAGAGCCTTGGCTCGCCACACTCCCACTCAAGTGCACACTACTAGCTCTCTGCTCAGCTGAGGATATGGGTGAGGACCTGGAGTCCCGGGGAGGTGACAGCTGACCCAAGCAGGAGAGGAGCAGGAACAGAGGGCGGGGACAGAATGTGCTGAGGCCAGGCCTGTGCCGTTGTCACCGGTCCTGTGCGCTCAGCCTCATAAATGGCCCGTGGAGTTGGACTTGATCCTGTGTCCAAGAGGACAAGAAGGGCTGAGCGGGCAGCTGTGACAGGAGGTGAGAGGTAGGAGCCAGTCTGTGGGTTTGTAGCAGCTCACACTGAATCATAGGTTTCCCCACCCAGGCCTGCAATTGGCCCAGCATCCCCTTTTGCCCTCAGTCAGGATTGGCAAGTGCTAGCCCTGGGCCTCTGTGCTCAGCTCTGCGGCTGCACCTGCTTCATCACAGGCTTTGAGTTCCCTGCATCATGTCTCCTCATCAGGACCAGGGGTGTTTTCCAGGCCTCCTGCCCAGCCACAGGGATAGGCTCCTCACCCACTCACAGTGGGTGTCACATGGTGCTCATGGGCCTCAGGGCTGGGTGTTATCACCCTGGGCAAGCTTCTTGCCCAGCCTGGAGAGCTGGTTTCTGCTGGAAACTCGTGCAGACTGGAGGCTTGTTAATGAGTGCCCCGTCTTTCAGGATAAAGGCACCCCGGCTGCAGAGCTGGGTTCACACCCCGGAGGAACGTCAAGACTGGGGAGGAGGGCCGGATCACCCTGCCCGGGGATTTTGCTGGGCTGCGAAATTCAACCTTTGTGGCATGGGCTTGTGGGCCATGATGTGCTGCCAGGAGCAGAAGCCGGCAGTCTGCTGAAGTGGCCAGTCTGGCTGTGGCACCTGCTGCTCAGAGCTCCCGAGTACAGCATGGCTGGGGGTGGACGAGTGCAGGCTGCTGGGCCACAGGAGTAAGGGTGGGGAGCAGGGAGGGCCCCAGACCTTGCCGCCTCTGTGCTGGGCCCCACTGCCAGGAGATTTTAGGCCATTCCCCAGGCCTGAAAATGTGACCTCTCCCTCACCCCCCCCAAATTCCAGAAAGTGGGACAAGAGGTTACCAGCTAGTACCGATCCTACATCTAGATCGGAGGGTCTCCTTGCCTTCTGCCTAGGTCGCTTCTCGGAGTCCTGGCAGTTGTGGGTGATGGATGCTTACGAACTCCCCAGCCCCAAGTTTGACCCATTCAGGGTTAGTCTCCCTGGACTTCCAGGAGGCCCCGGGTCCAGGTTAAGGATGCCATTGGTTGTGATATTTTTTTATTTGCAGGAGATGAACAATGGCTTGCGGTAGCTCCTGGGAGAGCCTAGAAGGCTGGGCTCCTGTTGAGAATGTTGACTTGGGGTCTGCTGGTGAGGGCTAGGTGCTTTCGTCTCCTTCAGGTAGACAGCCTGCTGCCTTGTTGCCAGCCTCCCTGGAGCTGCCTGGCCTGGAGGAGGCGTACTGTACTACTTAGGCCTTATGGTGGCCATCAGGGAGGAGGCAGGGCGGGACCTTGTGGGAGGAATTGGCATCATAGGGTGAGGACCAGGCCCAAGAGGGGTGGATGGGCTCACGGTGACAAGCACGTCAGTGTCATGGTAGTCACCATTGCTGATTGGTCCCCAGCCGGTGTCTTGGATGGATACAAAGGCAGAGGAAGACTCACTTCGGACACTGATTTGGGTGGGGTCTCACTCCTGGGAGATGGAAGGGAGCAGGCCCAGAGAGGTGGGGAAGCCTAGCCAGCCTCCTCAGAGGAAGGCCTGATTCCTGCCACAGATCTCTACTGTCCTGCCTGCCCTTCAGGAAGCAGAGGGCCTGGAGAGGTGGTGCCCGGCTGATAAGCAAGGCCTCACTTATCGTGTGGTAGTTTCTGAGAGAGGAAGGGTGGGTGGCCTCAGTGTGTGGCTTATCTGTCCCCTAGGCCCCCCAGCCCCAGGAAGGGCTGTGTAGTCACCTGATGTATTACTACCCGGGTCATGAGCTTGCAGTACTGAGCAGATCTGGAGGGGGACTAGAGCCTGCCAGGCCCGGTGCTGACTCGCTATCAGCTAGTGGTAGGTGACCTTGGTGGCTCCAGAACACACAATCAAGTCTCTTCTCTTGGTTCCTTTGTTCACTTCATGGATTTCACCAGTGTATCCTGCCCCCATCAAATGTCAAATGTGTCCCCAGGAGATCTGTACCGCACCCCAGTTAAACAGTTCAGGAGCCAGAATTTCTGGTCCCTGAGGCCTATTGGGAAGGACAGTGGAACTGAGCCACGGTGAGGTTCATTGCTGAGTGCCTCACTTGGCCTTGGAAGGGCAGTCTGAGCTGGTGTGACCTGCTGCCACCTCCACCCTCGGCTTGTGTCTGTCTTCACACTGACTCCATCTGCTTTAACCTTGCCTTCATATCGCCACCGGTCTCGGCATGGGCAGCAGTTCTGTACATTACCATTACAAGGTGGTTCCCAGGAGGCGGGGAGGAAGCACACAGGCTCTCAAAGGCTCCACCATGCTGGAGCCCTTTCCGGTAACTCCAGACTACCATAGTAATGCTTGACTTTGATGCCAGCACAGAGGATCAAGAGTTCATGACCAGGGGCTGGAGGGATGGTTCAGAGCTTAAGAGCACTGGCTGCTCTCCCAGCCCCAGGTTGAGTTCCCAGCACCCACCTGACAGCTTAAGAAGTCTGTAACTCCATTTCCAGGGGATCTGATACCCTCTTCTGACCACCTTGGCCACCAGGCATGCGTGGGGCGCGCAGACCTACATGGGGGCAGAGCACTCATGCACATACAATAAATCTTAGGAAAAAAGTTGATCTCAGAATATAGTTCAGAGGGTAGAGTACTTGCTTAGCACCTACAAAGCCCTGGGTTTGATCGCCAGCACCAAATAAAGCTGGGCATGGTGGTGCACACCTGTATTCCCAGCACTCACAGGGTGAAGGCAAACAGTGAGTTCAAGGTTATCCTTCTCTATGTAGCCAGTTTGAAGCTAGCTTTGGCTATGTGAGACTGTCTCAAGAAAATTACCAAGGTCAGCCTAGGCTGCATGAGTTCTAGGCTACTCCTGACCCTGTGTTTCAGAGAAGCAAACAGTAATTGGTATTGGTGTCCCCCAAACTCCTTTGCTGACTGGCTCTGACTATAAAAACCCGAGATTTGACTTCTGCATGATAAAGCACAAAGGCATTAATTTTTAACTTGGTGAGTAATTACCAATGTCTGCATGGGTGTAACCACTGTCCCAGCCACGGGGGAGTAGGAATCTCTACCTCCAGTGAAATCTAGACATTTAATTTTTTTCTCTTTTTTCCTATATCAATTGATATATATGGCTTCCTCTTTAGACTACTGAGCATATTGATTGACCTTATTAATTTCTAATTTAGTCTCCTCTCTCCTCTGCTCTGTCTCTATCTCTCTGTGTGTGTGTGTGTGTGTGTGTGTGTGTGTATATGTGTATGTATGTGTGTAGTGTGTTTGTAGGCACACGTGTGCTGTGGCACTTGTGTACAGGTCAGAGGACCACGTGGGAGAGTCCATTTTCTCCCCCTACCATTTGGGTCCCAGGGATTAAACTCAGGTCATCAGCCATAGCAACAAATGCCTTTCCCAGCAAACTATCTTGCTGGCCCCTACACTGATTGACTTTTTAAGTTAAAATTCATCCATTGAAGTGCATAATTGTGTATTTACAAGGTTTGGAACCATCACCATCAAGTCTGGAACATATCCACTGTCCAAAAGAACTTTGTACCCGAGAGCAGTTATTCCCTTTTCCTCCTCTCCAGCCGTGGAGTGTTCTCTTCTTCTGACTCCATTTACCTAAGGTGAAGTGTTGATGGAAACAGAACCATGATGGGTGGCCTTTTATGACTTACTTCACTAAGCAAGGCATTTCTAACATTTATGTACATTGTATCTGTAGAAATATTTCATTCTTTTGTATAGATAAATAATACTCTATTATATGAATATGCCACATTTTATTCGTTTATTAGTTTGTGGGCTTTTGATTTGTTTTTGCTTTTTAATTACTATAAATATTGCTGTAGTGAAAAAAAAAAAAATTCCAGGGCTGTCGAGATGGCTCAGTGGGTAAAGGGGCTTGCCATCCGAGCCTGGACTCCTGAGTTCAATCCCCGGAACCTAAAGCGGGAAGGACAGGCCTGACTCCACAAAGTTGTTCTCTAACTTGAGCTATGGCATGCACATCCACACACACACATGAACAAAAACACAAATAAATAGAGTCCAGCAGGGAACATGGGATTGTGGGGGCAAGTCCAGACCTGAGCATGGCGAGGCTCCTGCAGGAGACATTGGTCACACTGCTCGCTGCTAGCTGCCTGCCCAGCAGTGCCAAGCATCTTGGTGTGTTCTTAGTTTTTTTTGGGGGGATGGGCAATGCTGGGGAGGTAGAACCACACTAAGCCAGTGTTCTACACTGAGCCATCCCCCATGATTCAGTATTTTTAAGATCACCATGGTAGGGACTGGATAAATGGTTCAGCAGTTAAGATCACAGGCTGCTCTTCCAGAAGACTGGGGTTCAGTTCCCAGCACCCACATGACAGCTCACACCTGTCTCACTTCAGTTCCAGGGGATCTGGCACTCTCACAGAAATAAATGCAGGCAAAACACCAATTCACATAAAAACAAATCATTAAAAAAAATCACAGTTGTATAAGCATTTCCCAGTATTTTATGAAAATAATTTTTATTTTATTTATTATTATATTTTTTTGAGACAGGGTTTCTCTGTGTAACAGTCCTGGCAGTCAGGGAACTCACTCTGGCCCAGGCTGGTCTCAAACTCACAGAGCTCCACTTGCCTCTGCCTCCCAAGCGCTGGGATTAAAGGCGTGTCTGCCTGGCTGAAAAGAATTTTTAAAATGTGTTTGGTGTTGATTTTGTGATATTTGACTCAAGTGCTGTTAATACTGCAAAATTAGGAGAACTGAGTTTCTAAAATGTAAATTTTATTTAGTTTTGAAATAAATAATACATTTACATGGCTCAACATTCAAAGGATAAAAAGACACAAACTGGAGACAATCACTGCTCACTGCTTGTCCCAAGGAGAACTTGTCTCTGCCCTCCTGAAGGGTGAGGCACAAACACCCGCCCCCACCACCAGAGTCCTCCTCCTCCATCTGTAAACCACGCTGTAGGTGTGTAAGTGACAGGTCAGGAGAGCTGCTGTAAGATCCCCTGTGGGGCCCCACAGTATGCCCTGCTGGCATACTCCCGGGGTGCCTTCCCTCTGTTTAATCCTTTGTTGCCCTTCTGAGAACTGAACCCAGGGACAGCAGCATGCTAGGCCGGTGCTGGATCACTGTGCTGTACACACATACCCCAGCTCTGGCTTTACTCTAGATACATCTTCAGAGGTGGCAGAAGTGTGAGACGTTTGGACCCAAGCTCCATCGGAGGCTCTCCCAGAGGGCTGTCTTTGGGGTCTCCTTCATTGAAGTGCTCCTCACCTCCTCTGCCATCTCTGTCCTGTTTGTTCCTGCTCGTCTGGACAAGTTCCTACAGTGAATGTTCAACGTGGGCGCCACACTTATGCAGTCATTGTCTCCTTCTCAGTTTGTTTACTTGTGAATGTAGTGTTTTTGAGACAGGCTCTTACTATGTGGTTCAGGCTGGTCTGGAACTTGTGGCAATCCTGCCTCAGCTTCCTGAGTGCTGGGATTGCAGGCATGCTCTGGGCCCAGGTAGGGCTTTTGGCCTGTGGTGCGGTGTGCATGCTAGGTCCGTCACCACTAAGCCACATCTCCAGCCCCACATGGATTTCTGACTCACAGGCTCGACGTTTTGAATAGTAAAAACCTCCACCTGGTTTTCTGTGGCTGTCCCATCATGTGGGTGTACAAAGCACTTGCCCCCCAGAGGGCAAAGGCAGGTTTTCCGTGCTAACTGGAAACAGCAGGCACAGCAGCTGTACAGTTGTTTCCTCCCACGGCAATGCCTATGGAATGCTGTGTGTGATACCCTAGGGTGCTGCCTGGCTGCCGAGGGAGGGCCCAGCCATGGTCTGGATTGTACGTGGCACGCTGGCCCTTGTGGGGCTTGACTCCAGGAGTCTGTGGCATCAGCACAGGTCAGCAGACTCGCCAGGCTAGGCTCACTGACTAGCCATCTTCTCCTTCCTGGGCTCTAGAGAGGGCACATGAAGCCAGGAGACCTGAGCAGTAATCTGGGGGTGTATGTGGGTACTGTCATGATTTTAAGAGTTCCTCTGTCTAAGAGAAACATCCCAGTGGGGATTCTGAAAGTGAGCTATACTCATAGACATCTTAGAAGGACATGGTGGTGCACACCTGTAATCCTAGAACTTGAAAGGAGGATCAGAAGAAGCCATCCTTGGCTAGCTTACATGGTGAATTAGAGGCTAGCCTGGGCTACATAAGACTGTCTCAAAACAACGAAAGCCTAATGAATGTCTTGGGACAGCCCTTCATTCTGCCTTCTTTGGGGCATTCTCTCCAGGGCTGCCAGAGGGTGTGTACATCTGTGGAGTGGCTACTGCTCACTATCCCACCCTGGGAAGCTGGCTCAACACCATCCAGGTCCCAGACCAGGCAATGGTGTTCTCTCTGCTTCAGTGTGGCTGGGCTGGTGGGCTTGCTGCAGGCCAGCAGGAGACGTCCGCTGCAGGCCTCTCAGCTCAGTCATCAGAGTCAACGTTCGGAAAAAGTCTAACATTTTGCATGATCTCAAAGTACAACTAAAATATAAAACCAAAAGAAAATCATACAAAGCACTGAAGCTCAAAGTAGTTTTGAGGTGTCTGCTTAACTTGGGTTTAACTGTAGTATCGTCCCCGTGGGCTTGGGGAGCGCTGCCATTGTGGGGAGCCGGGCAAGGCACACCATTCACAGAAGGGGTGCAGCCAAGCTGGGGCTGCCACTGAACTTTTACAAAAAGGAGTGTATAAAATGAAGTGCAGTCGCCGGGCGTTGGTGGCTCACGCCTTTAATCCCAGCACTTGGGAGGGAGAGCCAGGCGGATCTCTGTGAGTTCGAGGCCAGCCTGGGCTACAGAGTGAGATCCAGGACAGACACAAGGCTACACAGAGAAACCCTGTCTCGAAAAACAAACAAACAAACAAAAAAGTGCAGTCAGGTCTCAGCAGCTCACCATTGCTGAGACCTGGGGCCTCTGCTTCGTGACTGCTGGGGCCTTTCACCGGGGACTGAGGGTCCTGACACATGCGCAGTAGAAAACAGACATCAAGTGACCGCCTGGACCAGGGGGATTAAAAAAAGCAGCCAGTGTGGAGCAGTGACAGGGACCTCCTAGGTAGGGCAGCCTGCCCTGGGCCCGAGGAGAGAGCGCCGCTGTCCCGGCATGGTGACAGGCATGGCAACTGTGAGCAGGAGGCACTCTTTCTTCCCAGCTGCTGGGGAGTCAATGCTGCGTCCCCTGAGGACACTGGCTGCTCTTGGGCTGAGGACATGATCGGATGCCACCCCTGCAAACTCTAACTAAGATAAGGTGGGCTTAGGATAAGCCTCCTGAAGGAACAAAAGACCTTCACTGTTTTCAGAAGATACATTTATCTTCTGAATTGGGAGATTTCATCTAAAATGAGGTATCTTATTCAGGCTTGTAACACAGCAAATGAAAAGGCCATTTACTAGACCATCATCTGAGGAAGTGCCTGGCTTCAGGGTGCCCAGCAGCACACTAGTCAGATGTCTTTCCAAAGATGTCTCTAGACTGCTTCCGCCTCTCCCGCACTGTATCTGACCAGCACCCTGTGCTGGACGAAATGGACCACGTGGGCACCTCTGTGCTCTGTCTGACCAGCTGCCTGTTGTGTTGGCTGACGTGGGCAGCTACCCTGAGTGTGGGCAACATGAGGAGGCAAGGATGTGTGCGTGTGTTCCCTGCACAGTCCAGCCTCCCCCCTGGATGGCACTTTCCCACCTGGAGTGTCTAGTGTGGGACGTCCACTGTGGCCTGTACCTCTCAGAGAGATGTGAGGGACTCTATGATGAAGTCAACGCCGTCACCAAACACATCCAATGGCTGCGAGCAATGACCGGCAGGCCTGTTTGGCCTGGGGTGCTGGTATGGACACGTGCCTGACTCTTCCTGGCTTTGACTCATCTGCCTATGGCGGTGTCCCTGTCGGCCCACACACCAGGATCTGTTTTGCTGAAGAGAATTTACTGTGGTGCACAGGTAACAAGTGCATGCAACTGAGCAGCAGCAGCCACTGCTCCCACTTGGAGGTGACCTTGGCAGGATGTCAAAGGTGCTGCTGCTACAGTGACAGCTCCGGCCGGGCACATGGCTGAGGCTGTGAGTTCTGGAATGAGACGGAAACAAATACAGAGGAAAGCAAGTGTGGGGTATCCAGCCTGGTGGATGAGGCATGTCCGTAAGTGAGCCACTAGGAAACATCAGCATCCATCACAGAGCCTCAGTTTCCTCCCTGACTGGCTGCCTGGGGCTCCTTCAGATGACCTCCCACTCATCCTCCAGGTCCTCAGGGTGGAAGGTGGCTGCTGCCTGGCTGTTCTTTGGGGTATTGTGTGAATGGCTGAACGTCTTTGTCAGTCGCTGGAGGAGACAGCCAGGGGAGCCCACTGCCCACAGCTCGTCTGATGAGGTCACTGCAAAGATAACAGCCAATCACAGTCTTGTCAGCCGCGTGGTGTGAGACAAAGGGCGTAGGTGGTGGGTAGGGCCCTGGGTCCAGTCTGGACTTGTGACATTCTGGCTCGGGGAGAAGGAAGAGCCACTCATTTCCTCAACTTCTACTTTGTTCTCTCAATTTAATTTTTCAGGTTTTTTTGAGACTCACATTGTAGTCCAGATTGGCCTGGAACTCACGACAATCTACCCCCTTAGCCTTTCAAGTGCTGGGATCACAAGTGTAAGCAGCTACACCAGCAGTTTCTTCCAAGCAGTGCAACATCCTGTTCCTGTCAGGTGACTCCCAGGACCCGTGTCTAGCCCTCCCACAGGTAGGCCTTGACCTTGGCTCTGGTAGATTCTTCACACATGCCCCTCCTCCCCTAGGATACACCGAGTCCACCAGGCCCCAGCACCTGCCTGTGAGACATGACACACTTCCGGGAATTTTCTTCCAGTAGTCCCCAGCAGCATTCTTGTCTGTGATGCCATAGCGGCGGGCAAGGTCACCATTTGGACAGCGGGCCCACACAGTCCTGGTGCTCAATGCCAACTGGCAGGCCTGTAACCCTGTGGGCAAACTGGGTATCAGCTGATTTCTGGAACACACAGGACAGAGCACCCTTCCTAGTACTGCTCTCTTCCGACACTGCATTGGTCACCAGGACTTGCGAATGGTGACACTGTCTGGTTCTGGGCACCAAGGGAGAGGGTGCCCAAGCAGGCTAGCCTAGTCACAGATGGGTCTGGGCACTGAGGAAGCTGTATTTCCATAAAATCCGCAGAGCTGGCCTGGGTTCTCCCAGCAATACATGCCCTTCCGATCTTTACCTGGCTCCTACTTCAGAACATCTCAGACCCAACAGGATACCTAGGACTTCCATGTGGCCCCTGGTGACAGTTTGTTTTTACAGAAAATGGGGCTCAAGGCCTCAAGTTAAACAGCCCCACATGAATTTCAGTTCCTGTCTTGCCTGGCACCATGGGCTGTGGTGATAAATACAACTGTAGCTGTGTGGGGGACAATGGGATGTCTGTTGGATTGTCCCTACCTGGCACATGTTCCCAGTCTGTCCCCACAGGCATCTCCTCAGTGATCCCAGTCCGCACGTGCACATTCCATCTGCTGTCCAGGGCCCACAGCATCTGGTCATTGGGGCTAGAATGGACGCTGACCAAGGTGACCCCGGCAGGCTGGAAACAGGAAGGGGCAGTCCTCAGAGAAGGACATGAGGGTTAGGGAGCTAGAGGCACACCAGAGACTGCAGCAGGCCAGCTCAACACGAGGCTGGTGGAGCAGCAGTCTCAACAGAGGGGGCAAGGCTGGTGTGGGCTCCTTGGTGTTCTGCATCTGGCATGCAGTCTCCCAGGAAAGGTAGACATTTACCAGGCTATCCTCATAATGCCACACCAACAAGATTATAGGACAGCCCACCAGACAAGGAGACGCTTCAGCTGGTGACAGAGAAAGGCAGAAGTGGTTTGGAGAGGGAGTGAACCAATGAGAAGAAGTGGCAGGTGGAGCCGGGCACACAGGACACAAGACCGCACTGCTGGCTGAGCCCAGCTGATGCAGGAGGTGGGCGCTGCACCTGGAGAGAAGGCGCTGCAGCCTGCTTGCAGACCACCTGCCTGGCCAGGCTCACCTGGGCCCTGACATCTACCTGGAGGCTTCCCTTAGCTCTGTTACCCTGTCTGTGCCTTTGCTTCTGGTGACATCCCCTGCAGTGTGGCCATGGAGGTACAGAAAGGCAGCAGGAGCTGGCTCTTGGGTGGGCACCAGGCTGGCTGTACTGCTCCTTTGTGTAGGTCAACATGCCATGGTGTGCTGTCCACTTTCTATGGCAAGAGCCAATCCCTCCAGTGTTGTTTGCTGTGCCAGGGTGGGCCACTCTGCAGATAACAAAGCCCCATGTTGTGGAGGGCAGAGTGACCTGGAGTTCAGGTGAGTAACCAAAGCCTTGAAGGTCTGGCTGTCCCTTGTGCAGATGCTTCCCTTCTTGGTCTCAGTTATGCCTGCTGCATGCCCTCTCAGGGCTCCAGTTTCCTGGGTTCTGGCCAGTTACTTACCGACATGTGGTCCCTGCTCTGCATTGTGCTTTCCAGGATGTCAAGAATGCGGTTATGGTGCATGCTTCAAACCACACTCCACTTGGCTCTGTCATGATGACAGCGTACCCCTGCTGGCTTGGGCTGCCAGACTTCAGGGTACCCTTTGTGGATAGCCACCATCCCTGAACATCTGCTGACGCACTCACAACCTGCCCTGCTTCTCACCCACTGGCCACTGCTGGTGGTGGCTTTCTACCCATCATCGAAGGGGCGGAGCACCGAGTGCAGAAGGCATGTGTATGGGAGCGTGGAGGGGGCAGAAAGGGAAGACAGATGTGGGCATCTGTGTTACATGGATGGGAGGTAGAGAAGAGTGGGAGTCAAGGCTGGAGAGTATAGGGCTGTAGCAGGACGCCCCAGGGCTCTGCATGACCTACAGAGTCATAGGGAATATAAGACAGCAGCATAAGAAACCAGGGTTGCGGGCCGGAGGGCGGCTCAGAGGTTAGGAGTGCTGACTTAAAGTTTCTGGGCCAGCAGAGTCAAAAGGTACACATGGCAGAGGGGCTGCCTCTTCCAGCGCTGCAGCTGGATGCCCACGGCTCACCACAGGCGCTCAGTGCCTGGGCCTGCTGCTCACGCTTAGCTGTGCAGTGCTGGCTGTCCCCACACAACACGCCTTCGAGTGTCTCCTCTGAGCAAAATGTCTGCTCTGCAGTTTGCCTGCAGGATGCCTGTGTCTACCCCAGGATAGACACGAGGTACAGGTTTTGAGGAGGGCTGCTCTAGGTCAGAGTGACAGGCGCAAGGGCAGGGAGAGAAGCGGCTGGGCCACTCTGCAGTTGGGCGCGTGAGGACGGCGGGCTGCTGGCCCCCACAGCACTGACACAGAAGAGAGCCTGGTCCAGCCTGCCACACACTTCAGGGCTGCCCATTAGCTACCACGCTAACCACAAGCATGTGCGAGGAGTCCACAATTACAGACATTTTGAATGAATACACAAGTAAAAAGCAGGGGCTGGAGAGATGGCTCAGGGGCTAAGAGCACTGTTCAATTCCCAGCACCCACACGGCAGCTCACAACTGTCTGTAACTCTTGTTCCAGGGGATCTGACAACCCTCACACAGACAAACATCTGGCAAAACACCAATGCACAGAAAATAAAAATAATTTTAAAAAAAGTAAAAAGCTAAAATTTTGGTTTATTTAATTTTAAAACTTCATATGAGTTTAAAAAATTGGAATGAAGAGTATAACTTATGCAACAGAGTAAATAGTTTAAGAATAAGGACCAGCGAGGTAGCTCATTGGTAAAGGCACTTGTCACCGTGCCAATTCCCAGGACCCCCATGGCAGAGGGCGAGAACTAACTCCTGTAGCGTGTCCCCTGATCACATGTGTGATGCAGTAAGACCCCCTCCTACAAGACAGCTAAATGTGATGCAAACTTTTACAGACTCAAGAATACTATGGACACATTAAGAACTTACATAATGCCGGGCGGTGTTGGTGCACGCCTTTAATCCCAGCACTCGGGAGGCAGAGGCAGGCGGATCTCTGTGAGTTCAAGGCTGGCCTGGACTACCAAGTGAGTTCCAGGAAAGACCAAAAAAAAAAAAAAAAAAAAAGAAAGTGTCTGGGGCTGGAGAGATGGCTCAGGCTCAGTGGTTAAGAACACTGGCTGCTCTTCCAGAGGTCCTGAGTTCAATTCCCAGCAACCACATGGTGGCTCACAACCATCTGTAATGGGATCTGGTGCCCTCTTCTGGCCTGCAGGCAGAACACTGTATACATAATAAAATAAATCTTTAAAAAAGAAAAGAAAAGAAAGTGTCTGCTACAAAAAGCACTAAAGCTAGGCCCCTCAGCACAGGACAGCAGTCCCAGCAACTTAGAAGGTTGAGGCAAGAGGTCACAAGTTCAAAGCCACCTGGGTTACTAAGCCCTTAGCAAGATCCTATCTCAAAACAAACAACCAACAATCAACAAAAACATGATATTAGTGATGGCACACTCCTTTAATCCTCTGAAGCAGAAGCAGGTGTCTCTGAGTTCAAGGTCAGACTGGGTCTACAAAGCGAGTTCCAGGACAATCAGGCCTATACAGAGAAACCCTGTTTAAAAAACAATAACAGCCGGGCGGTGGTGGTGCATGCCTTTAATCCCAGCACTCGGGAGGCAGAGCCAGGCGGATCTCTGTGAGTTCAAGGCCAGCCTTGTCTACAGAGTGAGATCTAGGACAGGCATCAAAACTACACAGAGAATCCCTGTCTAGAAAAAACAAACAAACAAACAAACCAACAAACCAAAACAACAACAAAAACCCATGAGCTGAGACCTGGGGATATGGCTCAGTGGACAGTACTTGCCTAGCATATATGAGCACTCTCAAATCAATCCTCAGCACTACCAAAGAGCAAACAACAAAAGGAAGGAAGGGAGGGAGGGAGGGAAGTGTTAGGTCCAAAGCTGGCCTCCTCCCACAGTGGAGCTTTGTCCTAAACAGAAGGATTGTTACTGGATAAGTGGAAACCTTAAGGGGTTTCTGTTTACTAGGAGGGAGCCTCCTTTAAGTCATCAGGAATCTCCCCTAATCTGAGGGATCCTTCTTAAACTGCCCCAAAGCTTATTTATCTTTGGCAAGGGCATCTAGTCAATTGGAACAACCTCCATTAGCACAAAGACCCACCCTGCTGACTGTCATATAAAATCTGCTTTCCCGACATCTTGCTCTCCCCTGCAAGATCTTGGCGGTTTGGTCCCCAGTAAACCTTTCTTTATAACCATGGAGTTTTGGTGGTTTCACTGCACCATTACTTACAGGAAGGAGGAAAAGACTGTTAAAAGGTAAGAACACACACAAACAGGCAAGCTGGGGACATTTAAACCATACAGGGACCATGTGGGAGAAGATACTTCAAAAAATACCCTTTGGGGTAGGGCGGTGGCTCAGTATGGTAAGAATGCTTCTATGCAAGCATGAGGACCTGAGTTTGGAACCCAGGGCCCATGTAAGAAGCATGGCTTTGCAGGCCTACACCACAGTATTAATGGGGTAAAGACAGGAGGATTGCTGAGGCTTGCTGGTTGCCAGCCTAGCTGAAAAATGATGAGCTCCAGATCTAGTGAGAGACCCTCTATCTACTGTCTTACAGTTCCTGTATTGGTGCACAAGGCACACACACTGTACACACACACACTGTATACACACACACACACACACACACACACACACACACACACACACACTATAATAAAATAAAAATTAAAAACCCAAAGAAACAAAGAGTTGTTTCTTTGAAAAGTTAACTATGTATGTGTGGTGTTTTTTTTTTTTTTTTTTTTTTTTTGAGACAGGGTTTCTCTGTATAACACTCCTGGCTGTCCTGGAACTCGCTTTATAGACCAGGCACCAGGCTGGCCTCGAACTCACAGAGATCTGCTTGGCTCTGCCTCCTGAGTGCTGGGATTAAAGGTGTGCGCCACCACCGCCCAGCAAAAAAGTTAACTATGTATGATCCATACACACTTAGCTAACTAGACGAAAGACAGAGAAGGTAAGTTACAGGTGCAGCACGCACCTGTAACCCAGGGCTAGGGTGCAACAGACAAGCAGGCTGACCCTGAGGTTCGCTGCTTAGCCAGTCCAGCTCATGGGTTGGCTCCAGGTCCTGTAAGAGATACTGGCACAAGAGGCCGACCTCTGGTGTGCATGTGTGCACACACAGGCAAGCACACCCACATGTGCACACCAATACACACACCACACACACAGAGTGGAGGAAAAGATCTAGCCACAATAGCTTCAAAAAACGAACAAGCAAAAAGCAACAACAGAGGATGTAAAAGCCGACACCAACTAAACTAACCAAGGGGGTAAGAGAGCTCTCCAATGAAAACTTCACAACACCACAGAAAGAACTGAAGACATTAGAAGATGGGAAGACCTCCTGTGTTCCCAGACCAGCACAGCACAGTGAAACTTCACAGAACCACGACACTGACAGCAGTGAAATTTAAGTAACATTTTACACGTTATTTTGGCAATTTGGCTACGTGCCAGCTCTCCCAGCCTTGGTGTTATACAGTTCATTCCGCCAGGCCAAGGCTCCACCGTCCAGGCAGAGTAAACAAAACTGGACGTCCAATGATGACATTGTGGAGGAGACGACTGGGGCAGAAGGCTCAGCATTGAGCAACCAAGATGGACTAGGAGGAAGTAGCGCCTGCTCAGGGTGACAGAGGAATGCTAAGGAGGAAGAGGTGGGGTCAAGTGGGGTGAACATGTCTGAGGACTCCTCTACCTATCTCTCTCTCTACCTACTACCTATCTAATGTATATGAGTGCTCTATCTGCATGTGCGACTTCATGCCAGAAGAGGGTTGTGAGCTACCAGGTAGCTGCTGGGAATTACTGATCAAGATCTCCGGAAGGGCAGCCAGTGCTCTTAACTACCGAGCCATCTCTCCAGCACCAAGGGCTCCTCTTTTATCCAGCCCACAGAGCCCACAGTGCTCTGAGAGAGTGCTATGAGAGAGCACACCATCACTGGTATTGGCTTCAGAGGCACCCAGAATATGGACAGAAAACTCTGCAAACTCCAATTCTGAAAGCTGCTAAATACAACTAAAAATATTTCCTCCAAGTCCTCCCAAACACTAGCAAGTCTGAAAACTGACTCATTTGTTTTGAGTACTTTGTAGAAACTTCACCCCAAAACCACTATAAGAGGGAGGAGGTTTTACCGGAGACCAGGAAACAAAAATAGAGGAGCTGCTGCTAATTGGAGAGGCTCTGCTGCTCACTTCATGTGCCTGTGGTGCCCTCCGCGGCTCCTCCTCCGCTCAGCTCTCAGGATGTCCTTCATGAGACACAAAGCCTGAGCAGAGGTGCAGAGGTCACAAGGGTACACAGGTCATTTCCAGTGTGGAATGGATCCTCTACACACTCCTAAAGCTTGGATTCAGAAAGTCTTCCTGACTTTTGGATCTTTTTACTGACTCCTCACCAATCTTCCTCGCCCCTCCCCCCCCCACCTTACTTTTTCAGGGCCATTTGTGGAAAAATCTGTTGGTTTCATTACTAACCTGTGAGTGATGTCAGTGACCTCAATACAAACATCATGGCCGCCTCACAGCTCCCAAGTCAGTGTCCCAGCACAGGTCTAGGACCCTAGAGCCACAGGAAGGAGCCAAACCAGGTGCCACACACCCATGTCTACAGTCCAGTTTGGCCACCTGCGTGGCTTCGAGAGACCAGACTACCAGAGCTCACTGAGGCAGAAGGGCAAAGCTCTACTCAGAGTATGAACTGCTGGGCTGTCCTCAGGAGGAGTTTGGGTTTGTAGGGTGTCTTCAGTCGGGGAGCAGTGTGGTGGGAGAGCATAAGGAAGAAGGAAACACTGCAGGCAAAGGGACTGCAGTGAGCCAGGCTGTGTGTGCGTGCGTGTGTGTGTGTGTGTGTGTGTGTGTGTGTGTGTGTGTGTGTATGTATGTGGGGTGTGTGTGTGTGTGTGTGTGTGTGTGTGTGTGTGTGTGTATGTATGTGGGGTGTGTGTGTGTGTGTGTGTGTGTGGTGTGTGTGTGTGTGTAAGTGTGTGTGTGTATGTGGTGTGTGTGTGTAAGTGTGTGTGTGTGTGTGTGTGTGTGTGTGTGTGCGCACACGCGCGTGCGCACTGTGGATAGGCTGTCCTGAGACAAGTGGTTAGCAGACTTCTGGGAAGTGGAGAGAGTTCAGTCTCCATTTCCCCAACAGAGCTGGGTCCCACATGGATCATAAATCTAGGTGTCTTAAGTGACTCCATCTTGGGCCAAAGGTCTAGGTCAACCCTACACCACCTACTAGAGATAGGATGAACTGTGGCCTCTACTGATGGGGTATTATTAGGTCATAAAAATGAGGGGCTGGAGAGATGGCTCAGAGGTTAAGAGCACTGACTGCTCCTTCAGAGGTCCTGAGTTCAATTCTCAGCAACCACATGGTGACTCACAACCATGTGTAATGAGATCTGGCGCCCTCTTCTGGCCTGCAGACATACATGCAGGCAGAACACTGTATACATACATAATAAATAAATAAATCTTAAAAAATTTAAAAAAGCCGGGCGTGGTGGCGCACGCCTTTAATCCCAGCACTTGGGAGGCAGAGGCAGGCGGATCTCTGTGAGTTCGAGGCCAGCCTGGGCTACCAAGTGAGCTCCAGGAAAGGCGCAAAGCTATACAGAGAAACCCTGTCTCGAAAAAACCAAAAAAAAAAAAAAAAAAAAAAAAAATTTAAAAAATGAATGAAGAAATGATGAGTGCTAAAAAATAAAGAACTCTTATGATATCTACTGAAAGATGTCTGAGGCCATATATTGCTGAGCATGGTGGCAGACACCTTTAATCCCAGCACTCAGGAGACAGAGGCAGGCAGATCTCTGAGTTTAAGGCCAGCCTGGTCTTCAAAACAAGTTCCAGGACAGCCAGGGCTACATGGAGAGACCCTGTATCAAAAAAGAAAAACAAAACCAAAAATAAACACACACACACACACACACACACACACACACACACACACACACACACGAAGGCGGCTATCTACTTATCGGGATTCCACTTCTATGCAAGTACAGACTAGGGAGATAGGAGTGACCAGTGGCAGTGATAGGCTGAGGGGCCGAGGGTTCTGAGGGGGAACAGGGTCTGCTCTCAGGATGTTGAAAATGTTCTAGGATTGGGCAGTGGTGATGCACAACTTCGTGAAGTATTAAAAATCATTGTTCGGTATCCTATACAGTATACCAGAAAGAGTAAGTTTTATGGTTTGTGGATTTTAACTTCTCTTTTCCTTTATTTTTTATTGAGACAAGCTACATGTAGACCTGGCTGTCCTGGAACTAAATAATTGCTAGCCTGGCAATTATAGAGATCCACCTGTCTCTACCTCCTGAGTGCTGGGATTAAAAGCGTGCACTAACACACCTAGCATCTCTTTTTTCCTTCTTGATTCTTTGATACAAAGCCCCATTTAGCCAGGCTGGCCTTGAACTCATATGTAGTATCTGAGGATGACCTCCAACTCTTTTACGCCTACCTCCCCAAGTGCTAGGATTAGTAAGCCTGGCCTTTTGGTTTTTGAGACTGGATCTTATTCAAGTTGTCCCCAGTGACCCTCTCACTCTGTGGCCAAGGCAAAATTCTTGAATTTGAGATCCTCCTGCCTCAGTCTCCCAAGTAGCTAGGATTACAAGCCTGTACTATCAGGCCTGGCTGAATAATAACTTTAGATAATATAAAGTCCTTAGTAAGAGAAAGAAAAAAGGAATGTGTTGACAAGGATGTGGAAAGGAGTGCACCTGGATGCAGGCTGGGATGTCAAGAACAATGAAGCTGACTGCCTGCACTCAGGTGACAAGCAAGTGCAGCAGGGAGTGTCCCTCCCCATCAGGTCTGCGCCAACCAACCCACAGTCCTGCAGCCATTGCTGCTGCACCCGGGGCAAGTGCTCAGGGCATCCTGTTTAACCTGAGGGCTGCAGGACCCCCAGGATGCAGGCAACCTCGACCACTCTAGATTCTTTCCTGCCTCCATAAGGACAGCTGCCTTGCCCCTGGTCCTTTATATGAGGAAACTTCATATCTTTTCCAACAAAGTCACAAAGCAGGGATGAGCAGGAGTCTGAGGAAATAACTCTGGAGATTTCATGGCCCTCACTCTGTAGACCACAGTGGACTCAAACTCACAGAGATCCACCTGCTTCTGCATCCTGAGTGCTAGGATTAAAGGTGTGCGCCACCACTGCCCGGCCTATGTTTGTTTGTTTAATTACGTGTTTTTATGTGTATAAGGTGTTTGTTTGCATGTATGTCTGTGTAACCCATGTGTGCCTGCTGCCCAAGGAGGCCAGAAAAGGACATTGGATCCCCTTAAACTGGAGATAAGGATGGTTAGCAAGTCACCATGTGGATGCTGGGAATTAAGCCCTGGTCCTCCAACAGAGCAGCCAGTGCTCTTAACCACTGAGCTATCTCTCTTCATATAGTTTAAGAGAAATACTTAGTACATGAACCAAGCCTATTTAGGTCTTTGGGAGCAACTAACAAAAATCCATGTCAGAGCACAGTATAAACTGAAATTCCACAGGAGCCAGGAAGTAGATTTTGGGATATGCAGTGCTGGAATTGAATCCCCACGTGTGTGCACAGGCATAGCATAGCATAAGCAAATGCTCCACTAACCCGGGAACAAAAGATGTTCAGGCTAGGAAAGGCACTCACAGAACACTAATAACAGGACCACGGCTGCGGCTCAGTATAGAGTACCTGCTTGGCATTTGTGAGGCCCGAGGTTCAGTCTTCAGTATTGCCAGGAAAAACAACAAAACCCACTGAGAACAGATATCTCCATGGCAACACTTTATGCAAATTTTACTTTCTTCTTTGTATTTTTGAATAGTGTTTAGTTTTTTTTAAAAAAGATAATTTTCATTTGGTGACAAGTCAATTTTTTTTTTTTTTTTTTTTTGGTTTTTAGAGACAGGGTTTCTCTGTGTCGTTTTCTGCCTGTTCTGGATCTTGCTCTATAGACCAGGCTGGCCTTGAACTCACAGAGATCCACCTGGCTCTGCCTCCCAGTGCTGGGATTAAAGGCGTGGGCCACTACCGACCAGCACATATTTGTATTTTAAAAGGGAGAAACCTTGTGCTGGCTCAGATAATCTCAAATAACCTGCTTGGCTCTAGAGTACTGACAGGGCGCCTCTCCATGCGCCCTGGGGAGGCAGCCTCACAGCTTCCCTCTTACTACGAAGCAAGTTCTGTCCAGTTAGCTTTGCTTACCTGGACAGGTGGCTCAATCATGATCCAGGCCGGGAGCATCAGACTGGGATTCAGAGGCTGGGTTCCAACTCGGAAGTAAACTCCACCCTTGGAGTCACAGGCCCAGATATGCTGATTTCCACAGGCTAAGCTGGTCAGTCTTACGTTTCCTGAAGAGAAACAACGTACACTACAGTTACTTTGTCAAAAGACTGATCTTTCACCAGGCGACAGTGACACATGCCTTTAATCCCAGCACTGGGGAGGCAGAGCCAAGCGGATCTCTGTGAGTTCGAGGCCAGGACAGGCACCAAAACTACACAGAGAAACCCTGTCTCGAAAAAAAAAACAAAAACCTAAAATTGTTTTTTGATCTTTCAGCTGGTGTATAAACTCTTTCAGAGGCAGACAGAGGCTACGTCTGCAGCTGAATGCTGGTGTG
This sequence comes from Peromyscus maniculatus bairdii, assembly GCF_049852395.1. Classification (NCBI taxonomy): domain Eukaryota; kingdom Metazoa; phylum Chordata; class Mammalia; order Rodentia; family Cricetidae; genus Peromyscus; species Peromyscus maniculatus. Next base: position 83,036,508 of record NC_134865.1, on the reverse strand, counting down.
TGTCATCTGGCTGTCCTTCCAAATTGGGTGTAGCCTCTCAGAGCATCTGTGCAGGCTGTTGGCTACGGAGCCCTGGCGCTGCCAGGCACAGCACCCTGAGTTATCAAGCCCTGGGGTAAACATCTCTATGTAAGTCCCCCATTAACTTCATCCAGCATGTGACCATTGCGAGTAAATGCTGGGTGTGTGGAAAGGGGACTCATAGTTACTAGGATTAAGAATAAATTTCCAGGAGGAGTTAGTGAAAACAAGGAGATTTAGAGCTTGGAACAAGGACGCCTTTAATCCCAGCACCTGGGGAAGGAGCCATCTCCGTGGGACATGACCAGAACGGATCTGAACACACTGTCTGAGGCCAACCCAGAGCCAGCTGCCCACCTGCGAAACCCAACAACTTGGAGGTGTTGGTGAGATTGCCCTACTGAACAACCCGCTCAGCTGAGATCCATTCGGGAGTGGATTCAGATCCCTACAGTCCACAGTCTGAGGAAACAAGATCAGCTGAGGAGTTGACGAATGAGCAAAACGTGACCTGAGAACACAAAAGAAGGCGCCGCCCAGCCACCAAACCAGATCACCAGAATCATAAGCCTACTACACGGACTGGGAACAGGTAAGCCCCCATCTCCCGACCGGCAGATCAGGTCTCTAGCCCCTAGGCCCTACCCATCGGAATCCCAGGGACCAGACAGCTACCTTTCCCTGCTACCCCACAAAAAACAAACAAACAAAAAAACCAAAAAACAAAAAAAGCCAACCCCTACAAACCTAACAACCACTGGAGCCATAAGCACACCCTGTACCAACTGAGAACAACTGCTCCCTGAGACAGAACCCACTAACACTGATTGGACCCGAAGAAACAGAGCCCAACAGCACTGATTTAACCAAGAACTCCTAGTGGACCAAGACTAACAATTAGAACAAGAGAGGCACCTTCAGACATAGACACTGCCTACACCAAGCGGAGGAAGAGATGAGTAGACACCAGTGCAAAAATACAGGGAACAATGTAAAGACCTATATGACACCATCAGAACCTAGCGATTCTACACCTGCAAGACCTGAACATACCAAGGCAGAAGAAGCAGAAGAAATCAATCCTAAGAATGACTTTAAGAAGATGATAGAGACCCTTAAAGAGGAAATGAAAAACTCCATTAAAGAGGAAATAAAAAATTCCCTTAAAGAAATGGAAGAAGAAAACAAACAAAAAATTGGAAGAAATCAAACAAAGCCAAGAAAAAGTAATTAAGCAGATGAAGGAAATAATTCAAGATTTGAAAATTGAAATTGAGACAATAAAGAAAACACAAACTGAGGAAATGCTGGAAACAGAAATCCTGACTAAATGAACAGGAACTACAGAAGCAAGCATAACTAACCGATTGCAAGAGCTGGTACAGAGAATCTCTGACACTGAAGACACAATAGAGAAAATAGATTCGTCAGTCAAAGAAACCATTAAAGACAAAAAAGTTGTAACACAAAATGTCCAAGAAATTTGGGACACCATGAAAAGACTAAAGAATAATAGGGATAGAAGAAGGAGAAGAATACCAACTCAAAGGCACAGAAAATATATTCAACAAAAACATAGAAGAAAACTTTCCTAACCTAAAGAAAGAAATACCTATGAAGATACAAGAAGCCTACAGAACACCGAATAGGCTGGATCCAAAAAAAAGTCCCCTCGCCACATAATAAACAAAACACTAAACATATAGAACAAATAAAAAGTATTAAGAGCCGCAAAGGAAAAAGACCAAGTAACATATAAAGGCAGACCCATCAGAATAACACCAGACTATTCAACAGAGACTATGAAAGCTAGAAGATCATGGACAAATGTTATGCAGACACTAAGAGACCACGGATGCCAACCCAGACTAGTATACCCAGCAAAACTCTCAATCACCATAGACAGAGTAAAGAAAATATTCCATGATAAAACCAGATTTAAACAATACCTATCCAAATTTCCGGCCTACAGAAAGCATTAGAAGGAAAAACCCAACCTAAGCTAAACACACCCATGAAAACTCAAGCAATAGATAATCCTACACCAACAAATACCAAAGAAGGAAAATGCAACACTACCACCAAAAACAAGAACAAAAACAAAAACAAAAAAAACAAAAAAAAAACAACAACCCAAAACAAAACAAACAAACAAAACCCAGGAATTAACAATCACTGGTCATTAATATCCATCAATATTAATGGTCTCAACTCACCTATAAAAAGACACAGACTAACAGAATGGATAAGAAAACAGGATTCATCCTTCTGCTTCATACAAGAAACACACCTTAACTTCACAGACAGACACTACCTCAGAGTAAAGGGCTGGGAAAAGGCTTTCCAATCAAATGGACCTAAGAAGCAAGCTGGTGTAGCTATCTTAATATCTAATAAAATAGACTTCAAACTAAAATCAATCAAAAGAGGTCAGGATGGATATTATATATTTATCATAAAAAATCCACCAAGATGAACTCTCAATTCTGAATATTTATGCACCAAATACAAAGGCACCCACATTCATAAAAGAAACATTACTAAAGCTTAAATCGAACATCAAACCCCACACACTAGTAGTGGGAGATTTCAACACACCACTCTCACCAAAAGACAGATCTACCAGACTGATACTTAACAAAGAAATAAAGGACCTAACAGATGTTATGACTCAAATGGACTTAATAGATATCTACAGAACATTCCATCCTAACACAAAAGAATATACCTTCTTCTCAGCACCTTATGGAACCTTCTCAAAAACTGACCACATGCTTGGTCACAAAGCAAATCTCAACAGATACAAAAACATTGGAATAACCTCCTGTATCTTATCAGACCACCATCCCTTAAAGTTAGATTTCAACAAAAACAAAAATTATAGAAAGCCTACAATCTCATGGAAACTGAATAATGCCCACCTGAAACACCAATGGGTCAAGGAAGAAAGAAAGAAAGAAAGAAAGAAAGAAAGAAAGAAAGAAAGAAAGAAAGAAAGAAAGAAAGAAAGAAAGAAAGAAAGAAAGAAAGAAAGAAAGAAATTAAAGATTTCCTAGAATTCAATGAAAATGAAAGTACAACATACCCAAACTGATGGGACACTATGAAAGCAGTGCTAAGAGGAAAATTCATAGCTCTAAATACACACATAAAGAAGATGGAGAGGGGCTGGAGAGATGGCTCAGTAGTTAAGAGCACTGACTGCTCTTCCGGAGGACCCGGGTTCAATTCCCAGCACCCACATGGCAGTTAACAACTGTCTGTAACTGCAAGATCTGACACCTTCACACAGACATACATGCAGGCAAAACAAATAAATAAAAATAAATAAATTATTTTAAAAAAAAGACGGAGAAATATCATAGCAATGACTTACACGATTGAAAGCTCTAGAACAAAAAGAAACAAACTCACCCAGGAGAAATAGACACCAGGAAATAATCAAATTGAGAGCTGAAATCAATGAAACAGAAACAATACAAAAAAAAAAAATCAATGAAAAAAAGAGTTGGTTCTTTAAAAAAAAAAAAAAAAGATCAACAAGACAGACAAACCCCTAGCCAAATTAACCAAAAGGCAAAGAGAGAGCACCCAAATTAACAAAATCAGAAATGAAAAGGGAGATATAACAACAGACAATGAGGAAATCCAGAGAATCATCAGGTCATACTTCAAAAACCTCTACTCCACAAAATAGGACAATCTGGAAGAAATGGACAATTTTCTGGACAGATACCACATACCAAAGTTAAATCAAGACCAGATAAACTATTTAAATAGACCAATAACCCCTAAAGAAATAGAAACAGTCATCAAAAGTCTCCCAATCAAAAAAAGCCCAGGACCAGATGGTTTCAGTGTAGAATTCTAGATTTCCAAAGAAGAACTAATTCCAATACTCTTCAAATTGTTCCACACAATAGAAACAGAAGGAACATTACCAAACTCTTTTTATGAGGCTACAATTACCCTGATACCCAAACCACACAAAGATGCAACAAAGAGAATTACAGACCAATCTCCCTCATGAACATTGATGCAAAAAGACTCAACAAAATATTGGCAAACCGAATCCAAGAACACATCAAAAAAAATTATCCACCATGATCAAGTAGGTTTCATCCCAGGGATGCAAGGATGGTTCAACATATGAAAATCTGTCAATGTAATACACCATATAAACAAACTGAAAGAAAAAACCACGTGATCATCTCATCAGATGCTGAAAAAGCCTTTGACAAAATCCAACACCCCTTTATAATAAAGGTCTTAGAGAGATCAGGAATACAAGGAACATTCCTAAACATAATAAAGGCAATTTACAGCAAGCCAACAGCCACCATCAAATTAAACGTAGAGAAACTCAGTGATTCCACTAAAATCAGGAACAAGACAAGGCTGTCCACTCTCCCCATATTTATTCAATATAGTACTTGAAGGCAGAGCAATAAGATAACAAAGGGAGATCAAAGGGATACAAATTGGAAAGGAAGAAGTCAAACTTTCACTATTTGCAGATGATATGATAGTATACATAAGTAACCCCAAAAATTCTACCGGGAACTCCTACAGCTGATAAACTCCTTCAGTAAAGTGGCAGGATACAAGATCAACTCAAATAAATCAGTAGCCCTCCTATACACAAATGATAAAAGGGCTGAGAAAGAAGTCAGAGAAACATCACCCTTTACAATAGCCACAAATAATATAAAATACCTTGGGATAACACTAACTAAACAAGTGAAGGTCCTTTTTGATAAGAACTTTAAATCTCTAAAGAAAGAAATTGAAGATATCAGAAAATGGAAGGATCTCCCATGCTCATGGATAGGTAGGATTAACATAGTAAAAATGGCAATCTTACCAAAGCAATCTACAGATTCAATGCAATCCCCATCAACATCTCAACACAATTCTTCACAGACTTGGAAAGAAAAATACTCAACTTCATATGGAAAAACAAAAGACACAGGATAGCTAAAAGAATCTTGTATAATAAAGCAACCTCTGGAGGCATCACCATCCCTAACATCAAGCTCTACTATAGAACTATAGTAATAAAAATAGCTTGGTACTGGTATAAAAACCAACATACAGACCAATGGAATCAAATTGAAGACCCTGACATTAATCCACGCACATATGAACACTTGATTTTTGACAAAGAAGCCAAAACTCTACAATGGAAAAAAGAAAGTATCTTCAACAAATGGTGCTGGCATAACTGGATGTCAATATGTAAAAGATTACAAATAGATCCATATCTGTCACCATGCACAAAACTCAAGTCCAAGTGGATCAAAGACCTCAACATAAATCCAGTTACAATAAACTTAGTAGAAGAGAAAGTAGGAAGTACTCTTGAACACATTGGCACAGGAGATTACTTCCTAAATATAACACCAGCAGCACAGACACTGAACACAACAATTAATAAATGGGACCTCTTGAAACTGAGAAGCTTTTGTAGGGCAAAAGACACGGTCAATAAGACAAAAAGACAGCCTACAGAATGGGAAAAGATCTTCATCAACCCCACATCTGACAGAGGACTGATCTCCAAAGTATATAAAGAACTCAAGAAACTAGACATCAAAATACTGAACAATCCAATTAAAAAAACGGGCTAAAGAGCTAAACAGTCAAAAGAAGAATCACAAACGGCTGAAAGACATTTAAAGAAATGCTCAACATCCTTAATCATCGGAGAAATGCAAATCAAAACGACTCTGAGATACCACCTTACACCTGTCAGAATGGCTAAGATCAAAAACACTAATGACAGTCAATGTTGGAGAGGATGTGGAACAAAGAGAACACTCCTCCACTGTTGGTGGGAATGTAAACTTGTACAACCACTGTGGAAATCAGTATGGTGGTTTCTCAGAAAATTGGGAATCAATCTACCTCAATACCCAGCCATACCACTCTTGGGCATATACCCAAGGAATGCTCAATCATACCACAAGGACACATGCTCAACTATGTTCATAGCAGCACTATTTGTAATAGCCAGAACCTGGAAACAACCTAGATGCCTGTCAACTGAAGAATGGATTAAGAAAATGTGGTACATATACACAATGGAGTACTACTCAGCAGAGAAAAACAATGTCAGCATGAAATTTGCAGGCAAATGGATGGAACTAGAAAATATCATTCTGAGTGAGGTAACCCAAACCCAGAAGAACAAACATGGTATGTACTCACTCATAAGTAGATTCTAGATATCAAGCAAAGAACAATCAGACTGCAACCCACAGAACCCAGGGAGGCTATAATGCAGGGGGGACCCTAGGATAACTGTCTTATAATAAGTTTCATTCTACTCAATTACTGGGCAAGCCTCAATCAAACATTTCACTATTAGGATAAGAATTTGTACTGTATCAAGCTGATAGCAGAAAAATATATAAATAAATACATAAAAATGGGAAAAACAAACAAGGAATAAATTTCCTAAAGAACCTTCACTTTATTTATTTATTTTGGATTTTTGAGACAGGGTTTCTCTATGTAGACTTAGCTATCCTGGTACTCGCTTTGTAGGCTGGGCTGGCTTTGAACTCAGAGAAATCCACCTGCCTCTGTCTCCTGGGTGCTGGGATTTCAGGCTTGAGCCACCACACCTGGCTCTTCATTTTTATTTTTGCACTTTCTCTTTGCTAATTAATCTAGCTGCTAGCCATAAGAGGGAATGAAATGGAAGGAGTTAAAAAGAAAAGAAACTGAGCTGGAAGGGAGTGGCTTAACAGCAGAGCGTTTGACAAAGCACCTCAAGGAAAAGCATAAATTATATTTGATAATAGTCTAGCAATTAAAAAGAGCAGCTGTTGCCGGGCGGTGGTGGTGCACACCTTTAATCCCAGCACTCGGGAGGCAGAGGCAGGTGGATCAGGTGGATCTCTGTGAGTTCGAGGCCAGCCTGGGCTACAGAGTGAGATCCAGAAAAGGTGCAAAAACTACACAGAAAAACCCTGTCTCGAAAAACCAAAAGAAAAAAAAAGAGTAGCTGTCAAGTTGCTTAATATCTACTATAGGATGGGCTCTCAGCCAGGTCTCTCACAGCCTCATTTCCAACCTTACAGCAAGATAGACACATGGTTTGCACTGGAGGAATTAGGGAATTAGTCATGGATCAAAGGACAGAAGGTGGCCGACCCAGGAAGTAAAGAGGGACGGCAGGTTTGAACCCAGGCCAGCTACCTCTGACCTCCAAGTCTATAAACAACAAATGTACAGATAGATGTTCAGGTTCAAGTCCAGATTTGAGAAATCATTCTACTAGAACAACCCATACCTCATCAAAATACAGAACATTCTGTCTCCCTAAGAATTTTCTCAGGTCCCTCCCTGCCCATGGCCTCTGCTTGAGGCCAGGTTCTCCTGTATCCCAAGCTGCTCTCACATTTGCTATGGAGGCAAGGATGACTCCTGAACTGACTTCTATCAGCAGAGCTTAGTTCAGTCTTCTAGGGTTCACAGGCAGAACCGAAGTCCACGCGCTACAGCAGGAAGCAGCCTCAGGCAGCAGGTGCTCAGTATCATTGCATTGCACACGAACGCCACAGTTCGTTCCTGTATTTACCTACAGGTGACATCTGAGTCGTTTCCATGCTTTGCTATTCCAGCCAAACTGCTCCAGTCATTCTTGTCTAAGTTTTGTTTTCCTGTGGCAAGCCAGGCCTGACGGTGCACACCTATAATCTCAGTCTCGAGAGGCTGGAGGAGTGGAATTGTGTTGAAAGCTAGCTGGACTGCACAGTGAGGCCAGATCTCAAAAGGAGAGTGAGGGGAGCAGAAACATGTATTGTTTTTCTTTTATTTCAAAGATTTTAAAATTATTTTTTATGGGGTGTGTTTTGTCTGCATGCATGTAAGTACACACTGTGTGTGCAGTGCCTGAAGAGGGCAGAAGGAGGTGAATCCCCTGTAAGTGGTGACAGGTGGTTGGGAGTCACCATGGAGGTGTTGGGAGCTGAACCCAGGTCCTCTGGAAAAGCAGCCAGTACTCTTAGCCACCTCTCCAGCCCCTGTTTTTTTCATATAGTAGAACTCTCTGGACATAGGTTAAATATCTTTTTTTTTTTTTTTTTTCCAGACAGGGTTTCTCTGAAGTTTTGGTGCCTGTCCTGGGTTTCGCTCTGCAGACCAGGCTGGCCTCAAACTCACAAAGATCTGCCTGGCTCTGCCTCCTGAGTGCTGGGATTAAAGGCGTGTGCCACCATCGCCGGCTAAATATCTTACTTTAAATTTTTTTCTTTTTTCTTTTTTTGGAGCTGAGGACCAAACCCAGGGCTCTACCACTGAGCTAAATCCCCAACCCCATTTTTTTAGATTTTTAAAAAAAGTTTTTATTAGATTTATTTATTTTTATTGTATTTTAAATTGAGAGAGAGAGAGAGAGAGAGAGAGAGAGAGAGAGACAGACAGACAGACAGACAGACAGACACACACACACAGAGGTTGTATGTGATTGTGTGAGTGTACGTGCTGGTGGAAACCAGAGGCATCAGATCCCTGGGCTGGAGTTATAAGTGTCTGTGAGCCAGCCATCTGACACAGGTACTGGAGCCTGAAGTTGGGTCTTCACGAGAGCAGCAAGCTCCCCAGCCCTACATTCCCGTGTGTGTATGTGTGTGAGTCATAAGTCAGAGGACAACTTGTGAGAGTCGACTTTCCTTTTACCATGTGGTTCCAGGGATGGGACCAAGCCATCAGGATTGGCAGCCTCACATTGAAAGGGAATGCCAGTTTCTCCAAGTTGTACCATTTTACATACCTACTAGCAGTGTTATGTGAAATCTGGTTGCTTACATCCTTATCAACACTTAGGTTTTTTGTTTGTTTGTTTTAAGACAATGTCTCATGAAAAGCCAGGCGGTGGTGTCGCATGCTCTCAATCCCAGCACTCGGGAGGCAGAGGCAGGTGGATCTCTGTGAGTTCGAGGCCAGCCTAGTCTACGGAGTGAATTCCAGGACAGCCAGGGTTGTTACACGGAGAAAGCCTGTCTCAGAAGAAAAAAAACGCAGTGCCGCCTTATGTAGCCCCAGGCTAGCCTCCACCTGCTTGCTACGTAGTCAAGGCTGTGCAGCTGTGAGTAGAGCACCCAGAGCAGTGCTGCAGCTCCAGTGTGCTCCTCGGGAACTTCTGAAGTTGCTGGTGGGGCTCATGACTGAGGGGGTGCCCACCCCGACAACCTCCATTTGATTTGCTTCATCAAGGAGAACATCTTTTAGTTACTTTTTTCACAAAAAGACATCTTTTTTTTTTTTTTTTTTTTTTTTTTTTTAAAAGACAGGGTTTCTGTGTATAGCTTTGCGATTTTCCTGGAACTCACTTGGTAGCCCAGGCTGGCCTCGAACTCACAGAGATCCGCCTGGCTCTGCCTCCCACAGTGCTGGGATTAAAGGCGTGTGCCACCACCGCCCAGTTGACACTTTCTTCTTAAAATTGCTTTTTAAAAAGTGTGTGTGTGTGTGTGTGTGTGTGTGTGTGTGTGTGTGTGTGTGTGTGACTATATAGCATAGCCTATCCTCAAACTTGCACATGTCCTGCCTCAGTTGGGATTTATAGGAATGCACCACCTACCACCATACCCTACTATAGAATCTTTTGAGGTATGTGGTACAGAATAATAGTAGCATTTGCCTGTTGTTTTCTAAGTTATAAAATACTTCGCCACATAAATTATTGCATGATATAATCTTATTTGTTACCTAAAGGCACAACTGACACTGAATCTGTTTTCATTGCATTCTGTGAACAGATGAATTAAACTGCAAATTGTATTAGTTTGCTAAATGGTCTAGTGCCTGACATGTATATTTATGAATAATGGGAAATGAAATGTTATGAGCATCTTAAATGTTTGCTAAATGATGCACATTTTCTTCCACAAGTCAGGATTATAATAAATCACTGTAAAATCCCATGTTCCATCTCTTTAACTAGGTTCAATAGACAGCCATTTAAAAGTCTCTTAATTTAATCTTTTTCCTGGCTGCTGTGGCTGTTTAGACATCAGTGTAGTCTGGGCTGGCCTTGAACTGGCAACCCTAGTGCCTCAGGAATTAGAGATGCAGCCATTGTTTGGCAATCACATGGTTTGTAGGGTGAAAAGGAGAGGATGCGATGGTTTTAGGCTGACGACACTGCCCTAAGCTCACAACGTGCACTCCCTTTTATGTATGGGCACACATGTGCCCGGGCCACGTGCAGAAGTCAAAGGACAACCAGCAGGAGATGGTTATCTCTTTCCAACTCAGGGCCTCAGGTGTGGTGTCAAGAACCTTTACCTTCTGAGCCTTCTTGTCAGCCTTAACTATTTAAAAATATTTCTTGGGCCTGGAGAGATGGCTCAGTGATTAAAAGCACTGGGTGTTCTTCCAGAGGCTCAATTCCCAGTACCCATAACCATCTGTAATTCTGGTTCTAGAGGCTCCAAAGCCCTCTTCTGGCCTCCTTGGGCACTAAGTATGAATGTGGTGCACAGACATACATACAGGCAAAACATCCATACACATGAAATAAAAATAATAAAATTATTATTATTATTATTATTATTATTATTATTTTGGTTTTTTGAGACAGGGTTTCTCTGTGTAGTTTTGGTGCCTGTCCTGGATCTCACTCTGTAAACCAGACTGGCCTTGAACTCACAGAGATCCGCCTGGCTCTCCCTCCCAAGTGCTGGGATTAAAGGCATGATCCACCACTGCCTGGCATAAACTTTATAAAGAAATAAAATCATAATCTCTCTCTGACTCTATTTTGAGACATGGTCTCACTGTGTAGCCTTGGCATGCCTAGAATTCTCTATGTGTGCTGGGATTAATGGCATGGGCCACTATGCCTGGCTTAAATTATCTCTTGACGCACCTGCTTTCCCTACTGGATACACAGGCCATACCTGGAGAGAATGCAGTACAGGACAGCCTAGTGCCTCTAGCTGCAGTTCAGTGTCCTGAATGGCACAAGGGAAGGCTTCTGGCATAATGGCCAACCCCCTTCCCACTAAGCCCTGTAGTCCCCTTGCCCCAACACCAAACCTACCAGCTAGACTGAAGCCATCATTTCAGGATGCTAAGAAAATGGTGCCAAGAGTTATTACTTTTATATATTTATACTTTATGTATGCTGATTATATATGTCAGTCATATAACACAGCAAATGAAAGCAGCACAGAGCTGGATACAGACTGAAGAGAGGCAGGGTTTCAGTACACAATATGGCAGTGCAAATCAAGTGGTTCAAATGCATACTCCACTAGCCCAAAGGCCAGTGCTACAACCAAAGGTCCAGGAGTCTTCCACAACAGGATGAGAGACATCTCACATTTAGACAGGAGATTTGCAGGGTCATTTGGGATGTGGGGACAACTGGTGGGATGACCACACAGAGGGACTGATTTGGGGAAAATGGCTCCATTTCCAGCTGACTGAACATAGACTCCCCTAGCCCTCAAGGTTTGGTAGTGAGGAGAATACACACTAAAGCCTGGCTTTTCTCAGAGATACCAGCAGCCTCTCTCCATGGTCTGGTGGAGATTGCTGGACAAAGGCTCAGGGCCAGGGAGTCTCTGGCAGATGAAAGAACTCCTAGGCCAGGCAACAGGCTCAGTTGGCACCCATGCCCAGGCCACAACCAGCTGCAGTCTTGTCTGGCTGACAAATGCCCTTGGAAAGCTAGATGAGTGGTAGATATGGAAGACAGGGTATGAAGCCCAAGGCATAAATAATCTCAATTCCTGTGGAAGTTCCTAGGCGTGCCGCACAGCAAGTTTTCACAGCAGACTGGGTTATGTTCAGGGCCTTATCTCTTCTAGCAGTTTGCAGAAACCCCGTTGCTAAGAGGCACTGGCCTGGCCCAGGCCCATCAGGGCAAAGCATACTTTATGGGGTGGTGGTATGTATAGGTCAATGTAGGAGGCAGTCCTTCCTTCTCTCTTCCCCAACCCCCTTTCTCATGTAGTTGAGTTATTATACAGTAAGCACTTATTCTCGTTCACAAAATACCGGTTGCCAGTGTGTAACAATGTCTAGTTCAAGCTCACTCTGGCCCTGGGAACTGCCTGGTACAGTCTCTGCCTCCAGTATCAGACAAACCGCTGCTGAGTCAACTGGGAATAGAATATTGTGAGCTCATTTTGCCATCTCTTAGACTATGACGTATTTCCACATGTCACCACAGGCTAGGCCTACAATAATTCTTGGGGCAGTTCAGTGGCTACTAACAGCACAGAACATCTTTAACCGGCTGAAAGAAAACCCACACCACACAACTGTGTGTGCAGCAGCCCATGATGGGCACTCTTCCAGATGCCAAGACAGAGATCAGTGTGCACTGATCCACTCACAGGACACAAACGCCATCTCAGATTTAAAGATCATAGAGAGAACAGGGCAGCTGTCCTAGTGCCATAATCTTAAGCAGATCTTAGTGGCACCTTCTGGACACCTCACAGCTCCTGCAGTTCTGAGCAGTGCAAACTGCAAGGAGTGAGAGAGGTGAACTCTCTCCAAATTTAAGAGGCTCATTTAACCTGGATAAGTGGCCATTGAGCTATAAATCCAGCCACTGACAATCGTCACCGAAGAACCCACTTTCCACACTGAGGGAAGCACTCACACACTGGCCATACCTAGCTGGGAAAGGTCCAGTTTCGTCCAGTGCATGCCTGTGGGGCAGCTCTTAGAAAGCGTCCTGATGAACACCTGCCCAAGGTTGTCCAAGGCCCACAGTGCATCCTGGCAGGCAGCGTAGGTCCTCATCTCGGCGTCGGCGGGCAACTGCACCGTGGAGGGGCGGCACTGCACACTCTGGGCACTGATGCTGCACAGGTCCTTGCTGCTCTGGCACAGCCACAAGGAGCTTCCTACAGAAAAGGTTCACGCTTGTCACCAAACTCTATGTCACGGAGCCACCGCCCTAAGTGCACAGCACAGCCTTTGTCTCTCCTGGTGACACTGCCTGGACACTCACCAGGACCTCACAGGCTGCAGCAGGTGTGCTATACCTGTGAGGCTAGAAGGAATGCCACCACCAGACGTCAGCGAGATCAAGCCTGGGACATTTTAAAGAACTGGAAAGAAAGCAGGGCCTATGAAACATTATAAAGGCGAGATGGCTGGGGTAGTGGCCTAGGAATATGAATGAAGGAATCCTCAGAGTGTATTTTTAATACAGAGTATTAGGGCTGTCAACCTTGCCAATAACCAGGAAGGAGAGGGGCCAGCAGTCCCTGGGAAGGGGCTTCCCTAGTTCTTCTGCTAATGGGGTGTGCAGTGGGCTGCTCTTCAATAAGGCAGAAATCCTTCTCCTACCTTGGCCTTAAGAGTTATGCTTGCAGTGCTCTGTTGTTCAGAACTTTCAGGTTAACAGTGTCTGTTTGAAATGCCAATCATCCTTGGGGACTGAAAACCTGGCTACACTGTGTAATGTAAAGTATTATCTAACACTGTGGCCAGATGTTTTGGAATTCTTTTTCTTTGAGTTTTTTTTTTTTTTTTTTTTTTTTTTTAAGATTTGTTTCTTTTCACTTTATGTATATGAATGTTTTATCTGCATGTATATATGCATCATGCATGTACCTGGTACCTATGCCATGGAGGGCAGAGGGTATTACATGTATCTCTTGGAACTGGAATTTGAGACAGTTGTGAGCTGCCATAAGGGCGCTGGGATTCAAACCCATGCCTCTGGAAAAGTATACAGTGCTCTTAACCATGGAGCCGTCTCTCCAAGCCCCACCCCCACCCCCATTTTTTAAATTTAAGAACTTTGGCTGGTAGTGGCAATGCAGGCCGTTAGTCCCAGCACTCGGGAGGCAGTGGCAGGTAGATCTCTGAGTTCTGAGTTTCAGACCAGCCTGGTCTACACAGCAAGTTCCAGGACAGCCAGAGCTACACAGTGAGACTGTCTTGAAAAGCAACAAACAAACAAACAAACAAACAAAGGTCTTGATAAAATAGTCAAAGAGTCAGCCAGAAGTGCCAGGAGCTCCCCAGGGAAGTAGTGCATGAGCATGCCACAGCATGCTATCAGTGAAGGCTGCAGGCTCCAGCTAGGGTCAGGTGCTGCTACCAAAAGCAGCTGGGTCAGACTCAGGAAACAACTTACCATCTTACGAGACTCCAGGCAGGACTGTGATCAGTCCAGTCCAGTGGGTAAGTGTTTACTATACTGAAGCAGGTTATTCAGTGCTGGGGCAACTGATGGCTTCAATGGACCAAACTCTTTCCTCTTCATCATAGGTATCATGGCACTTTCTCATTTCTCACCTTCCACAAAAGCCCTGGAAGAGGTTCTGGCTCCTTCCCAAACAGGCCACCTGCCTGCCTAGGAGGCCCACCTCTGCAGGGATAAGATAAGCCTGAGGTATGAGACCCTCACAGGGTAAAGGGGAGCCAGCAGCAAGAAGCATGGGAGAAGGAAGCTGCTTGGAGGTGACAGAATTCTCCAGAAGAAATGAAAAAGGAACTCGGGAAGTTATGGCCATGCAAGCTGACAGTGAGAGTCATCTGCAGCCAGCTCCTAGGACCGCACTGCATGGGACCTCCTTCCAAAGGACACCATCTCAGACTCAGCCTTACCACCCTTGCTCCTCCTCAGTGGCTCCCCTGAACACACCTTTCCACTAAAAGCCCTCAGTTTAGCTCACAGGGCTGCTGGCCCAGAACGTGTCATATCCCTTCTCTGAAGGTCTATGAGGCCACATCTCCACAGCCACAGGGCCACGGTCAGATGACAGTCTGGACTTCTCAGCTGCCGACTGACTCGTCCACCAGGTTTCTCAGACAGGCTAAGACTGACTCACCATCCTGGGTAGGGGCAGGAGAAGCCAACACGAAGGCCCATTTAGTAGCTGAAGCTGTTCCTCGGGGAACAACGTTATTCCAGTAAGTTCCTAGAGAGAATAAATATAAAAGTGGGTTAAGGGAAGGGAAAGAAAAAACCGTAACACTTCAGTTTTGGTTCTAGACTATAGCTGGGCCTTCAGAGCTCTTACAATGATTTTTAGTGTCCTTAAACAAAGCGACATGAGCTACTCATTTCTCTAAGCATCAACAAGAGGAGCCATACCTTGTTCACTGAAGCCCAAGGAGGCTACACAGGGGACAGGGCTGGAGGAAACTCATCAAGGGGGAGTCATTCAGAATGAACACCCACCTCATCCACAGACACGGCCAGCATCTTGCATGTTTAACAGTGGCCATAATTTCCCCACCATAAATGAACTATTCTCTCTCAATAGACTCTAGGTTTGGTGGACTTTTAAAAAATATTTGGGCTGGAGAGATGGCCCAGATGTTAAGAGCACTGGCTGTTCTTCCAGAGGTCCTGAGTTCAATTCCCAGCAACCACATGGTGGCTCTCAACCATCTGTAATGAGATCTGGTGCCCTCTCTTACGGCATTGCAGGCATACATGCAGGCAGAACACTGTATACATAATAAATAAATCTTAAAAATGTTTACTTATTGTATATGTGTCTGTGTGAGTGTACATACATATGATAGTGTGAGGTGTTGCCTAAGCATGTTCATGAAGTCCAGAAGAGGACACTGGGTGTTCTCACCTATCATTATCCACATATTACTTTGAAACAGGATCTCTCCCTGATCCTGGAGATCATGTTCTCTCTGCCGCTTAGAAGTCAGCAAGCCCCAAAGATTTTCCTACCTCCGTTCACCTTGTTGCTGGGTTACAGGCATTCTTGGGATAGCTGGCTTGTTGCATGAGTGCTGGGATTTGAACCCCTGCCCTCATATTCTTAACTGTTAAGCCATCTCTACCCAACCACATACCCCTTTTAAAAAAATTCTGTGCAGGTGTGTCCACAAGTGTATCATGGCATGTGTGTGGAGAGTTGGTTTTCTCTTTTCACCTTGTTTTGGGGGCAGGGGCTCTCTTGTTTCTGCCACTGGGCTGTGTATGTGAACTCCTGGTCGCCTCTGTCCCTGCCTGGCCCCATTTCCTCACAGGAGTGCTGACATGAGCCACCACTGTATCTGGCTTTGCTGCTGTTGTTCTTTGTTTTTCTGAGACAGGATTTTCTCTACATAGCTCTAGCTGTCCTAGAACTCACTCTGTAGACCAGGCTGGCCTTGAACACAGCTCTGCCTGCCTCTGCCTCCTGAGTGCTGGGATTAAGGGCATGTGCCGTATCTGGCATTTTACATGATTTCTAGAGATTGACCACAGGTCTACAGGTTTGTATGGTGTGTACTTTTATCTGCAGAACCATTTCACTGCCCACCCCTGTGTAGATTTTGCAATTCCAAGCACAAAATTGAGCTGCAGCCAGGTGTGATGCCTGCAATCCTGGCCCTTGGAAGGTAGAAACAGAGGATTAGGGGTTCAAGGCTATTTCTGGCAGCTTGGGCTATATGAGACTCTGATTCAAACAAAAACAACCACAAAAAATGAGCTCTACTTGCCTGCACGTATGTCTGGGTACCACTTGAGTGTCTGGTCCCCACACCAGAGGCCACCTGGAGCCCTTGAATCAGAGTTACAGACATCTGTGAGCTGCCACAGTGCTGGGAACAGAGCCAGGCCGGGTTCCTCTGCAAGAGCTGCCAGTGCTCTTAACCACTGAGCCGTCTGTCTATCCCTCCATTGCTTTTTATTATAGTGTGCTCGGTTCCCCCAGGAAAGGGATTTCACACTGTCAGACACCAAGTTTGAGGAACGACAGAATGAAAAAGAAAACACAAAGCCTGGAGTGTTTCCATCACAGGCAGTTCTTTCCATCTATTACCTTAAAATCTTTCACTAAATACTCAGAGAGCTGGGCGTGGTGGTACACACCTTTAATCCCAGGAGGATCTCTGTGAGTTCAAGGTCAGCTTGGCTGCAGAGTGAGTTCCAGGACAGCCAGGGATGTTACACAGAGAAAGCCTGCCTCGGAAAAAACTAATGAATAAATAAAGTCAAAACAAGAGTAATGGACTCACCTACGAGACTTCCTTTGGCAACATGGAATTCATTCTTGCCTGAGGAGATCCAGACGCCACTGTTGTTAACCCCTAGTAGACTGGGCTGGCACTGAAGCTGTTGAGACCAGAATGCCATGCGCAGTTTATCTGCTACCTTTTCCACAGGGGCTTGGGCTGCTGTCGCTACTGAGTGCGTGGCATGCATGATGGTCTGGAACAAGCTGCACTGGTCGAACACCACATAGTCCGTGATGCTCACCTGCAGGAAGGACACAGCTGAGCCTTGCTGTCAGTGCAGGCTCTAAGACCACCTGCTTGCAGAGGCAACTCTGAACACCCACATCCAAGTACCCAGCAGCAAGGCCATCAAGTGCCAAGTACCTGCACACACCTCTCTGCACAAGGACTGGAGTTACTATGCAGCTGTCATTAAATCCACAGGCTGGGCTTAAGGGAAGGAAGAAAGTGTGGTCACCTTACCTTACTTTTTCATTACACATGGGTCTGTTTATGTACTTTTATCCTAGTCAGAATGATAAAGAATAATTTCACTTTAAAATTCAGGTGCTTGTGAGTTTGAGGCCAGCCTGGTCTACAGAGCGAGATTCTGGACAGGCACCAAAACTACACAGATAAACCCTGTCTTGAAAAACCAATAAATAAATAAATTAATTAATTAATTAAATAAAATTCAGGTGCATCCAATAGACAATAATGTATAATACTTATCATCATAATATGAGCATTAAAAATATCAGTTGCGTGATGCAATTACTTAAGCTGTAATTGTGAATATTACCAATTTTATCAGACAATCAGCTTAAGCAAGATGATCCCAAGAAGCTATCTGGCACTGATGTATGACCCTCGGCAACGTTCCTGAAAAGCATCTGTCACAGACATCTCTAGAGACATATCTCTAGAGACATTTTGGGACAACTATCTCCCTGAAGGAAACTTCAGCCTTGCTGGCAGTCAATTGTGACAGAGTTCTTTTTAAATTTTTTTAAATTACTACTTATATTTTATGTGTCTGAGTGTCTTGCCTGCATGTATGTGTGTACACTAGTGTGGTACCCACAGAGAACAGAAGAGGGCACAAGAACCTCTGGACCTGGAGTTACAGATGTTTGTGAGAGGCCATGTGGGTACTGGGAACTGAACCTGGGTCCTCTGCATGAGCAGTCAATGCTCCGAACTCTGAGCCTTCTCTCCGGCCCTGTGCCAGAGCTGTTTATGAAGCAGGTGGGAACCTGGCTCAGTAGAACCCTATGCAGTATTTTATAACTGCATTCCATTTATTTCTATTTATGTGTGTTTTATGTATGTGTGTGGGCATGCAAGAGAGAGCATACATGTAGAAGGCCAGCTTTTAGAGTCACTTCTCTCCTTCTACCTTGTGGGTCCTAGGGACTGAACTAGGTTATCAGGCTTAACAGGCATTTTGATAGGCTGGGCAAGCTCGACATCTTCTCTCTAGTATTTTTGCCTGTTGGATTTATTTATTACAGACCTTGGCACAAACACCCAATTCCTAGGACACATTCCCAGTTCACACAATGCAATATTAAGTATTACAGGGAGCTTAAATTTATAAAAAACAAAACAAACATAAAGAAATCACTAGAAGTTAGTATATCACACATAAATGCTGCCCTTCTGTCTGTGAAAAGGGGACAGTTGTGAGCACTGTCCTCACCGAAGCTGGCATACATAGCCCCCACCGTAGGGCATTCTGAGCTCGGTCCAGCCTGGCTTCATGACGTGCTGAAGAATGAGCTCCACTCACAGACTCAAAGTGTATTTGCTATGCAACGCAGGGCCAGTGTTGCTCACTGGAGACCTGGCAGTGACGATGCCAAAGCCACACACCAAGTCTGTGATACCCGAGACAGACAGACACATACATAAGCAGGTCTTCAACTAAAGAGAAGGAAAAGGCCTAGCAGCCAAACATCAGAGCCAAAGAAAGCACAGGACTACTTCACTCTGCTTCTATGCCTCTTGACAATTCTGTCAGCTAAAGTTCTGTGTGTTATGAAAAAAGAGAGTTTTCTTTGTGTTACGTAAAAATGGATTTTAGGGGCAGAGGGGATGCAGCACAAACCATGCAGCTCTGCCAAGAGCATGGCCTGGGTTTGGCCACCGCACCTAAACATGCAGAGCCAACCGAATACAGGTTCAGTGGATAAAGTGCTGAGCTCGTGTGAGGACTGGAGTGTGAGGACTGGAGTCTGGATCCCAGCACCCGTGTGAAGCACTGGCAGGCGGAGTGGCCTGCCTGTAACCTCAGTGCTTGAAAAGCAGAGACCAGGTCCCTGGTTCAAGCTGGCTAGCTAGACTAGCCAAGTCAGTGAGTTTCAGGTTCAGCAAGAGGCCCTACCTCAGTAGATAAAGTGGATAGCAGTCAAGTAGGAGCCTCAACATCAACGCTGGCTGCTATACGCATACACACACACATGCACATATACACCCATGCCCCACATATGCATATACCCATGTATGCACAGTATACACATACACATGTAAAAATCCCCTCTGGAATTTAGCATATACAGATATGTACATAGGTCTATGTGCTGTATGCATGTGCGTGTTCATATATGGATTTAAGTATATGGTAGGTATTTTTAAATCATATATAATCTTCTCAAATATTACCTAGAATATCAAATTATAGACATAGAGGTGAGGCATCAAACCGCACATCTGTCAGAGCAACCTGAGGCTCAATGTGGGGGTAAGGAGCTTAGACCTGAGTGCTACCAAGAGGGGAAAGTGGATGTTCTTTGCAAAACCCACGCAAGGTTGGGCTGGAACCATGGCAAGTTGGCTGGATTCCACCCCTTACTTCTCCGGTACTCTCCCCTCTGGGAGCATGAGGATAATGCTCAGTTCTTTGTTGAAGGATCATTTACTTAAAGGTCTCTCAAGCAAGTAGAGATAGATGAGTTTTAACTGTGGGTTGGGTTTTCAAACCTACTCTTTAGTCTCTTTTCTTAGCACGCTTGTTCAGAATTAAACATCATTATTATCCAGGTCTTTCTTTAAATGGATGTCACTGCATTTATTTAGTCTATAATGATGAATGCCTAAATAACATTTAAATAAATAAACAAATTCCAGCCCGTATTAAACAAAATACACTTTACAAGTTATTTTCTATGAAGGAAAGTTTTTTCTGTGTGTTTTTAGTATACTCAGCCACAGGAAAGTCTAATCTACCAAATGTTAAAAGCAATGCTACTAGTTCAATACAGTTTCTTAAGGAAAGAGAGAAGGCAGGAGGGGGGTCTCCAAGCCAGGAAGCCCCCTCACCTACCTGCCACCAATGGTCATCATCTCCTTGGGGCTTCTTGGGAATCACGCCAGTTCTGAACCACAGCTTCCCATGAATGTCCAGGGCCCAGAGCGTGTGCTGATCTCCGAGAGTTATGCAGACAGGCTCCAGAGTCTGCCTTTCACTGCGAGTGAGAGAAGCATGGGCTCTGTTCACAGGAGTGGACTACTGAGTAACAAGGAAGGTGCCCAGAGTCTAAGTTACACTACTGCAATGCTACTGTCCAGACATGTGGCTGCTTTGCAAAGACATACTGAAGGCCCAGCTGGTGGGGAAATCTAGAAAAACAAACGTGAGCAGGCACCTGGGCCAAGAGCACTTCCACCCCCCCTTCCCTCTTTCCCCGCACGCCAGGCTGTGGTGCACAGCTGACTCTGGGCAGACACTATCTTCTCTGGTGAGTCAACCTTCGCTTCTTCCATCTGGGGACATCCTTGACAGCTTTGAGACTCAGCTGAGGCTAGCCCTGGCATGCTGCCCACCCACGCACTGTGGGCAGGCAACAGCTCCTCACTGCTATGTGCTCTCCTTGCTCAGTATCCTCACACCAACTGGCACCAAACTGGCTGCTGCATGGCTCCCCACTAAGCTGGAAGGGTTACGTCTTGGCTATCTTGGAACACCCAGGCCCCAGAGAGTCCTATGGTTCCCAGCAGGGGTTCTATATAGATTTACTGGCTAGCTGAACCCAACCAACACCATCCTGATCTGGCATACATAAAGACCAATTTTTGTTTAGTTTGGTTTGTTTTTTTGTTTTTCCAGGCAGGGTTTCTCTGCGTAGCTCTGGCTGTCCTGGAACTCACTCTGCAGACCAAGCTGGCCCGGAACCCAGAGATCTGCCAGCCTCTGCCTCCCAAGTGCTAGGATTAAAGGTGTAGACCACCACCACCCATTTCAAATCTTCCGCCCGCCCCTCTCCCCCAGACAGGTTTTCTCTGTGTAGTTTTGGTGCCTGTCCTGGATCTCGCTCTGTAGACCAGGCTGGCCTTGAACTCAGAGATCCGCTTGGCTCAGCTTCCCAGTGCTAGGATTAAAGGCGTGTGCCACCACCGCCCGGCCTCCAGCCCAAATCTTAAATGGTAGAAAGTAAAATAAATTATAGTCCAGAACTAATTTCAACTGACTAGGATAAAAATACAAATAAACATGTGTAGCTACACCATCACAGATTCTCAATAGAAGCATGTGACAGCAGGTAGCTCTGAATGGAGACCATGAGAACTGGTGACTCTGATGCTCAGGGACACACTCATTGTTTTTTCATTATTATTATTTTTTGAGATGTATATACAGGGCTGAAGATGACCCTGAACTCTGGTTTTCTTGCCTCTATCTCCTAAGTGATGAGACTACAGGTACGTGCCACTCAGTCCAGTTTATGTAGTACTGAGGACAGCACTCAGAGCCTTGTGCATGCTAGGCAAATACTGTACCAACTGAGTTCTATACCCAAACCCCAACACATGTTGTAACGTGACCCACTGTCCTGCAACCTGCCCGCAGGAGAGCATGGAGTATTCCCAAGGCCAGTCTGTCGAGGCTGACATCACCACAGAACCTGTAGGTGTTGTCTTTGCCAAAAAAGGCTCACCTAGATGCCTGGTCAGAGATAGACAGGACACTGCTGGGGCCCATACCTGACAATATCACACTTCCACTGTTCCCCTTCAGGACAGAAGCTGCTCACGCCCTCCCGGTACAGGAGGGCCCTCTGCTCTGTCAGGGCCCAAACCACACTGTTCCGGGCAGTGATCTGGGACAGTGGGTAAGGACAGTCGACCTTCATAGCTCGGGCACAGGGCCGATCCACACTGAGACCTGTAGCGAGAGGGGAAGATTCAGACTCATCAGCAGCATGTCATACCCTATCCTGATCTGTGATTTTCTTTCTTTGCTCCTTTTGCTATCTATGGGCTTCCATATTAGATAGCTTTTCTTCTTGAGATTTTTATCAATAACAACAAAAAATACAGTTCAGAATTTCCTGGTGTTCCAAACCAGCTTAAGAAGTTCTCAAGACAGGGCAGTCCAGGGCAGGACAGCGGCCAACCTAGATAAGAGCACAGAGGACACAGAGGACTTCCCTTCTGCCAACGAGGCTGTGTTCCTCAGGGCCTCGGAAGACAAGGGGTCCACAGCTGCACACCCAGCAGCTCAAGCAGCTCTGTTCCCCTGTCCTCTGCTGACAGTGGGGGGCTACCCCCGCTAAAGTGCAAACCCCCACTTCCCAGGTGAAACCTGAGACCTGTCACCCTGCCATGCTTGTGACAGTCAGGGCTCTAGGTGGCTCCTTCACCTCTTTGAGGCCTGTCAGGAACGTGTGTCGTGCACCTAAATGAGGCCAAAGACAACTACTGAGGGAGCAGGCAGGAGAGCTAACATCTAAACCCCACATTCCATCGCCTCGGCCTCAACGAGGCCCTGGCAGCCCAGTCACAAAGACAGCCACAACACAGACAACTGCCCAGACTCGCCTGCAAGACTTCTTTCTGCAAACCCTTGCCAAGCCCACTAAGCCAGCAGGTCTGGGGAGGGTCAGGGTAACCCAAAAACTGCTCTGGCATCACGGTTAGGAGGTCACCTGCTCCTTACCTGTAGGTTTAAAGTATCCCTTTTCCTGCCAGGGCCAAAATCAAATGCCCTGGAAGCTGGATGTGCATGTGCATGTGCACGTGCTTATCAGAGCAGCCTATTTCCACTCACGGACACAAGAACTAACTAAACTGAAGGCCCGCACGCCCATGAAGGCGGCAGGGCTGCCCACCAGTGTGAGGCTCCTCCACACCTCGACAGCCTGATGAGAAACGAGCTCTCAATGTGGAGAAGCATTCCTGGCTGACGGTTCATTCCAAAGATGAAACCATGCTCTCAGAATCAGTATTATTAAATGACTAGATCAATCTTCATGCAAATCCAATATGGCCTCCTGACAGCCCAAACACAAGCCCTGCCCGCCAGGCCATTTCCCCTGTGCTGACAGCACACAAACACTGATTCATTATAGTTTATTTTTAATAAACAAGTCCCACTGTGCCCGTTCTAGCAGCTAAAGGTTTCCCTAAAGGCAGTTTCCTAGGACAAGTCAATCTGCTATTTACAGCCAATTACTTCTCGTTGTCTTTCCCCGGAACCCACATGTAACTACACGGACAGGTGCTGGGCTCTGACCTAGCTGGGAAAAGGGAGCTGATGTCGAGTCCTGCCAATTACTCTTCCCTCTTAGGAGTGGATACTGCAGGCTAGGCAAAAGGCGTCAGTAGCTGCAGACGCGCAGGTCGGCTCCTGCATGGCACTCTGCATTGCACTTATCATCTATGCACTCTTGTCCAGACCCAACCCATGCTCGGCTGGGGGAGCTGCTCTTCCATGGCGAACACTGGGCTTCTAGAAATGTTTTCACTTAACTTGGTTTTCGGTCTCTGCATCCTGTGACTGCTCTCAGAATGTGACTAGCAGCAGATTCAGCAAATGACAAGGACAATGTACATGGCCTTCGACTACCTGTCTGAAGGTACAGATCTCCGTTGGTCCTGATGATCCAGGCTGTGTCATCACTCAGGGCCACAAACACAGCCTGGGGCAGAGCCTCATACCAGTGCCGCTTCCCCTTGATGGTAACTTTGCCACAAGCAAAAGCACGGTTAGATTTCTGCTCAATCTTCCAGAGAAGAGCCCCTAGGAGAAAAAAATTCTACTCACTGCTCAACAAACACGAGAGTCATCTACCCAAAAACTCCATCTGGGCATTGCGAGGGACGGCTTTCTAAAATGCATCTTGTTGTTTTCAACTCAGGGACGAGCTCACCATGCTGGAGTTTGAACCCACCAGCTGTCTGTTGTTGGACATCAATGTGAATGTGTTCAAGCCTCACTTTCCTCAACTGAAAATGGGCTCATTCCTACCTTCTGGGATTGACCTAAAAATTAGATGTGAGAAGAGATTCACCACAGAGGCGGCCACTCATGGTGGGGAGAAGTGACAGTTCTGTAGGTTTGATTAGCTAAGTGGAGCACAATTAGTGCCCAAATACCAACCTTGGGGACTCAAAGGCAAGGGCCTCCTGAGTTGGGTGGCAGAATTAAAAGAATTCTGAAGAACAGATAAAAGAACCAAGGGAAGGTGGAAGGCAGGCCAATGGCACTATCTATGGAGGCTGTGGCATTGGGTGAGGTGAAGAACCACGGGGGAATGAATGCGCATGAACTGAGCTAAACAAGATCTACAGAGGGCCCATGCATGTAGCGCCCCCTCCCTCCCTCCCCCCGTAACACCACGTGGCACAGGCTAGCCATTTTAGCTGTAAATAATGATCTTACAGAGACAGACTGCTCCAATCAGAGCAACTGAGGAATGGTTGGGAAAATAAAAAGTAATAAATACAATCAGCAGAGAACCAACGTTTCTAAATGGCTAAGAGGATGAATCCAAAAGTATGTGACAGATACAGGGGGAAAAAAGACATACAATTACACAATCCCAGCTAATGGAGCGGGCTATTATCTCAGCCAGCCTCCAGGGGAAATAATTTTCAAGCAAGCAGTGAAAGAAAGTGAGCAAACAACCCTGAATAAACTAACATTTTAACGAGAACTTCCTTTCTTTTGCTTCTCTGCCATGATGCCCACTGCTTCAGAACAGAGAAACATGTACCCAGCACTAGGAAGAAACATAGTGGGGGTCACGCCTCTAACCCCAGCTCTCGGGAGGCTGAGGCAGGAGGACCCAAAGTTCGAGGCCAGCTAGGACTCCACAGTGAATTCAAGGCCAGTCTGTGCTATATAGCAAGGTCACATCTAAAACAAAACAAAACAAACAAACAAAAAGCCCACTAACAAAAATGTAAATAAGCCTAGGTAGATAAGAGAATTATCTCAGCCTAGCAGAACTATATTCTAAAAAGTCTCCTTGGTTTCACTAAAAAGATAAAGAATGCCATGAAAATCTGAGGGCCTTTCCTATTACAGCCAGGGAAAAAATATCAGAAGAAGAAATGAGATGACTGGAACACATCCACCATACATCCACAGGCCTGTCTTCACTAGTTCGACTGCTTTATCGCAACACTGACAAACAGAAATACATGTTATTTTTATGAGAATTTAGTGTGCCAACATGACTAAAAAAAACCTGTCAAAATTCAAATTATTTGTATAGCTTACAAAAATGTGTTCACATGTTATCACTTTAATTAATAAAATGAAAAACCAAAAATTCAAGCAAGTATGCTGAACACTCATTACCCTAATTGGTGCCAAAGGAAGCATTCAAGATCTTTACAGAACCCGCCTAAGCTGGCAGGAAGGTCAATCCGATGACAGCATGCTGCTGTTGCAGAGGAGAGCTGCCCCGTGAGCTGGGAGCAGCGCTGGGGTTGGGGGTTGGGAAATGGGAGCTGGGAGGCGAACCTGAGGGAGAGACTGCCACCTGCTGGACAGCATCTTCAAACCTCTGCCAGCGCAGCCCTGCACCGGGCAGGGCACTGCAGAACAGGCCGCCTTTGTAGTCCAGGCACCAGATAAACTTTTCCGAGACCGCCAAGCTGAGGATGCCGTAGCCAGGACCCGAGTAGCCCATCCAGCTCTCTGCAAACTAATAAGGACAGAGGCCAGTGAGTCTGCGGCAAGAGACACAGCGTCACCATACTGTTACAGCACGAGAAATGGACAGACGATTAAAGTGAAGGGATTTTTGAGAAGCCTTGCCTATCCCTGAATCTATCCTTGCTCTCCTTGAATCTAGTCTCAGAAACATTCTGGAGCAGGAGCTGTGGTCCTCATGGAAGACCCCACAACATCCCTGGACAACACTTTCTCATAGCATAGCACTCTTCCTAAGTAATGCTTGAAGGTGTATCCAACCACCTGGCAGAACAAGAAGACACTGTCATCTAGTAAGTCCACACTCAGGAACCATACAATTGAGTTACCCTGTCCCCCTTAAAAAAAAAATGCAAAAGAAAACCTAACATTTTAAGTAAGTTTATGATTTTACATTGGGCTGTGCTTATAGCCATCCTGGTGTGCATGTTCCACATAGGATACAGGCTGTGCATGCTGGTAGAGCATGACATCACATCACAAGAGATCTGGCTTTATTCTATGCATACCTTACTTTACACAAGGAGGTGTGTTCATCACCACGTGTATGAAAATCAACTTTCTGTATACTTACTTATGACAGGTGCACTATGGGAACGGCACTACCACTGTCTGCATTAGTTTTCCAAACACTGTTCTAACCTTTGGTGACACCTGGCGTGTTGTATGGGAACAGCTAGGGGAAGTGTTGGATAAGACACTGTCTGACTTTTGTACCCTAAGGCTTCATTGCTGTATTTTCTCATTTGTATTACATTTATTTAATGTAATTATATGTGTGCACACATGAGTGTGCTATAGCACATGTGTGGCAGTCAGAAGATAACGTGTGAGAGTTGGTTCTCTCCTTCCATCACTTGGGTCCTAGACATGGAGCTCGGGTCATCAGGCATTAGTCTTTACCCACTGACCTGTCATGTTGGTCCCATGTTGCTAAGATTTGTTTCAAAGTCAAAGCTAAATAAAGGGCATATACTTTACTATGCACAGTTGCACAGATACCTGATATGGAAGCTAGTGTATGAAAGAGAATGGTGTCCACCTCTTCTCCACCTGGCTCTGCTCACCACAGCAAACTTTTTTCTCCTAGCCCTTGTCCTCCAAAACAAAACAACCACCACCACTTCTAACCTTTTCTGCTATCTGGAGCAAGACCAGGCATGGCAAAGCTTGGTAGGTGACTTCAGAGATCCAGGATCCTTCTCCACAGGTAAGGGCTTTCCTAAGCTTCCAACTAGCCCTAACATACACCAACAGTTACGATCTGCCCGCTAATACTCTATGTCAGGCGGTCACCCTGCTGTGGCTTCTCACACCCTACCCAAGTCCCATTCAACTGATATTCTGGCTGTCACTTGCACGGAGCTCCCCAGCATGAACACATGCACTGCCCGTTAAGAGCGCTTAGGAAGCAGTGCACTGAAAACCTGAATGTAGGCTGATGAACAAGCAGTCAACTTCTGGCAAATTCACTTCTGAGACACAACACAAAACGGGAGAGAACCCTGGGCCACTCTGCACTTCACTTACAATGTGACCTGGTGCACACACCACTTCACTTTCGTTAGCTTCGATTTCCTCCTCCACGAAATGGGGACAACTGCACCTGTGTCCTAGTTTGTTTTCTTCCTAAGAAGTGACTTAAACGTGTGACGTGCTCAGCACATACCTGTCCATGGTGAGAACTGATAAACATCACATGCTCTTAGCTCTGAAGATGCAGTGGTGGTCTCATATCAATTACTAGGGAATATGGTGATGCAGGGTTAGTTCTGAAGCCAAATATATTTGCTAAGACTTACTTGTTTAAAAAAAAGTACTTAAAAATCATTTTTAGGACTGGACATGGTGGCACAAGACTAACCCAAGCGCTCAGGAGGCAGAGGCAGGTGGATCTCTGCGTTCAAGGCCAGCTTGGTCTATATAGTGAGTTCCAAGACAGCCAGGGCTATAATAGAGACCCTGTTTTTAAAAAACCATTTTTAATATAAAGGTTCTAAGAGAACAATAAATTACACTGACTGAGAAGCCCCATAGCAGATTAGAGGTTTCATTCTCCAAAGTGTGTCCTGGGGATACTGTGTGGACGCTGAGGAAACCGCATTTCCGGAAAGACCCCAATTCATACTGATGTTCCTAGGAGTCAGTGGACTGTGGAAAGGGGCAGGAACCACCCACCTCATATGTGCTCAGAGCAAACAGTCCTCTCCCAGTGGTGTTCCAATGGCCCCAGGCTACCTGAAGTGCACAAACTGGTCTGGCATTGCAAGATACCACTTTGTTGGTAAGAGGTCAACTGAGCAGGGTGAGAAGTACTACAGTTCCAATTATTAAGGGTCCCTGCATAGGAAATTGCCCTAAAGCCAGACTTCAAAGCTACAGATATTTCAGGAGTATGATTTCCATAAGAAGGGAAATAAAGGAGCCAAGGATGCCCCTTAAAGGAAAAGCAGCAGCTGCCGCAGCTACCATCTCAGTCACACTTCCTCCATCAGCACACAGACCTGATCTGTCTTGAGCAGTGTGGTGTCATCATTCCCTGGCTGGCTCAGGTCCTGCAGAGAGCGATCAGCTCCAAGCTCTGCCACACTCGTCTCTGAGGATGAAGATGGGAGCCCATGGGCATAAATGTCTTCCTCATCACTGGATGTCACTGCCTGATCCTGGAAAGGTTGGTCCAGCCAATGCTCATGGGTGCTGGCCACCAAGGCAGAGGTAAGAGGAGTTACCTGTCCTTCCACATTTCCTATGGCACATTCAGAAGTGGGCATTTCTTTCTGACCTGTGTCACTATCGGTGACTACATGCCAGGGGTTGGAGCCCGGGTAGCTAGGGACCTCCACGTGGGTCAGGAAATCCGGCTCTGGGCTGGTCTTTTCAGTGTGGACTTCATAAACTCCCATCTCAGGCAGCCACTGCTCAGCACCTGGGGGCCAGCTGAGGCTGGAAGGTACCATAAGTGAGTCCAGAAGAGGGGCTTCGGAAAAAGTGCTCTGGGGGTCACTGCACTCCACGGTGTTCACTTCCCGCGCCTCAGCAGAGCTCTCCTGTTTTCTCAGGCACAGCTGTGCATGCCCTGCTGCACCATCAGCAGGAGCAGGCTCCTCTTCAAGTCCTGAGATGATGTCACTACCTCCCACCTTCTCCCCTGGCCGCAAGGGTAAATCCAACACCCCATTGAGCAGGTCCATGTCTGGTGTGGGGTCACACTGGGAAGGTTCCTTTCTAGTGCCATTTTCTTCATCCACTGGGTCAAGGGCAGACTCAGGAACCCCCAGGACACTGAAGGTTTCAGAGCCATTGTCTTCCTGCAGGATCCCATTCACCTCGGCACTGGGGTTGCTCTCCTGGTCTGGAGACCCTGTGCTCAGCTGATCCACACTACTGCCCAGAGCACTTGACGTCATGGACAGGAGGTCTGTGTTCAAGGACTGGGGGCTGTCACCAGGGAACTCCGAGCAGGGAGTCGACTCGAGGGAACTGTGGCAGGTGCTCTTGGTTCCGCCTTCTAATTTAAAAGGAGAACATTCAAAATAAGGCACGACTCTACATAAATAACCAGAAGACTAAAAAACATTTGGCTCAAGAAGAAAGTATTTTAAATGAAGGATATTTAGTAGGGTATAAATTAATTTCTATAGCCCCAGAACATGTGAGGTAGAGACTAGAAGCTCAAGAGTTTGAGGCCAGTCTGAGCTACGTAGTAAGTTCCAGGCTAGCCTCAGCTATTTACCAAGATTCTGTCCTCACACCCCCATAAAAAGAAGAGGGAGTCGGGCAGTAATCCCAGTACTCGGGAGGCAGAGGCAGATCTCTGAGTTTGAGGACAGCTTGGTCTATAGGGTGAGTTCCAGGACAGAGAAGACTACAAAGAGAAAACCTGTCTCAAAAAAAAAAAAAAAAAAAAAAAAGGTAGAAATGCCCAGAAGCCTCATTAAAGAAAGCTAAGAAAGTGGAATAGGAATTAATCACCATGGATCATAGGCCAATCTTTTTAAACTGTCAAGATGCCTAAGAGTTCAATAATATTTTCCTTTAATAATATAGCAACCTTTAGCTAGAAGGGTCAATAGGCACCAAGGAGTGAATAGCTCAAAAAGTTCTATGTGGCTGGCTATGGTAGTGCACATCTTTGATCCCAGCACGTGGGAGCCAGAGGCAGCAAGATCTCTGTGAGCTCAAGGCTAGCCTGGTCTACACAGTAAATTCTGGGACAGCCAGGACTACATATAGAGATTCACCTTTAAAAAAAAAGTTCTATGTTAAATCCCATATTTGGTAACATGTTAACACAAAATGTATGATGTCTAACAAATACACCAGCATAAATCCCTGTTTCAATGACTGTCCCACGCTTGCAGGATCTCTGGTCTAATGAAGGGTATATGTGGATGTGGCAGTTTGAATGTAACTGGCCTCCATAATCTCATAGGGAGTGGCACTATTAGGAGGTATGGCTTTGTTGGAGGAAGTCTGTCACTGTGGGGGCGGGCTTTGAGGTTTCCTATGCTCAGGATACTGCCCAGTGTCTCAGTTGACTTCCTGTTGTCTGTAAGATGTAGGACTCTCAGTTCCAGTACTACATCTGCCTGCAGACCATGATGATAATGGACTGAACCTCTGAAGCTGTAAGCAAGGTGCCACAATTAAATGTTTTCTTTATAAGAGTTGCCATGGTCATGGTGTTTCTTCATAGCAAGAGAAACCCTAAGACAGTGTACAAGTCAATATCTTATATTAAATATTATCTTAAATATTAAAAAGAGCAAAATCCAGAGCCTTTAGTCAGGGCCTGACCACATGGGTAAATGCCCTACCAACACATGTCCTACCGAGATGCTTATGTGTGCACGTGTGTACTGTAACTTTTGTGGGGAGGAGTGCTTTCAGTGTGTGAAGTTCTTTGTTCAGCTAAGAGTAGCAAGTACCCCTTTTGTGAGACCATCATGCCTTCCTGGTAGATGTGCACATCCCTACAGGGTTGGTCCTAGGTGCCACATGAGTCAGTGTGCACCTGCCCACGGACAGTACCTGTCTTTCTCTTCCTCCTCCTCTTCACTTTGATGGGTTTCACAATGAGCTCCTGGTCAAAGTCTTCGGAACTGATGATACTGAACCTCTGTGAGGATGGCTGGCCACCCTGGTCCAGCTCAGGGGCAGCCTGGAGTCCGGGCAGCAGCAGCCCAGAACCACTGTCCGTCGAGTTGAGTGAGCTGCTCCTGCTCCGTTGCTCACTGGCCACAGAGCTGGCCACAGAAGAGCCTCCAAGTCTTGTCTCACCAACAGTGGCCCCCAGTGACTTCTCCAAATGCTGCCCACGGACCTGCTCTGCACATCTCGTCTCCAGACCATCCCTCACTGAGAAAGAAGAGTTTAGTTTTACTACTGGTTCTTTCTCTGTGCATCACTCAGTTTGCTAGCTTGAGCACCAGCAGGCACAGGACAACCAAGACTCTCTCCTGATAAAAACTGAGCAACTCCAAATTCCCCAGACCCAGAGAAACTCAAAGGACCACACAGAAGACGGCAAGGGGCCTTTGTGCTCCAGGAAGCTCATATATTAAAATCAGTAAAATAGTTCCCTGCAGTTGTCTTTTGTAAAAACCACCAGTAACAGAACATCACTAAATATAAAGCATTTCTCATTTCAATTCTTTATAAATTTTTCTGTATCAAGAACAGTTAAGATAAATTCCTTTTTTATATTATACCTTCACTATACCTTAATATTACCCAAGAGGCATTAAAAAATGCCTGTGTCAGGCCGCAGTGGTGGCACATGCCTTTAATCTCAGCACTCAGGAGGCAGAGCCAGGAGGATTTCTATGAGTTTAAGGCCACCCTGGTCTACAGAGCGAGATCCAGGACAGGCACCAAAATTACACAGAGAAATCTTGTCTCAAACACCACCCCCTCAAAAAAAAAAATGCATGTGTCTTATAATCAAATTCAAGGAAGAAAAGTGAATTTCCCATAGAATGGGTTCATAGCAAAGGAGGACAGAGGTGGGCAGTGTCAATGCAAGCAGAGAGCAGGGTGAAGGCCATGGGTCCAGTGATAAAGAGCCAGTAAGCATCCCACTGCAGTGGACCCTGCCCTCCTTCAGCATAGCCCATTACTGAGGTCAGTGTCCAGGGCTGGGGCCTCCGATGCTGACGCCCTCCACACGAAACTGAGTGCTCTTCCACCAGTGCAGTCACCTCTCCTTACCAAGTATCTACTGCGTGCCATGTTCTGCACAAGGTGCCATGTAACGGCAGTCAACAAGACTCATGAGCTCTTATCCTCGGGGCACAAACATTCCCCTAAAGGCTGTTCGCTAGGGCAGGAGAGGGGCTGACCTCTGCTTGGAAGTGACTTGCCAAAGATCACACAAATTAATGGGAGTGCCAGGTTTAGAGCTGTACTGTGTTATGTGGAACCACTATCAACATGTAGCTACTGAAATTCAAGTGATTAAAATTAAACAAAATTTAAACTTCAAATTATTAGCTGCACTCTAACCACAGACAGCTGGTGAACTCCCTGCCAGACAGTGCACATTTGAAACAGTTATCCCTGCAGATAAACTGCTCCCGGAGAGCAGTGGCTGAGGCATTGTTCTTTTCTGTTAGCCACACTGTAACTTGCTTATCCTGTTTTAGGGGTCTTCAGGTCATAAATCTTATGCACTTCTTATAAGAATTCTGGTTTGGGGCTGGGGATTTAGCTCATGGTAGAGCGCTCACACAGCAAGTGCAAGGCCCTGGGTTCGGTCCTCAGCTGGAGGAGGGGGAGAATTCTGGTTTTATAACATCAATTCCAAGTTGTCCTCTACTGCTTGAAAAGATAAGTGACAACAATAAAGAGCGGCTGGCATGATGCTGTCACCACCAAAAGCAGGTTTAGCATGGAGTCCCAGTTGCACTAAGTTGAATGAAAACACTGTTAGGATTCTTTGCTCAGTAAGAGTAGTTACAGAGTTAGGCGTTTTGTATGTGCGAGGCCTGGGGGCTGAATCCCAGCACTGCAAAACAAAACAAGGTCTCCTGGCAAATACCTGTAATCCTAGCACTCTGGAGCCTAAGGCAGAAGAAATGAAACTTTAGGGCCAACCTGGGCTATATTATAAGATCCTGCCTAAAAAACTAAAAACAAATCAAAACAAACAAAAAACATTAGGGTCTGCATGAACTATAAAATTAAAAACCAAAGCACAGGGAAAAATATCAACCCCAAAGGACAGTCTGTGTCTAGGGCAATAGGTATATACCAGATTGCGAGTTTCATGGTTTTAAAATTACACAAATCTGTGTCTCAGAGATATTAACTACACACAGTGTCTCCGACAGGGCACCTAGGGCCAGGCAAGTGGTTTCTGATTTCTCCTTCCTACTCACTCAACCACCCACCCTCACATTTAGAGCATCTCCACCACTGTGAGACTGTCCAATGTATACCTTAGAGCAGGTCACTTCCGTGACAAGCATCCTGAGTGTTTTCAGAATCTTAAACCTACAAATATCTCCATGTTTAAGCAAACCCCAAACTATCTTTTATTCTTTTTTAAATTTTTTTTGTTGTTATTTGGTTTTTGGCTTTGGTTTTCAATACAGAGTTTCTCTGTGGAGCCCAGGCTGTCCTGGAGCTCTCTGTAGAGCAAGCTGGCCTCACCTGCTTCAGCCTCCCTGAGTGCTCAGATTAAAGGTGCACAGCTAGTTTAAACTATGTTTATCTTTTTTTTTGGGGGTGGGGGGCTTTTCGAGACAGGGTTTCTCTGTGTAGCTTTGGAGCCTGTCCTGGAACTCACTCTGTAGCCGAAGGCTGGCCTCGAACTCACAGAGATCCGCCTGCCTTTGCCTCCCCGTGCTGGGATTAAAGGTGTGGCCACCACCGCCCGACTTAAACTGCATTTATCTTACCACAAGCGGGAAGGACACTTTTCAGAGCATAGGACTCAGCACACACAGCACACTTGGTACTGAATACAAACCTATGGATCCGAGTCCTTCAGGCCTGCTTGAAATCCTTATAACGTTCCTATCTCCCTTTAGGAAAAATATTTCATTTTCTGTGCAGGAAACAGACACAATATCACCCAGTCCTTCCAAACCAGCAACAGTGGCCTGTCAAAACAAACAAACATGAAACCAGGCAATGAAAACAAAAACAGAACAAGCAAGTGTGATAATCCAAATAATTATAATTGTTGGATTTTGTTATGGCAGTTCTGGAAAACTCTTGAAAGCAATTCAAGGCACAGTTGGGTAGTATTTGACATATGGGACACATAACTTAGCACTCAGGTGTGTGTGTGTGTGTGTGTGTGGTGTGTGTGTCATGGAGGTGCACAGCTTCTCCGCCTCTCAGCCGTTCTCTTCCTGGACCTGCCAGCTCTCACTCTTCTTATGAAAGCTCATACTCCTTGTCAGGGCAGGAGGCCTAGCATTCTGACCTGCCGTCACCCGCCTATTTTGTGCTTCAAGGACTCAGTGCGTGCCGGGCCGAAGCCTAGCCTGCTCTTGTGGCCCATGCACACAGCACAGGATCTTCTCCTGCTGGGCTTCCCTTCCTGTCCACTGGGAAGGCTCAGCCTTAGGAAGTGCTGCTTGAGCACTGTCCTCTTCAACAATGACTAAGTCTCCCCAGTGGTTGACAGCATGTGCTACAAACCTCCATGTCATGCGTCTCTCCTGGACTGGCCAACCAACGCCCCTATTCTGTGCTTTCCTAGGGGAGACTAGGAGCCTTGCAGCCCAAGACTTTTGAGTGAATGAAAGAAGGGAGGAAAAAGGTCCCTGGCTAAAAGCAGATTGCACCCCATGGGATTATCCTGAGTCCACACAAATCTAAACCAGTTCTTTCTTTTCAGCTGATAGTATGTATGGGAGATTAGTTCACTGCAGGAGACACTGAGCCTAGGTTCCCTGCTAATTTTTAGGCAGCCTTGACAGAAAGCTGGAAACACGACAGTAGGTTCCCAAAGCTGCCAATCATGGTGCTTCCGAGAGGTGCAGACTCTGATGGTGGAGCAGTGTCTGTTCACAGACACACTGTCTCCATTTCCCTGCCTATGAAATGAAGTTAATTATACCTGTGTTGAGAGGCACAGGGGAAGCGCTCAGATGAAAAGGACTGGTGCATAATTGCAACATGTCTTAAAGCCAATAATTAAGTTCAACAGGAACCCAGGAGAAAAGTTAAGTCATCCATAATGGGAGAAACTAAATAAACTAATGAAAGGTTAGAAGGTGAGCCCTTAATCTAGAACCCTGGTGCCCCACTGTACAGATAAGAGAACCAAGTTCAGGCAGATCATAGACTTGTAGGGCCAAGTTACCTCTGCACCAAAAGTGTCACCAAGCATGGCTGGTAACTAGGGAGGTGTCAGTGGGGCAGCTGAGTTTGATTCACTGTGGATGCTCTCTCTAGAGATGCTGAGCCACAGGCCCACAGAGCTAATGTGGAGGGAGAGAGCCTGGCCTGGATTCTGGAGGCCTAGAGTAGGGAGTGGGGCAGGCCAGAGCTCTGATCTTAGGACAAGAAGTAACTGAAACCAAACAGCTTTGTTTAAAGTCCTAAATCAGATTCTGGGAGTGACCTGTTATCACCTTGATCCAGGCAGAACTCGTTTTCTACTGGGAGTTAATGATCCTGGGAAGTTGCCAAGATATGCCAGTAAGTTTCTAAAAAGAAAGGGGAAAAAGGCAAAATAATATGGCTGTCTTTGGATAAGAAGCACAGTAAAAGAAGAAGAAAAAAAACCAACAAACCAACACAGCAACAAGGGAAGAGCGCGTGGGAGGGAAGGGCCCTGCTCCTGGGCTGGCACCATCTGTGAGGCCTGGGCGTCAGTCCTCAGAGTTACTGTTTCTCTAACATTTGATCCATCACTGGATGAGACCACAGTAATTTAGTAGCCAGAAAACACATAATCTAGGAAGGCCTGGTGGTACAGGTGTAATCCCAGGCACTTGACAGGCTGAGTCAAGGCAATCAAAAGTTTAAGGCCTATATGAGCTACAGAAAGGGTTCAAGACCAGCCTGGGCAGCTTAATGAGTCCCTCTGTCAAAATAAAAAGTAAAAAACAAAAACAATACAGGGCTGATGATATAGCTCAATAGTAGAGCATCTGACTAACATTCATGAGGCCCTGGGTTCAAACCCAAGTTCTGCAAATGCCAAACTAAAACAAAATACAGGACCTAGAAGTGAGGCAGAGCATGTGCTTAACATGCACAAACACCCTGAGTTCAATCACAAGAAAAATGTTTGCATGCATGCATGAACACATACATACATGCATGCACGGAAAAGAAAAGAAAGGAAGGGAAGGGTGGGTCAGTGAGAGGCTTGGCAGCAAAGGTAAGGGTACTTACCATCAAACCAGAAGACCTGAGTTCAAGCCCTGGGACCCAATGTGGAAGGACAGAAACAACTCCACAAGTTGTAGTGTGACCTCCACATGGGTGCCAGGACGTGCAGGTGTGATCACAAGTAGGCACATGTGCATGCACATACACACAACATACACAAATATAATTTTTAAAAATGACCCAGAAAGGTTATAATGAACAAGTTTAACTTGGGGCTTTAAAGACCCCCCAAAACATCTAATTTCTTGGCAGAGTAGGGCTATGAATGTCAAAAAGCAAATTATTTTTCGAATCTACAAAATTACTGAACTCCATTTGATTTCCTTGATTGTCTCAAAGGAAAAGAAAAAAAAAAGCAAGCACTAGAATTAATGCTGCTCCTTCATCTCTCCAGGAGCCCAGGGGCTGAACACCTGAGGCCCTGACCCTCCTCTTGCCCCGTGACCCGTGACCCCCAAAGACAGGTGCAGTTCCCACACACCTGGTTGACGGTGTCCAGAAGATAGATACTGTACTCATTCCAGCTCAGCACCCAGCCTTCCCGAAAGAAGCACGAAACGAGCCCCAGGTGTTTCTCAGGAGAGCTGCAGCTTCCCCCATCAGGC
Organism: Peromyscus maniculatus bairdii; assembly: GCF_049852395.1. Classification (NCBI taxonomy): domain Eukaryota; kingdom Metazoa; phylum Chordata; class Mammalia; order Rodentia; family Cricetidae; genus Peromyscus; species Peromyscus maniculatus. The sequence continues at coordinate 82,999,641 of NC_134865.1, read as the reverse complement.
TCCAGACGAGGGTAGAGCTCAAAAGGCGTGACTCCTCCAGCAAAGACATCCTTGAGGATAAACGTGGCTTGAACCGTCCCGTGGACATCGGCCTTCCACAGCCGTAGTCCAGGCCGGGCTGCGTACAGGGTTAGGTCACTTTGCTTACACAGTCCTGGTATAAAACAAGCACCAAATTTCCCAGTACTAAAATCGGAAGAAAAAAAATGAAAGAAAGGAAAAAAACAAAAAACAAAAAACAAAAAAAACAGCATGGACTGACTTGAAGTGATATAATTGTCAACCCCTAATATCAACTCTAAGAATCTACTAACACAAGTCCTTGTCCTGTCTACTGAGTGCTGCTCACTAAGTCACACTGGCATCCTTGTGCCATCCAGGCCCCACCACGCCTTCACAAGTACACAGCACCTGGAGCATGCATCCCAGATTCTGAGGATCATCAACGGTACCCACCACAGCTTGCTCGCCCATGCTTACGTCCATTCTCCCTTTAATCCCTGGTGCAACTACTCCACAAGGCAATTGTTCGAGCTTCCATTACAGGACAAGGAGTGACAAATGCAGGGTTGTCCCTGCTAACTCCGCCCTGCAGCGCTGTTCCTTCTCAAGTCTGGTCCTGTGCTCACTCCCTCGTTTCTTGAACGAAAAGCTTTACATCTAGAGTAGCTCATCTATATCTCTTTCAAAACTTCTCCAAACCCATCAAGTGTACCAGTTTCTCTTCCCATTCTCAAGCTTGGTGTTATTTTCTGATAAAACTATGAAGTACCCAACACACACAAAAGAGCATATGTGGGAGCTGAAGAGATGGCCCTGTAGTAATGTGCACTGTTGCTCTTGGAGATGGCCCAAATTTGGTTCTCAGGACCCACATGGTGGCTCACCATCAGCTGTAACTCAAGTTCCAGGGGATCTGATGCCCATTTCTGACCTCCTTGGGTACCAGGCACTCATATGCTGCATATACATATATATATGCAGGTACAAGACTCATAAAATAAATAAATATTTTTTAGTTTTGGTTTTTCTGAGACAGCGTTTCTCTGTATAAACAGCCCTAGCTGTCCTGGAACTCGATCTGTAGACCAGGCTGGCCTCGAACTCACAGAAATCCACCTGCCTTTTGCCTCCCAAATTCTGGGATTAAAGGCGTATGCCACCACACTCAGATATATATATAATTTTTTTTAAAGAGATAAAGGTGCTGGGTGATAGTGGTGCACTCATTTAATCCCAGCACTCAGGAGGCAGAGGCAAAGCAGATCTTTGCATTCAAGGACAACCTAGTCTACAAAACAAGTTCCAGGACAGCCAGGATTATACAGAAAAACCCTGTCTCAAAAAAAAAAATTTTAGCCATGCAGTGGTGGTGCACATCTTTAGTCCCAGCACTCGGGAGGCAGAGCCAGGTGAATCTCTGTGAGTTCGAGGCTAGCCTGGCCTACAGAGCAAGATCCAGGACAGGAACCAAAACTACACAGAGAAACCCTGTCTCGAAAAACAGAAAAAAAAAAAAAACAAAAAAAAAAAACAAATAATAATAAATAAATAAATAAAATGAACAAATCTAACAAAAAGATTTTTTATAAGAGTGTTCACAATAAATGTCATGAAGCCTAATGCAATGTGCACCTGGGACCTGTTCTCTACCTTCAGACCAAGTCAGCAGCTGCATCATGCATGCACTTTGGGCTCCTAATGATTTGCCCGGCCAAAATTCAGACCAATGGTCTAAATTTTGTGTGTATCATCTCATTTTTATTGATACTTCAGTTACATATCTATTTACCCCAACACTAATTTGGCACTTTCATTTTAATAAATGATGCCATTTGTATAATTTGGCAGCTTGTCTTTTCAATACTTTTAATTTGGGGTATAATTTTTTTTAATTATGTGCTTTTGTGTGTGTTTACATGCACATGAGAGCAAGTGCCAGTGGAGGCCAGAAGATGGCACAGGATCCCTTGGAACTAGAGTTAGAGGAGTTGTGAGCCATCCAATATGGATGATAGGAAAGGAACTCTTATCCTCAGTAACAGCAGTTATGTGTTCTTAACTGTTGAGGTACCTCTCCAGCTCTACACATACATATATACATAGTGTACACACCCCACTTTTTGATCATTTTAAGTAACTTGTGTCTTTTGTTTGTTTGCTTGTTTTCGAGACAGGGTTTCTCTGTGTAGCTTTGCGCCTTTCCTGGAACTCACTCTGTAGATCAGGCTGGTCTCGAACTCACAGAGATCCGCCTGGCTCTGCCTGTAACTTGTGTTTTATACTTAACATTGTTTCTAAGATTTATCTTTGATTTTAAAAAGGAAGCTATAGTGCTTATTCATTTTGACTGCTATATAGTTTTTTTCACAATTTATTCAATTGTTAAAAATTATTCCTTTTTTGAGGTAAGCTGTCATTACATAGTCCAGAGTGACCTCAAACTCAAAATTCTATTGTTTCAACCTCTTAGATTCCGTTGTACTACACCTGACTTCTTATTGTTAAAAAAATCCATATATATTACTACGAAATGTTTCCTGGGGAAACTGGAATATGCATGAATCTGGGGAAAGTGTGCATATCTATGAATCTAATATTTACCTTATTTAGTTTTTATGATACTGGGAATTGAGCCATGAGCCTTGAACATGGTAGACAAGCACTCTACTACCCAGCTACACATGAAGTATTTGTTTTTTAGAAATAATTTATTCTAGGGCTAGAGAGATGTTTCAGTGGTTAAGAGCACCTGTTGCTCTTCCAGTGGACTTGAGTTCGATTCCTAGCACTCACATCAAGGTAGCTCACAACCTATAACCAGGGGACAGCGCCCTCTTTTGGCCTCCTCAGATAGCTATACTCACACTGACAAACACACACCTAATTAAAAATAACTAAATAAAATCTCTCTCTCTCTCTCTCTCTCTCTCTCTCTCTCTCTCTCTCTCTCTCCCTCCCTCCCTCCCTCCCTCCCTCCCTCCCTCCCTCCCTCCCTCCCTCCCTTCCTCCCTTCCTCTCTCTCTTTCTTTCTTTTTTTCCCTAGACAATGTTTCTCTGTGTAACAGCCCTAGCTGTCCTGGAACTCATGGAAACCTGTCTGCCACTGCCTCTCAAGGACTAGGATTAAAGGTGTGCACTAATATGCCCAGCTCTAAATAAAATCTTAAAAATAAATAATTTATTTAATCTTATTACTGTTGCTGTTGTTAATTTGTTGGGTTTGAGGCAGGGTCTCATGAAGCCAATGCTAGCATGGAATTTGGAAGTCTATGGTGATTGCAATAGAGCCCAGGATGACCCTGAACTTCTGATCTACTTGTCTCCACTAACCAAGAGCTGGGATTACTGGGGTGTACCACTGAGCCCACCTAAGACATTTTGTTCCTTTTCTTTTTCTTTCCCGTATGGCTGGAGATTAAACTCAGGGCCTCATCCATGCTAGGTAAGTGATCTGCCACTGTGCTACCAGTCTGGTATTTGAATTACTATTTTTTGGGGGGACAGAACTCGGAATGGAGCCCAAGCTTCACATATGCTAGGTAGGTCCTTGACCACTGTGCAACACCTTAGCCTTTTCCTTAAACTATTTCTTGTTTCTTTGGTTGGTTTTCTGAGACAAGGTCTCATTATGCAACCCTGGATGGCCTGTAAATGACTGTGTAGACCAGGCCTGACTCTGCTGGGATTAAAGGCATGTGCCACTATGCCTAGCTTTCTTAAGCTATTTTGCATAATAGTACTATGTGCCATAAACATTTTTTGTACATCCTTCCTAGGATACAGGCCTAATAAAGTTATTTCCAGAGTAAGATTATTGAGTTGTTGCATTCAAGTTGATAGTCAATATGCTACCAGTCTACCCACGAGACCCCCACCTCAGCCCACTCCACAGACTGAGTTCTCAGGAGCTCTCACTGTTTTCTATCTTTGTCAACGCTCAGAGTTCAACCAGAGTTCAAACTGAAGAGTTTTAGCTCACCTCTAAGCCTTTTTCTAAACAGTTCTTTCTTAAGAGGGCACTGGCTTGAGTGTGCAGTTATTAACCTTTTGAGATCTCCATGTGATAAGCTGTAGGAAATGTGATGTCCACACTCAGGAACAAGTGGAGACTGAAGGAGAACACTACAGGACAGCTCAAAACCATTCTCAGTCTCCTGCCTGAGAAGCTACCTTGTCCCATCTACTCCCAGCCCATCTCTTTTCACTCCCCATGACCCCTAGGGGGATAGTTATCTGGATGTCTGCATGTCTCACTAGGCCCCACTGGCAGCTTAGTAATGAAATCCCTCTAGATAGGATCCAGGGAAGATATCCTATGTCAGATCCCGCTTTGGAACAAGGATCGTTAGACTAATCAACTGTTTTGAGTCCACAGAGTTTTCATAGACAACTATGTAATAGGACTGTGTCTGATTCTTGTCTTTAGTGGGTTTGTTCTAGTGAGGCCCCCTAAACAAAAAAGCCCAAAGGAGTTCTAGTTAGGCAGCCCAGTGCCTCTTCCTCTACCTGTCAAACCATCTGTTTGGGGATCCGACTGTTAAGCCTGTCTTCTTTCTGTCTATGGGAGCTCTCCACTCTCCTGTCACTTCTGTCTGTTTGCTGTATGTAACCAGGGCATGTGTTTTCACATGTGCTCCTATAAAACTGTGATGTGTGTGTAGGTGAAGATGAAGATGAGCTCTTCACCAGGGCTCATCCCACACTACAGCAGGCATTTGTATAGGAGGAGAAGTGGGCATCTTGAAGAGGGGTCCTAGGGAGAGCTGGCTTTGAGAATGTGGGTGTGTTCAGGGGGTCGGGGGGTTCTGTGAGGGAGCTGACAGAGGATACTTAGCTGGAAAGGACCAGCCCATGAAGCAGCCGTTTCCAACACTTGCTGAATGGAGCATGTGGACAGGGTTAGCCTCATCCTTGTAATCATCACCTAAGGCCGCACATGACAGGAAGTAAGCCCTAAGACAAGTTAGAAACTCGCGCATTTATCTTGCTTTACACTCAAGGTTCTACAAATTCATCCTTCTCCTGAGAAGGAGGACATATTCCTCTGTTTCTGCATGCTGGACCAGTGGCCTAGAGTATACTTTTAGTAAAGGTTGACAAAAGACCCTACCATACCACACATACGACAGGCATAGAAGGTTTCCAAGCACAAGATAAGGGAGTCAGGCCTTCCTTCCTTCCTTTTTTCCCCCCTTTCTTTTCTTTTCTTTTCTTTTTTGGTTTTTTGAGACAAGGTTTCTCTGTGTAGTTTTGGTGCCTGTCCTGGATCTCACTCTGTAGACCAGGCTGGCCTCAAACTCACAGAGATTCCGCCTAGCTCTGCCTCCCGAGTGCTGGGATTAAAGGCGTGCATCATCGCTGCCTTGCAGGCCTTTCTTTACAGTCCTCAATTCTTCCAATGAGCTAGAACTTGCCATCAAGCAGAAGGAGATACACAGAGGTAAAGTCAGAACTCAGTTCTGCAGAACCAGGCTGCATAATTCCAGAGGTTTCCAGGGCCAACAGGAAGATCCCTATTATAAAGAGGTCAGACTATTGATGGCATTGAGAAGGTGTTGAGAAAAGAACACAGGAGCCAAAGCGTGGGTATGAGAGAATCTCCCAATAGGAGAGTTGCCAGGCAGAGAAGAGAATAAGCCTAGTGTTGCTGCAAAGCACAAGGCACGGGACAGATCATGAATGCACTCGACTGTCTGCTCTCCCCCTCCCTTCCTTCACACTTGTCACCAATGGCACCACCAGCCCCGGGCAGGCCTCCCAATGCCTGTCGGTCTCTTTATTCTCCAGTCTGCCTCAAATCCTCTCCACATTCCCTAACTCACTGCCATCCTGTCCCAAACCTATGCAGGCAACAATATCCCATTACTGAATGGAGGACACAAGATGGGAGCCCTCTCACTCCCAAAACTACTTCACAGCAAGCTCCCCACATCCACTTGGCTCCTGGCCCTCCTTCTCAGGTAAGGTCCTCCACTGTTCTGCCTCCCTCCTCCCCACCTCCACACAAAGTAGCTACAGAGGGCTACAAGCTTTTTCCTTTTTCTATTGTTTCAGGAGGACAGTAATATTCAGGATGCACATATGTTCCTTTTGTGGGGAGTCCTAGGTCTTTAGCCTTCTCTTTGCTGTCCTTCCTCTAGCAGGTTATTTAAGGACAGACATACTCTTTCAGCCTAGATCCCTCCCCTTCTTAGCCTCTCCTACCCAGTACATAGTCCTCATACCTACAAGAACCCTTCTCTGACCCCAGGCTGAGTGGAAGCCTGCTTAAATTTCTCTCTCTTTCTTCCTTCCTTCCTTCCTTCCTTCCTTCCTTCCTTCCTTCCTTCCTTCCTTCCTTCCTTCCTTCCTTCCTTTCTGTCTTCCTTTCTTCTCTCTCTCTCTCTCTCTCTCTCTCTCTCTCTCTCTCTCTCTCTCTCTCTCTCTCTCTCTCTCTCTCTCTTTGTTGAAACAGGATTTCTCTTACATAGCCCTGGCTGTCCTGGAACTCACTTTGTACACCAGGCTGGCATACTCAGAGATGTGCCTGCCTCTGCCTCCCTAGTGCTGGGATTAAAGGTGTGTGCCACTGCCACCCTGCCCCTGCTTAAGTTTCTATAGCATGCTGAAGTGTACTCCATAGCCATTAGCAAAACCCTCAGTAAGACCTGGATCTGCCTTTTAGCCTCCATGATGGGAGAGGCCCACATCTGCTAGGCTACCTAGTCTCATCACAACCCTGCTAGTATGCAGCACACTAGGAGCCATGGGCACAAGAGAGGACCATAGAGAGAAACCATGCTTGGATGGGACACACAACACTGTCTCCTAGGCTCCTCAGACCCAGTCCTGGGTTGCAGTGGCTATATTCCCAGGCCTCTGAATCTCAACTAGAGGACTTCCTGTTCCCATCAGACTCCACAAAGCATCTTTGGCAGGCATAGGCTACCAGGAACCCCAGCTGGTGTGGCTGTGGTCTCACATCTGGCTACCAGGAAACCTAGGAGAACTTAGAGGCCAGTACTGAGAGCCACATGAAGATGCCTGAAGCTTACCTTTTCCGTGGCTGGGATCCAATCTGCTTGACAGCCTGTTCCTCTGTGTAAAAGAGCAGGCTTCTCTGCAAGGTCGACACGAGCAGCACTTTCTGGCTGTAATCCAGCTGCACAATGGAAGACGGCTCTTCCAACACCAGGTGTGAGCTGCAGGTACCCTGGGAGAGAGCCAGGCCGGGGGTCAAAGCTGCCCAGCTGCCCCCCAGCGGTCACACATACTTCTTGCTAATGTACTGAACTCAAAAGTACTCTGTGGTACCAGGCACGGTGTGCATACCTACAATCTCAGCACTTGGAAGACAGAGGCAAGAAGATCAAGAGTTCAAGGTCATTCTTGGCCATATAATAAGTCTAAGGTCAGTCTGGGCTACACGAGACCCTGTCACAACAAAACAAAACAACAACAAAAAATATGCTTTAATTTTCTCCAGATTCATTGTTAACCTACTGCAATGACATCTGGAAAATTCCTTACTAACAAGAAAACAATAAATATTAACAACTATCTCATACTATACCAAGGTTGAAAAGAAACATTAAAAAAAAAAACCTACATATTTCTCTAATAATGTTCTAGTAAATAATTCAAAGAAGAATCCATTAAAAATATGCCATACCATGTGTATTAAGTATCTTATAACATATAGGAGAGTATGATTGTCTAGGAAATCCCTGTGACAGTGATCTGCTCTCATAGTCTCTCTACAAGGAGTCTGAAGCAACCCTGTAGGCATTATATCCTTCCAACTGGAAGGGTCACAGAAAACACGTTAGAAAGAAATCAGAGGCATGGCTCAGCAGATAAACAGGCTTGTCACACAAGCCTGATAACCTGAGTTCAAGCCTAGGAACCCATTATTGAAGTACAGAACTGACTCCTGAAAGTTGTCCTCTGACCTTGACACGTGACCTTGAATTCTCCATACTCCTCCTTACGCACGCGCGCGCGCACACACACACACTAAATAAAAATGTATTAAATACATGATTAATAGCGTTTTATAGACACACAGTGACTTTCTAAAGGCATTTTACTGTTTTGTTTTTAAAGATTTATTTATTATGTATACAATGTTCTGCCTGAATATATGCATGCAAGCCAAAAGAGGGCACCGGATCTCATTACAGATGGTTGTGAGCCAACATGTGGTTGTTGGGAATGGAACTCAGGACCTCTGGAAGAGCAGCAGGTGCTCTTAACCTCTGAGCCATCTCTTCAGCCCCATTTTACTGCTAATACAAAACACATTCATGTATCAAAAATCTGATTTTAATCCAGGTATGGTGGTACATGCTGCTAATCCCAGCATTCAGGAGACTGAGATAGGCTTTGCTGTGAGTTCAGAGCCAACCTGAGCTATATATAAGACTCAGCCTCAAAAAGCCTGTTTCTGTCCCTCTTGGCCTCGCGGCCTCTCCTGGTTCCATCAGCGGTCTGCTCACAGAGGAGGGGAAGATGAGCAACAACCGCAGCAGCACTTTGATCAGCTGTCTAAGAATAATGCTGTAAGAGCTGGCGTGGTGCAGGCCTTTAATCCCAGCAGAGCTGGGCAGATCTCTACGTTCAAGGCCAGCCTGGTCAATATACCAAGTTCAAGGCCAGCCAGGGCTGCACAGAGAGACTGTCTCAAAACAAAAACAAACAAACAAAAAGAATAATGCCACTTTACTGACCCTTCGTGTGTCTGAGAGGACAATAATGAGATCCACTGATAAAATCTATACACAGTAAAATCCACCATTTTTAGGTTTCTGACTTCAATTTTCATATATTTATAGTTATCTAACTACACCACAATCAACCACAACCAAGATGGTGAAATTTCCATTCTCTCCAAATACTGAGAACTTTGAAGGCAAATTCCCCTTCATCTGAGTTATTCAGAATGTAACTTTACAGTTTTTAACTTAGCCTATGTTAGGGTTACACTATGCTGTATTTCATAAAAACAAGTATTCTCTTGTCTTTTTTCCAAATCTCATTAAGCACCTGCATCTTTTAAAATACGTTTTCAAGGGCTGGAGAGATGGCTCAGCAGTTAGGAGCATGGGTTGCTCTTCTAGAGGCCCTGGGTTTGGTTCCTAAGACGCACAAGGAGACTTCCATTTTCTGAAAGCTTGAGTGGCTTTCTCTTGGCTTCTTTAGCAATCTGCTCATAGGGACAGGAATGGATGACAGGGAGCAACAACTCCATAGAAGCACCAGGAAAGAGCAGAATCTAAACCCTTGATACCTTGACAAGAGATGTTCCCACAGAACAGCAGTTCTAAGTGGAATCCACATACCCCTAGGCCTCTAAGACTCTCTCATAGCATACGCCAGGCCCAAACCATTTTCATAGAATACTGAGATAGTGTTACATGGCCTTTATCTGAAGTGTAAAATTGTATTTTATGTGTATGGGTGTTTTGCCTGATGTATGTTTATATACCACATATGGACCTGGTAGCCGCGGAGGCCAGAGGAGGGTGTCAGATTCTCTGGAACCGGAGTTACAGATGGTTATGAGCTATCATGTGAGTGCTGAGAATTGAACCTAGGTCTTTTGGTAAAGCAGCCTGTGCTCTTAACCCTTGAGCCATTGATAAACCAGCCTGCCTCCAACTTAGGCTTCAAAGCCATCTTACAGTAAAGACAAACTAGGTCCATTCATGTTTATGAGCAAATCTCTGTTTCTCAAGTATTGGGTCATGCCTCACCTGCAACCTTAACTACAGATGGTAGTTATACTGCCTGCTGCAGGAACTGGCAACCATGTCTTTGTTTCTAATGGTTGTTATGAGCACCTTTTTATGTTGCTCCCATAATTCTGTCTATTTGCCTGCCAAATCCCCTATTTGGAAACCCCCTACCTTGGTGCTATAAAAACTCTTATCTTGCCCGTGTTCAGTGCTGATCTCTTGAACCCCACCTGTAGGGGGAGACAGCCCATGGACCCAAATTAAAAACACTTGCTTTAATTTATTTGGCCATCTCTCCATCTGCATGCCCTTTCCACCACTATTGCTGTTTGGCTACATGGATGTGTCATGCCCTACAAACTGTCCTCTAAAGGCTTTCACTGAAAGCACAGGAACCACTGTGTATAGAGCCACTTGGAACCTCATCATGAACCCTGACCACTGCACCAAACTCTACAAAAGTCACCATTCCCCCACCACAAATTCACACTAAAAATATGATCTTGATGGAGAAAAATGGTAATTTCACCCCTAGGAAATGGTGGTTTTACACTGGATATGATCAAATGGAATGTGCACACACGGACCTCCTGCAGAATGAAGCACACTGAATCTCAAGGAAAAGAACCTGTAGCTGGTGGTGGTGGTACATGCCTTTAGTCCAAGGGCTCAGGAGGCAGAGGCAGGTGGAACTTTGAGTTCGAGGCCAACCTGGTCTACAGAGTGAGTTCCAGGACAGCCAGGGCTACACAGAGAAACCCTGTCTTGAAAAACAAAACAAAACAAAAAACAAAACAAAACAAAACAAAACAAAACAAAAAGCCCCCAATCAAATGCTTTCTTTTATAAGAGTTGCCTGATCATGGTGTGTCTCTTCAGAGCAATAGAACGCTGACCAAGACAGAATCTCTCCAACCCCTGCGGGTGCTTTTGGCTGCCCACTAAAACCAGATGATAACTCCTGTTGCTGAAGACACCCACGCTTAGGTTGCAGGACACAGAGAAATCAAGCAAGAACTGAGCTGGAAGCTTACTCCTTGCCTCCCAGTTTTCAGAGTGCCAGAAGGTAGTGCTATGCAGGTTTCTAGAGGAAAAAAAAATCATCAGCCCTACCCCATTTTGGATCCACCTGTCAGGCAAAGTATGCCAAAGGTCCACACCACAGGAGGGAATGCATGCTTGCTATTAGAAAGCTGGTCAAAAGCCCACAACTAGAGAGGTCATAGGTACTAGCAGGGAAGCTACTATTGCTGTTTTGCTAAATGGACATGTTGTACCCATCAAACTACCTTCTAAATATTTGTGTTTATGCTCTTAGATTAGTGCTTCTCTCAGTGTTAATCAGAGAAGCTTCTTTTTGCAGTGGGTAGAATTTAACTGAAAAAATTCAAAACTGGTCAAAGTGCCGAGAAAACATGACTATTGGATGCTTAGCCCTAAACAGGACATCTATATTGTCCCCTTCAAGGCTCAAAGAACATCTCAGAAAGAGGGGGAGCAGAATAAGAGCCTCAAGACAGGGAAGAGTGTTGTGTAATGTTATCTTCTGGGCATGATATGGTCATGAACTCATTGTAACTATGACTACCTACACAAGACCAGTGTAAGATTGGTCTCATCAGCCTTCCAAATGGACAGGGGAGGGGCTCACAGGACCCACTGGCAGTCAATGGTTGCTTGGGGAGAGATCTTCTCCAGTGGTGTAGCCACTAGTAGTAAGGTGTCCATGCTCTTGTAAAAATAACCTCCAACATCCATGTACATGTAAGCAGCCCTAATTAAACTCATTAGGTCACACACATACAAGAAAGAAATGGGGGTGGGGGAGGAGATGGGGAGGAAAAGAAGGGAAGGGAAGGAAACCTCCATGTAATTTTTTGGTTTGCGTGTTTTGTTTTGTTTCTGGTTTTTTGAGACAAGGTTTCTCTGTATATCCTTGCTGTCTGGCCTGATGGCCTGAGTTTGATCCCTGGGACCCACAAGGTGGAAGGAGAGCTGACTCCTGCAAGTTGTCCTCTGACCTCCACACACACTGGGGAAGTGTGGGGAAGGCCCCATGCCCCACTCAAAGTAAATAAAAGTGAAAATGTAGACCACATACAGCCCCGGGTGCTCCGACGAAGAGGTAACTGGGGTAGAACACCGCGCTCCTGTTAAGTCTCTCCACCACTTCCTCCACAGGTCTTCCGTGGAAGATGCTGGCTGCAGCTAAGCTCCCCATTCACTGGATCACTACCCTTTGTCCACAGACATGACTGGAAACGTGTACAATTTGTCCTTTTGTTCCTTTTGAGATACTTGAACTATGTAACTCCAGCTGGCTTGGCACTTTCTATGCAACCCAGGCTGGCTTTAAACTCATGGAAATCCTCCTATTTCAGCTCTCAGGGGCTGGAATTACAGGGCAGCGCCATGTCTGACTCAAATATATGATTTTCACCATTGGTTTTGCAGGCCAACTCTTTAGTCACAGTAAAAGAAGCTTACAAACCACTGGAAACATCCATGAGAGAAAACGCTGTAACAACTGGCAGTAGAAGGGCACCGTGGTGGAGAGCACAAGCCACTGAGTGTGAGCAAGACTGAGACACACTACAGATAAAGGAAGGCGATGGACAGCATCTCTGAAGATCACCTCACCTGATCCAGATCTAGAGAGGAGTAGACGATCTTCCCCTTGTCATCTCCGGAGAACAGCTTCATCCCGTTGGGGCTCCAAGCCAGAGCTGTGATGCTGGTTTTATGAACACCAGTGACATCAAATCTCCGAAGCTATGGGGACAGCAGAGCAAAGGAAGGGAGAGCTGAGTGACTGCAGTTATGGGACTGTCACTCCTACTCTGGGGGAGCTGGTTTCCCACACACAACTGTGCACAAGGTTCCCTCTGTCTACCCACACTGGAAACTCACAAGATGGCTCATCGGATAACAGCAATTGTGGCCGAGCTTGGGATGTGAGTTTGATCTCTGGAACCCATATGAGAACGAGAGAACTGACTCCCCTAAGTTGTTCTCTGAGTGTAAAGTTCCCACTTTACAACATGAAAATAATTCTGGGAATGGAGGATAATAATGGATGACTATACACTGTAGATATACTGTGTACCAAAACGTATTCTAAATGGTAATTTGGGATTCTGTATATTGTAATAATAATAATAAAAAAAAAAAAAGGCAGAGATCCTAGAAAAAATTGTCTTTCTGACTTGTATACATTTCCAGTCAGAAATTTATATGCTGCAGCCCAGGGCCTACTTTCATGGTTCTCACTCACCTGCCCACGCTGCACACGTGCGCGCGTACACCCACCCACCCCCACACACAAAATATAATTTTAAAAAAACTCACAAAGAACACAAGAGTACATTAAGTAAAAGTAAGAGCACTAATATGTGCTTTATGCCAAATGTCCCGTGCAGGGACAAAGATATCACCCAGTTATAAGCAGCACAATGTCATGGTAAATATATGATTTCTAGGCAGAGAAGGACCGCCACACCTTTCTTTTTTTTTTTTTTTTTTTTTTTTTTGAGACAGGGTCTTACTACTGTAGACCAGGCTAGCCTCAAACTCACAGGGACCCACCTATCTCAGCCTTGAGAGTGCAGGGATTAAAGGCGTGTACCACCATACCCAGCTCTGAGGATTTCTCATCTTAAAAATCCCGAGGAACCTGCCAAGAAGGGAAGCAATGCTAGAACCTGAGCACTCACCTGCTTGTTCCTCCCCGGCAATGAGGACACAAGTTGGAAAACTGCAACCTTCCCAGAGGCGGTGCCTGCTGCCACAAGGTCATCAAAGCAACTCAGCAGCTTCACCACGGTGATAGACTCCATCTTCCCCTAAAGGAGGACACGTCAAAAACAAACTACCTGTGACCAGAGACACTTACACGAAAAAAAAGTAGCTGTAAAGCCAGAACCACGAAAGTAGGCCCTGGGCTGCAGCATATAAATTTCTGACTGGAAATGTATACAAGTCAGAAAGACAATTTTTTCTAGGATCTCTGCCTTTTTTTTTTTTTATTATTATTATTACAATATACAGAATCCCAAATTACCATTTAGAATACGTTTTGGTACACAGTATATCTACAGTGTATAGTCATCCATTATTATCCTCCATTCCCAGAATTATTTTCATGTTGTAAAGTGGGAACTTTATACCCATCAAATAATAAGCCCCATTTGGTGATGGTGGTACACGCTTTTAATCCCAGCACTGGGGAGGCAGAGGCTGGCAGATCTCTGAGTTCAAGGCCAGACTGGTGCACAGAGAGAGTTCCAGGGCAGCTAGGACTGTTTCACAGAGAAACCTTGTCTTGAAAAACAAAAAAACAAAAACAAAAAAATAAATAAATAAAAAATAAAAAAACAAAACAAAAAACTAATAAGCCCATTTTCCCACCAGACCCCTCCCCACCCAGCTCCTGGGAACTCCATTCCCTTTAGACCTCTAGGACTCTAAGACCTTATTGCCTGTCTTTTTCCATCTGCCTATTACCTAGCACAATGTCCGTAAGGTCCATGAAGCATGCTGCGGCATCCATGAGAATTTCCCTCGCTCTATCCCTTTACATAGTCATACACAGTTTGCTTACTCATTAATCATTTGTTGCCATGGATGTTTCTGTTTTGAGACAGGGTCTCTATACTACCTTGGATGACCTTGAACAAACCGTCCCTTCTCCCCCTTCAGCTTCCCACATGCTGGGATTATTGCTCATTTGCCACCATGCCTGGCTTTATCCACTCCTGTTTTTTGTTTTTTCCCTAAAAAGAGTTTCTCTGTTTAGTCCTTGCTGCTGTCCCGGAACTCTCTGTAGACCAGGTTGGCCTTGAACCCACTGAGATCCGCCTGCCTCTGCCCGAAGGAGGCCGTGCTTCCTGCCATTGCACATGACCTCTTAAAAGGAGAAGGAGAGGGGACCTTTCTCCCTGCTCCTGCCTGCAAGACAGATTGGCTCCGGGTCAGTTCAGAGGACGACTTCAGCTGTCTAATCCATTCTGTACTCCTGAGTGTATTTCCTCAATTTACCTTAATAAATTTCCCTAATACTTCTTAAACAGATTCCTGTGGATTTATCACTTTAGCTGATACTTCCATATCACAGTTCATCATGAAAGGAAGTCGGGACAGGAACTCAAACAGAGCAGGAATCTGGAGGCAGGAGGTGTTGCAGAGGCCATGGAGGGATGCTGCTTACTGGCCTGCTCCCTGTTTTGCTCAGCCTGCTTTCTTATAGAACCCAGGGCTGCCAGCCCAGAGGATAGCACCACCCATTATGCGCTAGGCCCTCCCTCCATCAATCACTAATTAAGAAAATGCCTTACAGATGGATCTTATGGGGCTGGAGAGATGGCTCAGAAGTTAAGAGCACTAGCTGTTCTTCCAGAGGTCCTGAGTTCAATTCAAGACAGAGTTTCTTCATCTAGCCCTGGCTGTCCTGGAACTTGCTCTGTAGACCAGGCTGGCATTGAATTCGCAGAGATCCGCCTGCCTCTGCCTCCTGAGTGCTGAGATTAAGGGTGTGCACCACCACCACCTGGCTGCCACAGCACTCTTAGAATTCGACATCGAGATTGGCAGGCAACAGGAAGAGGGAGACACTGGACATGGCTTGGGTTTCTGAAACCCCTAGCCCAACCCCAGTGACACTTCCTCCAAGGCCACACCTACTCCAACAAGGCCACATGTCCTAATCCTTTCAAATAATGCCACTCCCTACGAGCCTATGGGGGTCGTATTCATTCAGACCACCACAGCAGTAGTTACTTTATTACATTAGTACATTCATTTACCAGAACAACAGTTTTTTATTTCCCTCTAGGACCCCGGCCTGCCCAGCCTCACACTCTTGGCCAGCTGAGCAGTGTTTAGGCATGGAGTAGCCTTAGATCCAATCAGACGGTGGTTGGCTGCTCCTCCCACTTTTGTGCCACTACTGCCCCAGCGGATCATCCAGGCAGGTCAACGTTGCAGGACAATAGTTTGTAGCTAGTGTCAACGTGACACAAGCTACAGTCATTGAAAATAAGGGAATCTCAATTGAGAAAATGCCTCCATAAGATCTGGGTTTTTTTTTTTTTAAAGATTTATTTATTATGTATACAGTATTCTGTCTGCATGCCAGAAGAGAGCATCAGATCTCATTATAGATGGTTGTGAGCCACCATGTGGTTGCTGGGAAGGGAGAGAGAGAGAGAGAGAGAGAGAGAGAGAGAGAGAGAGAGAGAGAGAGAGAAAGAGAAGGGAGGGAGGGAGGGAGGGAGGGAGGGAGGGAGGGAGGAAGGAAGGAAGGAAGGAAGGAAGGAAGGAAGGAAGGAAGGAAGAGTGGTTGTGGTCATGGTATCTCTTCTCAGCAATAGAAACTCTAAGAAGTTGGTACCAGGGACTAGGGTATTGCTGTGATAGGCCAGACCATGCTTTTGTTTGGAGGAATGTGGACTTTGGTACTCTGGGTTAGAAAAGCAGTGGACTGCTTTAAGTACTGCTTAATGGGCCATACTAGTAGGAGCATGGAAGACAGTGGTGCTGAGCATTATGAGGTAAAGTTTTGGACTGGCAGAGGAAATCTCAAAATAGCCCAGTATAGCCTCTGTCTTATGGTTATTAGTGGTAACTCTGATGAAGATTTATAATGAAAAGGTGCAAGCTGAGCAGGTAAATAACAAAATGTAAATTTTTTTTTTTTTAATTTTTTTTTTTTTTTGGTTTTTCGAGACAGGGTTTCTCTGTGTAGCTTTGCGCCTTTCCTGGGACTCACTTGGTAGTCCAGGCTGGCCTCGAACTCACAGAGATCCACCTGGCTCTGCCTCCCGAGTGCTGGGATTAAAGGAGTGCGCCACCACCGCCCGGCACAAAATGTAAATTTTAAGAAGAAAAAGAACACTGGGAAGTGGAATGGAGATAAGTCCTGTGTTCAATGAGATAAATGGATTAAGAAATGGAATAAAGGGAGTGATGACCTCAGGGCAAGATCCCAGCCAGCTAAATTTCCAACCCTGAAAAGGAACTAAAGAAAAGCTTAGAGCTGGGTGTGGTGGTGCACACCTTTAATCCCAGCACTAGAAAGGCAAAGGTTGGCAGATCTTTCAGTTTAAGACCAGCCTGGTCCAGAGATTCAGTTTGGAGACAGCCAAGCTTAGGCAGTGAAAGATAGAAAGCTAGTGAAGATATAATTGAACTAGGGGCCCAAGTTTCATCTCCAGTAAGCAGCAGAACTTGGTAGCTTCTGTTAGCATTCAGACTCACCTCTTGGGGACCTGGCCAATATGCAGGCAATACCTTAGCCCACTCAAGATCCTGACAATGTCATGTGCTCATTGTGGTCTCTCTGCACATGTGCTAGGTCTACTCATAAAAAGGAGGGGTCCACTCTTTCTCATATCTTTTTCTTTTTTCTTCTTCTTCCTCTTCTCCCCTCAGCTCCCTTCTCTCCCTTCCCCCCAATAAAGCTCTATGTGAATGTGGTCTGCATGGTATATCTCTCTCTTCAGCTCCCACCTGCCATGACTGCTGGGAGCCATTTTCAAAATACAACAGCTTCGGCCACATGGTTCTGGCTTTAGAGTTAAGGATAGAAGAAACGGGTTATGGAATTTGTCCCTGAGATTAAGGCAAGCTGCTGCATGTGTCAGGGGTGTCCATGAATGGAGGTCCAGAGAGGCCATTGTATGAAGCTTTCAAGCTGAAGCCTGGACTGCTTTGGAGATCCCAGGGAGTGGAACCAGAACAAGAGAAGAAGTGTGTTGCATTTTTGCAGTTAACAAAGCTGGACAGAATTGGAGATCTGACTAGTGTGTGTTTTGACAACAGACATGGAGGTGCTGGAGTTTGCCCATCTGGTTTCGGTCTTGCTTTGGTCCAGTATTTCCTCACTATACTCTCTTCCTTATATTTTGGAATAGTAATGTATATGTATCTGTGCCATTACATGTTGGAAGTATGTGATCTGTTTTTTATTTTTATTTTATAGGGGATTACAGTTAAGACACTGCATGAATCTCAGAAGAGACTTTGAACTTTAGACTTTTAAATAAATTTGAGACTTTTATGGGGACTTTTGAAGTTGGACTGAATGTACTTTTGCATTATAGTATGGCTACAAGACTTTGGGGGCAAGGGAGTGGAATGTGGTGGTTTGAAAGAAAATGGCCCCCCAAGGGAGTAGCACTATTAGGAGGTGTGGCTTTGTTGGAGTAGGTGTGGCCTTGTTAGAGGAAGTGTGTCACTGTGGGGGTGAGCTTTTAGGTCTCCTATGCTCAAGCTACTCCCAGTGTCACAGTCAACTTTCTGTTGCCTGCAAGATGTAAACTCTAAGCTACTTCTAAGCACTATGTCTGCCTACATGCTGCCATGCTCCCTGCCATGGTGATAATGGACTAAACCTCTGAAACTGTAAGTGAACAGCCCCAATGAAATGTTTTCCTTTACAAGAGTTGAGGTGGTCAGTGTCTCTTCACAGCAATAGAAACCCTAACTAAGACAGATGGGTAGGAAAGTAAGGAGGATGTGGGAAGAGATGAGGGAGGAGAAACTGTGGTTTGAATATTTTCTGAAAAGAAATGTATTTTCAAAAAATAAAAAAAAGATTTATTTTACTTTAAAATTTTATGTATATGTCTGTGAGGGTATGTGCATGTGAATGCAGGTGTCTCTGAAGGCCAGAAGAGGGTTTTGGATTCCCTGAAGCTGGAGTTACAGGTGGTTCTGAGCTCTCTGATGTGGTACTGAGAACCAGACCAGGGTCCTCTGCAAGAGCAGTACATACTCTTAAACATGGAGCCATTCTTCAAATACCCTGGAAGTCACTTCAGCTGGAGAGGGAGGGCCCTACAACAATAAGGAGAAGTTCAAAATGGTCACCTGCCTTACTGACACATCTGTGATTAGAAGCAGCTATCAGCAGTAAGAACCTACCTCAAAATATGTAGAGGACAGAGTACTTTTTAACCACTCTGGATCCTGAAACATGAGGTGTTCCAGTAACAAAAACTGCTTTCCGCAGGGTGAGGAGTGAAACACAGGTATCTTCTATTGTGTTAAAGACTAAAATCGACCAAATCTACCTACCACATTTTACTGTCAAGCTATCTCTGGAGGCCACAAACTAATAGACTTGAGTTCCAAATCAATTTCTTTTCTTTTTTTAAAAATATTTATTTATTTTTATTTTATGTACGTTAGCATTTTGCCTGCATGCATGAGGGTGTTGTATCCCCTAGAACTGGAGTTACACACAGTTGTGAGCTGCCATGTGGGAACTGAATCTGGGCCCTCTGGAAAAGCAGCCAGTGCTCTTAACCTTTGAGCCATCTCTCCAGCTCCCAAATCAATTTCATTAGATGGATTCTGCACAAACAACTTCAAGCTAGGAGAGGAAATGATGCCTAGTGGTTTCCTACCATCCACTGTCTTCCCAGAAACCTCCTTTTCCATTCTAAATCTTTAATCTTCAAAATAACAAAAATTTAAAAGAAATACTGATTAATCATGAAAAAATTGAGCCCTTATTGAGAGAGAACTAAAGGTCAGGAGTACTAGTGCATGATTTTAATTTCAACATTTGGAGGTAGAAACAGGGGATCTCTCTAAGTTAGAGGCCAGCCTGGTCTACATGACAGCCAAGGCTGTATATAGAGAGAGACCTTGTCTCAAAAGCCAAGGGAGACAGAACATGATGAAGAAAGGAGCTCTGACAAAAGGTTATTTCCCAAACAATAAAAATAAATACAAAAAGAAAAGTTTGTCTGGGTGGTGGCGCATGCCTTTGATCTCAGGACTCAGAAGGCAGAGGCAGTTGGATCTCTGTGAGTTCAAAGCCAGACTGGTCTACAAAGCAAGTTCCAGAACAGGCAAGGCTACACGGAGAGACCTGTTTTGGAAGAAAAGGGAAGGGAAGGGGGAGGGAAGGGGAGGGGAGGGGAGGGGAGAGGAGGGGAGGGGAGGGGAGGGGAGGGGAAAGTCTGAAGTCAGAAGAGCCCACCCCAGGGCCAAGACCAACTTGATGTCTGTGTGGACAAGCACAGAGCCACTGAGAGATGATGCTTGTCCTATCTCTCCCAGGCTTGCCCAGTTAATTAAACAATATACTTGAAAAGGATTTATAAACTGATTCCTGGCATGTTTGGTTCTTAGATCAATAATACTATTAACTAACACTGACTCAATCTTCATGTGAGTTTATTAAAACCATGGCACAACACACAAATATTCAAGCTTCAAATCTTTTGTGAGATCATCTTTTATTATGAAATCATTTATTCACAGGAATCACACAACTGTTTCCCCTTTTGGCAAACTCCCTTAATTTCTGATGTAGTAATTTCTACAGTCATCATCCTGCCAAATATGTACGAATACCCTCCATATTCTAGGTACCAAGTGAAGCTATGGTTTACCAAAGTAGCTTATAGTCCTGGTTCTCTTATAGATTAGCTATGAGACATGCACACGAAAAAGCTGCCCACAGCAACTGGGGGTGGTACTGACAGCTCATTTTCATACGGTACTTTACAGCTTTCAGGATATTTTCATGGGCTATAAATAAATCCAATGCCAGATGGTGATACAGGTTAACAAATCCAGATCTTAGGCAATAAGGAACAGAGGGATCCTTTGAAGATTCTTGATCTTGTTAGTGTTATCAGTCAGGTCTTTCTTAAGCATGATTAGAAGCAGACAGGAGGAACACGGGTGTGGGGCTAGGCAGGAAGACCAGCCTGAGCCTGCTGCAATAGTTCAGGCCAAAGTTAGCAAAAAATTAAGTCTAGCAAATCACAGTTAATGAAATGGAGCCCCAAGGCAGTACAGCCATAATGAATACAAACTCCATCAAGATCTTCTTGGGATGCTGATAGCAACATGATAGCAGTGTATTTTTTTTTAAGGCAGTTTCTTTCTATGTAGTCCTGGCTAGCCTAGAACTAATGCTCACTTTGTAGACCAGGCTGGCCTCAAACTCATAGAGCTCCACCTGCCTCTGCCTCCTGAGTAATGGGTTTATAGGCATGCGCCACTATGTCCAGCTACCATAACCTTTTTTATTGAATGTTTTCCTGTGACAGGCAACTTGCTAAGCACTGTACCTACATTGCTGAATCTCTATCAACCTACGAAGGGAGAGGCTCTCTGTCGCTATCTTTGTGTTATAGAAGAGGGGCTCCAAGAAGATGGATAACTTGTCAGAGGCAGTTAGAGTCAAGTCAGGGTCCACAAGCAAGTATGAGTATCTCAGGACCTACTAGGCCTCAGCTCTGGCCTCTGGACCTTCTCTGAGTGAATTCAAAGATCTTGCTGATAGATAGTTTGCTAGGGGTGTGAAGAGGAAAGAGGATAAAAGGAATTGTATTATCTGGACCTACCTTACATGAGAATGATGGTACCACCAGAAAAATTCACTGACACTGCTTCAAAGGGAAAAGGTGACATAACATGTTTTGGATATACAAAGTCTTAACGTGGTAACAGGATACTGAAAGAGCAGTTTCCCTAAGAATATGTAACTACAAATCCACACTCCACAGAGAAGCAAAATAGCTTGTTAGAGATCTTGCCATGCCACAGCACAAATTTAAAACAGTTCGTAATTTTTCTGAATGGTTTCAAAATAAAAATAATCACTCAGTATCCACTGCAGTATGTACACATGTTTTCTAATAAGCCTATTGCTAAGCTTGGATTAATATTAATTAGCCATTAATAAATGCCATGGTTTCTAAGAACCAAATACCCCAAGAATCAGACTACCAGCACTCAACCACAGACAGAAACAGACTGTGAGGCTTCAACCTCAGACAGTACAAACCACCTGAAAACGCTAAGGCAGGAAAACAAACAAACAAACAAACTTTGAAATGTATTGCTGGGTTTTCACAAAAAGGAAAATCTGTAGCACCAAAAATAAAGACAATGCAGCCAAAGCAGGCAGAAAGCAGTGTTGAAGTCACAAATGCCCTGTGACTGACTGATTTGCTTTCCCAGATGCTAGCTGCCACCCACACAGAGCCTTGGGTCCTCAAGCTGCGGCAGAGGAGAACAACCTCCAACCCAGACACAGACAGAAGCTGGGATGCACATCCTCTGCAAAAGTTGTAACTCCCAGGATCTAACCCTAACTAGGAGTAAGCTAGAAGATCACTCTGCTGGCAAGTGAACTCAAGAGATAGGTCTTCCCCCAGGCACTGACTAGAATGAATAAATGAAAGGATCTTGCTCAGTGGTAGAGCACATGCATGAGGCCCCAGTATAAGAGAGAGGGATACGAGGAGGAGGAGTAACAATAATAATCTGCTCCATTCAGCATCACACTTTGAATTTGTCTCTCTACTTCAAAGATGCTACAGCCAGACGTTACTCTGAAGAGCTTCTGTGCTGGGGGCACTGTAAGTTCACTTACAGAGGCAAACAAACCCATCTGCAGAGCGGTCTGGATTCTCACATTTTTCTATCAAATAGCTCAAGTATGGGGGTCACAGGAGGACATGGTCAGGCCTGACAGGTGCAGAAAGACAGGTAGGTAAAGTTGCTGCCCCTGGATGACAGCCAGCCAAACACAAAGTGCTCTGTTACGATATTCTTCTTGGCTGTCACTGTCTTGGTCTCTCTATGTTACCCAGGCTGGTCTCATTCTTTTCGAGACAGGGTTTCTCTGTGTAGCCCTAGTTGTCCTGGAACTAGCTCTGTAGACCAGGCTAGCCTCAAATTCACATAGATCCACCTGCCTCTGCCTCCCAAGTGCTGGAATTACGGCATGTACCACCACACTCAGTTAAAATTCTCTTTTCATGTGTGAACACAAACTGGGATCTTGCATATATGATGACACACTGGACATACACTGCCGTCAGCATCACTGACGTTCTGATGTACCTCTCTCTGAATACATATCCATCTCACCAAAACCCTGTTTTCAAACTGGGATTAACTTTCCCTTGTTTTTAATCATAGCTTTTCCTAAAGTGTATGCACCCTTGAGCACCGGAGCGGATCGTTCCTAATGGTGATTCAGCATATGAAGGGCTGGCCCTCTACCTTCCTGACCCACTCACTCAATCTTTCTGGTGTCTGCTGTTCATCAGCCTAGAAGACTGACAAATGACCATACTTGAGAGATTGAAGATTAAGCCAAAAATCCACCTTGTTATTTTATACTGAACAAATGGTTATGCATATTCTACCCCCACAGACTATCAACATGAGCAGCAAGTATCTGTAGAATACTTGGCAAGATGGGAACAATTCTGATCTGATCAAATACTTATCATACTCTCAGACCACAAGGGTCCCACCATGAGAGCTGCTTGAAGCACAGGCCTCAAACAGAGCTGTCCATCTGTGGACACAGCTCTTGGGTCTCCCTGCTACATAAGCTAATGTTTAGTTTCCCCAAGTAACACAGCAGACAGTTCCCTTCCTTCAGTCACATTGTCTTTTCTAATATAAAAGCAGTCCTTTCTCATTCTGGCCTGGGAGACATTCTTCTGCTTGTTGATTTGGGATGTGTGTCTGTGTGCACACGCTGTGCATGCTGTATATAGGCAGAGGGTAACTTGCAGGAGTAGGCTCTCTTCACCACTAAGTGGGTCCACAGATTGAACTCGGGTCGTAGGTCTTTACCCATCAAGCCATCTTGCTGTTTCTGTCAGGTGACTCTGGCCATCTGTGATCTAATCTAGTGTGTGTTAACTCTCCTGCCTCCCTTATTCCCAACTTCCTATACACATATTGCTGTCCTCTCGCTAGCAATAAGACCTCCTGAAACAGAAATCTAGTCATAAAAAATGCTAAGAAGCTGGGGAAGGTGCACATTGGTAATTCCCAGTACTCGGGAGACTGAGGCAAGAAGACTGCCGTGAGTTCAAGGCCAGCCTGAACAACAGAGTGAGACTGTCTGCAAAGCTGTTAAGGAAGATTTGATTTGAAAAGTGCCTGGACTGGCTTTCTGGACCTACACCAAAGCATCAGGCTGGCTCCACCCACCTTCTCAGGCACCTTGGCAGGCTGTTTTTCCTTTATACGTGGACAAAACCACATCAGGAGAAAGCGCTCTTTGTAAGCTAGCTCATGGGAACTGTCAAGTCTGACAAAGCTTTCATTATGAACTTCTTGCGGCAAGCCAAAGCTTAAACTTCAGCAGAACCTGCTAGCATATTAAATACCTGGTATGTGCAAAATATTCTGAGATAGTTAAGAAGGCCAAAATAAGATAAGGATTCCTAACAACTGCTTTCTTCACTAACAAAGAACAACTGTTAGAGTTCTCATACAGCCTTGCTACCTCCTCTGGCAACTTCCTTAACTCAAAATGGAGTAAAGAGTAATGCAGGGCTGAGGGGGGACCATAGGCCTGATGCTCAGAGGGCTTAAACAACAGGATGAGGCAAATGACTCAGGAAGAGGGACACCTAGACTGCCAGCACCACCCTCAGATGTCAAGGGACAGAAAACAATCCCCCACCCTGTCAGTGCTAGGGGCTAAACTCAGTGACCTCTGCAAGCTGGGCAAATGCTCTACCACCAAGCCACCACATAACCCTAATACTTAAAATGGTGACTGCAAGAGGCTGTGGGAGCAAACAGCAGGTAACAACTAATATTTAACAGGTTGACCCACCAGATGACTAACTCTCTGTTGGGGAGCCCCACTAGGCAAAGTCCATGGGGTCCCTGGCTGTGGAAACCAGCTGTTTTCCATCTGTAACTTTCTCATGTGCCACCACTTACCTCTCCAAAAAGAACAGCTGTGGGATTCTTTCCACAGCCCACTGGTAGTATGCTTTACACTTTGGGCACACATATAGCCACGGATGGTCAGGAAGATGATTGCTGTTTAAGTTGTAGAATTCTGATGATTAGATATAATACTAGAATACTTTTCATAACTGACACAGGAAAGTAACAGTATTCTCAGTCACAAAGACAGTTAATTTTAGATTTCAGAACAAATTCAAACAAACTAGCTGCCCCTGAAGAGAATATACAAACATAAGTTCCACGTGTTTATTGCTGAATCAAGGTCAAAATTGAAGCAACCTTGGTAAACATAACCCTCTGTAGTAATTCTCTTTCTGCATGTACCCCAACCACTCAAAGTTCGGCCAACTAACTGTTATTGTTAAGTCCTGAATTTCAATGTCATTCTCTCTCTGGGAACTCTAACTACTTAGGCTACATAGCTGCTGCTATGTAGAGGAGCTGTGTGAGTGTTAGACTGTGTGTGTGGATTTGCAGAGGGAGCTGAGCAAAGAGAATGAGCAGCTAGGCAGGAGAGAGAGCAAGAGATTTTCAGAAAGAGATTCTGAGATGTATGCATGTAAAGAGAGATGTATAGCTGTATGTAAAGAGATGTAGCTGTGTGGAGACAAATTTTCAGAGATGATTTTCTTAAAATGAAGTAAAAGAGAAAGTTACCATCAGAAAGCATGTATGTTTCCTTATTTTTCCCCTCAGATAGAAAAGGTCCAGCCCTCAGATAGATAAGGATTTTTCCTAAGCCCTTGCCGCAGTCATAGATTTTTGTTTGTTTGTTTGTTTTTTCATTACCCTGGTGCTGACTGGAGGCTGGGCCCCCCAGTTAGCAATAGTTGACAAAACCACCATGTGAAGTGAAGTAGGATCCAGCTTCATTTTCTTTCTATGTTCATAGTCAATTGTTACAAGGCATTTATTTTGGAAAACATCTTGCAGGACAGCTTGCCCATCCCCCTCAGCCCAATTCAAAATCCTACATGATGTCCAGGAGGTTTTACAGTACTTCATGTTGGGGACTTTTTCAGACTGAGGGTGCTGAAACAGTAAAATCTATGCAACTAGTACAAAATCCAAATACTCAAAAAGTGGAACCAATTCTGAGCTCAAATATTTGAGATACGTGAGTGATCCTCAGCCTATCACCTCTACAGTGACTCCAGTGTCCAAATACATTATGGCTGTCTCACCTCTTGGCTCTGTGCCCAAAATCTCTGTGCCCTTGTTTGTGCTAATGCCACACCGACTTAGCTACTGAAGCTTTGTAAATTTGTTTCCCAGGAGATGTTGTCTCCCATCTGGGTTTTTTGAACTAATATACTGGCTATTTTACTTGTTACAATTTCATTCACATTTTAAAAACAATTTGTTAATTTCCATGAAAAACAAATGTGTGTTGGGGGGGCGCTGAGGATATGGTTCAATTGGGTAGAGGACTTGCTTGGTATACATGAAGTCCTAGGTTTGATCCCCAACACCACAAAAACCAGGTATGGTGGCATACATCTGTAATCCCAGCACTTGGGAAGTACAGGAAGAAGGATCATGAGTTCAAAGGTACCCTTGATGGAGGAGGGAGGAGAGGGGAATCTGTGGTTGGTATGTAAAATGAATAGAAAAATAATAATAATAATTTTAAAAAGGTATCCTTGACTACAGAGTGAATCCACATAAGATCCTCTCTGTAAAAGAAAAACAACAACAACCAATCCTCACATGTGCATGCATACGTAAGTGTGGAATTAAACTGAACTAGGGGAATGGAAAGATGTTAAGTGACTGGAATGAAGAGATGTTACGATGTCAGAGGTTAAGTGCACTGGCTACTCTTCTGGAGAACCTGGGTTCAATTCCCAGCAGCCAAAAGGCAGGTCATCTGTAACTCCAGTCCCAGGGAAACCAAAATGAGGGTGTGCTAAGACAGATAGTCCAGGCTGGCTTGAAACTTATTATGTAGCTCACAAAGGCTTTAAACACAGATTGATCTTCCTGCCTCAGACTCCAAAATATGGAGTTTATAGGTAAGGGCCACCATTTTCAACTAATATATATTTCATACTATGAAAAATATTTTAAGCTGGGTGGTGGTGGCGCACGCCTTTAATCCCAGCACTCGGGAGGCAGAGCCAGGCGGATCTCTGTGAGTTTGAGGCCAGCTTGGGCTACCAAGTGAGTTCCAGGAAAGGCACAAAGCTACACAGAGAAATCTTGTCTCAAAAAACCAAAAAATAAATAAATAAATAAAATAAAATAAAAATTAAATTAAATTCCTAGCCATCAAAGAACTGAAGCAATGCATGGTAAGGACATGTGGGGTCTCCACATTGCAATGCTACCAACACATCAATGAGTAGACATCATAGGCCTCTAATCACCAGGTCCAGGGGCTATTTTCACAGGGAATGGCAGGGGAAGGCATTAAAAAAACACACTTTTAGCTGCATGGAGAGACAAATTTCTGCATCACTTTAGAAACTATACCAGATTGAAGTGAATGAAACATTCATCACTTTCTGAACCCTGACTCTTTGGGCTGAAAAATAGGATGGACATAATCAGGCTCAGGGCCTTTTCCAATCCTCCTGCTAGAATGGGCCACCATAGGAGGATCAGCATAATGTGCTGGGTATGCTCATCAAATCTTTGTTTGGTGTCATGTTCTCGGCTAGATGTTCCCTGGACTTCCTGCTAACTGCTACTATACCTCTTGGCTAACACCTGTTAGCCCCTTGACCGGTTTGTTCTGCTTCGTTTGCTTGATATTTTACTTAGCTTACTTCTCTTACTTTTCTGGTTTTTCCTTTAGACTTGTAGCTCCACAAGGGCAGAGACTGCCCACAGTGTGCTTTACAGAGCTCTAGTATCTGGCATGAGAGAAAATACTGACTCCAAAGATATCTGCTAACTGAATTTACTGGGAGAACAAGCATGGAGGAACCTGAAGGCAGTCTATGAAATTACAACAAGCTGAAGACTGAGCAAAGAGACGTCATGTGTTTAGCTTCAAATCAGACAGTTGGAAACTCTGGTCCATCATCATCATATTTTTGGGCAGTAAGTAGGAAGAAATTCGTGTGTTTCCATCTGCCCCGTCTCACCAACTTGGAGGGGGGTGGGCAGCTGGAGGCAGAATTCCAAAGGAACTAATCTCAAAAGCACATGCTAGCTATATTTACCACATTAAAGGTCTGCTTCCTGCTTTAGGAACATAACTTCATTTAAAAAGTTACTATTTTGCCAGGCGGTATTGGCACACACCTTTAATCCCAGCATTCAGAAGGCAGAGAAAGGCGGATCTTTGAGTTTGAGGCCAGCCTGGTCTACAGAGTGAATTCCAGGACAACCAGAGCTACCCAGAGAAACCTGTCTGGGGGGAGGGGAGCAAAACAAAATAAAACAAAAGATGCTATTTCAAGGGATTGAAAAGATGACTCAGTGACTAAGAATGCTTACTGTACAAGCTTGAGGACCTGAGTTCAAATCCTCAGCACCCAAGTTAAGAAAGGCAGGCATGTCTGTATGTGCCTGAAGCCCAGCACTGAAGTGCTGAGACAGATGGATCCCGGGACCTCAATGGTCAGCTAGCCTATGCAAAATGGCAAGTTTCTGCTTCAGTAAGAGGCCCTGTTTCAAGGCAATAAAGCAAAGAGAGACAGAGGAAGATGACTGATGCTCTCTTTGGCCCCTGTATACATGTTCTTTATCCAATCTAGGTGATTACCAGGGATAGTGTGTGTATGCATCAAGTTGTACACTTTATATAAATTATATTTCCATGAAAAAGCAAAATAGTACAGTCTAACTTAAACTTGTGGAGGCATATTTTATGACTCATAATCTTGGTTAATGTCCCTCACGTATTTGTAAAGAATGTGTATCCAGGTGAGATGGTGGTACTCCCCCTAGTCCAAACACTTGGAGGAAGAGGCAGGCTAATCTCTGTGAGTTCAAGGACAGCCTGGTCTACATAGTGAATTCTACACTAGCCAAGGCTACAGAATGAGACCAAGACTCTGTCTTTTGGGTTTTTAAAAAATGTGTATTCAGTTCTATAGACGTCAGATAAAGCTGGCTCACAGTGAGTGCTCAATTCTTCTATATTCTCACTTTTCTATCTCCTACTTTTATTACCAAGAGACTCCAAGTCTCTTGTAAATACTGACTTGTTCTATTTTGTCCTTCATGTATGGTGAATCTCTGTCATTAGGGACACACACTTACGTCTTCTTTGTGAACCATGTCATTATGTATCATCCCTTTTTTTTAAAGATTTATTTATTTATTACATATACAGTGTTCTGTCTGCACACCAAAGAGGGCACCAGATCTTATGATAGATGGTTGTTAGCCAACATGTGGTTGCTTGGAATTGAACTCAGGACCTCTGGAAGAGCAGCCAGTGCTCTTAACCTCGGAGCCATCTCTCCAGCCCCTGTATCATCCCTTTTTATCCTGTTAACCTCTTTGCTTAGAAGATAGTCTTGATATTAACACATCTACTCTAACTTTCTGTTGGTTAGTATTTATGTACATGGTGTATTGTTTTACTTTTGTTGCTATTGTTGTTGAAACAAGGTCTCACACAGCCCAGGCAAGCCTGAAACTCACTATGCAGTTAAAGCTGGACTTGAATTCTGATCCTCTTGCTTCCACCTTCCAAATGTTGGGATTATAGGTATGTGTGTCACCATCACCATGCCCAGCCTCCCTCTTTTTCCCCATTCCTTTTTTGTTTGTTTGTTTGTTTTTCAAGACAGGGTTTCTCGAGCCGGGCGGTGGTGGCGCACGCCTTTAATCCCAGCACTCGGGAGGCAGAGGCAGGCGGATCTCTGTGAGTTCGAGGCCAGCCTGGTCTCCAAAGCGAGTTCCAGGAAAGGCGCAAAGCTACACAGAGAAACCCTGTCTCGAAAAACCAAAAAAAAAAAAAAAAAAAAAAAAAAGACAGGGTTTCTCTGTGTAGCTTTGCGCCTTTCCTGGATCTCGCTCTGTAGACCAGGCTGGCCTTGAACTCCAAGAGATCCGCCTGCCTCTGCCTCCCAAGTGCTGGGATGGAAGGCGTGTGCCACCACCACCCAGCTCCCCATTCCTTTTTTAAAAACAGAGTCTTGCTGTATAACTCTGGCTGGACTGGAACTTAATATATCCTCTTCTATTGTCCTCTGTCTTAGAGTTTCTATTGCTGTGATAAAACATGACCAAAAGCAACTTGGGGGAGAAGGATTTATTTTAGCTTACATGTCCTGACTGCAGTCCATCATGAAGAGAAGCCAGGGCAAGTAAACAAGGCGGGAGCTTAGAGACAGGAGCTGATGCGGAAGCGATGGAGCATCAGTGCTTACTGGCTTGCTCCTCATGATGACTTGCTCAGTCTACTTTCTTTTTTTTTTTTTTTTTTTTTTTTGTTTTGTTTTTGTTTTTTTTGTTTTTCGAGACAGGGTTTCTCTGTGTAGCTTTGCGCCTTTCCTGGAGCTCACTTGGTAGCCCAGGCTGGCCTCGAACTCACAGAGATCCGCCTGCCTCTGCCTCCCGAGTGCTGGGATTAAAGGCGTGCGCCACCAACGCCCGGCAGTCAATTCTTTTTTTTTTTTTTTTTTTTTTGGTTTTTTGAGACAGGGTTTCTCTGTGTAGCTTTGCGCCTTTCCTGGAACTCATTCTGTAGACCAGGCTGGCCTCGAACTCACAGAGATCCACCTGCCTCTGCCTCCCGAGTGCTGGGATTAAAGGCGTGTGCCACCACCGCCCGGCCGCTCAGTCTACTTTCTTATGGCACCTAGGACAACTGGCCAACAGGTAGCACTGCCTACAGTGAGCTGGGACCATTATCAATCATCAATAAAGAAATGCACCATGCTGGGCACTTGTGAAGCAGAGGCAGGTGGACCTCTATGAGTTACAGGCCAGCCTGGTCTACAGAATGAGTTCCAGGACAGCCAGAGCTACACACATACAAACACACACACACCAAAAAAAACTTGTCTCAAAACACCAAAAGGCAGCTTACCCACAGGCCAAATCTAGTAGATGTATTTGCTTGGTTGAAGTTCCTTCTTTTAAAATGACTCTATCTTGTATGAAGTTGACATGAAAGTAGCCAGCATACTCTTTAACTTATTTTCCAAGACAGGATTTCCAGCTTAACCTGGAGCTCACCTTTTCAGCTAGACTGGCTGGCCGGCCAGCAAGTCCCCCAGATCCCTCTATCTCTGCCCTCAGTGGTAGAGTTGGAGGCTTTTTTGTATAGTGCTGTAGATCTGACCCAGGATCCTCCTGCTTTGTGCAGCAAGTACTTCCCCAACTAGGCCATCTCCCCAGCCCTATCCTGTTACTTTTAACTTACTTGTATTACTGCATTTTAATTGAGTTCCTAACTAATGCTATATTTATTTCACCCTCTTTGCTTGTTAAATTATGTGTGGTGTATGTACCTTTTAGTGTAGATCTGCACATGTGGGTACGCGTGCATGTGTGTGTGCATGCACATAGAGCCTCAGAGGTTGATGTTGGGTGTAAAAACTGCTTTACCTTTACATATTTATTGTGTGTGTGAGTGAGCACATCGTGTGGTACACAAGTGGAGGTGCAAGGACAAATTGTGGAAACTGGTTCTCTCCTCCACTGCACAGGTTCCAAGGAGCAAGTGCCTTTACCTGAGGACTGTACTGCCAGTTCATCATCTCTGTTTTCAGCAGGGTCTCTCACTGAAACTGAACCTCTGGCTGGCCAATGAGCTTCAGGGAACACACACACACACACACACACACACACACACACACACACATAACAGGCATATGCTTCTGTGACTCATTTTCATCTTTTTATGAATCTGCTCTGACAATTTCTATCTTCTATATATTTGAATCATTTGCACTTATGTAAATACTGGTCTATGTAGTTTTTTAAAACTGTTGCTCAAGAGGTTACAAATACATGCATATTTAACTGGGGGGGCATGGCACACACACAGTAGGGACTTATAAATGCTAAACATGTGCTCTACCACTGAGCTACATCCCTAGCTCATATATACTTCTCAGAGTTCACCTCTGCAAATAGGACGTATGAACCTTAGCAGCATATAGCAGCACCCTATTCATGCTGTAACTGTCTTTCATATGACTACATCTACACACACTGCTTTCGGGGACTGTCAAATATATCTTAAAGAACTCAATAGAGAACAAATAATCCATTTTATTTCCCTAAGAATTTACTATAACATTTCATTCATTCCTGATGCTGTGTTCCCTCTGTCATTAAGAAAACTTTGTTTCTCACTCCCCTCCTTTTACTCCTCTTTTATTTATTTATTTATTTGCTGGATAGCCCTGGCTGGCCTGGAACTTGCTGTGTAGACCTGGATGGCCTCCAATTCAACAATCTCAGGAGCTACCTCAGCCTCCTGAAAGCAAGGATCACAGGGTTTTGCCATCTGGGTATACCGTGGGTTTTTTTTTTTTTTTTTTTTTTGAAAGAGGGTCTCACTTAGTAGCCCAGGTTAGTCTTAAATTCACAGTACCCTGCCTGTCTAGCCTGTCAAGTCCTGGGATTCCAGGTGTGAGCTATGACACTCAGTTCCATTGTGCTTATAATAGATATTTCAAGGCTGGGCAATCTTTGGAAGTTTTGTTTAAGAGAGGTCTTGCTGTGTCCTTTGGTCTCGACCTTGGGGACTGAAGTGATCCTGTTACCACAACTTCTCAAGTAGCTGAGACAACAAGTGTTTGCTAACATCCTCAGTGGGTAGTTCTTTCAGAATATATGCTACTGCCTTCTGATTTCTAATGGGAATGGACAGTCATTCAAACCACCATCCCCTGTAGGAGATAGGTTACTTTTTTCTAGCTATTTTTGAGAATTTTCTTTCTGTTTGTTTGTTCTGTTTGAGACAGGGTCTCTCTAATAGGCCTGGCTGTCCTAGAACTCACTATGTAGACCAGGCTGGCCTTGAACTCACAGAGATCCACCTGCTTTGCCATACCAGTGCTAGGATTAAAGGCATGTGCCACCACGCCCAGCCTAACAGTTTTTCTTATCCTTAGCAGTTTGGTTCCTATGTCTTTGACAATAACTTCTTCAGTTTATTTTGCTAGGGTTCATCTTTCATTCATAAGTCTTCCTTGTTAAGTATTTAAAGATTTGAGAAAAATTTAATATGTTAAATTTGTAATTACATTTTAAATATTAATTATAGTGATCTTCAACGTTTGGGGGACTTGAACAGGTAAATCTGTGAAATATTATCCACTAGATAGATAGATAGATAGATAGATAGATAGATAGATAGATAGATAAATAGTGATGGGAAATGGGCATGGTGGTGCTTGCCAACAATCCCAGCAATTAAGAGGCTGACATAGGGGCTGGAGAGATGGCTCAGCGGTTAAGAGCACTGGCTGCTCTTCCAGAGGACCTGAGTTCAATTCCCAGCAACCACATGGTGGCTCACAACCATCTGTAATGAGATCTGGCACACAGACAGAACACTGTATACTTAATAAATAAATAAATCTTTAAAAAAAAAAAAAAAAAAAGAGGCTGACATAGGAGGGTCACAAGCTTGAGGTCAGTTTAGCTACATCGTGAATTCCAGCCAGTTTGGTCTACATCAGGATGTTATCTTGAACTGCCTACTTAAATAAAAACAAGAAGACAATAGTTTTTCTTTTAAAGTTATTTAATTATTTGTATATAAGTGTTTTGCTTATATGTACATATGTGTACTACACATGTGCCTGGTGCCCTTTGAAGTTCAGAAGAGAATCAGATTCCCTGAAACTAGAATTAGGGATGGTCTGCACCACTATGTGGGTGCTGGAAACAGAACCCAGGTCCTCTACAAAAGGTCTTAACTACTGGGCCATCTCTCTAGTCCCTATAACAGTTCTGTTGTTTTCAGTACTGAGGACTGAACCCAGTGGCTTGTGGGCATGCTAGGCAAGCACTCTACTACTAAGCTATAAACCCAGTCTCAAACAAAAATTATTACTACAGACTAGATAGTCTGCCCAAGTTCAAATGCTAGTAGTGTCATTTATTACCATAGAGATCTGGAGGTCTATACAGACAGGAGACAGGAAATGATATGGCTAGGCAGAGAGAAATGATGAGGTGGGGCTGAGATAGGAGCTCTGCCCCTTTTAGGTCTGAGTCGGAGAGGTAAGAGGTGACTGTGGCTGCTCCTTTGCTTCTCTGATCTTTCAGCTTTCATCCTTGGTATCTGACTCTGAGTTTTTATTATTAAGACTAATTAGGATCGCACTACAGGGTTTCTTTGTGCAGCCCTGGCTGTCCTAGAACTGGCTCTATAGACCAGGCTGACCTCTAACTCCTGAGTGCTGGGATTAAAGGCATGTGCCATCACTGACCAGTACAACTGGTAAACATTACATATTCTTTTTTAAGTGATGAGAGATTTTAAGACAGAGATGAGGAAAGAAAAGCACCAATATTTAGTTATACACTACTCAGCTGGAAATGATGATGGAGTACTGTTTGAGTGAGGTGTGAAGCCAGAGTCTAGCAAGTCAAAGGTAAAATGCCCCATGCTGCACAGTTAGAACACCAATAGAGAAACAGCAGCTGTGGCTGGCCCACACTCAGATGCAAAGAAAAGCAAGACTTACTTCAAAGTTGTACTTCTTCATCTGGCTGAGGTGCCGGCAGTACAGGTAGAGCATGCCAATGCTGCTGCCCACTGCAATGTAGTCTCCGTTCACATCCAGGGCTGTGAGGTAGACCAGGATAGAGCGAAAGCCCTTCTGGATCTTTGTGGGAATGGCATTGAGGAGATAGTACAAAGGGCAGAATTCTCGGAATGTTACAGGCTCTGATATCGATGCCATGGTCAAGGTTTCCACAGATGTTCTTCAGGCAGAAGGACTGTTTATTCATCATCTAGGGAAACCTGCAGGCTACAGAACACAGCATTGTAACTCTTTCAATGCCTAGTCATACCAAAAAGCAGTAATGTTTAATAGTGGGAACATGACATTTTCAACAGATAAGAATCATGGCTGGGGATGGGGGTTGCAAAGATGGCCTAATGGTTCAAAGCATGCAATGTTTGGTTCCCAGTACCCATGTCAGGCAGCCCACAACCATCTGTAACTCCAGCTCCACAGGATCCCATGCCCTCTTCTGGCCACCACTCATATTGCACTCACATGCACATACCCCATACAGACACAGGCACATACATAAAAATAAACTGGGGTGATAAAGACGGCTCAGTGGTTAAGAGCACTGACTATTCTTCTAGAGGACCTGGGTTCGATCCCCAGTACCCTTATCTTGACTCACAATCATGTGACTCCAGTTCTGGGGGACTGAAGCTCTCTTTTGACTTCTGTAGGCAAAGCATACATGTGCTACAGACTTACATGCAGGCAAAACCCATACACATGAAATAATAACATAATAATGAAAGATGAACAGAAATCTTTTTTTTTTTTTTTTTTTTTTTTTTTTGGTTTTTCGAGACAGGGTTTCTCTGTGTAGCTTTGCGCCTTTCCTGGAACTCACTTGGTAGCCCAGGCTGGCCTCGAACTCACAGAGATCCGCCTGGCTCTGCCTCCCGAGTGCTGGGATTAAAGGCGTGCGCCACCACCGCCCGGCGAACAGAAATCTT
This sequence comes from Peromyscus maniculatus bairdii, assembly GCF_049852395.1. Classification (NCBI taxonomy): domain Eukaryota; kingdom Metazoa; phylum Chordata; class Mammalia; order Rodentia; family Cricetidae; genus Peromyscus; species Peromyscus maniculatus. The sequence continues at coordinate 82,964,544 of NC_134865.1, read as the reverse complement.
GACAAAAGGAATCTAGCTGGAGCTTAAACAAGGAAAGTAAATGGGGAGCGAGATACCTTCAGCATTTGAGTCCCCAATGCACTTCAGTTAGGTAGCTCCTATGACCGACACTATAGTCTACAGTGTGGTGGACAGAAGAGTATAAAGCCTAATTCTTTTCAGGGAGTTTGTGAACTAGCCAGAAAGGCCAATGCAACAATAAAGAGACATAAAACTACAGGAACGAAATGGGCTTCCATGAGAAATTCAGGATTAGAGTGACCCAAAGTGCGCCAGGAGGCAGCTCTCTTGAGAAAACTCCACTGTCCTTTTCCTAAGCACCAGCCCCTTCTCGCCTAAATGGTCCCAATAGTCATGCCTAAATTAATTTTTTTGGGGGGGGGTTTTCGAGACAGGGTTTCTCTATGTAGCTTTGCACCTTTCCTGGAACTCACTTGGTAGCCCAGGCTGGCCTCGAACTCACAGAGATCCACCTGTCTCTGCCTCCCACTAAATTAATTTTTATTCTTCTTAAATAGGCAGAAGAATGCTTGTAATCCCAGCACTCAGGAGACTGCAGCAAGAATACCACTGTACGTTCATATTTAGCCTGGGCTACACAGTGAGTTTCAGGCTAGCCTGAGCTACAGCAAAAAAAACTCTCAAAAACAAAACAATCTCCAACTTAATTAACTCTAGCTCTGTTTCAATACTCCCTTACCCCCCCCACCCAAAAAAAAAGTCTGGAGAAGACACCACTGAAAACATGTAGCAATGAAGCCCACACAAGACACAGGAGAAAGCTTATATTAGAACAATAAGCCCACTCTAGAGAAATAAGCCTCTCCTACCCCTGTTAACGTCTGGTGAAAAAGCGGGTTCCTATAGCCAAGAGCCATCTCAGTGTTGGGAACCCATTCTCCCTGCAGCTCCTACTTGCTCCTCCATGCACAAAAATCAAGATACTCTACACTCACCAGCACCTCGGTTAACAAGTCAAGATACTCTACACTCACCAGCACCTCGGTTAACAAGTCAAGATACTCTACACTCACCAGCACCTCGGTTAACAAACCAAGATACTCTACACTCACCAGCACCTCGGTTAACAAGTCAAGATACTCTACACTCACCAGCACCTCGGTTAACAAGTCAAGATACTCTACACTCACCAGCACCTCGGTTAACAAGTCAAGATACTCTACACTCACCAGCACCTCGGTTAACAAGTCAAGATACTCTACACTCACCAGCACCTCGGTTAACAAACCAAGATACTCTACACTCACCAGCACCTCGGTTAACAAGTCAAGATACTCTACACTCACCAGCACCTCGGTTAACAAGTCAAGATACTCTACACTCACCAGCACCTCGGTTAACAAGTTCACTCAGGTCTTCTGCAAGAGAAACAAGTGCTCTTGACCACTAAGCCATTTATCCAGACCCTTGGGAATATTTCAAAAGGAGGGAAAAGGCTGGTCCAGTGGAAGTGAATTAGTGATATTAACTGGAGCTCCAAGAAGTGAAAATATTGAAACTTTAAAATGCATTGCCAAACTGTCCTCCACAGCTATCGTAATGATTTATGCTTTAAACATGTTTCTCCGAAGGACTTTCTGAGGTCAGTAAGTCACAGAACCCAAGAGAGCCAGAAGGCTCACTGAATCTCTTTAGGTGGGGTTCTGGGAGAACTCAGCACCAGGTCTGTGCCTTCACCTAACAGGCAGATGGGAAATGGGCTGAAGCTCACTCTGACAAAGCTGGCCAACAGCAGAAGGCATGTTGGGTGGGCTTGGAAGAAATCAAGAGCTACTGCCTCCCTGTCCTGTGATACGTTTGATGAAAACTATTCAGACTCAATGAACACTTCTGACTAGTGTTTTTGCATTCCAACCCTGCCCAATTTTCACACAAGCCTAAAGGCACATTTTGCCCTACCTCAGGTTCAGACCCACCGCCATAATTAAACTGAGACTTCCTGCTGTAGAAAAACAGCAGCACACTGACTGGCTAGTGACATCAGAGGGGAAAAGGACTGGGGCTGGAATCTCAATGTATTTTAAGATTAGCTGTGGGACCCAGGGGAAATTATTTAATGGCTCTAGGTTGCCATTTGCCCATCTGAAAATGGTTAGGAATATAAGCCAGGTACAGTGGCACACACCTGTGATCTGGTGGTGTGATAGCACTACCAAAATTAGCTTACTGAAAATGGCCACAGTTCTGAGGTAGGCAGCACCAAGCCAGACTGAATCAAGTGCTGTCCAGGTTGAAACCCTGGTGCTTACTAATCCTCACTTCCTCCCTCTTGCTCACCTCCACTTATTCTCCAAGCACTAACACCAAGGACCCCTTCTCCCCACTCAGCCTTCATAATCCACCATCCCCTCTACTCAGAATGATCTCCTTCCACAGATGTGGCTCCCTTTCATCTCTGGGGGCTCAGCCGAAACATTATCACTACAAGAAGGTATTCCCAGACCAGATCACTTATGAATATCAAAGCTCCCTTTCCATCCACATGCCCTTCATAATAATCCTCAATACAACCTCTGATTCTTCACTTGCTAATGAACCTCTTCCATGAGAAGGAATGCCAGTCTTCCTTTAGCACAGCATAGATGCCTATAAATATTTGTTGAATGAATAAATAAAATGTTAACTTCTAGTCTTATTGATTTGATTGGTTGGTTTTGTTTGTTTGTTTGTTTTGAGACAGGGTTTCTCCGTGTAGTTTTGGAACCTGTCCTGGATCTCCCCCTGTAGACCAGGCTGGCCTCGAACTCATAGAGATCCGCCTGCCTCTGCCTCTGTTTTTTTCTCTGCTTGATATCAAACACAAGGCCCTCATTCTTACTAGAAAAGAGGCCTACCACTGTGATTTTTTATTCCAGTCTTTAAGATAAATAATGTCAGGGCTGGAGAGATGGCTCAGCAGGTGAGAGCACTTGTTGCTCTCCCAGAGGACCTGGATTTGGTTCTCAGCACCCACCCACCCACATGGCAGCACACAACTACCTGCTAACTCCAGTGCCAAGGGGTCTGATGCCTTCTTTGGCCTCTTCAGGCACTACATGTACATGGTACACATACAGACAAGCAGGTACATATAATGCATATAAAAACGAATTAAAAATATATAAGCAATGCTTCCTTGGCTATGAGAATTTCAGTTTAAAATGCAAAAGCGAAGTTAAAAAGTATGGGCTAGTGAGACAGATCAGTGGTTGAGAGTGCTTGCTGCTCTTCCAGAGGACCTGAGTTCAAGTACCCACTTCAAGTGGCTCACAATGTCTTGTAACTCTAGCTCCAGGGGATCTAATACCCTCTCCTGGCCTCCATAGGCAACCACATACAGGTGGAATACACAAAACAGATACACACACAGAGTAAAACTGTTTTTAAAGAAAGTCATAATTTTTTTCTCCCCATCCCCCATCAATGCCATAAACATGGAAGGCGGGTTATTCAACCATCATTTTTTTTTTTTTTTTTTTTTTTTCGAAACAGGGTTTCTCTGTGTAGCTTTGCGCCTTTCCTGGAACTCACTTGGTAGCCCGGGCTGGCCTCGAACTCACAGAGATCCGCCTGCCTCTGCCTCCCGAGTGCTGGGATTAAAGGCGTGCGCCACCACCGCCCGGCTCAACCATCATTTTAATGAGCATTTCCAGAAACTAGAGCGAGGAGTAACCCAGAACCCAAATTAGGCACCCAGCAGTACAATTGTCATATGTCACCAGAGGCTCTGATAGCACTGTCTCAAGGACCTTCTCTAAACTCAATACAAAGTAACAATTAGTATTCCTATACAGTTTTTTTTTTTAAGACAGTCTCACTAGCCCATGGTCCTCAAACATCTTCCAAGTGCTAAGATTACAGGATGGACCTCCATGCCTAGCTTTTTTGCTCCCATGGCTTCTTATTCTTTGTAGGTTTTTTGTTTTGTTTTCTCGAGAAAGGGTTTCTCTGTGTAGCTCTGGCTGTCCTGGAACTCGCTCTGTAGACCAGGCTGGCTTCAAACTCACAGAGATCCACCTGCCTCTGCCTCCTGAGTGCTGGGATTAAAGGTATGCGCCACCACTGCCTGGGCTTCTTACTCTTTAATTATAATTGTTACATATGTGTGTGTGTGTGTGTGTGTGTGTGTGTGTGTGTGTGTGTGTGTGTGTGTGTAAGCTTGTAAATACAATCTGCTAAGATCATTTGGCATAACCACACCTGGCACTTATAATCCATCTTTATTTTGGCTTTTAAGTTATTCATTTATTGTGAGAGTCTCACACCATAGCTTTGGCTGGCCTAGAACTACCAAGGTCATCTAGCTTAGCTTCATGTCTGCCGGGAATACAAGCATACACCGCCATGGCCAGTTGATGAAGTGTTAACATTTTATGGTAGAATTCAAAGGGGCAGGGAATAATTCATCTTACAGATGAAATGCTGTTACTTCCCTGCTTCTGTCCCTGCTGGCTAACCAATTTTTCGTAGGTTAAGCCCGACCCAAGCATTGAAACTGGACATCTGAAGAAAGCTCTATATCTAACTTCATCTCCATCTCCATTTTCTGCTCTAGTTGCAAACTTTAAATTTTTATTTATTTGTTACTTGTGTGTGAGTCTCTGTGTGTGTGTGGGGGGGGGATACATATATAGGTGTGTTTGTACCATGGTTTATGTGTGGAAGCCAGAGGACAACATTATGGAGTCAGTTCTCTGTCTGCCTTTACAAGGGTTGCAGGAATTGAACTCAAGTCACGAGGTTTGCAAGGCAAGTGCCCTTACCCCATGAGGCATCATGCTGGCCCCCTAAATGAGCTTGTAATCCCAGCACATGGAGGTAGAGGAAGGACGATTGCCATAAATTCAAGGCCAGCTTGATCTACACTGACAGTTCACAAACCAATCAAAGTTTACACAGCCAGATTCTGCCAACTTCCACCCCCAACCAACAAACTAAAACAAAAACACAAACAACTAATAGAGTACAGTACAGTCAACACTTTACTCACATTTGTTGGGTTAATCTCTCTCTCAAAAAACCCCGTGCTGAGCCAGGTATGGTGGTCCATACCTATTATTAAGCACTCAGGAGGCTGAGGCAGGAGGACAAGTCTGTGGATAGTCTGGGCTTTATAGTGAGATCCTGTCCCCAGAACAAAACAAACAAACAAACAAAAACAAAAAAAACCTGCCACAATGCCCCAAGACTGTAGCAAAGATTCACTGGAACTTTCATGACCAGATCCAAAGCATACATCCATGGGAAAGAAACATACATTCTGAACTTGCTTCTATCTACATAATTCATACAAAACAAAACAAAACAAAACAAAACAAAACACCACTGTCTCCTGATTCTCCCAAGTTCCCTCTTGTGTCAACAGTGGCCGAATTCTCCAAGCTTGACCCCAAAGCCTATTTTTATTATTTGTATAACCACCTCCTAATCCGTCCATTCTTCACCTTTCCAAATTCAATCAACTGTTGCTGTCTGCTTCCTTCCTTTTCCCCCATTAAGTTCCAGCAGCCATTTAGTTCAAATTATAGAGGCTACTCTGAAATGGGATCCTCCTCAACCCAAAGGATAACTTCCTAAGAAAAATCTGAAAACAAGCCCAATAAAAAGCAGTCTTCCACTGGGTGGTGGTGCACACCTTTAATCTCAGCACTCAGGAGGCAGAGCCAGGCGGATCTCTGTGAGTTTGAGGCCAGCCTGGTCTACAGAGCGAGATCCGGGACAGGCACCAAAACTACACAGAGAAACCCTGTCTCGAAAAACCAAAAACCAAAACAAACAAACAAAACAACAGTCTTCCATTGAAAAAGACTATGTGGCTACATCAAAACAAATTGGCTTGGAGCTGGAGAGGTAGCTCAGCCCTTAAGAACAAGGCTGCTCTTCCAGAGGACCAGGGTTCAATTCCCAGCACCCACATGGCAGCTCCCTTCAGTTCTGGGGGGAGGGGGAGTTGATGCCTTCTCCTGACCTCTGCAGGCACCGCACACATGTGGTGCACTGGCATATGTTCGGGCAAAACACCCACACACATACAATAAGTTTTTAAACTTAAGGGAAAAAAATGACCCGAGAGAGGACTGCTTTATTTCATCCTCCCCATCCCTGATTCCCAAGCCCACCCTGAAAATCAGACGGGATTCTCAGGTTTGAAATCTCAAGCTCCAGGCTGAGGGCAGTGACTGGGTGTGAAGAGTCAGCCACACATCCCTAAGGCCGGGCACAGCAGCTGGCACAGGTGGACCCTGGCACACACCGGGAGTGAACAAACATGGGCTGTAAGACAGGTCACAAAAACAAACAAAATGGTCACAGTGTGTGTCAGCATTACAGCTGGATGGGAGAAGGTGCAAACACGGCGGCAGCTGAGAAGACAGACTCTCTGGTGAAAGCGAACTAGAGCAACTTCATACCTGGGACCTGGCTTTCCCACAGCCCCCTTTTCAAAAGTTTTTAAAAATGATCTTTGCAGTCAATGCACAACGATACACCTCACATTCTGTCAACAAATGGAACAGAAAAATCCCCGAATATAAGTGAGAAAGAGAGGAAGCACAAAGGGCAGGAAAAAGAGGTAAAGTGGAGAAACGGAACGTCAGTAATGGGAAGCCAGACTTAAGGAGGGACAAGAGGAAAAAGCTGCGAAGCCAGCAGAGCCGTGTGGGTGACAACAGAGACAAACTATCCTTTATTGAGATTATTCGGCCAGACTTTGTACTTAACTGTATATGCACTGACCCATTTAATCCTCCATCACCCCAACATAAAAACTTAGCACCTCCATTTTACGGATGACGAAACTGAAGCTGGGAAGTTGACACTGGCTCCAGCAAACGGGTAGGAAGGGGAAGTACAGTGACCTGACCAGAGGTCTGATCCCGGGGTCACCCCATTCTTTAACCCTCACTGCCCATTCCGCCTCCGAGGCCACTCAGTCCCTATTAACCGGGAGGTATTCGCTTATGCATTTAACCAACACTTACTCAACTCCTAATGGGTGCCCAAGCCAGCTGCTTGGCGCTGGCTGGTAGGCGAACGTGAGGGTTCCTGCGGCGGGGTCGGGGGACAGAACAGAAGGAAACGTCAATCGCCAGGCTCAGGAGCCTGGAGCCCGCCGCAAGAGGGATGTAGGGTGGGGCCGGAGGGGAGGAGCAAGGGGAGCTGGGGCGCCGCGGCGGCCCCGGGCGGTAAGTGAACGCTGCGATGCCGGGTGCCCTGCACGGACGCGGGCTGTGACAGACGCGCCGCGTGCGGTGGCTGCCCGTGGGACGGCGACGCGGCTATGGAGACTCCGACGGGCTGAGACTGGGAAGGGCGGCTCGGCCAGGAGCACGAAAGGCGCGGGGCCAAAGTCGGGGACATCGGAGACACCAGGGACCCGCCGGCGCGCCCCCGGACTCACCTCCCGCGGCAGCCCCTCAGGACTCCTCAGCCCCGCCAGCCCGGAGGAGGCGGGATGGACTCCGGGCCGCGGGGGCTGCCGGGAGCCCTGTTGCCTGGGCAACGGGTTGGGCCTCAGCGAGCAGCCGCGCCTCCGCGGAGAGCTAGAGCGGCCGAGCCACAAGTGTCGGCGGACCGGTGGAGCGGAAGTGACGCCACTTCCTCGGTCTGAGGGCGGGGCTTTGGAGCGGCGTGTTGAGGTCTACCTGTGGACCGCATGGAAGGTGCGTGCGAGGGCTGTGCTTCTTCCCTTGTGGTGGCGAGGCTGCAGGTCGGGGGTGGGGGGAAGGTGGGGACCCCGCGGTGTGACTGACAGGCGGGCCTCCGGAGCCTCTTCCCGTGTGAGTGACAGCTGAGTGCGGTGATGTGCGTGAAGTGTTTGTCAGAGGCGTGACGCTCCGAGCGCCCCCGAGCATATGGGAGCCAAGCCTGGCATGGCAGCCCCCCCCCGGAAACCCTTCCCCTTGAACTCCGGCAGTCAGGAACGCCGACCGTGGAGCTTGCAGTTTGTAATAAAGGCTGTCTCTGTGGGCCGATTCGTGTCACGTGAGTCCGTGCGTTTGCGTATGGCAGGGGTTTCACGGCGTACCTTCAGCTCCGCCCGGGCCTGTGACCGATCACTGATATCTCCCTGTTTGCCCGTGAGTACCTGGAAGAGGGAGCTTTGGGTTCTGAAGTGGGGCCGGCGTACCTAGTCAGATGTGTTCCTCGCCCTCAGGAACCCCCACCGAGGGACGAGTACAGGCAGGAAGAACAGCTCCTCCGTGTAACGTGCTTGATGCAGCATACACTATGTGAGCACAATATGGGAGGAAGCAAAACTTCAATCCTACTTTGGTTGAACTCAGTCCAGCGGGGAATGTAGACGTTAAGCAGGTGAATAGATTGACTGGTGAGTATAGTGACAGCCAAGTACAGGAGGATGACAGATGTCCACTGCAGTGATTCCTAGCGTAACCGGCGGATCCAGAAAGACTTTTTGTTTTTTTGGTTTTTCAAGACAGAGTTTCTTTGTGTAGCTTTGGAACCTGTCCTGGAACTCACTCTGTAGCCCAGGCTGGCCTCGACCTAACAGAGATCCACCTGCCTCTGCCTCCCGAGTGCAGGGATTAAAGGCGTGCGCCACCACCGCCCGGCGTCCAGGAAGACTTCTTCATAGAACTGTTTGCCTCCTGTTGCTATGGTAAAATACCATGACTCAAAAGCAACTTGGGAAGGAAAGGGTTTGTTTGGTTTACCCTTCCAGGTCACAATCCATCATTGAGGGAAATCGGTAGGAACCCAAGCAGGAGCAGAGGCAGGAACAAGGAAGGAAAGCTGCTTACTGGCTTTCTGTCTCCCTCCCAGGCTCACGCACTGCTAGCTAGCTTGCTTTCTCTTTGAGATTTTATTTATTATTTTATGTGTATGAGTGTTTGTCTGCGTTTATGTAAGTACACCCTGCATATGCAGTGTCCACAGAGGCCAGAGAGGACATAGTATCCCCTGGAATTGGAATTACAGCCGACTGTGAGTGCTGGGTCTTCCAAAAGAGCAGGAAGTGCTCTTAAACTGCTGAGCCATCTCCAGGTCCTCGGATAGTCTTCTTTCTCAGCCCAGGAGCACTTGCCCAAGGGTGACTTCACGATAGTGGGCTAGGCCCCTTCTACAACAACACAGACATCCCCACAGACAATTCTTCAATTGTAGCTCTCCCCAGGTATATCAAGTCAACAGCAAAACCAACCAAGGCTTTCTTTGTTTCGTTTTTTGCATTTAACTATTGCAAATATATTTATTGCAACTTACAAATAAGTTAATAATGATATAATAATTTTAGCTATAAATTTTCTGCATTTAAATTTTTGCATCAGAAATGTGTCTCAAAATATTCTAGTCCCCTAATGAAGAAGGTGAGGTTAAATTATAGAAAAATAAAATCTGAGGCTGGAGAGATGGATTAGCAGTTAAGAGCGCTTCCTGCTCTTCTAGAGCATTGGAGTTTGGTCCCCAGCATCCACATTAGGCAGCTCACAAACACCTATAACTCTAGCCCCAGGAGATCAGTCACCCCCTGGCCGGGCAGGCATTCCTACAGAGGCACACAGTCATACACACACACCCCACAAACAGATCTTGAAAATCTGATAATTTACATGTCAAGATACAAATAAAAGTTACCACATTTCATGTCTCGAAAATGAGCATTTTACCTGTATGCACAAGCCTTTTATATGTTACCACATTATAAGACTTTAATGTATAGAACATTTCCACTAAAGACCCAAAGGATGCCGGGCGGTGGTGGTGGTGCACGCCTTTCATCCCAGTACTTGGGAGGCAGAGGCAGGCAGATCTCTGAGTTCATGGCCAGCCAGGTCTACAAAGTGAGTTTCAGGGTAGTCAGAGCTGTTACACAGAGAAACCCTGTCTCAAAAAAACAAAAAACCCAAAGGATTTTCTTTCCTTAGAGGTTTTCTTTCATGGAAGGGGCTTTAGCATTTAAGATTGAAATGAAAATGACAAGAACTCTGTTACTCTCCTCCAGTTCAATTTTAAATAGTTCCTTCTAGCCTCATCACCGTCTGGTCCTTTATATAGGAGGGAAGTACATAGGAGCATTTCCATTTTTATTGGTTTTAATTAACTTACGGAGTAGCAGGTTTCTTTATGGCATTTTCATACTTCACTTTGGTTGGCTCTCCTCTGATTGTGTCCCCCATCTCCAGGTATACCCTCCTACCCCAGTACCCCTTCCACTTTGGTATCGCATGTGGGAGTATGTTTAACCAGGTTTCTACTTTGGTAGTGAGTGTAGAACATAAGATACGGTGATCATGTCTCTGGTCTGCTCCAAGCTCATTCGTTCCTGCTCTTCGCCATGCTCAGCCCATCCTGTTGGCCTGTGTGGCTCTGGTTGTGTGAGCCCCTCCTCGTGTGCCGCTTTCTCTCCATTTTAGCCTGGTAATGCTGGTTTGGCCTGCTGGTTATACTCACCACGTTCATGGTCACGTCAGGGCCCATGCTGACTCCCTTTCCCTGGCTGCTTACCGCTCACACCTCAGCTCAAAGGATACCCCGGGTTCATGCTGACACACGACCCTCATTTCGTTTTTTCTTTATATTCAGCCAGAGCCCTGCTACACAGCCCATGTTAACCTTTTTTTTTAACTCACAGTGGTTGGCTGGCCTTGATCTCTTGCCTCAGTCTCCTGAGCACTGGGATTAAAGTCTGTGCCATGACAGCTGGCTTCCTGTTCCATTTTTTACATAATGTTTGTGATCTGAACTGGTTAAGAACTGGTGAAGATCATTTACTTGGATATTGTTTGACTCTCTTTTAGAAGGTAATTGCCATGGGGAAAGGCCCTAGTCTCATTCAGTCACTTCATTCCCCATACTTGACATTTGAAGAAAGTTTATTTATTAGTTGTTGGGAGGCTGAAGCGGGAAGTTCAAAGTCTGGCTTCTTCAGCCTGCCTGGGCAACTTGTACCATCTCATACAGTAAAATGGGCATGCACAGGGTCCTAGTTCAGTCCCCAGTACCATTAAAACAAAAAAGAACAGGGCCCTAAAGAATACTGAGTTGACTAGGTGAGTGAAGACACATACAAACAGTTAATGTGGTCCAGGTTGGACTGATACAGAGCCAGCATTGAGGCACTGAGTAACTAAAAGACCATGTCGGAGAAGGGTTGGGCAGATTGGGGTCCTAGTACTAGACCTTGTGATACAGGTTGTTACGTGTCAGGCCCTCACAGCCTCATATATTATTTATATACTTTATCTATCTATCTATCTATCTATCTATCTATCTATCTATCTATCTATCTATTTATTTAACAGAGTCTCACTAGCCCTGGCCAGTCTGGAACTCAGTATGTAGACCAGGATGCCTCGAACTCATGTATATCCACCTTTAACAGCCCTGTGGAGCAGATGCTTGTTTTAGCACAAGTCTTATTAAATAAGAAACACAGAGCCAAATATAGGGATAAAAGCCTTAAAGATCAGGGAGATAGTGAGAGACACCAATTAGCCTTAACTCACCACGCCCGTAGCTTCCCAAGCGAGCTACATCCTGTCTACTCAGGCTTTTATTGCCATGTTCTGTCCTCTCGTTGGCTCTTAGCCCAGCTACCTCACTTTGTTATTGCCTGTCTGTACAGACCTCCCAGTCTCTATGGTTGGTACTGGGATTAAAGGCGTGTGTCACCATGCTTGGCTGTTCCCTTAAACACAGACCGTGCCTGCCACATGATCAGATTAAGGGCATGTGCTACTACTGCCTGATTTGTATTTTTACTTAAAAATGGATGACTATATGTCCTCTGATCTCCAGACAAACTTTATTTATTAACATACAAAGAAAATATCACCACACTTTGCATATGAGAACACTGAGGCTCCAGGAAATTGACAGATACGTCTAGACGCAGAGCTGGCAGAGCTAAGATTCATGCCCAGGAAGCATGGTCTTCAAAGCGTAGCCTCCAGAGCATGCAGCTGTTGTGTGTCCTGGATTCCTCTCGGCTGTAAGGTGGCTGTGTAGGGTTCTAAATGGAGAAGGCAGCACAAACACTCTGCGCTTGGTCTTCTTTCCTCAGGCAGTGGAATCAGGTGAGTCTTAGATGGGCGGCACTAGCGTAAGGAAGGAGCTTCCCGGAAAGAGAACTGCACTTGTGAAGACTTTTCCAAGAGCTGTAGGAGTTCTGCCTGGCAATGGGGGGCTGGAGGTAGGGATTGAGACAAGTGTTGAAGCAGGGATGCAGGCAGCAGCCTGGCAAGGTCACCTCTGTGTCCAGTGTCCCACATGCTTGGTATTGTGATATGATGCACTTTCACGGGTGAAAGGCTCTGTTCACGGGTTCAGGGTGCCTGGAAGAAGACAGCTGGAGTAGAGGCAAGACTAGATTACCTCATAGGAGAGAGATAGTGGGAACCACTGACGTATTAGCAGAAAGTCATAGCTTTACTTGTTTCTAACTCTTAAAGTAGACAAGGTGCTGGGCAGGTGTTGTGTCTCACACCCTTATTCCCAGTACTGGAGAGGCAGAGGCAGGAGGATCTCTGTGAGTTCAAGGCCAGCTGGAGTTACATTTGAGACCCTGCCTTCAAAAGAAAAGTAGACAAGTGCTTATGGAACCGTGAGCTGTGAACAACCTCTTAGCTTCCGGGACATTGGTTTGCCCAGGTGGTGTGGCATTTCCGGCCATTTTACTATAGAGGGCTGTGATCATGTGCTCCTTAACCGTCACCTTTCTCTTGGTCCCTATCAGAGAAGACTCTTGGAATTGCAACACCCAGAAAACCTGTCTTATCTGTCAGTGCAAGAAAAATTAAGGACAATGCAGCCGATTGGCATAACTTAATCCTGAAATGGGAAAGCCTCAGTGATGCCGGCTTTACCACCGCAAGCAATATTGCCAACCTGAAAGTCAGCTTGTTGTAAGTATATGTGGAGTTCCCACACTCTGTATTGTCACCTTGAACTGTTGGGCAGAAGAGTCAAGAGAGTGAGAATTTATTGGTGTAAATAAAGCAAAACAAAATATTGAACCAAAAGAATGGCAAAATGATATGTGCAAATATGCACCATACATACACATTGAAATGCAAATATGTGCTAGATGTTATGGTACACATGGGTAGGATATGCTGAAAAGGCAGAGACAGGAGGATTACAAATTTGACACTTTAGGCTAGAGACATGGCTCAGTGGGTAAAGGTGCTTGCTACCAAGCCTGATGACTGAGTCCAGTCCCTGAAACCCACATGGTAGAAGGAGAGAACCAAACTACCGCAAGGTGTCCTTGCCCATCACACCATGGCATAAATGTGCCCATCATATACACACAGATAAATGTAGAAATACACACAAAATTATGTTACATATTTTACAAACTTATAAAAAGATTGGAAAGAGGAAGGCTTGGCTCCATTATGTTATTGTCTTTCAGGGATGTGAGGTGGTAGGTAAATGAGATTTCATGTGTACACTGCTGGCTGCCATTTGTCCCTTCCTTCCATGTATTGATTTTGTTTGGTTGCTTTTTGGTTCTTTTTGAAATCGTTTCCCTCCCCTATTGTAGAATATTATTTTAAGCTATGTTACATTTGTTTATGCTGTGGACATTCATTCGTTTTAATGATGTAAAGATGTGTTGCATTCTTTTATGTTGCATTTGTTTAACTCTGTGAAGCTGTGATACGTTGCCTGTCTAAAACACCTGATGGTCTAATAAGGAGCTGACCGACCAATAGCAAGGCAGGAGAAAGGATAGATGGGGCTGGCAGGCAGAGAGAATTTAAATAGAAGGAGAAATCTGGGAGGAAAGGAAGAAGGAGCAAGAGAACAAGGAAAGAAGGATGCCAGGGGCCAGCCACACAGCCACATAACCACACAGCCACACAGCCAGCCACAGACTAAGAGTGAAAGTAAGACATACAGAAGAAAAGGTAAAAGCCCGGAGGCAAAGGTAGATGGGATAATTTAAGTTAAGGAAAGCTGGCTAGAAATAAGCCAAGCTAAGGTTTGCTATCTGTACGTAAGAATATGCCTCCGTGTGATTTATTTGGGAGCTGGGTGGTGGGTCCCACAAGAGAGCCAAAAGAGTAAAAGAGCAAAAACAAACATCACTCCCCCGGCTGGCCCTGAACACCCAGTTGTCTTTCTGCCTCAGTCTCCTAAGTGCTGGGGTAACAAGTGTGCACTGCCACACCTGGCTTATTTACATTTTTGCCAGGACCTCACTGTGCTGCCCAGTTTAACCTCCTACTACTGGGCTGATTTTCTGCCTCAGCCTCCTTAAGGAGGTGGAACCACAGATGTGCACCATTGCACCCAGTTCGTTTTATGTCCCTTTTTGTCTGTGTATATGGGTATTTTGCCTGCATGTATGTCTGTGTACCACTGTGGGTCTGTTGCTCACAGAGGCCAGAAGAGGCCATTACCCTGGAACTAGAATTACAGATGATTGTGAGCTGCTATGTGGGTGCTTAGAAACAAGCCTGGGTCTCTGGAAGAGCAGTCAGTACACTTAGCAGCTAAGCCTTCTTTCTCCAGACCTTGTTGCTTTTGTTGCTTTTTGTTTGTTTGTTTGTTTTTGTTTTTCGAGACAGGGTTTCTCTGTGTAGATTTGCACCTTTCCTGGAACTCACTTGGTAGCCCAGGCTGGCCTCGAACTCACAGAGATCCGCCTGGCTCTGCCTCCCAAGTGCTGGGATTAAAGGTGTGCGCCACCACCGCCCTTCTTTTTTTTTAAAAAGGAAAAAGTGGAGGTGGGGAGACTAGAGAAATGACTCCACGGTTAAGAGTACGCTCTACTCTATTACTGAGGAACTGGGTTCAGTTCCCAGCACCCATATGGCAGCTCATAGCTGTCTGTAACTACAGCTACAGATGATCTGATGCCCTCTTCTGGTCTCTGTGGGTACTACATACACATAGTACGCATACAGACACACAGACAGACAGACAAATACTCATACACATAAATTTTTTTAAAAAATTAAAAAGCCAAAGGAAACAAATGATGGTGCACACCTTTAATCCCAGCACTCAGGAGGTAGAGGCAGTCAGATCTCTGTGAGTTGAAGGCCAGCCTGGTCTACAGAGTGAGCTCCAGGACAGCCAGGGCTACTTAGAGAAACCCTGTCTCGAAAAAACAAACAAGGAAACAAGTGTAGTGGCTCCTTCCCTTAGTCCCAGCACTCGGGGGCAGAGGCATTGGAGCTCCGTGAGTTTGAGGCTGGCCTGAACTGCATATCAAGTTACAAGCCAGCTAGGACTACATAGTGAGGCCCTGTCCCAGCACTGAGGCTGAAGAGACAGGCCACCGCCCCAGCCTCGTCCGTGAGCCCCAGGTCCCAGGGATGAGAAACCATGTCTTCAAAAAGGTGGATGGCTCTTGAGGAACACCAGTGGTTAACTCTTGGTGTCATATGCACTTGTGGCAACATGGCATACATCATAGTGGATGTTCATGGCTAGGACCAGAAAAAGGATCCTGGGATCCCAAAATCCTATGAAGAAGGTATGCCCTCACATAGATAGAATCTTCCCACTAGACCTTAACCTTAATAGTTTGCACCTCCTCCTAACAGCATCACAGGCTGAAAACCAAGCCTTTAATGTCCAGACTGTATGGCTCCAGACTTCAGTTTACAAACCATTCACCAACTCTTGACTCCTTCAGGAAATGACTCATGTCTTATGCATCTTTGTACAACCAGCACCAAGCCCTCCATCGAGGATGCCCCATGACCAAACTCAACTTCCCGTAATACAAAGTTGAGTGGCCAGGGCCGGGGTAGAGCTTAGCAGTAGAGCATGTGCAGCACACTGGAGGCCCTCAGCTGGATCCCAAGCACAACAGACTTGAGTGACTGATGGATGTGCCTGCTGTGAATGTCAATAAACATCTACTATAAAGACATGTGCAACATTTACACAAAATATGTAACATGATTATGTGATGACTTTTATAGGGTTCATTAAAACAAAATGAGGTGAAGGTTTTTTCCACTTTCTGTTTTTCTTTTTGGGAGGCAGGGGCTCCCTGTGCGGGGTTGGGGGGCTGTGAACTCCTGCTCCTCCTCAAGCCCTGGGATGAGAGACATTTGGTCACCCAGCATGAGGTGAGTTTAAAGCGTGTAACTTGTACCCGTTGTTTCCTGCTTGGTCCAGGAGTAAAGAGAAGGTTGAATTAGAGAGCAGCAGCCCAGGCTCCAGTGAAAAGGAAGAGAAGACGAGTCTGGAATACCATAAGGAACTTGAAGTGCTGTGTGAGGAACTGCAGGCCACCTTGGATGGCTTGGTAAGCCCTAAAGGTGCTGGTCCTCCACGTCACTGTCACTCAAGCCCATGGAGCTGTTTGGGGTTTGCTTGACCATGGGGTATTCAAAACTCAGAGACCCTTTCTCCTCCTCAGCCTCTTCTTCTACCTACCTAACAAATCCTGATGCTCCCAAGATGCTGTCTGGTACGTTGTCCTGGGTAGTTTCAACCACTTCAAGGGTCCGTCAAGTAAATATTTAGGCTATGTGGGCCAGACCATTTCTGTCAAGGTGACTCCTCTGTACCGCCACAGAACACTGAAGCAGCCACAGTCATTGGTTATCAGTGTGGATGTAGCAGGTCTTACTTCAGGTTGTGATCCAAATCAGCTGTATTTCTTGTTCAGACTGTTTGCACTTTGGCGTTGGGAGTTCTGGTTGAAATGCTGTCTTCGTAGTGAAGTTCTGGTCTGGGATGGTTTTGACATTCCCTTACTGACAGCACTGATACCTGTTCCGGGCTTACTTTGCCTATTTCCTGCCTCTGTCCTAGAGTCAGCCTTTCCCCCAAGGGGCCCGGATCCCTTACATAGAAGAGTCCTGTTAGAAACCTGTTGGCTCTGGGGCTAGAGAGCTGTCTCAAGTGTTCAGAGCACTTGCTGCTCTTTTTAAGGACTGCAGTTCAGTTCCCAGCACCCATATCAGGGAGCTCACAACTAGCTCTGGTTCTAGCTCCAGGGAATCCAGTACACAGTTCTGGCCTCCACAGGCACCCACACACATAAGTAATAAAATAAATCTTATTAGAGATAGCAAGCTCTACATGCTAGCCATCAGATTAGAAGCTCTGCTCTGGTGACCCTGAATCTGTGTTTTTGTTTGTTTTTTTGTTTTTTTCGAGACAGGGTTTCTCTGTGTAGTTCTGGCTGTCCTGGAACTCGCTCTGTAGACCAGGCTGACCTCAAACTCACAGAGATCCCCCTGGCTCTGCCTCCCAAGTGCTGGGATTAAAGGCGTGTACCACCACCGCCTGGCTTGAATCTGTCTTAAACTGTCATGGAAATGTATTCTCATTCAGCGTCCAAACCCAAAAGTTGGGGTTAGAGGCCATTAAAGAACTTTGGCTTTACATGTCTTTTCTTGGGGGACTGGTACAGCCTTTTCCCTAATCTGCATTACTGTGGGAAACACTACAGATGCTGACGTCTGAGTGTGGGCTCTTCTTACATCATTAGCTCAACAAAGCACACACAAATGTGACTTTGTCCCTGTTGGTGGCCGATTGCAGATATGACAGGTCAGGGCTTCCAGATTTTCCTTCTCAGGATCCTTCTAAGCTTTTCTAGAATTAGGAGGTGTTGGGAAGCTGCCGGGTGTGTGTGCAGAATTTTGATCATAGCCTTGCATTCAGAAAGCACAGATCCCGTCCTGGCCCCACCTTCCCACCTCCACCTGGAGAATCTTCCCATGTGTGATTGGAAATGATGGAGCCTGTCTGGAGGTTAAGCCAAGTGAAATATTGAACCTAAAATGATTTGAGAAGGAAGTAGAGACCTTTTAAGATTAGCATTTGTTAAATTTAGTGTGTGCCACTTTAGATAAACCAGGGGAGATGGTTGGGAGGATCAGGTAAGAGGAATTATGATTTTGATGCTGTGTATTTCTTTTATCCTCCCAGACACATAACAGTTAACTGCACTCAGGAGGTAGATACTTGGTTTTAATAAACCTTTGCTACCTAAATCTGCAATCCTCATTAACTCTGTTTCTCATGTTTAATGACCACTCATATAGCTACTCAGGTGCGTCACTGCCCGTCATCTGTCTCATCCTTTCTTGTCACTGGGAGCTAACAGAGGACCCAATTGGAGAGGGCGGAAGATCTGTGGGTTCAGGTTCTCATTGTGCCCTTCTGTGTGTTTAGGAGGCTCACAGAGGCTGCAGTGAACTCCAGGGCAGTTCATAAAGACTGTCAGAACTGTGCTCTCGCCCCCGCCGAGGGCCTTTCTGCCCAGTGCACTCTGACAGTGGCCCACTCCGGGATCCCTCCAGGTCTCTGGAGCTAAAGCGCTAGTGCTGCTTAGAAACCTTACTGAGGTGGGACACAGCAAACTTTCTTCTCTCTGAGGCTGTGAAAAGCCAGGCTTAGGACCAAAGTAATCCAGAGTAATGAAACCACAGCACCCACCTGCCCACACCCCTTGGAAATCTGCTGTCTATGGCGGTAATGGGGTGAGTTACTGGAATTTTAGTCCCACCAAGACTATACATCATAGCCTTCAAATCTTTTATAGTTACTAAATCTGAGCTTAGCAATTCTAAGCAATATTCTCATATTCCAAATTAATATCTTTATCAGACTAAGATACAAATGAAAATGGAAAAGCTGTCTTCAACCACCAAGGGAATTTGTGAACTAGAAAATTATCATTACAAGGAAGAAAGGAACCGGCCCCCTCTGTTTCACACGTGGCCCACAGCCTTCTTTTGTAAGTACATCTTCTGGGGGTGGTTTTAAGAGAAGCATCAGCATTGGTTAGTTCTAGTCCTTAGGAAAGGAAATGGGCCATCTGTCTTTTAAAATATAAATAAATGGCTGGGTGGAGGTGGCGCACACCTTTAATCCCAGCACTGGGGGTGGGGGTGGGGGGAGCCAGACGGGTCTCTGTGAGTTCGAGGCCAGCCTGGTCTCCAAAGCGAGTTCCAGGAAAGGCGCAAAAATACACAGAGAACCTTGTCTTGAAAAACAAAAAGACAGCCGGGCAGTGGTGGCGCACGCCTTTAATCCCAGCACTCGGGAGGCAGAGCCAGGCGGATCTCTGTGAGTTCGAGGCCAGCCTGGGCTACCAAGTGAGTCCCAGGAAAGGCGCAAAGCTACACAGAGAAACCCTGTCTCGAAAAAACCAAAAAAAAAAAAAAAAAAAAAAAAAAAAAAAACAAAACAAAAAGACAAAAACAAAAAAAATATAAATAAATGAACCAGGAGGTGGTGGCACATGCCTTTAATCCCAGCACTCAGGAGGCAGAGGTAGGCAGATCTCTATGAGTTGGAGGCCAGCCTGGGCTACAGAGCAAGTTCCAGGTCAGCTAGAACTGTTACACAGAGAAACCTGTCTCAAAAAGACCAAAACAAAACAAAACAAAAAAAAAGATATAGATATATAATAAATGTTAAAGTTAAGTAAATTGAAGACAGATGTAGTAATGCACATTCCTATAATGCCAGTAATAGAGAAGCAAAAGCAAGAAAATTGTCAGTTCAAGACCAATAAACTTGGGCTATAAACTGAGAGCCTGTCTAAAAAAATAAGTCAGCCATCAGTTGAGGACACTTTGGCCAATCTCATAGGAGAAGACCATTGGGAAAAATGAAATTTAGCATGATGGTCTGTCCTAGTCAGGGTTTCTATTGCTGTGATGAAACACCATGACCAAAGTGACTTCAGAAGGAAAGGGTTTACTTGACTTACACTTCCACATCCCTGTTCATCATCGAAGGAAGTCAGGACAGGAACTCAAGCAGGGCAGAAACCTGGAGGCAGGAGCTGGCACAGAGGCCATAGAGTACTGCTTAATGGCTTCCTCTCCATGGCTTGCTCAGCCTGCTATCTTATAGAACCCAGGACCACCAACCCAGGGGTGGCTCCACAAACAGTGGGTTAGGCCCTCCCCATCCATTACTAAGAAAAGGCCCCACAGCCCAACTTTATGGAAACGTTTCCTCAGCTGAGGCTCCCTCCTCTCCAATGGCTCTAGCTTGTGTCAAGTTGACAGAAAACTAACCAGCACGTGTGCAAGTGGGTAATCCCAGTTCTTGGGAGGCTGAGGCAAGAGGATCTCAGCAAGTTTAAGGGCAGCCTGGGCTCAAACGCAGGGCTAATGGAGCAGGTAAGATGGCTCAGCAGGCCCTTGCCACCGAGTCTGATGACCTGATTTTGACCCCTAGGACCCACATGATAGTAGAACAAACAAATGCCTAAAAGGTGTTCTGACCTATACTGTAGCATGTACACATACACACAAAATAAAATGCAATATTCTTTAAGGTTAAGCTAGTTGATGCTGGTTTATTGTTTTAAAGGTGTATTTTATTTGTAATCATTTGTATCTGTGTGTGGGTATATGCATATACATGAATGCTATTGCCCTTGAGACTAGAGGCCTTGGGTCCTCCTGGAGCAGCAGTTACATGTTTTTATGAGCTGCCTGATGGGGGTGCTGGGAATTGAACCCAGCTGCTCTAGAAGAGCATCCATTTATAAATGATCTTAGTGTGTACCTAGGCTGAACTGGTACTCACTATATAGCACAAGCAGGCCTCAAACCTGTAGCAGTCCCCTGCTTCAGTCCTCCAAGAGCTGTTCTTGCCTGAGTCTTGATGAGGTGACTTTACAGCCATTACAAGTCTCTCAATGTTGTAGAACATTTAACTATGTAAAGATGTGTTGTATCTGTTTAATTGTGAAAAGATGTATTGCTGTTTTACCTTGCCTGTGTAAGGCACCTGACTGGTCTAATAAAAAGCTGAACAGCCGCCGGGCTGTGGTAGCACACGCCTTTAATCCCAGCACTTGGGAGGCAGAGCCAGGCAGATGTCTGTGAGTTCGAGGCCAGCCTGGTCTACAGAGTGAGATCCAGGACAGGCACCAAAACTACACAGAGAAACCCTGTCCTGAAAAACAACAACAACAACAAAAAGCTGAACAGCCAATAGCAAGGGAGGATGTATAGGCGGAACTTCCAGGGAGAGTAAATAGGAGGAGGAATTTAGGCTTGAGGAAGAAAGAAAGAAAAGAAATAAAAGGAGACACCAGGGAGATGCCAGGAGCCAGCCAGCTAGCCACGGAGGAAGCAGGAAAGTAGGCCATACAGAATGAAAGGAAGGTAAAAAGCTCCAAAGCAAAGTAGAGATGAATAGAAACTGGTTGAATTAGGTTAAAAGAGCTAAGCTAAGGCCAAGCATTCATTATTAATAATAGGTCTCCATGTTTTTATTTGGGAGCTGGTTGGCAGCCCAGAGAAAACCCCAATTACACTCAAGGGTTGCGTGGCCTCGCTGGATTGGTCCTTCCTCATGCCATGCCATTCTGATTTGTTTGGAGGAGTCTTACGTGCTGGCTGAGGATGGTCTTGTACTTCCCATCCTTCTGCCTTCCCTCCCAACTGTGCTTCAACTTCCAAATGCTGGGAGTGCAAGCATCCATCACCACAGCTAGTTTATGGGGTACCAGGGATTGAACCCGGGACTTCATGCATGTGGTACTCTACCAGATGAGTCACTTTGCCAGCTCTGTCTCTGGGTTTTAACCAGGAGCCAGAAAGCATGGCTTGAGTCTAGGAGAGTGCGTTCTCATGTGGCCCTGGTGACTGGTCTGTTGCAGATGAGGTCTCCCACCGGCTCTCCAGTGCATACAAGAAGGAGCTCCTCCTGAAGCACACCATTGGTGCAGAGCTGGCCCACACTGCTGACCGCAACCTCAGCCTGACCTACCTGTCTATGTGGCTGCACCAGCCGTACATAGAGAGCGACAGCAAGCTGCAGCTGGAGAGCATGCTGCTGGAAACAGGGCATCGGGCCCTGTGACTCCCCGGCCACCCTGCCTGTGAGCAGGGCCCCAGGGCCAGCCACTAGGACCTCTCCAGACACACACAAGCACTTGTGCAGCTGTCCTCTCCTCTGCCTTGTCCCACGTTATCATGTGAGCACCGAGTGAGATAGATGAGAAGAACGGCAGAGGGGTCTCATTTGTAAACTGAGTGTTCTTTACATTTTACACCTGTGCAGACAACCCTGCCTTCCTAGTTTTAATTTGTACCTATCCACTGTTGGTTTGGTTTTTGTGGTACTGGGAATCAAACCCAGATTTCACACAAGCTGAATACTTAACCACTGGGCCACATCCCCAGCCCTGTGCTTAAAATTTGAAGAGAACGTTTTAGTTCTGTAATTATAAATTAAGTCCTATAAATATTTGAAGTTTAAAATCTTGTCACTTTTGAAGGTTTTATTTTTACTGTATCTGTGTCTGTGTCTGTGCCACATGTACAGATGACCAGGGTGACCATAAACAGGGATCCTTGGAGCTAGAGTTACAGGTGGTTGTCACCCACCTGACCTTGTTAGGAACCAAACTCGAGTCCTCTGGAAGAGCAGTTCATGCTCTCCTATAGCTAGAGAGATATATATTAAATATATTCAATAATATATAAAAATGTATATTTTAAAATATATTTTAATCCTGTAGAGTTAACCGAGTTTGGTGTCATAGAAATGAAAACCCAAAATTGCTGAAATGAAACCATGGGATAAGCCAATAAAAAGGCCAGTGATCACGACTGTTTACATCTGGGATCTGGGTATTCTCTGTTTAGCTTTCTTATTATTAACCATTAGCATACTACCCAAGTTCATAGAGAGCTCTGAATTCATCACCAAGGACTGCCTTAGTCAAATGACTTCAGGAAGCGCCCACTTCCACCTCTCGCCCACTCCCTCCTAAGTGGGGGGCGCCCCCCCTCCCCGCAGGGGTTGCACATTAAGGCCTCTGCTCCCATCTGTCTCAGAAGGCACTCAGTTCACCTGCCTGACACAGGGTCTCTTGTACACTGCTGTGAACACCACAACAGCTGGACTGCAAGCTTCAGTTTCTGCTGTCTCGGCCTCATCTCCTGTAGATGCCATGGGACCTGCAGACACTCATACTGCTACTATACTATGCTGGCTTTTTTTGGGGGGGTGGGAGAGGAAATAGTTTATTTGGCTTATACTCCCATAGCACTGTTCTTCATTGAAGGAAGTCAGGACAGAAACTCACACAGGACAGGAACCTGGAGGCAGGAGCTGATGCAGAGGCCATGGAGGGGTGCTGCTGACTGGCCTGCTCCCTATGCTGGCTTTTATTTGTTTTCTAGGGATCTGAACTCAGGTCATCAGGCTTGCACAGTGAGTGCGAGGCTGTTCTCTTTTTCCTGATGAGGACATAGGTCCAGTGTCAGGCATGCAGCTGTCCAAGGTTCTGGCAACTCCTAAGTTGCATTTCTAGTCCAACTTGAAATCATGGGTGACACACATGCATGTGTGTGCAGTTTTCTTTTATCCCCAACCAGTTGCCTACAAAGTGCTTGGCTCTGTGCTTAGAACACAGGGCTTACACACACAAGTCAGACATCAAATCCTCGGAGATTTTTAAGCAGGTTGAGAGGATGGACTTGTCCAAAATACCAATTAGCATCACATTTGCATCATGTCCATTTGAACAAACCTAAGATAGCTAACAAATAGAAAAGTGTTACTTTAAGCCAGGCAGGGTGACATGCACCTGTAATCTCAATATTGGAGCCTGAAGCAGGAGGATTATGATTGTAAGGCCAGCCTGGAAGACATGGCAATTCTGTTTGTCTCAAAAACAAAATAGGGCTTATGAGATGGCCACACTATACCATCTATAAGCAGTGTGTGGGACATGATGTCTACTTTTTTACCTTATGAGAGGTAAAAGCACTTGCCATACAAGCCTGACAACGTTGAGTTGGACCATGGAACGGCGTTAGGATGGAAGGAGCTCACTGAGCCACCAAGCTGTCCTGACCAAGCACATACATACAGTAGTCAAATAAAAAGAAAACGTTTGCATCCCAAAATAATGTGGGTGTGGGTGTGTGTCTCTGCCCCTGTTCCTTAGAGATCTGAGAAACTTCATGCTGTGTAAAGGATGGGATGAAATTCTCGAGTCCAAAGAACAGGCTTCTAGGGAGAAAATGTTTCCCAGAGAAAAAAAGAAAATATACCCCAAAGAAAAGACTACTTAGGACAGGGATATAGAGGAAAGAGGATTTCTCACTATGCAAATTAGTTAACATGTCGGAGCATTTAGAGGTAACCTTTCGTAGAGTTGCTCTTTCCTCCTCTATATTTATCAAAATCTTCTGAAAGCGGGCAGACGCCGTGTAGAAGGGTTGCTGCGTGGTCAGCATCTGGCTGACACCAGACAGGAGGCTGCTCAGGTCCTGCTCAGAGCAGGCGTCACTGTGTGCAGGTCCCAGGCTAACAGACACAAAGCCACTTCTACTACCCCCAACCCCACACATCCTCAGGGTCCACTCCCTCTCCTCCCTTCGCCTCCTGGGAACCGCAGACAGCCTGACTGCCAGCACATACTGTGGACTGACTGATGGACACGTGGCATGGAACCTTCTTCCTTTGAACCCTGTAAGGGACCACACTCTACCATGTGGGCCTGAGCCCACACAGAGCCCCTGCCATACTGTCTTAGAGGGAACGCTGGAGGATTTAGTACCATGGATAGGCCTTAGGCCTTGTAGGACAATTCATGGGTTTTGTTTGTTTGAGACATGGCTTCAGGCCCAGGGTGATCTGGACACACTGTACCATCTATAACTAAGCAGTGTATGGGACATGATGTCTACTTTTTAGCTTTTGTATAACCTTGTATTTCCTGGAATTACAGGTTTTTAATTTATTTTATTTTTAATTATGTATATGTGTGCCTGAGTGACTGTATGTGTACCTAGCTGCAGGTACCCACAGAGGCCAGAGGAGGGTATTGGATCCTTTGGAGCTGGATCCTTTATGAGCAGTTGTGAGCTGTCCAGCATGAATGCTGGGGATCAAACTCAGTCCTTTTCAAGAATAGTATGCACTCTTAGAACTTTTTTTAGGTATCCTGCGATAGGGTCTTGCTAGATAACTCATGCTGGCTTCAGAATCACTATACTCCTGCCTCAGCTCCACAAATGCTGGGATTATGGACACCATAATCTTTTGTGTATTTTGCTCCCCAGGCACCCATTAGCAAGTTGCTCAAGAGAGCTAATGGAAAGATCAATACTGCCAAGGACAGGCAGAAATAAAGGAACTAAAGATAAAACAGAATATTGATTCCGCAGAGTACTGTATCATCTGAACAGAACAAGGATGTCATCAAAGGTCAATATGGCACTTCAAGGTGAACACAGTAGTGAATCAGATATTTCTTCTACACTCCCAAGTCCTACCAAATTAACAGAGAAGGAAATAAAAAGCTTGGAATCCACCTGAACTGGATTGAGAAGGTTTGAGGATGAATTCATGGTGAATACTTTGAGAAAAATGGTGGCTGGTGCTGTCCTTTTAAATTGTTGCTATTATTATTATTATTATTATTATTATTATTATTATTATTATTATTATTTGGTTTTTCAGGATAGGGTTTCTCTGTGTAGCTTTGCGCCTTTCCTGGAACTCACTTTGTAGACCAGGCTGGCCTCGAACTCACAGAGATCCTCTTGCCTCTGCCTCCCGAGTGCTGGGATTAAAGGCGTGCACCACCACCGCCCGGCAATTTTTGCTATTATAAAGCATTTCAGACAAATCAAAGTACTGAAGATAATATAATAAATGTCCACATACCCAAATGTAGATTAATAATTTAGACAGTGGGAAGCTCTGGGCTACTGAGAAGTGGCCCAGTCCACAGGACACAGCCCTGCCTAAGCCACTCGGATGTCCCCAGTTCCTGCTAGGAAACCCACCCGTTTATCCCTATGAACCCTGCCCTGAGATCTAGTTAGAGAACAGGAAGTGCCTGGGGTGTGGCAAGGGCTGTGGAAATAGCAGTCTTGCCTAAGCCTAGGACCTGGGTGAGATGCAGCCAAGATCCCCAGCTCTGCCCTGCAGCAGCAGCATCTCAGGTGTTCCAGGCCTCTCCTCAGAGTGCCAGGGTAAGAACAATGCTCTCGTCTGATGCGGACAAATGGCCTTCCCTTTGGCCCACAATACAGCCATGGAAACCCTCACTCCTGAGCTATACAGCAGGACTCAGTCTTAGAGGGGAAAATGGTGAACACAAACCTAAGTGGAGGGTTGGTGAGATGGTTCAGTAGGTAAAGGTACTCGCTATCAAGTCTGGCAACCTGAGTTCCATCCCTGGAATCCATATAGAGATGGAAGGAAGCTGGGTATGGTGGTGCACGCCTGTAATCCCAGCACTCAAGAGGCAGAGGCAGGCGGATCTCTGAGTTTGAAGCCAGCCTGCTGGTCTAGGTAGTGAGTTCCAGGACGGCTAGAACTACATAATCCCTTCTCAAAAAAAAAAGAAAAGAAAAGAAAAGAAAGCCCTGATTCCCCGACTGTACAGCCTATTGTTGAAGTTACTAGAGATGCTAACACAGGAGGGCCACAGACTTAAGGCCTGCTTAGGCCTGTCTTGGGGATGAAGCCTAGGACAGAGCCTTGCCTGGCAACTTCAAGGTTCTGGGTTCAATCTCCATGGAGACTAACAAAACATATAGAAATGACTTTTTTTTTTAACATCTCATTAGAATGCTGCCAAAATGGCAAACATGGCTAGCTTTTGAATTTTGAAGTTTTCTAACTGAGTCCGGAAGTACAGAGGACATCACCAGGAGAGAAGGGGCAGACGTGATACGGAAGCAGGTGCAAGGCTGACAGACGAAAGTGGAATGGCCTTAACTGCAGTAGCCAGCAAACTATGTGCCATGGGAACACACCTGTAACCCCAGCCTTCGGCTAAGGCAGAAGGATCATGAGTTCAAGGCCAGCCTGGGCTGTGCCAAACCCTGCTTCCAAAAACAGACAACAAAATATATATGTACCATTATTGTGATGAGCTCCTTAGAAAAAGAAATAGAGCAGACATTATTCATTATAAATAAATGGCTCATTTATGTCAGTATTCACATTAGAAAAATACATACTTTTTGAAATAGACCTTCTATGGGTAAAATCCATACAAATATAGGTTCAAAGTTCTGCCCAGCATGGTGGGGCATCCCTGTCACCCAACCACTCAGGAGACAGAGGCAGGAAGATTAGGAGTTCAAGGCCAGTCTGGGCTACATGGGACCCTGCCTCAAAAAAACAACACCCTACATGTACACACACACACACACACACACACACACACACACACACACACACACACACACACACACGACTCCTGGTCACTGAGAGGGCTCTGCCTCTACAGTGTGGAAGGCCTCCACGGCTTCAAGAGCAACTCCTTCTGGTGGGTCAAACCTCAAGACAGAAGCCCCTGCGCTAGTGTCTATGACAGCGTTCTCTTCCTGAGACACTTGGATGGTACTTGGATGGGACAAAATAAGCCCATTGGAAGTCTGAATAAAAATCTGCTCCTGTCCCTGAGACAACACTTCCTGGCACACACCAGAAATCTCAAAAGCCAGGGCTTCCTCCACAGCAGCCACAGTCTCTGGCTCTCTCTGGCCATCTGCCTCCATCCTGGAGAGGAACCGGCTTACATCCCCAGCTTTGCACCCCACACTGGGACCCCCACTAGTGGACAGTGATCCATCTGGTCCGGAATAAGGCTCTGGCTTGGGCACAGTCTTGAAAACACAGGCAGCTGGCAGGACATTCACAGGCAAGATGTTCTGGAGCGGGAAGGCTGCAGCCTCTGCGGGCAGGGCACGGCGGGGGCTGGCCTGCTGCCCACTCAGGTCGGGCGGGCTCATTTCTCTGAAGTCTCCTGCCTCTGCATTTCCCAATTCTCCAAGAAGCAGGGACTCCTCCACTCCTCCACCTGATGATGGGTTACCACAGACACCGTTGCTCTTCTGGATGACCCCAGAATCCTGCTCTACGGTGTGTTCTAGAGCATTCTCTTCAGAAAACATTGACAACTGGGCTGGAGGCAGCTCGCTGGGCTCTGCTACCTGGGAATAAAAAGCTGACCTACTGACGTCCTGACACAGAGGAGCGGGGTCTGCAGAGCCACTCCTGGCTTCCAAGTCAGCAGGTGGCATCACTGAAAGCTGCTGGCCCGCAGGTGGTCCACTCCCGTCACTAGCAGCAGCCATCTCCCCGCCGCCGCTGCTGCCTCCTTCAGAGCAGGGAGAAGACTTCTCAATGGCTACAGGGGCACAACCTGAATGGTACAGAAAAAAAACAGTCACTTGCTCCTCACCACAATGAGCTGGTCCAAAGGAACTTTCTTCTGAGAAGCAGTAATGCAGATTCTCTTTGCGACTTGGGCTAGGCAACAGGTTTTTATTGGCTACTGTATCTATTCACAAAGGTAGATTTTGTATTAAAAATGTGTTCTGAGAGAGTTTAGCAGGCTGATTTCACTGAATGAATGAACAGTAGGTTTCTGGAGGGGAGCCCAAGGGTAAGAGAGGCTTTCAAAACACATCCACGGACAACCCCTACCCCAACCCCACCCCTGGAAATCCTGGAAGGTTATTTCAACATAACCTTCCCAGGTACCCAGCCAAGAGCCCCGTCTTGAGGTCAAGGACCCTGTCACTCAGCCCCAGGGATGTAGGCCATATACAGGCACTGAAGGACCACTTGCTGAGAAGTGAACTGTAAGACAGATCACTCACTCCAAAGTCCAGATGAAGCTACAAGGGAAAAGTGACTAGGCATGGGGCGGCACTCCACACTGTGCTAGAAGGTTCCCTGAGCCCACTGAACACAGCTGCCTTCCCCCAGGGCAGAGCTACACAGACGTCCTAAAATGGGCTGGGCCTCTTCCACTGAAGACCTTAGCATCAGGCCAGGAATCAGAGAGTCCTGGTAAGTCTTTGCAAAGGCATGTGAGTATTGCCAATGCTGTATGTTCAAAGTACCGAGTAGACAGGATCCGGTTACAGGCAGAATTAAAGCCAGAACGTCTTCTTTTCAAGTGTTAAGTCTCACATGTTCAGTGCAGCCATGTCTCAGATGCTAAGCCACAGATATATGTGTCCTTGGGATCCAACTCTGCCCAACCTCTCAGACCAGCCCGGGTCTACCAGCCGGTGATGACCCTGGGTACATCTGTGCCTGCCAGTAGGACCACTGAGCATGGGGCCACCCACAAAATATGTGATTTACCCTTGCTGGTGGCTGGAGCACATGAGGACCCAGGCTTCTGCTGGCGTCCACTGATGGCGGCAGGACACTCAGGGACGTCTGTGGACAGAGCTGCCATTCGGGCCTTCTTCACGGTGGCCAGCCCTTCCCCTGTGGCCTGCAGAGAAAAGACTCCCTTATCTGAGAGCAGAAGCAGCCTAGAGAGGCGGAGAAATTGGGACTGGCAAGGCCAGATCATGACTCCAGCATCCACACAGATGCTCACCACTGCGCCACTTACCACCACACCCTGCTCCCTGTCCCTCTTCTGTCCACTGGCTTCCCCCAGCTTCCCCTCCAGCTTCCCCCCCAGCTTCCGGCTGGAGCACTCGGGTGCACTGCTTGGGTGTGCCTCTCTCTTCCTCAGCAATTCTGTGATTCCTAACGACCTGGCAACCTGAAGGGAAACAGGAGAAATACACTTGGCTTGGAGCAGACATTGTTCAAGTGTGTCAATTCCTATGTCTACGCCTGAGGAGAAACCCAAGAGGTCCCTTTGCACAGGGAAATGAAGTTAACAAGGAGGAAGACGACAGACACGGTTCTGTGGAGCCCACCATCACCAAGGCTAGCAGGACCTGCGTCGGGGTGGAGTGGAACCTCTCCGCTGTCCCCCTAAAGCCGGCGCCACCACGGTTCCTCTCGTGCCAGTTCTTCTTCTTCCTTCTCTTTCAGTTCTCACTCATCTTTTCCTCCCCATCTGCCTCCTAAAGCTCCCCTCCCCTGGCTCCCAGTTTCAGCTGCCTTACAAGGTTTTTGTGAGACTCAGTATGGCTTCCATCTACAAAACCTGTGTGTGTGTGTGTGTGTGTGTGTGTGTGTGTGTGTGTGTGTATACGTATACATATATATGTATGTTTGTATAGATACCAAATACAAAGGGTAGAGACAGTTTACACTGGACTTTATAAACAGAACACCCACCAGGTGGTGGTGCACGCCTTTAATCCCAGCACTTGGGAGGCAGAGGCAGGCAGATCTCTGTGAGTTCGAGGCCAGCCTGGTCTACAGAGTGAGTTCCAGGATAGGCTCAAAAGCGACACAGAGAAACTCTGTCTCAGAAAAGACAAAAACAACAACAACAACAACAAAAAACAAAAAACAAATAAAGAGAACACCCTGTAAGATAGGGTGAGGACCAGTAGGAAGGACAGCAGAACACAAGTAATGGAGAAAATGTGGGAGGTAAGTGTAGCACTGCCCACGCTGAATAGTGTCCCCTTACAAAGTAAGCCACGGCCCCTGCTCTAACACACACATAAAATAAAAATAATCACAACATGAGTGACTATTGTCATCTATGGGGAATCTGTAAAAGGCTTTGTAAAATAATCCATTATGTTTATAATACATAATTTAAAAAATCCAAAGGCTCGTTAAGAATATATTCAGGGCGGGGAATTTAAGTAAGTCGGTGGAGCACTTGCCTGGAATTCACTAGGCTGAGTTTCATTCCCAGGACCACATGCACAGGACACAGTGGGAAAACCAGTAATCTCAGCACTCAGAGGTAGAGGCAAGAAAATCACAAGTTCAAGGTTGAGACTGAAGAGTAGTTAAGCTCAGTAGTTAAGTATCCTTTGCTCTTCCAGAGGACCTGGGTTCAATTCCCAGCACCCAGATGGCAAGTAACAACAATCTACAACTCCAGACCAGGAGACCTGATGTCCTCTTCAGGCATCAAGACACCCATAGAGTACAAGACATACAATGTGCTGGTTGGTTGTGTGTCAGTGTGACACACACCTAGACATAGCCAGAAGAGGTAATCTTAATTGAGAAAATGTCTCTATAAAATTAACCTGTAGGAAGACTCCGGGGAATTTTTCTGATTAAGGATTGATGTGGGAGAGCCCAGGTTACTAGGAAAGTGGTCCTGGATGATATAAGAAATCGGGCTGATGCCAGGAAGTGGTGGCACATGCCTTTAATCCCAGCACTCAGGAGGCAGAGCCAAGCAGATCTCTGTGAGGTCAAGGCCAGCCTGGTCTACAGAGTGAGATCCAGGACAGGCACCAAAAACTACACAGAGAAACCCTGTCTCAAACCCCCCCCCCAAAAAAAAAAGAAAAAAGAAAAAAAGAAATCAGGCTGAGCAATCAATGGGGAACAAGCCAGTAAGCAGCACTCCTTCATGGCCTCTGCTTCAGTTCCTGCCTCTAGTTTCCTGTCCTGACTCTCCTCAGTGGTGGAGTGTGAGTTATAAGCTGAAATAAACACCTTTCTCCCAAGTTTTGGTCACAGTGCTTTATCATCTCAATCAAAACCATAATTTGTGCAGACAAAACACCCATACATATAAAATAATTTTTTTAGAACCCAAGGTCATCCTTCTCTACATAGAAAATTCAAGACTAACAATGGTGACCAATAACAGCTCCCCTAACCACCCAAAAAACCCCAGACCAGCGCATACCAACTGTGACGGTCTGAATGAGAATGGCCCCCATAGGCTCATAGGTGTGAACACTTAGTTCCAGTTGGCAGAACTGTGGGAAGGACTAGGAGGTGTGGTCTTGGAGGAGCTGTGTCACTGGGGGTAAGCTTAAGGTTTCAAAAGATTCATGCCATTCTCAACGTCCTCTCTGCCTCCTGCTTGTGGATCAAAATGTGAGCTCTTGTTTTGCGTGATGGAGAAGCCCCACAAATGGACAGTAGTATCAGGACATAGCATCATGAATGTAATAAATCAATACAATTAATGTAATTAATGAAAAGAAAACAAAAGCAAAAGGTGAGCTCTTAGGCGTTCCTGCCCCCATGCCTCTGCTCCACCCTCACGGGCTCTACTCTCTGAAACCACAAGCCAATTAAATGCTTCATTTATTTTTATTTATTTATTTTTGTTATTCTGTTTTTTTTTTTTTTTCATTGATTTTTTGTATTGTTCTCTTGTTTTCTATTTCGTTGATTTCAGCCCTCAATTTGATTATTTCCTGGCGTCTATTTCTCCTGGGTGAGTTTGTTTCTTTTTGTTCTAGAGCTTTCAGTTGTGCTGTTAATTCATTGGTATGGGATTGCTCCATCTTCTTTATGTGTGCATTTAGAGCTATGAATTTTCCTCTTAGCACTGCTTTCATAGTGTCCCATAAGTTTGGGTATGTTGTACTTTCATTTTCATTGAATTCTAGGAACTCTTTAATTTCTGTCTTTATTTCTTCCTTGACCCATTGATGTTTCAGGTGGGTATTATTCAGTTTCCATGAGTTTGTGGGTTTTCTATAATTTTTGTTGTTATTGAGTTCTAACTTTAAGGTATGGTGGTCTGATAAGATACAGGAGGTTATTCCAATTTTTTTGTATCTGTTGAGATTTGTTTTGTGTCCAAGCATGTGGTCAATTTTTGAGAAGGTTCCATGGGGTGCTGAGAAGAAGGTATATTCTTTTGTGTTAGGATGGAATATTCTGTAGATATCTATTAGGTCCATTTGAGTCATAACATCTGTTAGGTCCTTTATTTCTTTGTTAAGTTTCAGTCTGGTAGATCTATCTTTTGGTGAGAGTGGTGTGTTAAAATCTCCCACTACTAATGTGTGGGGTTTGATGTGCGTTTTAAACTTTAGTAGTGTTTCTTTTATGAATGTGGGTGCTTTTGTATTTGGAGCATAAATGTTTAGAATCGAGACTTCATCTTGGTGGATTTTTCCTGTGATGAATATGTAATGTCCATCCTGGTCTCTTTTGATTGATTTTAGTTTGAAGTCTATTTTATTAGATATTAGGATAGCTACACCAGCTTGTTTCTTAGGTCCATTTGCTTGGAAAACCTTTTCCCAGCCCTTTACTCGGAGGTAGTGTCTGTCTTTGGAGTTAAGGTGTGTTTCTTGTATGCAGCATATGGATGGGTCCTGTTTTCTAATCCATTTTGTTAGCCTGTGTCTTTTTATAGGTGAGTTGAGACCATTGATATTGATGGATATTAATGACCAGTGATTGCTAATTCCTGTTATTTTTTTTGGTTGTGTTGTGTTGTCCTTCTGTGGTGTATGTTGGTGTAGGATTATCTATTGCTTGATTTTTCATGGATGTGTTTAGCTTCTTTGGGTTGAATTTTCCCTTCTAGTGCTTTCTGTAGGGCTGGGTTTGTGGACAGGTATTGATTAAATCTGGTTTTATCCTGGAATATTTTGTTTACTCCGCCTATGGTGATTAAGAGTTTTGCTGGGTATAATAGTCTGGGTTGGCATCCATGGTCTCTTAGTGTCTGCATGAGGTTTGTCCATGATCTTCTATCTTTCATAGTCTCTATTGAGTAGTCTGGTGTTATTCTGATGGGTTTGCCTTTATATGTTACTTGGTCCTTTTCCTTTGCAGCTCTTAATATTTTTTCTTTATTCTGTGTGTTTAGTGTTTTGATTATTATGTGGCGAGGGGACTTTTTTTTGGATCCAGCCTATTCGGTGTTCTGTAAGCTTCTTGTATCTTCATAGGTATTTCTTTCTTTAGGTTAGGAAAGTTTTCTTCTATGATTTTGTTGAATATATTTTCTGTGCCTTTGAGTTGGTATTCTTCTCCTTCTTCTATCCCTATTATTCTTAGGTTTGGTCTTTTCATGGTGTCCCAAATTTCCTGGACGTTTTGTGTTAGGACTTTTTTGTCTTTATTGTTTTCTTTGACTGACGAATCTATTTTCTCTATCGTGTCTTCAGTGTCAGAGATTCTCTGTTCCATCTCTTGCAATCGGTTGGTTATGCTTGTTTCTGTAGTTCCTGTTCGTTTTGTCAGGATTTCTATTTCCAGCATTCCCTCAGCATGTGTTTTCTTTATTGTCTCAAATTCATTTTTCAGATCTTGGAATGTTTCTTTCATCTGTTTAATTGCTTTTTCTTGGCTTTCTTTAATTTCTTCCCATTTTTTGTTCGTTTTTTCTTCCATTTCTTTAAGGGAGTTTTTTATTTCCTCTTTAATGGAGTTTTTCATTTCCTCTTTAAGGGAAGTTTTTATTTCCTCTTTAAGGGAGTTTTTTATTTCCTCTTTAAGGAAAGTTTTTATTTCCTCTTTAAGGTAGTTTTTCAATTCCTCTTTAAGGAAAGTTTTTATTTCCTCATTGAGGGAATGTTTTATTTCTTCTTTAAGGGCCTCTATCATCTTCTTAATGTCATTTTTAGGGTTGATTTCTTCTGTTTCTTCTGTCATGGTATGTTTAGGTCTTGCAGGTGTAGAATCACTAGGTTCTGATGTTGCCATATAGGTCTTTATGTTGTTGCCTGTATTTTTGCACTGGCGCCTACTCATCTCTTCCTCTGTGAGGTGCAGGTGGTGTTTGTGTCTGAGAGTGCCTCTCTTGTTCTAATTTTTAGTCTTGGTTTAGTAGGGGTTCTTGGTTAAATTGGTGCTTTTGGGCTATTTCTTCAGGGGCAGCTGATTTCGATCGGTGAATTATATACTTATGATTCTGGTGATCTGGTTTGGTGTCTGGGTAGCGCCTTCTTCTGTGTTCTCAGGTCACTTTTTGTTCATTTGTCAACTCCTCAGCTGATCTTGTTTCTTCAGACTTTAAACTGTAGGCATCTGAATCCTCTCCCAGATGGGTTTCAGCTGGTTATTCTGTTTTTTGAGGCAGGGTTTCTCTGTGTAGCCTTGGTCATCCTGGAACTCACAGAGATCCACCTGCTTCTTCCTCCTGAGTGCTGGGATTAAAGGCGTGCATCACCACCACCACCCAGCCAAATGCTTTTTTAAAAAATAAGTTGCCTTGATCATGGTGTTTTATCACAGCAATAGAAAAGTAACTAAGACACCCTATCATAGCACAGACCGAGGTAGCTTGCCATGGAAATGTACAGACAGGAAGCTCCATCGGGTCAGTGGGAAGGAAAGGCAGCTATAGGCCGCACAGCTTTTCTTTATTTTCAAGACTGACTTAAGCGTATGAATGTTTTGCTCACATATATGCCAGGGCACCGAGTGCACGCCTGTTGCTCCTGGAGGTCAGCAGAAGAGAGCGGATGCCCTGGAACTGGAGTTACAGACGGTTGTGAGCTACTGTGTGAGTTCTAGGAACTGAATCTGGGTCCTCTGCAAGAACAAGAAGTACCCTTAACTGCTGAGCCATCTCTCCGGGCCTCCCGCTGCCTTTCTAAGCACGCACACTACCTGTGTGACAATTTGTTCTAAATACAGGAGACTGTGTTGATCCTTGGTAGCAGTGTGAGAGCCAGAAAGCAGCACCTAAATCAGAAGAGGACACTGAGACCCAGGGGCGGGCGCAGGTCTGTCAGGGCTGGTGAGGGGGCTTGCTCCCTACACAGCGGGGCCAGGGCTGAGTCCCAAAAGAAGTTTATCCAAAACAAGTCAAACCATCTTAGCCTCAAACTTATGTTTTCAAAAAAGCTCAACCTAGCCAAAGGCAGCAGGGTGATGAAATAAGAATTGTGTCAAAACAACCAGAAACATAAGCACCAGCCCTGTAATATGCAGGAAAGCAGGCCCCAGAGAGAGCGGTCCAGAGGTGAGTGCACCTGCCACTCCGGCAGAGGCCCCGGGTTCTGATCCAGCACCCACCTGGTGGCTCACACTACCTGTAACTCTAGTCT
Organism: Peromyscus maniculatus bairdii; assembly: GCF_049852395.1. NCBI lineage: Eukaryota > Metazoa > Chordata > Mammalia > Rodentia > Cricetidae > Peromyscus > Peromyscus maniculatus. Next base: position 82,928,935 of record NC_134865.1, on the reverse strand, counting down.
TACTGGATCCAACACCCTCTTCTGTCCTCCCTGAGTACCAGGTACACACATGGAACACAGGTATAGATGTAGGCAAACACTCATACACATAAAATAATACTAACAAAAAGCTTTTTTAAAAAAGAAAGAAGCTGCCAGTGGTGGCCCACACCTTTGATCCCAGCACTCAGGAGGCAGAGGCAGGTGGATCTCTGAGTTTGAGGCCAGCCTGGTCTACAGAGTGAGATCCAGGACAGGCAGGGCTACACAACACAGTGAAACCCCATCTCAAAAAGAGAAAGAGATAGAGATAGAGATAGTTAGATAGATAGATAGATAGATAGATAGATAGATAGATAGATAGATAGATAGATAGATAGATAGAATTAGCCCTGCACATCAGGGCACAGGGGACTGTGGTACTCTCAGTTTCCTTTGAGCTATTACAATTTTCAGTTTTCTGGTGGGTTTATAATCTTATATTAATAAAACAAAAACGTCACTTTACAGGACAAGGCCACCCAGTGGCTAAGTATGAAGATGTCTTACTAACAACGCCCTCCCTTGGCTAACTAAGAGCAATGCTTTGCCCCTCAAGATGGCACCTCGTCATTGTTTATCTCCAGGGGCTCCTGAGAACACAGGCCAGAGCTGCTGAGGTAGTCCTGACACATCCTCTTCACCACGTCATACAACTCTTCAAACTCCTTGTACACAGCAGGAAAGACAGGCCTCGCTGCAGGACTTCTCTCAACCTTTGTGAAGGCGAAGATGAGCAGAGTTAGACCGAGACAAGACAGGGACAGCAGAAAATGACCCTGGGGACAGAGGGGCTGAGCGCCTCGCCCCGCGAGTGCTCAGTGGCCAGCGCTTCCTCCACTTCCAAGTGGTACCTATGTACGCCACCACCATGCCCAGCTCTGAGAGGCCAGGCTGGGGGTGGGGTGTCAGAAAACAGACCCTTAGGGTGAAGGCCACAAACCCCGGGACTAGGGTGACCCCACAGGGAGCATACAGTTGGCAAAAAGGTACCTTTAGCTCCTAAGGGACACATTCCCACCGCCTAAGGCCACCATGGTTTTCTCACCCACTTGCTCCCTCACAAAGTTAAAATAGTCATGGGAGTGACAGCGGCTGGCTGAGACACCCACACAGACAGGCTCTGGGACTAGAGCTCTCTTCAGCTCTGTCCTCGGGAAGGAAAATAAACTATTCCAAATGGCCTGGTGCATTCTAAAGTAGGGAGGCTAGCTCAGGGTATGCTCAAGTTAACCTCTAACTTGACATACTACAGCGTCTCACCTTCACCACAAGAAGTTCACACAGGGTCACCACCTGAGCCAGCTGAGGCAGGACCAATTCCAGCAGCTCCTCTCGGCCACACTGCTTGAGAGCCTGCCGAAACAAAGAGTTGGCCATCTTAGACTGGAGTTGGTGTGACTTGGGCAGAAAGATCCCCAGAATCCAGCTGTATGTAGTTTCACACTGTTGCCCAACAACAGAACAGCATGGTCAATTCTGGCTTCAAACACGGTGCCTTACAGGAGAAGCAGCTAACTCCAAGTGCCAGGGGCTCGGGTGCAGAGGAGGGCCACACACACAGCTGCAGAGGAGGGCCACACACACAGCTGCAGAGGAGGAGGGCCACACACACACACAGCTGCAGAGGAGGCCACACACACAGCTGCAGAGGAGGGCCACACACACACACAGCTGCAGAGGAGGGCCACACACACAGCTGCAGAGGAGGGCCACACACACAGCTGCAGAGGAGGACCACACACACACACAGCTGCAGAGGAGGCCACACAGCTGCAGAGGAGGGCCGCACACACAGCTGCAGAGGAGGGCCACACAGCTGCAGAGGAGGGCCACACACACAGCTGCAGAGGAGGGCCACACACACAGCTGCAGAGGAAGGCCACACACACAGCTGCAGAGGAGGGCCACACACACAGCTGCAGACAGCACCCAGGGACTGGCAGGCAGGCAGGTGGGTGGAAAAGCAGCCCATGCTAGGCTGGGAGAGGCCCAAAGACTTAGATTTCCTTCCAGGGGTGGCATATGGAAGGAGGTTATGGTCTGCTAACGGTGGGGTGTTGCTATGTTGCCTAGGTTAGCCTCGAGGTCTAGCCTTAAATGGGCCTCCTGCCTCAGTCCTCTACCAGAGCGCATCAAAGTGCCTGGTTCTGGAAGGAGGTTTTAGGCAGGTGGTGTAGGGAGAGGAGGGGGTGGGTCTGCAGGGGGCACAGCAGCAGGGGCAACAGCAACATAAAAGCAAGAAGGTGAGGCCTTGCTAACAAGGGAGGTGCGGCAGACGGGGACAGAGCCTATCGGGTCCAAGACAGGGATGCGGGCGGGTCAGGGAGAAGAAAGGCAGAGCCAGGGTAGCAGTTAGCCTGTGAGCTCAACACTTGGAAAGATTGAGGTAGAAAGATTGGCAGGGCCAGCCTGGACTCCATAATGGAAGTTTGAGGCCAGCCTGGGCTACACAGTGAACAATGTCTCAAAAAACTAAACAAGGCCGGGTGGTGGTGGCACACACCTTTAATGCCAGCACTTGGGAGGCAGAGTCAGGCGGATCCCTGTGAGTTCAAGGCCAGCCTGGTCTACAGAGTAAGATCCAGGAGCTACACAGAGAAATCCTGTCTCAAAAAAAAAAAAAAAGCAACTAAACAAAAACAAGGAAGAGGAAGGGAAGGAAGGGAGAGGAGGGAAGAGGAGAAAGACAAGAAGAGATGGGGCTTCTAACTGGAGCACCTAGGGGCCCTCCATATCACAAGGCTAGACAGGACACCAGCTGGTGCACTCTCCACCACATGGGAGATGGGGTAGTACACAGCCCACCCAGGTAGAGAGTTTTCTTTCTTTTGGGGTGGGATTGGTTTTGTTAGAGAAAGTATTTCACTATGTAGCCCTGGCTGGCCTTGAAGTGCCAGAGATCTGCCTGCTTTTGCCTCAAGTACTGAGATCAAAGGTGTATGCCCAGCCCCTGGTGAGTTTTCTGATGAGAAATGTGAGGCTCCAGGGAGAGGTCTAGTCAGGAAGTACAAACATGGGAATCTGCAGATTGGAAACACCAGGTATGTGACGTGTGGGGAAGTCATGTGGCCCAGGCCTAGAGAGAGTAATCGGGAGCTGCCAATACCTGAGGGGACCAGAGAAGCTAAAGAAACAACTAATTGGCAGGACAAAAGTCTTCCACTACAGGGCCTGCAGGACAGCTCGGTCCCGCAAGCCTGGCACATGAGTTCCATCCCCAGAACCCGGGCGGAAGTGGAAGCAGAGAGCCAATTCTGTGAAGCTGATCCCATGTACCCACAGTTGTACGTAATGCCTGCACGCACGGACCCACTCTCGCACGCACATGCACTAAATAAGTATGTTTAACTTCAGCCTCCAAAAGCTCTTAGGAAAATACAACCTTGTGGGTTCAGCTCTATGGATGAGCAGGAAGGTCAGTTTATAAGATGTCACCTTGCCATGACTTAAACTCTGGGCAAGTTTTGGATAGCCGTCACCTCTTTAGTGTTAGCTCAGTGAGAACATCCCCCAAGAGGTATGGCCATCTCTGCCCCTACTTCCTGCCAGAGCGGCAGCCATGTCTAGTTTACACACACTGCCCTCCATAACCTCCATAACCAGAGCTGGGCCTCATCCGTTGTGGGCACACAGTTCGTGTACAAATAAATGTGAACTTCTGGGGGTGGGGATTCTCATCTAAGAGAGTCAGAGTGGCCCTGCTCCCGGCAGCCACTCAGCGGTGGGACAGACAGGGTGCTGTCAGGAAGACAGACTCCACCACAGCCGTCTGTGCACAGCTTGGGCCGGCCTCACTGCCCCTGACACCTGGATTCGAGTTCTGGCCTGAAGCCACCCTGAGCAACTTGCTTTCCCGGGGTTTCAGCGGCTCCTCTGTTGGGGTGGGAGACACTGAGATAAACGAGAGGAGGCTGACCGAGTGCTCAGCAGAAACACAGGGAGGGAGTGGAGCCGAGCTGCCTCACAGAAAATGCTCCCTAAATGGTGCTGATGCTGAGGCCATCCACCGACTCCAAAGGTTCCACCTCACGTCTCAACAGTCAATCATCCAACGTTGCCAGGACATGGGAATGGAGCAATGCTGCAACTTTGTAACACCACATGTGCCTAAGGCATGTTCCCGGAAAACCGCTCTCTAGAAAGCCGAGTCTTAACCACTGAGCCATCTCTAGCCCCACGGCCTGGAACTCTCAACCCTCTTGCCTCAGCCTCCCGGGTGCTGGTGTTTCTAGTGTGCCCCGCTACACGAGGCTAGGATGTTGGTTTTTTACTTTTCACTTCAGAAACCTGACAGTGAGCCAGGGATGCTGGCCCAGGCCTGTAAACCAGCACTCAGGAGACTGAAGCAAATAGACGGTGAGATCAAGGCTAGAGGGAGCCTACACATTGTGAGCCTGCCTCCAAACAAACAAGAAACAGGGGAGGCAGGTAGGAAGTTGTGACATAGTGCATCACATGCAGGCTACAAGTACACTGCATCAGAGCACGTTACCTCCCGGAGCTGCGCTTCCCTGGAGATGCTCAGGCCTGAAGGTGCAGCAGGATGGCTGTGGGGTGGGACAGCTCGGCTCTGCTGGAGGTGGGCTGTGCTGGACTCGGCCTGCCTTGCCCAACTTCCATTCCTAGGTTCTAGGTACTTCTGTGGTCTCAGAAGTGCTGAGGGACTTCTACGTTCTGGTTCAGGTACCACTGTCTCTTCAACTTCAGCAGGCGGACTGTTCTAGATAGTGTTGCACACCCAAAAACGAAACAAAAGGAGATTTTGAAAAATCATGCACTATTTCCATCATGCAAACCTTACAGCAAAAAAAAAATGTCCAGTCAAATACAAAGAACTTTCAACACTATTTGTCTTTAGTTAACATTCTTTAACTATAATGATACATTTTAAACTTTCCCAACACGTAGGAGTCAGAGGCCAGGATCTCTGTGAGTTCAAGTTCAGCCTGGTTACATAGTGAGTTCTATGACAGCCAGAGCTACATACATTGTGAGACCCTGTCTGGAAAAACAAAACAAAACAACAACAACAAAAGAATGGAACCCACGGGGCTGGAGGGATGGCTCAGGAGTCAACAGTGCGGCTGCTCTTCCAGAGACCAGAGCTGTAATCCCAGCACGCACGTGGTGGCTCCCAACCATCTGTAACTCCAGTTCCAGGGACCCAATGCCCTCTTGCGACCTCGAAGGACAAAATGTACACACATGGTGTACAAACATACATGCAAGCAAAACACCCATAACACACAAAATAAAATTAATTAAAAAGAGGAAGGAAGGAAGGAAGGAAGGAAGGAAGGAAGGAAGGAAGGAAGGAAGGAAGGAAGGAAGGAAGGAAGGAAGCCACCAGGTGGAAATATTGTAACGGAGTAAGTTGGGAATTTGGCTAGGGAACTGAGCCCAGAAGATGGGTTCAGCTTAGAATTCCGGAATCCCCACTTGCCAGTGCAGTCCCCATTAGCAGAGCCACCACCATGAGGTTCAGCTGGGTTTGGCCCTTTCTGAGTCCTAACTCAAAGAGGAGCAACTATCTCCTATATCATCCTCCTCCTCCTCCTCCTCCTCCTCCTCCTCCTCCTCCTCCTCCTCCTCCTCCTCCTCCGTCTTTTTCTTTCCAATGCTGCCCAGAGCCGAAGTCTGATCTTAAACTTCCTGAGTAACATTCCGGGCTTCCTTCCTGGTTCTCTGAAGCTCCCCTCCACACCCGCAGCCCCCGCGGCTGCCTCATCTCCAGCAGCCTGGCTTTGGTTCCTCTCTCCTCCATCTCCTTAGTTTGCCTTCCCTGGGGTTTCTTTTAAACTCGAGTAAACTGTCTTCAAGCTTTGTTTGTATCAGTTCTTAAATTCTTTATTAATGAGACTAAGACTCCTAAGAGGGGACCTCAGTTTCCCAGAGGGGACCCCAGTTTCCCAGCTATCATGCAATGGCTCTGCTGGGACTCCCGAAGATTCCCATTAACACTTCTTTTCTGCCTTTCAATTGTTTAATTGGCAGGAAAAAAAGTGAACTCATTCCTGCACCCCCCAGACAGCATCAATAGGACATATCTCAAAAAACAAAACCAAGGGGCTGGAGAGATGCCTCAGTGGTTAAGAGCACTGGTCACTCTTCCATAGGACCGGGGCCAATTCCAGGCACCCACACAGCAATTCACAACTGTCTGTAATCCCAGTTCCAGGGCATCCTCACACAGATATACATGCAGGCAAAACCCCAATACACATAAAAAAATAAATAAATCTTTAAACAACAACGACAACAAGTCAGACCTGGTGGCATGTGTCTTTGATCACAGCACTCCAAAGGTAGACCTAAGCAGGCAGATCTCTGTGAGCTCCAGGCCAGCCTGGTCTACATAGTGAGTTCCAAGCCAACCAGGGCTACACAGAGAAACCCTGTCTCAGAAACAAAAACAACAAACAAGAAAGGGCAGGGTAACTTAGGGGAGACAAATAACTGGCCGATTCAGGTTGGTTAGTAGAGCTTGTTAACGTGGAGACCTGTGGTTCAGATTCTCCAGGCAGACAAGCAATCTACAGCTCTCTTCAGGGGTTAGCTTCTGCTCCCCCTGGTCAAGACAGGGCAGGGTGCCTTCCGTCTTCATAAATCTATGTCCTACTTTTGGCAAATGGAGGGAGAGCTTAACAATCCTTCCTATTAGGTATCATCTGCTCTCTAACACCACACCACTGGCCTCCGTCCAACTTGAGAATCAGAATGGCTTTTTTGTTTTGTTTTTTGTTGTTAGTTTTTGAGACAGGATTTCTCTGTGTAGCCCTGGCTATCCTGGAACTTGATCTGCAAACGAGGCCGGCCTTGAACTCACAGAGATCCACCTGTTTCTGCCTCCCAAATGCTGAGATTAAAGGCGTGCACCATCACCCAGCTCAGAGTGGCTTTTCAAAAGTTGAAGCTTTCCAGGGCTGGAAAGATGGCTTAGTGGTTACGAGCATACATAGCCACCAGGCCTGAGTTTGGTTCCCAGGACCCTTATCAGGGGGCGCGCGCGCACACACACACACACACACACACACACGCACGCACGCACGCACGCACGCACGCACGCACGCACGCATGCGCGCACACATGCACACAATTTTAAATCATAACAAGATTGGAGTTTTCCTTCTATGAAAGGCTACAGTGTAGGCTCTGAAGCCAAAAGACTTGGTCTGTCTCCACTTGGGACTGAGACCTAGGAGTGCTGGGCCTGGGCTCGATCAGTCACCCCTCCGGGCCTCACTGCAGTAACTTACGTAGGAGTGCTCATTGAGAAAAACGTGCAGGGCTGGGTGTACGGCACAGGCTTTAATCCCAGCACTGGGGAGGTAGGGGCAGGTGGCTCTCAAAAAGAAAGAAAGAAAAGAAACTACAGGGCCGGGAATGGCCCAGTGGCAGAGCCCCTGCCTGGAAGCCCAAGTCCTTGAGAGCAGTCCTTATCACGAAGACTGACTGGAAGAGGAGGGGAGGGGAGGGGAAGGGGAGACAGAGAGAGGAGGAGCCGTACAATGAATGAGGGAGACTGATACCCTTGGCACAGGGACTGCCCAATGTCTGCACAACACAAATGGTAGCTGGGCTGTTGACCCCGACAACGCCGAAGGCAAGATAACATTTGCAATCCCATCACAAGGCTGTCCCAGGACTCGACCACCAGGCCCCAGAACAGATCTCCTGGGCCCAAATGTTATCTGTCCGGACCCCAAGGTACTAATGTTAAGCAAACTAGCTACCAGCTTCACCCACCTTAGAAGCCCCTGATCCACTGCCGGGAAAGAGGCCACAGCGGGCAGGCACTTCTTCCCACTGTGGATTATGCCCCAAACCTGACCTTTCCCACATTCCTCGGCCACCTGAGTACCAGCCGAGAATGCACTATGACATGTCATACAGATCAGATCTAGACAACCATGGCCATGTTCACCAAATGTTCTCACCTAGCAGGGCCACGGGCAAAAGACACATGCCTCCCATTTGTTCAGCACCAGTGAGACATCCGTGGGTCTGGGACCCTCAGGACGCGGGGCTGGAGCCCCATCTGACACTGTTAACATTTAATTGAAGTGCTGCAGGCCGCAGGAATATATCATAAGAACTCAGCTGGTTATGGCAAAGTCACTACCTGGAGGGATCAGGGAATTCCTCCAGAGGAAGCCAAATCCCAAGGAGTTTTTGGTGTTACTTGGCTTGTTATATATCAGCTGTCTTCTGTTATGAAAATCATGTGTGCCTTCATAGTTTTCCCAATTGACTTTCCCTAAGAAGGGCTAACAGTGTAGACTGATCACTCTCTGGACATACACATTCCAGGTATTTGGAGAACAGCCTCAGGAAAGGCTTTCTCTGGAATCAGATATCTCCCTTAGCCACTTTCAAGGACTACAGGAAACACCACCCAGGTGGGCACCCAACTTCTGAGGACTAACAATGATAACAGCCCACGTGCAAATCTCCTGACTTAAGGTAAATTCCACAAGGAGACATCGCCTAGGAGAGGTGGACGTTAAGTAATAGCTTTACACAATTTAGCTAGGACCCTCCCTTTATGTACCGGGACTTCCAGGGCACAGGTCGGAGAAGAGAAAAGAGAATCGAAGAACTAGATGGGTAAGAACTTGAGAGGAACAAACTGAGATGGGGAAGAACTAGATTGAAGGGCGAGAAGAGAGGACTAGAGGAACGAGTTGGAAGATGAGGAAGAACCAGATGGGGAAGAACAAGATGAGGAAGAGCCAGGTGAGAGAGGAGACGGGAGAGGAGCTGATAGGGGAAAGAACTAGATAGATGAGAACCTAGAAGGGACAGAACTAGATGAAGGAATTAAGATAGAACCTAGAGGTGACAGTAGATAAATATAGAGAAATCAGGCAAGAAGGGAGCTAAACATGAGAGCAGAATAGAAGCTGTGTAGAGAGAGAACCATCACAGAATAATAAAGTGTATGAACTAAGGAGTTTTGTGTACATAGATTCATTTCTTCTCATCAAAGATTAATTATCAGCTGGTTGTAGATTCTTCCCGGACCCTGGGAGGGGACTGTCGAGGGGCTGGACCCCCGTAGATCCCGATATTGAAGGAGGGTGGGGGAAAGCTCAGATAACCGCTCTGTCACCAACAGAAATGTTACCTGCAGGACACGCCTCACTGCCTCCGCCTCTCCCGTGCAGAGAACAGCTCGTGTGGGCAGTGTGGGGGAAGCCAGGCCTCGGGTCTTTGAGTCTATGCACCCCACGGTCAGGCTCCCATTAGCTTTCTCCGACTGCAACATCTCAGGCTCCAGCTGGCCGTGGCCTGGATTGAGTTTAAAATGCCTCGCCAGTCCCCCCTTTCCTATGTACGACTTTTCACAAGTCTGACACTTAAAGGCCTTGGGCCTCAGGGCACAGCCCTCAATGTCAAAGCGCCCCGGCTTCTCCCTCTCTTCTTCCTCCTCGTCCACACTCAGCTCAGAGTAGTCGTCGGAATCTGACAGGTGCCCATCTGCTAGGTCCTCTGTTTTGATGAATTTATAATCTCTGGCTTTATATTTGGGAGGCCGGGATATCCGTCCAGACCGGGTTTTCACCTTTAGAGATTCCTTCAACGTCTCGGTATGTGCTGCGTGCAAGCTGGAAATGAACAGACGTGCTGAACTGGACGAGACGGGTGCTACTGCAGGCGGGGCAGAGGCTGCCGGAGGGCTCAGAGTGACCCCGTGCCCGTGTGCGGCCGGGGGGGCCTTGACTCGCCTCCACGGGACCGGCTGCAGGGCTGGCAGTGGCTTCTGTACGAGCCCCCGAGGGGCAGGAGGTTGAGGGAAGCCTCTGAGGAGGCGCAGCTGTGACCCGGTCCTCCCCAGGGCCTGCACCCTGAGCAGCTGCGGGCTGGAGACACAGAGCCCCAGGCTGGAGCTTCCCTCGGGGAGCTGACTTTGTCTTGCCGTTTTGGGCTGGATGGTGGCCAGAGGGGGCACGGGCCTCTCCTTACGTTTTGCGTCACCAGCTGTCACCTTGAAACAAATGGCTTCAAGTTGCTTAAACACAAAGAGAGCGGGAGAAAGAAAAGAAGTATTACAATTCTCCACATCGGTGCTGCCCCCACCCCCTGCCCCCCCAGCTGTGAGCTACCTAAATCGGGTGCAGAGAGCTGAACTTGGATCCTCTGAAAGAACAGTACACACTCGTAACCACTGAGTCATCTCTCCAGCCCTCCCCTTTTTTTTATTTTTTGGTGTGTGTGTTTGCGTGTGTGTGTGTGTGTGTGTGTGTGTGTGTGTGTGTCTGTGTGTCTGTCTGTCTGAATGTAAGCTTTGTGTTTGCAGGTGCCTGAAACCGCCAGAGGAGATCAGATCCTCTGAAGCTGGAGTTGTTACAGGTGAGCTGCTAACGTGTGATGGGAACAGAACTAGGTCCTCTGGAAGAGCAGAAAACATTCCTAACCACTGAGCCATCCCTCCAGCCTTCTTGACAGTTTTTTTTTTTTTTTAACTTTATAACAGTATCAAAGATGACTGGAGAGATGGCTCAGAGGTTAAGAGCACTGGCTGTTCTTCCAGAGGACCCGGGTTCAATTCCCAGCACCCACATCACAGCTCACAACCATCTGTCACTTCAGTCCCAGGGGATCCAAGCCCACAGACACACAAGCAGGCAAAACACTCATACACATAAAAGAAATTTTAAGAAGAAAAAAATATCATAGTCAAGTATGGCAGTACACATCTTTAATCCCGTAATTCTGGAGGCAGAAGCAAGCAGTTCTCTGTGAATTTCAGGCCTGTCATGGGTACAGTGAGATCCTGTCTCAAAAGATAAAACATGCTAGGCAGTGGTGGCACACGCCTTTAGTCCCAGCACTTGGGAGGCAGAGGCAGGCAGATCTCTGTGAGTTCGAGGCCAGCCTGGTCTACAGAGTGAGCTCCAGGACAGCTAGGCCTGTCTCGAAAAACCATAAATAAATAAATAAATAAATAAATAAATAAATAAATAAATAAATAAATAAATAAATAAATAAATAAAAACTAAATAGTATCTCAATCTGAGAGTGGCGACATACAAACTTGTAACCTCAGCAATCAGGAGAGTGAGGCAGAATTGCCACAGGTTACAGACTGGCCTGGGCTATGTAACAATATGTTATGTATCTATCTTAGCATCAACCATCATGAAAGTAGACAAAGCCATCTCCTGTAGCCTGAGTGCATGTTCAGGACTCAGGAGTTGTTCTTTGGGAATCCATCCTCGTGGATGCACGCAGCTCCAAGAAGTTCATTGTCTCTGAATGCTGAGCTCCTCACCGTCCTGTTGATGGACAGGTGCCTTCTAACCGTTCTATCTTCTGCTCAGAACCTCACTAGTGTGCATTTATTTACATGTGTTTCTCCAGGAACACACACCTACAAGGTTGCAGTTTCAACAGTTTTTGCTGTTGTTTGTTTTAATCCAACAAAAACTCAACTGTTTCTTTGACCCAGTAGTTCACTTTCTGGGTCCCAGGTTTGAGGCAGCGCTGTCTGTGATAGTCAGGCACCTGCCAAAAGGGCTGCCTTCAGCATCACTCCAGAGTGTATACTGAGCACAGTCTATGAGAGCTAGCCATGTGTGTCAGCAATGAGCTGACCGCAAGAGGTCAGGGACAGCAGGAGAGAAGAGGTCCCTGCTCCTGCAGAACAGAATTAACTAGCATTTCTTCCAGAGAGGGTCACCAGCCAGGCCATGAGTTCGTACCCTCGGCACAAATTAAAACCCTGGACTGGTGGCCACTTGTCATGGGAGGCTATCCTGTGCACTGGAGGATACTGGGTGGTGTCCCTGCCTTGACCCACCAGATGCCGGGAGCATCCCCAAGGTTTCTCCAGGGGGTGGGGATGCAGCTCCACTGATCTGAGACCAGCAAACCCTCTTCAGACCCAATCCTCTACCAGTGGGGGGTTGGCCACAGTGTCACACAGGATAGAACTGTCACTGAAGTCAAGCTGGAAAGCCCCTTGTCTGCATGCCTGGTACACTGTTACAAACAGCAGACCCTCTCTGTAATTATGGTGTATGAAGAAGTATATAGAGTAGGTGCAAATGTCCTGTGACCGCCCAATTCCTGGGCTACATTTGACTCAAGGACAGCTAGTTTTACTGTGCACATCTTCCAGAACCATTGCTTGATCCCTTCACTGTACGTCACCCAGAGTATTTCTCCAAGCTCTTGGGATATACCAGACACCATAAGGATGAATGCATACACACACCTTGTTTTAGGGAAACTGGTCGAATTCATTGATCTGATATCCTGACTGACTTAAGATGTGTACCATGTGGGTGGAGCACTTGATACTTTGTGTCTGTTTCATTCAGCTTTGGTCCCTAAATCCCTCTGGCACCCATTTCTAAACATCAGCTAAGTCCTAGTCTCACCCTGGGGTCTCTCTTGCCCTTCCTCATTTCCTGAAGTTCTGTAAGACTGCCTCTCCTGGGACAGATCCCCTAGAGCTGTCTTTTCAAAAGTTTCACTGATGACTCTGAAAGCAGACAGATCGCCAGAAGCAGATAATAATGTCACAGTGATACAACAGAGGCATTAGACAATGTCCCAGAAGAGATCCATCCTCTCTAAGGTACCTTGAAGGTTGCAGTGAATTTTGTCAGGCATGCAAGGCACTTTGGTCTAAGGGAAAACAAACAGATTCATGGAAGCGTGGAGACGTGCACAGGTGTTAGTTGTTGCGGGCCGCAGGAATATATCATAAGAACTCAGCTGGTTATGGCAAAGTCACTACCTGGAGGGATCAGGGAATTCCTCCAGAGGAAGCCAAATCCCAAGGAGTTTTTGGTGTTACTTGGCTTGTTATATATCAGCTGTCTTCTGTTATGAAAATCATGTGTGCCTTCATAGCTTTCCCAATTGACTTTTCCCTAAGAAGGACTAACAGTGTAGACTGAGCACTCTCTGGACATACACATTCCAGGTAATTTGGATAACAGCCTCAGGGAAAGGCTTTCTCTGGAATCAGATATCTCCCTTGGCCACTTTCAAGGACTACAGGAAACACCACCCAGGTGGGCGCCCATTGTTAGTCCCAGGTGGACTAACAATGATAACAGCCCACATGCAAGTCTCCTGATTTACGGTAAATTCCACAAGGAGACACCGCTTAGGAGAGGTGGACGTTAAGTAATAGCTTTACACAATTTAGCTCGGACCCTCCCTTTATATACCGAGACTTCCAGGGACAGGGGGAGAAGAGAAAAGAGAATGGAAGAACTAGATGGGTAAGAACTTGAGAGGAACGAGCTGAGATGGGGAAGAACTAGATTGAAGAGCTAAAAGAGAGGACTAGAGGAACGAGATGGAAGATGAGGAAGAGCCAGATGGGGAAGAACAAGATGAGGAAGAGCCAGATGAGAGAGAAGGAAACGGGAGAGGAGCTGATAGGGGAAAGAACTAGATAGATGAGAACCTAGAAGGGACAGAACTGATAGGGGAAAGAACTAGATAGATAGGGGAAAGAACCTAGAAGGGACAGAACTAGACGAAGGAATTAAGATAGAACTTAGAGGGGACAGTAGATGAATATAGAGAGAAATTAGGCAAGAAAGGAGCTAGACATGAGAACAGAACTGAAGCTGTGTATAAAGGATGTTATGCCAGAGGAATTAAAGCGAATGGACCAAAGAACTCTGCGTGCGTAGACTGATTTACCGACCTTAAAGAATAGATTCTCAGCTGGTTGATAGATCCTTCCGCGGACCCTGGAAAGGAGACTATTAGGGGCTGGACCCCAATAGTCCTCAACAGTTAGTGGAACTGAAGTGTACCTGTAGGGTAGAAGCAGGAAAGGTGGGGACCCGAGTCCCAAAGTACCCCAGAGGAATGTGTCCACTGCCTTGTACTTCTGGGCCACTGTCCCCACAGTGAGCCAGAGTCCTCAGTCCTGGTTATCAGTGAGCCCGACTGTACCCTGGCACAATGCCTCTCCTCTGCTGCCTTTTCAACTGGAACCGAGCCTTGCAAATGTAGTTCAGATAGCGCCTTTCAACACTGCGGCTTTGTGTTCTGAGACAGAAACGACTTCCTCTCTTCTGAATGGATCTTTGTACCCATAGGTTTTGGCCTTGGTTAGATATCATCTGGGTCATACTTCCCTTCCTGCTAGTTCACAGACGCCTTAGGGGCAGAGTTCATATCTGCTTGGCCTTTGGGTTTTCGTGGTACAGTTTAGGCTGGAAGATCATCAACAGAGCAGGCCACCAAGGTACATTACTGCAAGTTCAGCTTGGACCATGTCCATCAGATCAGCTACCAACCACAATTCTATCAAGCCAACCTTGCTTTTATTGGATGGAAATGATATTATCACCTCTTTCCGAAGCTGTCATATCAAATTCAAAGTTGCGGCCATATTTAGCAGTGTGGTGGAAAGGCAGACTCTAGAGTATACCTGCCTGAGAGACCCTGGGCACAGTCACTCAGCCTCTCTTGAGCTGATTCCCCAGGGGCTAGAGATACAGCTCAGTTGGTAGTGTTTGACTAGCCATGGGGTAACCTTGAGTTCAGCGTCCAGCACTGCATAAGCTTGGTGTGTGAGGTATGTCGGGGGGGCACAGGCATTCTGGAGCCTGTTGAGGAAGTATTAGAAATTCAAAGTCAGCCAGGCACGGTGGTGCACACCTTCAATGCCAGCAAGGACGCAGAGGCAGGCAGATCTCTGTGAGTTCGAGGCCCACCTGGGCTACCAAGTGAGTCCCAGGAAAGGCGCAAAGCTACACAGAGAAACCCTGTCTCGAAAAATCAAAAAAAGAAAAAATAGAAATTCAAAGTCAGCCAGGCACAGTGGTGCACACCTTCAATGCCAGCAAGGATGCAGAGGCAGGCGGATCTCTGTGAGTTCGAGGCCCGCCGGGTCTACAGAGCGAGTTCCAGGACAGCCAGGGCTGTTACACAGAGAAACCCTGTCTCAAAAAAATAAAAAAATAAAAATAAAAATCAAAGCCATTATCAGTCACACATCGAATCTGCAGCCAGCCTGAGAAATGAGACCTAATCTCCAACAAACAAACAAAAAGCAAAACACCGTCATGTGGCTGCTGACAACCATGTCACTCAGTGTGGTGCAGAGCGGCACTTGGTGGAGGCTGTAGCAGTCATGTTCCACATTCTGACTTGCCGGACAGGGCCTGTGGGGAAGACATTGCTTCTACAGCAGCACACCAGTCAGGAAGCTTATCTAGGGCGCCATGCTTCCTGCAAACAAGCACACCAATGTCCAAAGAGGTTCGTTCACGCTTCTAGGACGTGCTTCTAGACACAGGTCTCCAGACTTTTTCTTTTCTTTCTTTCTTTTTTTTTTTTTTTCAAGACAGGGTTTCTCTGTGTAGTTTTGGTGCCTGTCCTGGATCTCACTCTGTAGACCAGGCTGGCCTCGAACTCACAGAGATCTGCCTGGCTGGGATTAAAGGCGTGTGCCAGACTTTTTCTTAGATTTATGATGTGTGGGTAGGTCAGGGGACAACTTTGTGGGGTCAGTTCTCTGCTTCCACCTTTTCCTGGGTTCCGGGAATCAAGCTGAGGTTGCCAGGATTGGGCGGTGGCAAGTGTCTTTACCCACTGAGTGAGTGCCTTTACCAAGCTGGGTCATCTTGCTGGTTCAGCTGTCCAAACTTTTTATTTTTTATTTAAATTTAAACTATTTCCTCAACTGACTGTCCTGTCTCGATGACCTACTGGAAGCAAGTCTTTGCAGCCAAAAACTACCTCAAATCCAAACCCATGCTGAGGACTACTGCATTCTACTCTCTACTCTATTTGTTCTGGTGGAAGTAGCTCTCCCTTTTGGCAGTTCTAAAGTCAGATGTGTTTTGTCAATTCCAACATCAGCCGGTAAAACGGACGTGTTTCTACACTTGGCATGGAGTACCTCCAGTTTCAGGAGCTGCCGGGATCCTCCCAGAGCCAGATTCTAGTTCCTACTCTCCCAATAGCCAAACGCTGTGTGCGCAGGGAAGTAAACCCGGGATGTTCGGCAGGACAGTGCCTCTGTGTGTGGATCTGCTACTGTACTGGACAATGTACTGGACTCGGGTTTGCCAAAGTCTACAGCAAACTACTGGAGTGTGTGCTTAAAACTCTGCCCCAGGTCTGGGCTAGCGGCTGCTGCGTTCCGGCAGAGCTCACTATGATGTTTGCTTTTAATCTACTCAGATCTGGGCTCCAGTGTCAGAAAGTCCTCCCTTGTTACCCCCAGCACGTGTCTTATGCTATCCGCTGGGCGTTGAAAGATACGCTGGACTTTAGTGTAGAACCTGCCCTACTACAAGTGCTACATAAACACAAACGCCTCCCAGGAGGCTGGGAGGGGCATGGAGCAGAGGAGGCAGGAGGATGACCCGAAGAGGGCCGGGCGCGCAGGGTGCATCACTGTGCCGTTTCCACGGAGCTGGGTTGGGTATGTCCTAGGTTCCGAACGCCGGCGACACCGGCCACCTCCGAGTCTCTCCACCCCCCGCGGCGCCTCACCTGGGGCGGCAGCAGGCGCGGGGCTCCGGCGCCCGGTCCCCGCTGCAGGGCGGCCTGCTGGGCCGCGTCCCGGAGCCGCTGCGCCGCGTCCTGCAGCACCAAGGGCGGTGGCTGCGCCCGAGTCACCTGCTCCAGGACCCGCCGCAGCTGCTCGGGGTCCAGCGGGGCCACAGGCACGGCGCTGTGGCTCTGGCCCGGAAGAGCCGAGCCACTGCCGCCGCCACTCCCGGGCTCCGGCTCCGCGCCCGCCATGGCGGCCGAAGCGGGGACTCGAACCCGCGTCGCTTGTAGTGGCGGCGCGGAAGTGCGTCACCGGGGAGAGGGCGGGATCTACGAGTGCCCCGCAGGCCAAGACGTCTCCGAGGCTTGGAAGCGGATCCTGTACTTAATTGCTGCCCCCTCGCGGAGGACGCCGCCGGAGGCCTCAAATGGTTCGATCCTCAGATGTCACCAGCTCCATGA
Source organism: Peromyscus maniculatus bairdii (assembly GCF_049852395.1). Lineage (NCBI taxonomy): Eukaryota > Metazoa > Chordata > Mammalia > Rodentia > Cricetidae > Peromyscus > Peromyscus maniculatus. The sequence goes on along the minus strand of NC_134865.1, from coordinate 82,911,967 downwards.
TGATGCCTCGGATCCCGGGTGGAGCTCTTCGGGGTTCCAGAGACCCCGATCCACAGTAACCCCTACTCCTAACGTTCAAACGTCTTCCGAACCCCACTTGATAAATATGGGGTTATAGGCACGCACTACCACGCCTGGTTTTATGCGGCGCGGGAGCTCGAACCATTGCTTTTTGAATGCTAGGACAAACACTCCAAGTTAAGATTTAAATTCGGCTTTTTTCTTTTTAGGACAGGGTCTCCTGCTGTAGCCCTGACTGATCTCGGGCTTGTGGCGATCCTGCTGTCAGCCTTCCGAACACTCGCTGGTCAGTAGCCGTGGGGAGCCGGCTAGTTTGGCTGTGCAGTCCTGAGGTGTTTTTAGAGACCTCTGCTCAACTGGAAATAGTTCAGTACAGGGAAGGATTTCGGGACAAACCAATGTGGAGCACCGCTGAGGTTCATTATGAACAAAGTTTGACATAGATTTAAACGGTCGTGGGAAAGCGAGGTGCTCTGAGGAAGATGGAATATGGTAGGGGGCCTCTCAGGAAGCCCTAACGTCGGCTTACAGGTCTGAGCAGTAGCCATACATAAATTTTTGTGGCTCTCAAGTTACAATCCAAAGGACTGCTCCAGGAAACCTTTCCCCCTCCTCAATAAATGAGTTTAGAGAGTGGCTCTGGGTGACTCCAGAGGGGCCTTTGCTGGGACTGATCAGATAAAACCATGGGTCAGAAGGATTGCACAAAGGGGTGCAATTACTATATAATATTAATATATATTATATATACTATATAATATTTATAATAATAATAAAATGCTGTTGGTTGTTTTTATTTTACACTTCACTCTTTTTTTTTGGGGGGGGGCACCACCTAGCTCCCAAATAAATCACACACAGAGGCTTATTTTAAATAATAACTGCCGGGCCTTAGCTTGACTTATTTCTAGCCAGCTTTTCTTAAATTATCCTATCTTTTGCCTCTGGGCTTTCATCTTTTCTGTTTCTGTATACCTTTCATTATTTCTTACTCCGTGGCTTGCTGTGTAGCTGGGTGGCTGGCTCCTGGAGTCCTCCTCCTTTTTTCTTGTTCCTTGATCCTCTTTTCTCTCTTTTTCTCCTCCTGTTTATCCTCTCTGTCTGCCAGCCCCGGCTGTCCTTTCTTGTGTCTTGGTATTGGCCGTTCAGCTCTTTATTAGACCAATCAGGTGTTTTAAACAAACAACACAGCTTCACAGAATTAAAAAAAAAAATGCAACACAAAGGAATGCAATACATCTTTGCATCATTAAACAAATATCCCACAGCATAAATAAATGTTACTTAAACACATCTTAAAATATTATTCTAATATTATATATATGTATATATGTGTGTATATATATATGTGTGTGTGTGTGTGTGTGTGTGTGTGTGTGTGTGTGTGTGTATAGTCTTGTGATATTCCTAGAAAATTGCAGATTTATACCCGGGAAAGGAAATAGGCAATAATGGGCAATATACACTTAAGCCATATACATGATTTATTACTGTCTTAACATTATAACTTGGGGGGGGGGGTCAAGACAGGGTTTCTCTGTGTAGCTCTGGCTGTCTTAGAACTCCCTCTGTAGACCAGGCTGATCTTGAACTCGGAGATCTGCCTGCCTTTGCTTTGAGTGCTGGGATTAAAGTCGTGTGCCATCACACCCAACTCTTAGCATTATTGTAAACCTTTTTCTATAAAAGGAATATGCTTTCTATGTCAGCAACCTTCACAGTAATTGTTGTCCATTATGCTTGTCTCCTAGTTGGCCAGAGTCTTCCTCCAGACCCCAGGGGGAGGCGCTCTCTTTCCCCTTCCTGTGTCCCCTCAGTGTTACCCTGCCTCATAATGGGATTATAAAGTTCATTTATTTGTTTATTTGCTTTGTTTTGTTTTATGTGTATGGTGTTTTACCTGAGTGTATGTCTGTACACAACTTGTGTTCCTGGTGCCTTCAGAGGCCAAAAGAAAACATGGAATGCCCTGAAACAGGTAGAGATGGCTATGAGCCACCATGTAGGTGCTGGGACTTGAACTCAGGACCTCTGTAAGAGCAGCCAGTGCTCTTAACCACTCACCCACCTCTCCTGCCCCAAAATGTTTGCTTTTTTGTTTTGGTTTGGTTTGGTTTTCGAGACAGGGTTTCTCTGTGTAGTTTTGGTGCCTGTCCGGAACTCGCTCTGTAGACCAGGCTGGCCTTGAACTCACAGAGATCTGCCTGACTCTGCTCCCAAGTGCTGGGATTAAAGGCTTATGCTACCACCGCCTGGCAAATGTTTGCATTTTTAACATTTGTGCTCACAAGCCTCCTAATGTGTTTCCAAGGTGACCCATCCCACACCTACCTGCCACCTAGACTATGCACATCTTGAGGATAAGAATGACATATTGCTCATTGGGTGCCCAACACAAGCTCTGTCCCAGAACACACACTCAAGAGAATGATGGATGGATGGATGGATGGATGTCCTCAGAACTCACACAGATCAGCCTGCTTCTGCCTCTTGAATGCTGGAATTAAAGGCTTGTGCCATTACAGCTGACTTAAAGTATTGTTTTTTAAGGTTTACTCTTGCCAATCAGCCATGGCGCACACCTTTAATCCCAGCACTCGGGAGGCAGAGCCAATCGGATCTCTATGAGTGTGAGGCCAGCTTGCTCTACAGAGTGAGATCCAGAACAGGCATCAAAACTGCATGGAGAAACCCTGTCTCGAAAAACCAAACCAAACCAAAAAAGGTTTACTTTACTTATGTGCTTGTGTCTGTGTAAGCGAATGCCACATGGGAGCAGGTACCGTGGAGGCCAGAAGAAACTATCCGACGCCCTGGAACTAGTGGCTGCCAAGTGTGCTGACATAGGGGCTGGGAACCAAACAGCTTAACAACTTAGCCACCTCTCCAAACTCCCAAGTAAGTTTTACACTGTGGGGCAGTATTCTGAACACCTTCAAATGTGTTTGGAAGGCAGAGGTCTGCCTGTTCCTCCTGATGTCACACAGCACACCCACAACAGAATTCGGTTATCAGAGAGTCAAAGCTACATGTGACAAAACAGCTGTTTCCTTTCTGCACTTAGCAAAAGAGCCAATCCCAGGGCTCTGCTCTTCCAGAGGTCCTGAGTTCAATTCCCAGCAACCACATGGTGGTTCACAACCATCTATATGAGCTCTGGTGCCCTCTTCTGACCTGCAGGCGTACATGCAGGCAGAACACTGTATACATAATAAATAAATAAATAAATAGATCCCCAACTCCCCAGACGGGGTTTCTCAGTGTAGCTTTGTGCCTTTCCTGGATCTCGCTCTGTAGCCCAGGCTGGCCTTGAACTCACAAAGATCCGCCTGGCTCTGCTTCCCAAGTGCTGGGGTTAAAGGCATGTGCCAAATGAATAGATCTTAAAAAAAAAAAAAAAAGACAGCCAATCCCTTCACCATCTCCCAGTCCACTTCCATGTTCCCCACAGAAAAGTCATGCCGAAAACCCAGTCCAAAGGGCTGGGACACAGCTTCGAAGAGGGTTTACTGGGCACTAGCAGGGCCTAGCTTCAGACCTAGCTCTAAACATGAAAACCAAAGGCTGAGCTTGTCACTGCTTAGTTCCCGCAGTATCACAGCCACAAAACACACGCTAGAGGGGCCCAACCCAAGGCTCTGTGCAGACAGGCCATAGAGGGATCATGTCCCACCCCCCACGGTGAGAGGCAGTGGTCAGATGAAGGTAAATCGGACAGCAAACTTCAGATCTAGTCTCAGTGCCCAGCCCCATTCGCTACTGGGTCTAACCAAGTACCAGGAACGTCTATCCTGCGTGACGTGTGCGAGCACCTATTCCTGGCGCCAGCAGTCCATTTCTTTTAATTTTGTCTGCAATAGCAACAGTCCCACCCACTAGTGTGGGATCCACAGCTCTGACTCCATCTGAAGCCCTTACCAAGACCTTAATCTCTGTGCACTCGACCTGCCCTTATCTAGTTCGGGGTTCAACCCTTGAGAAAGGGATGGAGCGGCCAGGTGGAGCGGTCCCTGCCTGTAGCCTCAGCTCTCAGGCCGTGGGGGCAGGAGAATCTTATTTTTAAGGTGAGCCTGGGCTACGGAAAACAAAATCCACCACCCTGTACCCACAAAGGAGCCCAAAGGTGGTTTTTGTTAAACTAAACCTCGCTGACCGACCCAGAGACTAGAGCATTTCGTGAGAAATTTGTTAACTGTCCTCTGCCTCCGAATTCAGAACCAAGAGGAAGAAGTGTGGAGTCGAAAATCTCTGGCAGGAGGGAGACAGAGACAAGCGAAGGTTTCTGAAAACCCTGCAGCAGGGGACCGTCCAGCGCGTGCAGTCGGCTTGCGGGGAATACCTGCGAAACGCGTTGTCTTGACCTGCATTTTCAGCCTGAAGAACTCCACGAACACTGAGATCCACTCGAGGCCACCGGTCTTCACTGAACAGCATCGCCAGAGGAGCCGGAGCCGGGCTTAAAACCGCAAAATTTTGAATGCTTAACCGATAATGTCCTAAAGGGCTTGCAAGAAACTTCTGCGGCGGGGGATAAGGAGCAGCAGGAACTTCTGTGATGCATAGGCTGCCCAGGAAGAGGACGCAGACAACTTTCAGAGTTGAGAAAAGCAGTCTCTTCCATTTTCTTGTGAAAAAAGACGAGCTCGCTGGCCCGTACGGGGATCGAACCCGCGACCTTGGCGTTATTAGCACCACGCTCTAACCAACTGAGCTAACCGGCCAGACCGGAGCGGTCTTGTCTCAGATCGCCTACAAGGTTTTTCAGACGCCCTGTACCCAGCTGTCTGGCTCCTCCTCCTCTCCTGAGTTCCAAGAACCAGGCTCTCTCCCACGCGCTCCCGCCTCCCCCGAGCTCTTTCTCTGTGCTTTACCCCTTGACCAGATGGAAAAACCGTCACCCAGGGCTCCAGAGGAGGCGGCCGACCACAGAGAACCCAGACTTCAGGAAAATGCCAGTTGCCTGTCCAAGGCCTGACTCCGCAGTTAACAAAGCTTTGAAATATTCCAGGTCAGAGTTCCGAAAATCTCTGCAGCTAGAAACCAGTATACTAACGCCTTTACTATGGCTAAATCAAACTTAGAACACGGAAATCCAGGCAAAAAGTAAAGAACCTCCCAACTTCCCAGCATCCAGTCGCCAGCCGCAGCTGGAATCTTGGCTTCCTTCCTGCGGATCTGAATCCTGTGAGCGCTCTTTCTTTTTCTTCCTTCCTTCCTTCTTCCTTCCTTCCCTTCTTTCTTTCCTTTTCTCTTTCTTTCTTTTCTTTCTTCTCTTTCTTTCTTTCTTTCTTTCTTTCTTTCTTTCTTTCTTTCTCTCTCTCTCTCTCTCTCTCTCTCTCTCTCTCTCTCTCTCCCTCCCTCTCTCCCTTCCTCCCTTCCTTCCTCTCTCTTTTTCTCCCCCTCTCTCTTTCCTTTCCTCCTTCCCTCCCTCCCTTATTCCTCCCTCCCGCCCTCCTTTCTTTCTTTTTCTGAGTTTGATCATTTATTTGTTACTCTTAAAGACTTATTTTTGACTGGACTCAGAAGAAGAAGGAGAAGGAGGAGGAGGAGGAGGAGGAGGAGGAGGAGGAGGAGGAGGAGGAGGAGGAGAAGAAGAAGAAGAAGAAGAAGAAGAAGAAGAAGAAGAAGAAGAAGAAGAAGAAGAAGAAGAAGAAGAAGAAGAAGAAAAAGAAGAAGAAGAAGAAGAAGCTGCTGCTCTTAGCGAGGGCAGCCTACGTCTCTTGCAAATCTGTTCCTGGAGTTTCTCTTCGGGTTCCTTCATTCTCTTGGCCAAAAGTTTAGCGTATTCGGCAGCCTCTTCGTTCTCTCTCATGCCTGTATGAAGCTTGCGTTCATTGTGCCCTGAGTTTCTGACAGCTGGTGGCTGGGAAGATATGCAGCTTCATCTTGACAGGGCCTGACATTCACATCTAGCTTTCTTTCAACTCGCGGCAATTTCTCCCGACTCAGCTTTCCGAATACTGAGATTACAGGCTCGAAAATGCCCTTATAAATCGTTCCTAAGCACAGTAATTCACATGCTTGAGTGAATAGGACATAAGCTTTTCTCAAAAACAAAACGAACAGAAGACCGAGCCACCACCCTGGCATTTTAGCGTAAACTCGGGCGACACCACGGACTTAGACTAAAATGGTAACTACTTTGTGTCTGGTAAACAATCACTTCACAGATTCCTCTAAAACCCGACTCAGGTGTCTCACTCGTCGGGCAGAGGCGGGAGGTTCGATGTTAGTTCCGGACAGAACCTGTCTCTGCAAGCTAGTAAATAACTTAGCTGGCCTAGGCCCCCGGCATGTGCGAAGTGGAGGCAGGGGGATCAAGAGTTCAAGGTGGTGCAGTCGAGTTCGAGACCACGTGAGTTTTGCGCTTCCCTTTACCCCAGACGTCCGCAAGACTCCTGCAGGCTTCCCTACGCCGGTTTGTACAGTCTCTGCCCCACCTCCAGGTGTTTGTTTATACCGTGAATCGTCTCCCACCATCACGTCGTGCTCCCCAGAAGGCCGCAGCCAAGCGGACCTCAGCAGACACTGGTAGTTGGAGCCCGGTCCGAACCTGGCGGGGAGGTGGAGGCACTAAGCACCCAGGCGCACAGGGCTCCCCGAGGCCTCGACACGGCCAGGCGCAGTGACTAATAGTGGACGCTAGGGGGCACCCGAGACCCACGGAACTCAAGCCATTAAATGGCTAAATAAAGAGCACTGAATATTAAGTTTTCATAAAGGGTGGATGTGTCTCTTTATATGCAGCATTTTAAATAGACCACTTTCTGAATTTTTACTTGTTCGCTTTTTTGAGAGTATCATATAACCCAGGCTAGCCTCATAGCTGAGAATGGCACTGAACTTTCTCTCGTTTCCATCCCCCAGTGGCTGGGAATATAGGCGCTCACTGCCGCGGCCGAGTATTTTTATGCCGTGCTGTGCTGGGGGCTGGGCTATGCCCAGGGCTTCAGGCGGGCTAAACAAACTACGAAATGAGCGCACCTCCAGGCGTTTATTTCTTCCTGGTAGAAGTTTTTGTGTTGTTCTGCTTTTCCGTTGCTTAGTGTTCTACATGAGAGTCACTGATTGGATTGTTGAATTCCTTTTTTAAAACAGTCGAAGGCATGAGATCAGAGAGCAGTTGTATTATTTTGTTTGTCTGTTGCTCCTAGTTGGAGACTCCCTTCCAGAGCGTCCTGCTGTAATCTGGGCTGGCTCTTCTCCACGCCCGCTGCCCAGCTCATCTCCCCATCTCCCCGGCATGCTTTGAATCCCTTTCCTCCTGGCCTGGGTTGGATCTCCTTCCGTCCACCCCAGGGTTTTGCCTCCCTCACTTACTTTTAGTTCGGACTCTGGACATTCGTCATCCATTGGTGGCTCCTGGAAAGTGTTGAGTCCTCCTGGCCTGTGTGATTTTGCTTTTGTCCCCACCGGACCAATAACTGGAGAACTGCAGACTAGTAACCACTGTCCCTCAGCAATCAGAAGGCCACACTCTCTGCCTTTTATTCGGGGTGTTCAAAGTCATGCCGCAGCGCAACCTTTGGGAGGTGACCAGCTCTGCTCCTTAACGTGTCACCTTCGGCACTGCTTTGTCACGGTCTGTACGTTGATATGGAGCGCTTGAATTCTTTTCTCTCTGGAGTGGCTAGTGATCAGACTCAGGACCTTGCACATGCTGAGCCTGTGCCCAACCACCGAGTTACAGCTTGGCCATGCCTTTGTCTTTTATCTTTCTATTTACATTTTACATTCTATTACAGACACAAAGGGTTCAGAACATCTTCCCTATAGAGACTGGACTCCTGCTTGTTAATTCTGGAATGGGGGTAGGGAGAGAAATGGAATAGAAAATGGGAAATCAGAATTTAAATGTTTCATTGCACAACATGTGCTGTATCAAAACTGTTAGAGAATAAAAAAGAAAAGAAGAGAAACAGAAGGGCTTTTCAGATGTCGCTTCTAATTTGCTAAAACAAATCAGTGTTCCAGGGACCGATTTGAAACACATCCCTCCCTAAAATATGCACATGGTTGGAAGGCTTTTTGCACAATTTCTTCTGAATGTAACAAAAGGAAAAAAAAAAAAAAAGCACAGGCAGTTGGAAGCCATGGACTGCTATCTGAGCTCAGGGGGCCACCAGCAGGTGACCTTGATAAAGCCCTTTGACACTCTGGGTCTCCAACAACAGGATTTATAGCTTCTGCAGCCCAGGTCAGCAAAGCGCTTCTCTGATTTACCGGTTTAATTGGCTCAAAGGGTAAAGTTTGTCCTGCATCCTCAGCACTCGCTTGAAATCAGGCTTGCCCCTAGACAGACAAGCATGTCCGAGAGGTGACAGGTGCCGGAGCTCCCTGGTTTGGATAAACGTTTATTGAGCTCTTGCTGTGTCACAGACCCTGTCAGGCCTCAGGCAAAGCCAGCCAGAAACTGGGTAGAGCACCGGAGACATCTCCCTTAGTCTGCACTGCAGCCCCTTGGGTGAGGATTTTTTCAACCTCACCTTACAGTAACAAGAATTTAGGGGGCTGGGTGTGGTGGCGCACGCCTTTAATGCCAGCACTCGGAAGGCAGAGGCAGGAGGATCTCTGAGTTCGAGGCCAGCCTGGTGGTGTACAGAATGAGTTCCTGGACAGCCAGAGCTACAGAGAAACCCTGTCTCGAAAAACAAAAATAAATCCAAAAATAGATACCTCCCCCCCCCCAAAAAAAAACCCTTAGGGATCTTGACCACGCTGCTTTTCATTATATCCCCAGTGTCTGCAACAGTGCTTGCAGCAAAACAAATGTTTGCTGAAAAAGTGAAACTTACAAGTTACATAACAGTCGCCATATACCCGGCTGGTAGCTGCTCAGCTGTAGGTGTTGCTACAGAACCGGCGCCAAGCGGTGTTGCAGTCACTTAAGGCTCAAGGACATTGTTCGCGCATCAGGTTCCACACCGCTACATTCTCAGGAGAGCCGGGACGAGCCAGCCCCACCAAAGCCGCCTACTCACTAAGGTAAGCAAGGGTGCTTCAGTTTAAAGCAGCGAGGGGCGTTGCTTAGCGACCAGAGGCGGCAGCCCGCACCGCGCGTGAGCGAACCGGCAGGCGCTTGGCTTCTCTTTTGCGCATGCGTGGGCGGCTGCCTCAGCAACACGCTCGCGTCCCCGGCCCCGCCGGGGGCGGGGGGGGCGGGGGGGGCGGGGAGAGACTGACGGTTGCTAGGGCGACAGGAATACAATATGGCGGCCGGGTCCTAACGCTCTCCAGGCAGAGACCACCGGGAAGGTCCACGAGCAGGAAGCCGCCTCAGGAAAGCCGAAGGCCGGTACCACGGTCTCCTCGTTTCCCTTCGGCCCGGGGCAGACCAGGGGCTGTCGCCGTCATCCACGTTCAGGATGAAGAGTGAGTGGGGCCGGGGAAGGGCCGAGGGTCCCCGGGGCCTGCGCGGCGGCTCCGCCGCGGGGTGAGTCCGGCTCCGGCACCTCGGGGAGTCTGGGGAGTTGAGTGCGATTTCATTCATCCGTTCTTCACTCGTTCGTCCGTCCGTCCGTCCGTCTGTATGTGAGATCGCACCTAAACCCAAACATTCGGCTGTGGGCTCTGAGCGCCCACAGTGTGGCCCCCGGCCCTTTAGGGACAGCGGCAAAGCCCGGCTGTGAGTCTTACTTTTTGAAGCAGCCGTTCAGTGCAATTTAAAACGGTCGCTTAGAAGTTGGGAATTGAGGCAGTCATTCTAGAAAATAGAAGGACTGAAAAAAAAAATGGACTTATTGTTGGGTTTGTGGGTAACTTACCTTGGGACGGCAGTTTGTTTTCACAGCCGTACAGTTCGGACTGCCTTTTACAGCTGCCTGTAGCCGGAGGTGCAGGAAAATCGCAGTTCCTTTTGCTGTTAAGATTAGATTATGTGTAGTTACCATATTAAGTTTACATTACATTTTGATTGCCATGCAGTAATTTCTATGTTACCGTAATTTAGATAACATTAAAAAAAAAATAAGTGATCTCATTCACCCTCCATCAGGCATTTTCATTTCTTCTGTCCAGTAGTATTTATGTGGTTATCACTTCTATTTGGGGGGTTTTCTTTGAGAGCAGAATCTCATTTAGCCCAGGCTGGCCTTGAGCTAGATACAGCTCAGACTGGCTTTGAACTCCTGGCCCTCCTGCCTCCGTATTTCAGGCACTGGCATTACAGGCTCTGCTACCACGTCGTCCAGCATGTTTATCATTTTCACTAATGCCTCACACAGCTGCAGTTAAAATGCACAGCCTACAAACATCTTTACATGTTTACTTAGTACTGCACACTAATAGACACATGTTATTCTCTATTTATCTTTTCCTCCCCAAGTGTTTCATTTTCAAATATGCAGAAGAATTAGAAGGGTACCCTGCATATTCCCACCTCTTTCATTATTTTGTCTTGTTTTGTGCACTCATTTTGCTCTGGTGTTCTTTGTTTATTGACATTTGTTTCTTTCCACCGAGTTATTTGTAGACATCATGACATTTCACCACTACTAATTCAGCAAGTATCTACCTAAGGGCCAGGGACTCGATCGAGGCTAGGGAGGTGGCTCACCGGATAAAGTGCTCGCTTTACCAGTATGAGAACCTGAGTTCCGTCCCTTCCGACCCCCGGAAAGCCAGAGGCAATGGCGCCTATCTGCAATCCCTGTACTCTTCAGCAAGATGGGAGGTGGACACGGAGAATTCCTGGGAGCTCAAGGGCCTTTGCTTTGGCTACTCCGAAGCAAACAAGAGACTCTGTTTCAAACAAGGTGGAAAGTGAAGCCCAAAACCCAAGGTTGGAACATTCACCTCCCTCACAAAACAAGGCCATTCTACACAGTCACATGTTGCCATATTGACACATACACATACACACATTTTTCCATGTGCAGATGTATTTAGGAAATGTGACTGCAGTACAACTGTTATTTAATATACAGTTCCTATTTCAGTCTTTTCAGTTAACTTAGTAATGTCCATTGTAGTTATTTTGTTTCCAGAATCCAGTCAGAAACACAAATTCTATTTTGGTGTCACATTTCTCTGGTTTCCAAATTTGGATTCATCTGATGGTTTTCTCATGATTAGCTGTAGTTTAATTAAGTACTCTTGTAAGTGGTCGGTCAGGTGATAGGTCACCTTCCCAGGGTTTCCCACCAGAGTGGCTGGTGTCAGCTTATTATGTTTTACTGGTTAGAAGTGATCGTTGGTCACTCTGCTGACCCACCTTTGCCCTTGGATCCTTTGTGCTCCAGTCTCGAGAGGCAAACACTCTCACTGTGTCCTGTGTGTGTTTGTTTACATATGTGTGTATCAGTCCCTCACACTGATTCATACTGAGTGTAGTTTTAACTTTTCTGCTCTTAGTGTTGTTGTTGTTTGAGACACCCTGGCTGGCCTAGAACTCACTGTGTAGACCAAGCTAGCCTCAAAGTTGGGGCAATCCTTCTTCCTTTGTCTTCTGAGTGCTGGAATTATAGTCTTGTGCCACTGAATCCCTCCCTTTAAGAAAGATTACTGCTGGACAGTGGTGGCGCACGCCTTTAATCCCAGCTCTTGGGAGGCAGAGGCAGGTGGATCTCTGTGAGTTCGAGGCCAGCCTGATCTACAAAGCAGATGCCAGGACAGTCAAGACTGTTAAACAGAAACCCTGTCTCAAAAAAAAAAAAAAAAAAAAAAAAAAAAGAAAGAGGAAGAAAGATTACCTTCATACACTCAGAGGCAGAGGCAGGTGGATCTCTGTGAGTTTGAGGCCAGCCTGGTCTACATAGCAAGTTCCAGGGCAGCCAGGGCTACATACTAGAAAGTCACTGCCTCAAAAACCAAAATCTTATGCAGTAGTGTGTGCCTGTAATCCCAGCATGCTTACCGTGGGATTGGGGGCAGATATAGGATGTTCTCAAAAAGCTTGTGGGCCAGGCATATGCAGTAGTAAACACAAGACCTTGTCATAGATTTTGCTACTGTTATGAATCGTAATATAAATATCTGATATGTAGGATATCTGATATTTGACCCCCAAATGGGTCACAACCAACAGGTTGATAACCACTGTTCTAATACAATACAGTCCAAAAATAATACTAATACTCATGTGCTGAGAAATGATGGTAGGAAAATATTAAAAGTCTTTGCTTTCTGTAACCAATCCATTGTATTCCCGTACAAGCAGGAATCTTTGTAAATTTAGTAAGGACACAGCAGTTGAACATACAGGGTATTTGAGGTTCGGTGGCACTGTGATTTATGATGGCCTTCTCTGAGCTGCGCACATGTTGTGTGCTCCATCCCAAGGCTGCACTGAAGTGGTAGGATGCAGCATGGCTAGGTGCAGGAAGCATCTCAGCTTTATTCTGGGTTTGATTTTGATCACTGGTGGTCATTGTGTGTTCAGAAACCTTCCCCCACCCCAGAAACTTTTAACTGTGGCCAAACTTTTGGTGACACTCACGTTTAGTCAGTTTTTCTGTCCTTTGCCTTGTGCATCGTTTGCATAGTGATTAGCAAGGTGTTCCAGGGTGAATTTAAGAGCATGGGCTCTGGAGCTAGGTAGGTGCTGCAGCCTGGCATAGAGCGAGGCAGACACTGCACACAGGAGCTGGGTGCTCACTGCAGCCAGGAGCTGGGTGCTCACTGCAGCCAGGAGCTGGGTGCTCACTGCAGCCAGGAGCTGGGTGCTCACTGCAGCCAGGAGCTGGGTGCTCACTGCAGCCAGGAGCTGGGTGCTCACTGCAGCCTGGCATAGAGCTAGGCAGACACTGCAGCCAGGAGCTGGGTGCTCACTGCAGCCTGGCATAGAGCTAGGCAGACACTGCAGCCAGGAGCTGGGTGCTCACTGCAGCCAGGAGCTGGGTGCTCACTGCAGCCAGGCATGGAGCTAAGTGGACATGGCGGCCTCAGGCCCATTACTGACCTTTCTTACCTGGCTTTCTTCATGGCTGTAGTGTCCGTCTCAGAATAAATCACTCAGAATAAATCTGCTAGGGATCAAACCTGGGTCCTCTGGAGGAACAATAAGGGCTCTTAACTGCCATCTCTCCGGCCTCCTCAGCTCTCATCTTTAAACAGGTATAGTAACAACTGTCTCCAGGGGTAGTAACAGCCACGAGAGGATCTGTTCAAGGTTCAGATGAGATGCTCTATTTGTCATGGCACTGTGTCTGATGCATGGAAATTAGGAGTGAATACCTTGCTGTCCCAGTAGATGGAAGACAGGGACATGAGAGAGGAAAGAATCAAAGTATCAGTTCCTTACTTTGAAAAATTTTGTCTTTAATCTAATTGGAATCCTCATTTTTTCCCTGTCTGGAATATTTATTTGTTTGATTGCTTATGTTTTTTAACACAGGGTTTCTTTGTATAGCTTTGACTGTCCTAGAATTCGCTCTGTAGACCAGGCTAGCCTTGAACTCACAGATATCCACTGAGATCAAAGGCTTGTGCCACCACCACCCAGCCTGTCTGAACTTTTTAATGGATTATTTAGACATACTTAAAAAAAGCAAAATTACACACACTAAAGGGTGATAATGATTTGCTATTCTATCAGAGATTTGTTTTTTAAAGAAGAAAACAGCTTATTCAGTGCACTCTGAAAAAAGCTGCTGGCATGCTTGCTCACCAGGGAGATTTACAAACTGCCACCGTCACTGCACTGAGGCTTAGGCCGTCTCCTTTTAAATGTCAGTGCTTTCCGAGAGGTTGCAAGGTGTCTCAAACCAACCCTTTCATTTTCTCCTAGTGTGCACATACCTTCTGTTTTTATAAACAGATCCACCAGTACCAGCTTTTGAAATAAAAACAGACGGAAGCAATGCTGGCTTTGTAATAAATTCAACCAGTGCCTTTTCAGTTGGTTCCAGGGTCCTCCCTACTTGACCCAATTGGTCCTGTTTAACATTCTTAAAGTGCATCAGTTTTCCGAGTGTATATACACATTTGTAATAGAGATTTTCTTGGGGGCAGCAGGGTTACCAGTGCCATGCATTTCTAGTAGCAGACTGCCTGAGTTAGTGAATGTGGTTTAAATTGAAGTGGTTATTAGTTTTTGAATAATTTTGTGTTTTTGCTGTGTTTGGTAATCCAGGTCACAATATTGCTCACTACAGAAAGAATTACTTAGCTACAGCCCTTTTTGTTGAAAGTCCTGATCTAGTTTTAGTAGTGTGGTTTAAACTACTAATCTCCCAAGAAGATTCGGACGGGCAGACTTGCTCTTTCCTATAAACTCTAGCTGTGCTCCACAGTTAACCTCTTCAGCCTTCTCACCAGACTGCAGCTGTTTGGACTGGTGGGCATGACCTGCCCCGCGGATCACTGCCAGCCTCGTGTGAATGAAAGCGTTACACTCAACACCTCAGGTTTCACAAAAAACTGCTTTGACCTCTACTTTTCAAGTGTTAATAGGTTTGGATTCCACATATACAGATTTAATTTAACAAGAATGAATAGAATTTTAATTGGCCCTAATGGACTCCTATCGGCCATGGTCTACTTTTTCCTGTCCTTGGCACCTGTTTTTCCCACCAGATAGCTGCTTATTCCTATTAGCGTGGGACGGGACGCTATTTCATTCCCAATAGCAGAGCTCCGTACCCTCCTGCCCAGCTCTGCCTTGTGCCTTCCATGCAGGCCATGCTTTCTAAAGGCCTGTGAAATAGGCCAGATTCCCTTGTCAAGAAAGGTGCTTTTCCTGGGTGTTTTCCCAGAGGGCTTCCTTTGCTTTTTCTCTCCCTACCTGTCATTCTTGTTTTATACCCCAGGCTTTCTGTCTGCCAGCAGAGCCGGGGTAAACAAGTGACCCTTTATCTGTCCCAGCCATCAGTGGGGGAGCAGGTTCAGTTTGTTGCCGGTTCGATGGTCTGGAGCCAGCCAGGGTGCTGGCACACTCTGAGTTTGTGTGCTTAACCATTTTAAAGTTCACAGTTGACCTATTTTCTTCATTTTCAAAGCAAGCCTGCTCAGTTTACTTGTGGTGAAACACATTGGAATGTCTAGTGTCAGATTCCTCCTCCTCCTCCTCCTCTAAAGTTGACCTCTCATCTACAGCCTGCCCACAGACGACCTCTGCATTGATCTCACCTGTAAGACAGTTCATTTATTTTCAGTCTGTGCTTACCAGCAGGTTCCTTGTTTTCTTAAAGGTTTTGAATGCCCATCTTTACAACACTTGAGATAAATAGATTCATTGTGAGCATTGAACAATATAGAAAAGGGGAGGAAGATCAGACTCACCTTTATTCCTCCCTAGGTACAAATGGAAAACAGGAGGTTTTTGCATTCAGTTTTTTTTCTATGCACACGTATGGGTGTTTATTACCATTTTTTTTCTTTTTCTTTCTTTCTTTCTTCCTTTTTTTTTTTTTTTTTTTTTTGGTTTTTCGAGACAGGGTTTCCCTGTGTAGTTTTCGTGCTTGTCCTGGATCTCGCTCTGTAGACCAGGCTGGCCTCGAACTCACGGAGATTCCCGCCTGGCTCTGCCTCCCAAGTGCTGGGATTTAAGGCGTGCGCCACCACTGCCCTGCCTATTGCCATTCTTTTATTTTACTTGACATCATGTCTACACATTTTCCCATATTTCTAATTATTAGTTGAAAGTACAGTTAGCAAAATATAATATTTCAACTTAATGGCTGCTCCATAAAACCTCCTTAATAATAGGAGATGATCTTAGAAGTTTCTAGTCTAGTTTTGCCATTGTGACATATGACAGCCGTATTTGTCTCAAAATGTTCATCTGTTAGGATGTCTCCCGAGAGTGGAAACTAGGAATTATGGAAGTGTGGACTCTCTTACAGGTACTGTGTGCTTAGTGTGGAGTGCTCACATGGGCAGAAGTGAGTCCGCAGAATGCAGAAGCAGGTTGTATTTCCCTGTCCCCAGGAAGCACATGGGAGGGAGGAGGATATCTCTGGGGTGCTGCTATTCACTGCCACGTTGGTGTCCCCATCAGTTGTGGCATGCCCTAGATTGAACACGTGTTTGTAGGACATCTTTGCAGATGTCCTACTCTTTCTCTTACATTTGATTTGTTCAAAATCATCAATATCCAGTCCCAGGGGATCCAACAGTGTCTTCTGGCCTCTGTGGACACCAGACATGCATGTGGTGCACAGACATACATGCAGACAAAACACCCATACACATAACAATTTTTTTTTGAGACAAGATTTCTCTGTGTAGCCTTGACTGTCCTGAAACTCGCTATGTAGACCAGGCTAGCCTCAAACTCGCACAGATCTGTCTACCTCTGCCTCCCAAGTACTAGGATTAAAGGTGTGCACCACCACCACCCAGCAATTAACATTATTAAACAATGCAAAAAGCAGCAACAACAGAAATAATTTCAAGCCAGACCTGATGGTTCACAGGTTTAATCACAGCACTACATAAAGAGATCCTGTCTTGCCGGGCGTTGGTGGCGCACGCCTTTAATCCCAGCACTCGGGAGGCAGAGGCAGGCGGATCTCTGTGAGTTCGAGGCCAGCCTGGTCTACCAAGTGAGATCCAGGAAAGGCGCAAAGCTATACAAGAGAAACCCTGTCTCGGAAAACCAAAAAAAAAAAAAAAAAGAGATCCTGTCTTAGAAAACAAACAGAAAAATAAGTTTGACCAAGGATGCAATTGTGCACGCATGCAAGTGTGATAAGGATGCCTCCTTCAGGGCTGCCCCAGGTCCAGGCTGCTTTGTGTGGATGCAGCCTAGGTCTGAAGGCCGAGGCTGGCTTAGCCAGGCTTGGTGAGGCTGGGTCCCACGGTTGCTTCTGCTCTGCACCCCGTCCATGCTGTCTGTTAGATAGACCCAGCTCTCCACCTTGTCTTCCTCCTAGCTTCTTCCTCTGCTTCTCATTCACAGGAGCTGCCTTGAAGCTCTGCCACTGGGGTGGTAACTTTCTTCCCACCATGTTTGCTCATGGGGTTTTGTCTTTTGTGGTACCAAAGATGGAACTCAGGGCCCCCACACTAGGTAAGCACTCTCCCACAGAGCCATTTCCCAGCCCTACTGAGAAGGCTCTTGGCCTGCCCTTTGCCCAAAGGTCTTGTGTTGTTCAGCTCTCTATGGCCCCATGTGGGAACACCAAAATGTTGTTGTTTTGGCTCTTTTGAGGGGCCCTCCACCCAGCTCCCAAATAAATCACACACGGAGGCTTATTCTTAATTATAAATGCTCGGCCTTAGTTTGACTTGTTTCTAGCCAGCTTTTCTAATTTTAAATTAACCTGTCTATCTTTTGCCTCTGGGCTTTTCCTTTTCTATTCCTGTATACCTTTCTTTGTTTCTTACTTGGTGGCTTGCTATGTAGTTGGGTGGCTGGCCCCTGATGTCCTCCTCTCCTTGTTCTCTCCTTCCTTCTCTCTTTCTTCCAGATTTCTCCCATTTCTTCTCTCTGTCTGCCTGCCCTGCCTATCCTTTCTCCTGCCTCACCATTGACCGTTCTTTATTAGACCATCAGGTGTGTTACACAGGCACAGGAACCCAGCTTCACAGAGTTAAACAAATGCAACATAAACAAAAGTAACACCCCTTAAACAGTATTCTCCAGCAGTCTTGTAGTCTTGGTCTCCTGTTTGGTCTGTAGAAACTGTTCCTGCCCAGTGGGACTTGTGCTTTCAGCATGTTCCCATCCCTTCATTGCTGCTTGGAAAGCAGTGATTCTTGCCTGTGCCTGCCTTTGCCTGTGGACACTGGTTGAGGACTGGCAGCGGAGACTACAGTCAGCCCTTCACTGCCTGCCTGCTGGGGTCCCTGTGCCTGTAGGGCTTGTTCACAGGCACACTCCACTCTAAGGTCCACACTTGCTGTTAGTCGGGAAACTCTAGCTCAATATTTAAAGCAGATCAGAGGCCTACAGACCATTGCCAGGCATGGGGGCAGTGGGGGCAGCAGTGGCGGCTGCAAAGCCGGGGGCAGATGCTGACAGCTTTCAGAACATTAGGCCAGTGAGAATGTGAGGAAACTGCGGCTGTGGCCGGCCGGCAGAGGGGCTGGGTACGCAGTAGGACCAGGGCGGGTGAATTTCAGAAGACTGCTCAGACGCTGTGACATCTGCCCAGAGCCACAGCCCATGTCCTGTTCCTCCTGCTCCTGCTGGAGCCATTGAAGCCTCTCACCTCTGTCAGGGACAGGGATCCCGTCCTTCTCTGCGGGAGAGCAGAGACCGCTAGAGCAGGAGTTGGCCTTGCTGCCAGCACAACTGAGCTCTGGGACTGGGGGGAGCTAGGAAAACTGATCCAGTGCCTTGTTGTGAAATTAAACAGAGATAGAAAGTTTGTTAGGGGAAATCAATATGAAATACATGCATAAATTAAACTTTATTTCTACTTACAGACTACAAGGCAATTGGCAAGATAGGAGAGGGAACGTTTTCTGAAGTTATGAAGATGCAAAGCCTGAGAGATGGGAACTACTATGCATGTAAACAGATGAAGCAGCACTTTGAAAGGTATGTGACCAGGCACGCTCTGACACAGGTTGGAGTCAGTAAGGCATCTCAGTGTTAGTGGGAGCTGGTATTCATTTACAAGTGTGTAAACTATAGTAAGAGTGTGAGCTCGTGTGTTTAATACACTAGGGTGTTCTCTTGTCCAAGTTTATAGTGATGTCAGTGATTGACACCTACAGCATGCATTGTAAAAGTGTGTTATACTTTGTACAGTATGTGTGTGGTGGGCTTTTATAAATCAAACCTCAGTGAAATGTCATAGAGTTTCTGGAAACTTATTCACACGAATCAATTAATGTATCAATTCAGTAGAAAAATAATATGCAGATAGGAACAGAAAATTCTACTCTTTGTGGGAAGCGGTAGTTTCTTATGAAGCTTCTTTCTTTTATCCATTTTTACAGTATTTTTATTTTGTGTGTATGAGTGTTTTGCCTGCATGTATATCTGTGTACCATGTGCATGCATGGAAGCCAGATGAGGTCATCAGGTCCCCTTGGATCTAGAGACAATTGTTAGCTGCCGTGTGGGTGCTGGGAATTGAACCTGTCTCCTCTGGAAGGCAGTCAGTGCTCTTAACTGATAAGCCATCTCTCTAGATCCTAGGTGATACTTCCTATGCTGTGGCTTCGTCCCACATAGCAGCCTCTTAAAGTCTTAGTCAGCTTCTCAGGGAGCATCACACCAAGGAGTTAGAAGCTCTTGTATGATGGAATAATTGCTGGCCTCCTTGTAACCAAGAAATGTTGCAATAAGAGATTTAAGCCAAATGGGTTTGTTTTTATATCAAAGAAATTACTATTTTAAACATTCAAAGAAGTTATGGAGAAAACTTGGTAACTCTCCTATACTGATATAGAACCTTTTTGTGCTTTTGGTTCTTTATTATTACTATTTTATTTATTTTTAGATTTATTTTATATGTATGAGTGTTTGCCTGCATGCATGTATATGCACCACATGCTTGCCTGGTGCCTGCAGAGGTCAGAAGAGGTTGTTAGATCCCCTAGAACTGCAATTATGGATATGCAAATATGAACCACCATGTGGGCACTGGGAACTAAACTCCCGTCCTCTGGAAGAGCAGCCAGTGCTCTTAACCACTGAGCCACCTCTCCAGCCCCTGTTGTTGTTGTTGCCATTATTATTATTGCTATTTTGTTTATGTGTGGGAGTGTTTTGCCTGCATGTGTGTCTGCATTTGTGTGTGCCTGGTGCCTGTAGAGGCTGGGGGATGGGTGGGTATCAGGGTTTCCTGGAACTGGAGTTCAATACTTGCTTGCCTTCTAAATAGCCATTCATCGCCCACCTCTTCATTTGATCAATATCCCTTTTACTATTTGGAAAAGTCCTTTTTGGAATATACTAAAAGACCACTAGTTTCCACCAGCTAAAGACTAAGAATGTCATCAGATTGCATCTGAGGCCTATTGCAGAGAGCCTGCTTTGCTGGAGCCTGCCTGCCTGGTGTTCCCACCAGTGTATTTACTTCATGTGTATTTATGTAGGCCTGAGTGTATGTATGTGTATCACATGTGTGAGTGCAGGTGCTCTTGGAGGCCAGAAGAGGGTGTCAGATCCTCTGGAGCTTTGCTCATAGGTGGCTGTCAACCAACCACCTGATGTGAGTGCTGGGAATTGAACCCAGGTCCTCTGCAAAAACAGCAAGTGCTTTTTAACTGTTTGAGCCATCTCTCCACTAATGTATTTCAAAGTACACTGATGAAAGATTTTCTTTGTTCTCTTACTATGGGAACTTCAGGAAAATGATGCCCACTTTGGAACATGGTATCTGAGCCAAA
The DNA here is from genome assembly GCF_049852395.1 of Peromyscus maniculatus bairdii. NCBI lineage: Eukaryota > Metazoa > Chordata > Mammalia > Rodentia > Cricetidae > Peromyscus > Peromyscus maniculatus. The sequence continues at coordinate 82,891,717 of NC_134865.1, read as the reverse complement.
CTCCTGGGCCACGGTCACTCCTGTGTGACTCCAGAATAAACCATCTCTTACTCTCTTTGAGGTGAGAGCTGTGCACTTGCATGGACAGCCTTTACGTTTTTGGGATAAGCAGAAAATGAACAAGAAGATAATAATTCTGTACAGTCCGTGGTTCATGGTGGGGGCAGACACTGAACCTGGGGCCTCATGCATGCTAGGCAGGCACTCTACCAACTGAGCAGCATCCCCCAACCCCCAAAATTCACATCTTAGCAATTTATGAGCATAGTCTCCTCATGATAAATAAATAAATAAATAGCTGGGAGTGATAGCGCACGCTTTTAGTCCCAACACTCAGGAGGCAGAGGATCGCTGATCTACGTGAGTTCAAGGCCAGCCTGGTCTACAAAGCAAGTTCCAGGACAGCCAGAGCTGTTACACAGAGAAACTCTGTCTCAGAAAAACAAAAACAAACAAACAAACAAAAACCCCAGATAGGCATGGTAGCACTCTGGAGGCAGAGGCAGGAAGATCTTTGCAAGTTCTAGCCCAGCCTGGTCTACATACTGAATTACAGGCCAGCTAAGGCTGTAGTAAAACTCTGCCTCAAAAATTAATTAATTAGTTAAATGAAGAAAGAAAAGAAATAACAGTAGGTGCTGGTGAGGGTGTAGACAAAGTACGTGCTCATAAATTGTTGGTGGGAATCTAAATTAGTCTGGTCACTATGAAAGTCAGGGTAGAGGTTCCTCAAAAATAAATAAAAATGAGCCAGGCATGGTGGCACAGGCCTTTAATCCCAGTACTTGGGAGGCAGAGACAGGCAGATCTCTGTGAGTTCGAGGCCAGTGTGCTCTACAGAGTGAGTTTCAGGCCACCCAGGGCTACACAGAGAAACCCTGTCTCAAAAAACAAACCAATAAATAAACAAACCAACCAATAGCAAGGACAACAAAAGCCCCCCGACTAGAGTAACTACACCTCTCATACCCAGACACACCACTTGTAGGACTCAGTGAACAGGCCAGGAGACACTCTGCAGCACTGTTTCCAGGAGAGGGGTTAGGGAGCCAGGATAGATGTGGCCAGCAGAAGAGTCGGCAGAGAAGATGGAGTTTCTAGACATGAGGTGATTTTTTTAGCCATAAAGAACAACAAAGTTATATCACTTGAAAGAGGAAAATAGATCCAATTGGAGAAAATCATATCAAGCAAATTGTTAGTGTCTCAGGAAGACAAGTATTGCCTGTTTTTCTCATTCGTGGTTCCTAGATTTATATAGATACCTTCAGTTATGTATGTATATATGACACGGAAAAGAGCAGAACTGTCTGGGGAACTAACGTGGAGGGGTAGAGAGCAGGGTGGGTGTGAAGGTATGGGGGATTGCAGGTAAGTACAGTGTTTGTTTGTGGAGATACCCTCCCACAGCACAGCGCCACTCACAAACTAACAACAGAAAGAGCCTTGGTGACTCCTTCCCCTGGGAACAAGGGAAGATCAACGGGTGTGTGTACATCCATCAGTATGGACTCCAAAGAAAGCTTCCACACAGTTCTTTTGTTCCTTCCTTCCACCTAATTCCTATACTTCCCTTCCCTAACCCAAAATGTCCCACAGGTTGTCCCTTGGAGGATGGTCTAGAGGGGTGTTCTTTGGAATCACAGATTTTTTTTTTCTTTCTTGTTTTTATCTTTTCAGGACAGCATTTCTCTGTGTGTAGCCTTAGCTGTCCTGGATCTTGCTCTGTAGACTAGGGTGGCCTTGAAAGCACAGAGATCCGCCTGCCTCTGCCTCCAAATACTGGGACTAAAGGTGTGCGCCACCAACTGCCCCAGTGGAATCCCAGATTTTTGGTTCTGTTTTGTTGTTATTTTGTTTAGGTTTGGTTTTGAGACAGAATCTTACTGTGTAGCCTTGAATGCACTATGTAGACCAGGCTGTCCTGGAACTCAGAGATTCACCTGCCTCTACCTCCTGGATGCTGGGGTTAAAGGAGTGTGCCACCATACATGGCTGGAACCTCAGTTCTACAATGCAGTATCTAGATTATGTGTAAGGATTCTGGGACCAAAAAAGTTCAGAACATGTTAAAGGTAAGCAGTTTCACCGGAGATGGGGAGTGGTGGGTGGCACAAGCCTTTAATTCCAGCACTTGAGAGGCAGAGGCAGGTGGATCTCTGTGAGTTTGAGGCCAGCCTTGTCTACAGAGCAAGTTTTAGGACAGCCTAGGCTACACCAAGAACCCCTATCTTGAAAGAAAAAAAAGATAAGCTATTTATTTCCTTTTCTCATCTTCCTCTTCTTCCCTTGTCTACCCCCTTCTTTCATCTTCTGCTGACAGGGCCTCATGCACCCCATAAATAGCTGAACTCATTGTACAGCAGAGGATCACCTTCAACTCCTGATCCTTCTGCCTCCACACTCCGAGTGCTAGGATTTCAGGCATGCATCATCATACCCCCCTTTTTATTTTGTAAGGTTTGGGGGAACTTTTGATACCAACTTTAAATTCTGGCCCTCTAGGAGGGACTAGGGTGGGCCTGTTTCTGAAGCATTTTAGACATGGAATTTCCTTGCAAACATTTTTCAGGGCCAATGAAATGGCTCAGCATGGAAAGGTGCTTGCTGCCAAGCCTGATAACTTGAGTTCAGTCACTGGAAATCACATGATGGTAGACTTGTGACATAACATAAGTGCATGTCCATGTGCTCATACACACATACACACATGCACAATAGATGAATGTAATAATAATAACAAAAATAATAAAAGAAATTCCTGATAATCATGTTCTGTAGAACACATTATAGGAAGCTGTGTTTTAAAAGCTCTTAATGGGGGCTGGAGAAATAGCTCGGCAGTTAAGATCACTGGCTGTTCTTCCAGAGGACCCAGGTTCAATTCCCGGCACCCACATAGCAGCTCACAACTGTCTGTAACTCCAAGATGTGACACCCTCTTCCAGACATGCAGGCAAAACATCAATGCACATAAAATAAATAAATTTAAAAAAACATTTAGGGAGGTACTTTTGCTGTGGTGGAGGATGTTGGTGGGCCAGGGGTACTCAGCCAGGGAGCCATGAGCAGGTATAAAAATGTACAAATGCTGAGTGCTTCCTCGAATGCCTGAATGCTTCCATCCAGGTGGTGAACAGCTGCTGCTCTGGCCCTCTCACTCAGCACATCCAGACCTTCCTGAGGGCTGGTGCCAGTTCAGCCTGGCTCCAGACTGTGGCCTCTGCTTTTCCTGGTGGTTGTCTTGGGGCACATGTTGCTAACATTTTGAATACTGTGCTGGGTCAAGGGAGGAAACAGGGAAAAGTAGTCAAAGCTATTCTTTGATTCTCCTGGTCTTCCACTGTTGGCTCATGGGAGAGCAGCTTACCACTCAGCCTTCCAGCTGATGCCTAGCTCTGCCATGCTGCTAGTTGTGGGAATTTTCACTGGGTCCTGGGCCTTTTTCTGGGTAACATCTTTCATGGCTCAGTAAACTTATTTCAGAGGAGAAAGCAGAAGTGTACTAATATGCTGTTAGGTTTAACTTCAGAGTAACTAGACAACATGCTGAACTTTCCACATGGGAGAAGTTGGTAGAACAGAACTCAGCCGGCTGACAGGAAGACAGACATCCCTAGTTTCTTTTGGAGACTCAGAGAATGAAGTCTCTGGAACATTGGGTCATTTGGCCGGGTGTGACCCGCCCCCCCCCCCCCAGCCCAAAATAGGGTGGTTTCTTGAAAGGGCTCTTCTGTAGCAATGGCTAGCCTCATGCCCTTGCACTGGTTTTGGTAGGTGTTCTGGATGTTGGATCATCTGGGCCATGGTGTCATCGGAGACCTTTCAGGGGTCTTGGCTGGTCAAACCTGATGTATCTTAATCTGGAACAAATCCATAGCTTCTGGCTTTCTGTGGAAATAAAAACAGAACCTCCTTTCTAAAGCAACATATCCTTACATCCAAATTTTGAAGTCAAGGTACCTTTAAAATACACATATTGGCATAACTCAACAGCTTTTAAGATCAAATGTTTTTCTGCAGTTAAAAATCCCAAAGACAACACAATCCAGATTCTCTGTGTAATATCCATCTTTTTTTTAAAAATGTATTTGGGGGGGTTAAGCTTTTTATTATTTATTTATGTATATATGAGTGCTTTATCTGCATGTACAACTTTATACCAGAAGAGGCATCAGATCCCACTAGAGATGGTTGTGAGTCACCATGTGGTTGCTGGGAGTTGAATTCAGGACCTCTGGAAGAGCAGGCAGTACTCTTAACCACTGAGCTATCTCTCCAGCCCCGTAATATCCATCTTTACGTGGCTTAATTTTTATACTACCTTTACTGTCTCTTTAAAGACTTTGTTTTTAAAAACTATTTCTTTATATAACTGTATATATTCCTTTTTCTCTCTCTTCCAAGTCTACGTACATTTTTACACACATTGTAAAGCATTTACAGTCTTGTTCCATCTGAATCTGTCTTATTGTGCATCTGTTGTTTTAAACTGCAGCATTACTAGGGCTAAAATAGCAGCTTTGGCTGGTGGCTCCGCCCACCTCAGCTTCCCAACATGGCGGTGGTACGTTTACCTCCAGTTCTGGGAGTCATCAACTCTTAGAAACAGTGGTTCTAAGCTTCTATCAAAGCAGCGTGTAGCCCAGAAACCTCTTTTTTTTTTTTTTTGGTACTAGGAAAGGCTAAATCCACCACGCAGCGTAATGTGCAGCTTGTAGGCCTCATTCCCGCCATACTGCAGTTCTAGTGTGCCAGGAACCTGCCATAGTAGCTCAAACCCGCAGGCTGCCACTAACTTGAGAGAGACAACTAGGAAGCTGTTTGTAGCTCCGTTTTAGAATCTTTTTTCTCAGGTTTTAGGTGGAAACTCTTGCCAACCTGTTGGGCACTATTTGTAGCTGAAGAGCTTCTCTCCAGCTCCTGCCAAGCCCACTTATAAAATAAACACACAGACTCTTATTATATTATTTAAACTGTTTGGCCTAATGGCTTATGCTTCTAGATATCTAGTTCTTACATCTTTTCTTTTTTTTAAATATTTTATTTATTGTTTACTCATTTTTATTTCGTGTGCACTGGTGTTTTGCTTGCATGTGTGTCTATGTGAAGGTCTTAGATTTCCTGGAACTGGAGTTACAGACAGCGGTAAGCTGCCATGTGGGTGCTGGGAATTGAACCCAGGTCCTCTGGTAGAGCAGCCAGTGCTCTTTACCGCTAAGCCATCTCTTCAGCCCCCTAGTTCTTACATCTTAAATTAACCTACTTCTATAAATCTATATACCTTGCCACATGGCTCGTGGCTTACCAGTATCTTACATGTTGGTATGCATGGTTGCGACTGGCAGCCTCTCCTGACTTAGCCTTCCTGTTCCCAGAATTCTCTTCTCTGCTTGTCCCGCCTATACTTCCTGCCTGGCTACTGGCCAGTCAGCATTTTATTTATACAGAGCGACATCCACAGCAGGTAGGTTTGGGGATGTGAGCAGTAGACACAGTGGCCTTCATAAAGGAAAGCCTGGTGTAGACTCGCCTGTCACCAGGTAAATGGAATGCTGAGAAAGCACAGACTTTTTCCATGATAAGGAGAATGGTGTGTCCCCAGAACTCTGAAATGCTACTTTCAGCTAGTGTACACTTGTTTAGTTGGTTAGTTCTCATGAATGAATTAGTAAATTTCATTTATTAACATTAATTATTAATAAATATTTTAACACATTTAATTAGAATTTTATATATTTCTATGTTAAACAATCAAAAATCCTTTTGTGATAATAGATGATAACAATTTTAATGTGTGTCCTAAGTGATAAAACCTTGATTTGATCCAGGGGGTGGTGTCTTACACCCTTGATCCCAGCACTTGAGAGGCAGAGGCGGGCAGATCTCTGTGAGTTTGAGGTCAGCCAGTTTACAGAGCGAGTTCCAGGACAGCCAGGGCTACACAGAGAAACCCTGTCTTGAAAAGAATTAGAAAAAAGAAAAGAAAAAAACTTTGATTTGAGGGCTGGGATGTCTCCCATGCACATGTTTGATTCCCAGCATCAAAAAAGAAACCTTGAATTTTGTAAGATAATGAAGATGTATGCCTGATTTATGCTTAATTTTAATTTCTGATGGGAAAAATAAAACTTGATTAACTGTCTGAAATACAAGTGAGGGAGGTTTTTGCATTTTGATCATGGGAAATAAATATGATTTCATAACTCTAGTTTTCTAGTTGACCTGATTGTAAATTAGTTGTACATTTTTGCCTATGTCATAGTATTGAGCAAGTGAACAATCTGCGAGAGATACAAGCACTGAGGCGCCTGAATCCACACCCAAACATTCTCACCTTGCACGAAGTGGTTTTGTAAGTATATTTGAGCTTGGAAAGTTATCTAAAGTAGAAAACTTGATACTAAAGATGCAGTTTATCTTTATCATGGGTAGACATTTAAAATATTTGCTTTGTAGCTGAGAGAATGACAGTTATCACTTCATCTTATTTTTATTTGAGCAAATTGGGTCTCATTTCTATTATTTTGGTGTACCCATGTTTGGAAAGCCTGTGTCTTCAGGATTTGGCTCCTGCAGCTCAGTCAGGTCTCCATGCCTTGTTATGAATTGCTTTCTCATGAAAGCACAGCCCCTTCTTATCATAATTGATACAGTTTCGTGGCATTTTTCATTCATGTTTGTCGAATAGTTTGCATAAAGTTTACCTGTCAATCAAGAAGACAGATAGCCACAGCCCTGGGGCCCAACCCTGCCACTGTGTTTGCCTTGGGCTTCTGATTTCACTGGGCTGGGAAGTCAGGCTGCAGGTTCTAGGACCTGCCGCCATTCTGTGGGTTGGTGTGGTAGATGTAGAAGCCATGCTGCAGCTTTCAGGGAACCTGGCCTATCAAATTCTTGAAGGAACTCATCTGCCAGCTAAAGTGTAGTGGATGTCAGTCATAGGACAGCATAGTTTAAAATCAAAATGCTGGGTCCTGTCATAGCTGTGTGGCCTCTTGGCCTGCAGTGTTCTTCCCAGTCAGCCCAGCCACACATGGGAGGCCAGCATTCATCTGTATTGTGCACAGTGCCAAGGTCATGGGTGCAGGACAGGCTGCAGAGGCAGACTGGAGGTGCAGAGCAGCGTCTGGGGCAATGCAGTCTCCCTGCTTAGGGTCTGAGTAAAATAGGGTAAGCTTGCTGGTGGTCAGACCCTGACCCCATGGGAGTGATGGCATTTGCCTTTCTTAACAGGGTTTTGGGTTTTGCCCACACCCATTGTAAGTTATCTTGATTACATGAAGTAACATAGATCAATTAAAACTAAAGGTATAGCTGGGCATGGTAGCACGCTTTTGATCCCAGAGCTTGGGAGGCAGAGAATGGGTGGATCTCCATGAGTTCAAGGCTCTATGAGTTTGAGGCCACCCTGGTGTACATAGTGAGTTCCAGGACAGCCAGAGCTACAGAATGGAGAGACCCTGTCTCAAAAAGCAAAACAACAAACAAACAGAAAAACTAAACATGCAGTCACAAAGCATGATCTAAATCCATCTCCCCTCTGTTGTTTTGCTTAGCCAACTCCCAAGCTTTTTTCTTCTTTCTGCTGGTAATTAATGTTCTAGTTACATGACATATCTTTTTTAAAGGTGATTTAAGAGCTTTGCTTTAGAGTTTTCATAGTATTTTGTATTAGTTTTAGCCTAAATGTTGATTTAAAGTCAAAATCTGTGCTGTTTTAATAATCTCGTGGCCATTATGGTCTCTTGTGAGAATGCCTTATTTACCAAAAATGTGTACAAATGCATATTAAAAGACTTGATTATGTTTTCTGATTAAGATAAGAAAAAGTATTTAAAGTCTGCTTTCTTCTGCAGTGACAGAAAATCTGGTTCTCTTGCACTAATATGTGAACTTATGGACATGAATATTTATGAGCTAATCCGAGGTATGTAGAGTATTTTGACAGGTAACCTGAGATGGTCTTATAACGAATGTTTGTAGTTACATGTGTGCTGTAGTCATTGGAGTGCTGTAGTGACCGTAGTGACAGGGAATGTGCAGTATTCAGCTGCTTCACCGGGCCCGGGAGCCATTGTTCTGACAACCTCTTGGAGATGACTGGAGCCACAAGCTTCCTGGGAGAGCCTGTGGTTCGGATGAGGCTAATGCTGGAGGCAAGCCCTTCTCACAGGGCTTCACTCTGAGGTCGCTTTCTTTCCCAGCTCGTCCCTTTGCTCAGCATTCTCTTCTGTGCTCCCAAGAAGCTGAGCCCTCCCCCGGACTCTCCTAGGGCATATCTCATGTTCCAGGATGCTCCTTCGTTCCTTCCCTGTGAACAGTAAAGCACTGTTCAGGGAAGCTCACTTGCCTGAGATGACCTGCCGTGGCCTTGATGCTTACAGAGGGACTTTAGGGTACCAGGAAGCAGAGCTTTGGTCTTCATTGAGCAGATGTCCCTGAGAGTCTGACTTCAAGGTTATGTTAGATGTCACGATGAAGTGCAACTATGAAAGCAATATTGGAGAGTCTATTTTCTAGATCACACGACACCCAGAGGACAAATGAAAAACAAAACCAGGCAAACCAGCTGCTAGGCCTGGCGAGACACACCTGTAATCCAGGCTTCTTGAGAAGTGAGAGAAGGAAGATTGCCAAGACCAGCTTTGGCTAAGTCACAAGACTGTCTCAGAATGTTAAAGAAGAAAGGCCTGAGGATATTAGCTCAGTGGTAGAACACTTGCCTAGCATGGGAAAGTCCTTGGGACCAGTCCCTGGTACTGGAGGAAAAGAAACAAATACAGAACGAGAAAGAGAAATGGCAAAGGCAGAAACCATCTCTGGGATGGCACTCTGGTGAGAACAGCAGAAAGGATTTAAACCTTCCCCTCCAACAGCTGAGGCCAGAGTAAAGAGTCTGGCGTGCTTTAGTGTCACCCGGTGTTTGACATCTTAAAGACCTGTGGAGGGCTGACGTGGCAGCTCACAGCTGCAGTCCCAGAGTACCGGTGGCTGAGGCAGAAGGATGGGAATCCAGAGGCCAGCACAGACTGCAGAGCAAGTCCTTAGTCCAGCACAGACTACAGAGCAAGTCCTTAGTCCAGCACAGACTACAGAGCAAGTCCTTAGTCCAGCACAGACTACAGAGCAAGTCCTTAGTCCAGCACAGACTACAGAGCAAGTCCTTAGTCCAGCACAGACTACAGAGCAAGTCCTTAGTCCAGCACAGACTGCAGAGCAAGTCCTTAGCTGCATAATGAGGCCATGTCTGAGGAAACAAAACCAAAAGGGGACCTGCACTGTCACTTCTTTTGGTCGTTAATCGACAGTTCTCTGTAGGGTACAGACGTCCCAATGTTAGAAACCTTTTGCTTCCTAGGGTGTGATATGGTTATACTTTATGCTCAAGGGAAGGGGAGATGTCTGTGTTGCTATGTGTTTAGACATTTGAGAAAGCTTGGTTTAGAAAATAGTATCTTTGGGCTGGAGAGATGGCTCAGTGGTTAAGAGCACTGGCTGCCCTTCCAGAGGTCCTGAGTTCAATTCCCAGCAACCACATGGTGGCTCACAACCATCTTTAATGAGATCTGTTGCCCACTTCTGGTCTGCAGGCATACATGCAGACAGAACACTATATACATAATAAATAAATACATCTTAAAAAAGAAAATAGTATCTTTAATTTCCAGTAGCCGGGGGATTGTGTAATTGAAGAAACTGAAGCATTTCTTTCTATATCTACCTACAGAGACTCTGAAAGACATGCTGTTAGACCGACAGACACTCATGTTGCCAGTTCCCCAAACAGGCCTGACTTGTCTGGCTGCTGTGCAGGGTGCCAGTCACTGAAACTTTTGCAAAAGGCAGTTTATTCTCAAGGTGGCCAAGTATGATGGAGACCCAAGTCCCCAAATCTGTTGATAGGACCTGGGTCTATTTTAGGGACAGAGGTAGTGTTGGGGTGGAGCAGTCAGAGGTCTGTTCACAGGTAATCAAATTTCCTGGCTTTTCCTGGGACACAGGTTCAGAAGTGAAGGTGTCAGTATGGTCTGAAGGTGAACTTTTCACCCTCCTAATGTAGGAAGCTGCTCTGGGTACTGGGACAGGCCCAAGGGCAGAGTCAGGGATTTTAACAAAGTGGCCTTCAGGTCCCCAAGAAGGAAAATATGCAACTGTTATCACCATGATCCACTTGTCAGAGGCTTCACCTACAGCAAAAAACAGTAGGGGAAACAGAGTTTCATTCACCTGCAGGACCTCCACAATGAGTGATCTCTGAAGCTGTCTAAAAGCAAGTAGCCAAGAAGGAGCCTGAGCCGTAGAAGGAAGGCAGAGTGGAGGGTGTTAGGTGTGCAGGGAAGGACACAGTGTGTTCACAGGCTGGTCATGCCCAGAGTTGGGAGGATTCTAAGTGCTGCTCGTGGTTACATATTCTCTCTCTGTCTCTGTCTCTGTCTCTGTCTCTGTCTCTGTCTCTCTCTGTCTCTCTCTGTCTCTGTCTCTCTCTGTCTCTGTCTCTCTCTCTCTCTCTCTCTCTCTCTCTCTCTCTCTCTCTCTCTCTCTCTCTCTCTCTCTCTCTCTCCAGGTTCTCTCTACATAGTACTAGCTGTCCTGGAATTTACTATGTAGACATGTAGACTAGGCTGACCTCAAACTCACAGAGATCCAAGTGAGTTTGCCTCTGCCTCCCAAGTGCTGGGTGTTGGGGATTGAAGGCCTATGTCACCATGCTTGGCCAGTGGTTACATTATTGAAAATGGTTCACAGTCCTAGAAAGTTGTTTCTGAACTTTGAAAGATACAGATTGCCGGCCGGCAGTGGTACACACCTTTAATCCCAGCACTCGGGAGGAAGAGGCAGGTGGATCTCTGTGAGTTTGAGGCCAGCCTGGACTACTGAGTGAGTTCCAGGAAAAGCTCAAAGCTACACAGAGAAACCCTGTCTAGAAAAACCAAAAAAGAAAGATACAGATTTACAGTGATAAGCACTTTTCTGTAAATGCCTAACAGAGGCTTGTGGCCTTTAATGTGAGTGCTGAAGTATCTTTCGCAGACCAGGGGCTCTGTTGTCTGCACTGAATCTAAGTTGTTGCCAGCCATACCAGGCATCCTAGATGTTAAAATCTGGATAAAGCAGCTGGCAGCATTTACAATGCATTTACTATTGAAAGACACACCGTTGATTCCAGAGTTAGTAACACATGGGGGCCAGTGTCTTAGAGTCAGCGAACTGTAGGCTGTCACTACAGCTGACTGCCCGTGGTTGTTTACACTGCTCAGGTGCTGTTTTTTGTTTGTTTGTTTTTGTTTTTTTGAGACAGGGTTTCTCTGTGTAGCCCTGGCTGTCCTGGAACTCACTCTGTAGACCAGGCTGGCCTCAAACTCACAGAGTTCCTCCTGCCTCTGGGATTAAAGTGCTGTTCTTAATACTTATTGAAATACATTTACCCAACATCCCCCACACCCCTGCCTGCTGTTCATATCCCCACTTTTTTTTTTTTTTGGATTTTTCGAGACAGGGTTTCTCTGTGGTGTTTTGGTACCTGTTCTGGATCTCGCTCTTGTAGCCCAGGCTGGCCTTGAACTCACAGAGATCCGCCTGGCTCTGCCTCCTGAGTGCTGGGATTAAAGGCGTGTGCCAGCAACGCCTGGCCATATCCCCACTTTTATGAGGAGGAAATCAAAGAGCAGAGAAAAAAGCATCTTGCCCAAGGCTGTCTTCCTGGTAAGTGGTAGAGCTTGGCCTTGAGCTGAGCTTGGCTCCAGAGAGAAACCGCCATTGGTCCTGTCTCTGTCATTTCTGGAGATGACAATTGAAGCTTGAAGGATTAGGCAGTAATCCAGGTGGAGCTCTTCAGGTGGGACACAGTTGGCATGGAGACGCAAGTGTGTGAAACCTGTGCTCTGTTCCCTGGCCCAGCTTGGGCTCCCAGTTAGTCTCTCTAGATTGTTTGTGCATGCTGATGACAGTGTGGACCTCCTGAAAGCTCTGGGTCGCTGAAGCTTTTGCTGCAGGAGCAGTCACGTGACTTTAAGGCCCGCTTCCTTTGGTCATCAGAGCACTCAGTGGCACTGTCACACACTGCAGAGCAATCACGAGGCAGCGAAGGGGGGACCATGCTGGCTTTAGTGGGTTGTCTACGCACATACAGGGTGCAAGGTCTGGGATGGGTGTGGTTTTTGACGTCCGAGGCACATATAGTCTGTGCAGAAATAACTAGAAGAGAGTGTACGAGGCTGTTTTTCCTTAGTCCAGCAGGTGTCAGGGGAGGCAGGGCTGACTGAGAACTGGAGACTCCTAGGCTTTCCTGGCCATGTGGTCGAGTCAGACAGAGGCATGATTCCCTGCCATGGGCTGTTCTAGAGGTGGGAACATGGTGGACACAGGATTGCCCTGTGTGGATGAAGAGAGACAGCCTCTTGGAGAAAGTCCAGTCAGGTCTCTGGGAAGCAGAAGAAAGGGCGCTGATTGCTGAGGCCGCAACCGACTGTGGCTGCAGTCCCCTGCCTGCCTTTGCTCCCAGCCTGTCCCCTCCCTCCTCTGAATGTTTGGTCTTCTAAACCCTGAGGCCTCCAGTGACAAGAGAGGAAGGGGCTGGCTCAGAACGCTTCGTAGAACACAGCCCTGGTCCGTGTACTGGGTCACACACAGGCCTGTGTCACTGTAGGGTTGCAGCTTCCTGAGGCTGTGGCTGGAACAGGCATCCTGAACCGAGTCCATGGTATTGGGAGAATGTCACAAGGTAGGAGAAACCGGGTCAGAGTTGGCCTGGCTGTAAAGTAACACTGTGTCACTCACAGCTGGTGCTTTGGGTCTTCCCCCATGCAGCACAACTGCTGGGCAAACATCGCTGTCCCGGGCGAATGTGCATCTGATCAGGTCCGATCCTGTGTACCAACAGGAAGGATGGGGATGTTGCCAGTGCAGCTTCAGCACTTGGCAGCTTTAATTCTACCTTTATTAAGAGGATCTTTCCGTTTTTGTACATCTATAAGAGGGAAAACAGATGTAAGCTATGTTTTTTAAATACTTTTTCGCACTTTTGAATTCACTGCATGTGTGCAGGTTTCCATGGAGGCCAGAAGAGGGCATCTGATCCCTTGGAGCTGGAATTTTAGGCTGTTGTGAGCCACCTGACCTGGGTGCTGGGAACTGAATTTGGGTCCTCAGCAAGAGCAGTATGCGGCCTTAACTGCTGAGCCTTCTCTCCAGCCCTATTGGCTATCTTTGTTACAGTATTCCTAGTACTTTTCGGAATGTCTGACTCAGAATGACTGACATCTGTTTTCTTGACCATCATTCTCTGCCATTCAGAATATGGGTGAGACAACACATCACTGGAATACTTTTTCTAAAAGGATGACACCATCCTAGTAGGGATTTTTGTGGTTGGTTTTATTGGCCTGTGTTAATTATACATAGTGATGGGTTCCGTTTACATGTTCACACATGTCTATAGTATGTTTTGAATTTATTGGCCTGTCTGCCATCTTTGTCCCTCCCTGGCTCCTGCTGATCCCATTCCTATTCCCAGCCAGTCCCTCTTCTAAGCGGGGCGTGGTGGCACACACCTTTAATCCCAGCACTTGGAAGGCAGAGGCAGGCGGATCTCTGAGTTTGAGGCCAGCCTCGGCTACTGAGTGAGTTCCAGGACAGCCAGGGCTACAGAAAAACCCTGTCTTTAAAAAAAGAACAACAACAAAGCCAAAAACAACTAGCCCTTCTTCCTTCTTGTACTTTCTTACCTTTTTTTTTTTTTTTTTTTTTTTTTTTTTTTAATGGAGTTTTTCTGTGTAGCCCTGGCTGACCTGGAACCTGCTTTGTAGACTAGGGTGGTAGTTTCACATCTTTACAAAATATTTATTTTTATTTTATGTGTATGAGTGTTGGCTTGCATGTATGTGTGTGCATCAGGGGTGTGCTTATTTCTTCGTGTGTGAGACCCAGTGAGTTTAGGGCTGGTCATAGGAGCACAGGTGAGAGGTTATCCACAGGAGCAGGGGAACGGTACCAGAAGTTTCACCACTGAACAGAATGGCTTCCTTGAGGGCCCATAGATCCTGAGGGAGGAGTGGCCCGTGAGCTCCTCGTCCTTCTCTAACAGGACGCTAATGGGACTCTAGTGCAGGTAGTCACATCCGCTGTGAGTCAGTAGAGCGGTGGCTTTGTCGTGTCCAGGAGACAGCGTCCATAGCGCTCTGCCCCGTCTGGTCTTTCCTTCTCCCCCTCTCCCTTCCGCAGTGTCCCGTGAACCTGGGGAGTTTGTTTGTTGTGACCGAGTCCAGCAGTTGCCTCTTCTTAGCACATCACCAGTGCTGACTGCAGCCCTCCTGTTGGTGAGCAATTGTGGAAAGTGTGGTACAGACAGCCTGTGTCAGGATACAGCATGTGGCTAGAGTCCATGCTCAGCCCTGGACTTTTGATGTCCTCCATAGGCGCCTGTGCCTGCTGTTCGGCTAGAAAATGGAGAGCTCTTAGTGTCCACCTCTGGAGGTTGCCTTGAGCCTTAAAGTCACACGTGTCAAGTGTGGAGAGCGTCCCACCCACAAGTGTCTTCAGTGACCAGTGGTCATCCACCTCCACCAGTGTCACTTTGCAGTTTACAGTGTGTGGTGTAGTTTGTGTGTGAGCAGCGTGTTACAGACTGCAGTGTGGTTCTGCCTTTGATCTTCCTATTCAGTGAGCCGAGCCCTGTTTGAGAGATGAAGAAACTCAGTATCTTCAAACAAAACTGAAATATTTGAATTTTCAGTCACCTAAGATGATGCAGCTTCAAAGCACAGCACCAGAAGGGCTGTGTCCTTGAGTTTGACAAGGGAGGGCCACCCAGACATTCAGGCTCTGATCAGACCTGGCATCCTAGCTACTGTCATGTCTCCCCTCTGGTCCACAGTTCTCTGACTCTTCTCTCAGCCTTTTGTGAGATACCGGGTGCTCCTTGGGTCACACGGAGGCATGCTTGTATACACACATGCTGTGGGCATGACCCCTGGGCCTCCAGTATGGAGGACCATTGGCTCTGCTGTGCTGAGCCCAGCATGTAACCTCTGGACCTCACCAGAAAGCCAGGCTTTGGCTGGAGGACAGGGGTTTTATGGGAGTGTGTGTGCTGGAGAGCCTGTCACAGTGCAGGCCAGTTTTCCTTCAGCTGCCCCTGACTTACAGTGAACGCCTGTCACTGCTTGCTTAAGATGTTTTACGTTCCTGAGATTCTGTGGGACATTCCATTGAGCCTTCTGAGTGACAGTGTTCTGAAAATGTACTTGCTGAAGACTCCAGCTATGCAGCTGAGGGAAGTAGCATTTGGGTTTTGCACTGCTCCAGCAGACGGGGTTCTCCTGTTTACTAATGACCCCTTTCTTTTTGTTTGCTTTGGACTGTTTGACAGGAAACTGGTGGGAAGGAGACATATGCTGGGCCTGAGAGGGCTGGGGTCTGTGTGGGATGACTGGACAGTGGGTGGTTATCCCACTCCCTTTGCTGGTGTGGACTCACACTGGTGTTGTATTGCTCCTCTGGTGCCTAACTCCCGTGAGGACACCTGCCTAGGGGAGAGAGCTGGCCTCAGTCCCCTGGGCTTGGGTGAAGGGAACTAAGGAATAGCAGAGTGCTGCATAGCTGATCAGGACTCATGCTGGGGCCCAGGGCAGATAAGAAACTAGATTCCTGGACCCCATGCCATGCTTGGGACTTCTAGACCTAAGTGTGGGCCTTAGCATCTGCTTTACTAACACATCACCAGATGGCTGTGGTGTACAGCCAAGGCTTCCTAACATCACCAGATGGCTGTGGCGCACAGTGGAGACCTCCTAACATCACCAGATGGCTGTGGTGCGCAGCAGAGACTTCCTAACATCACCAGATGGCTGTGGTGCACAGCGGAGACTTCCTACCTAACACATCACCAGATAGATGGCTGTGGTGCACAGTGGAGACCTCCTAACATCACCAGATGGCTGTGGTGCACAGTGGAGACTTCCTAACATCACCAGATGGCTGTGGTGCGCAGCAGAGACTTCCTAACATCACCAGATGGCTGTGGTACACAGCGGAGACCTCCTAACATCACCAGATGGCTGTGGCGCACAGCGGAGACTTCCTAACATCACCAGATGGCTGTGGTGCACAGCGGAGACCTCCTAACATCACCAGATGGCCTTGGTACACAGCGGAGACTTCCTAACATCACCAGATGGCTGTGGTACACAGCGGAGACTTCCTAACACATCACCAGATGGCTGTGGTGCACAGCGCAGAGACTTCCTAACAGCCCAAGCTCCCAAGTCCAGTTCAGATGATAAAATACCAGCTTCATGCACTCGGGAGGCAGAGGCAGGCAGATTTCTATGTGTTTGAGGCCAGCCTGGTCTACAAAGAGAGCTCCAGGGCAGCCAGGAATGTTACACAGAGAAACCCCACGTTGACAAACCAAAAATTTAAAAAAAAATTAAAATCTGCTGAGTGTGGACTGGTGGGATGGCTAACCAGGTAGAAGTGCTTGCTGCCAAGCCTGTTAACCTGCCTGAGCTGGTTTTCAAGTTGTCCTCTGACCTCAACACACACACACACACACACACACACACACACACACACACACACACATACACACACACACACACACACACACATACACACACACACACACACACACACACACACACACACACACACACACACTGAATTAAAAAAAATAATTGGCCAGATGTGGTGGTGCAGGCCTTTAGTCCTAGCACATGGCAAATAGAGGCCTATGGATCTCTGTGAGTTTGAGGCCAGCCTGGTCTATACAGCGAGTTCTAAGTCAGCCAGGACTACTTCGAGAGACCTGGTCTCAAAAGTACCTAAAAGTAAATAAATCAGTAATACAGATAGAAGATTCGGATACATGAACGTAACTGCCAAGTGCATTCCCATAAATGGATCAGTGTGCAGGCAGGTGCGAAGCAGGAGCTCTGGGGTGCACAGGACAGGGGTGGGGTGGGGAGGGCCCAGTCTAATTCAGATGTCTAAACCAATGTGTGAGCCCAGCAATGGCCTAAGGGGAGCCCAACTCCAGCAGGTGTGCAGGAGATGAAAGTTACTTGCTCAGCCTGTCCTGAAACGGACTTTTCCTGCCTCGGCCCCCCAGTGCTGGGTTGCACATTTCTGTCATTATACTTGGTCTCTGTTTTCTTTATATAGAACAAAGTTTTTTGACACAGGGTCTGATTCTGTAGTCCAAGCTGGCCTCAAACTTGTGGGGATCCTCCTGCCTCAGCTTCCCAAGTGTTGAGATCAAAGACATAGGCCATTATTATGACTGGCCTTTTTTTTTTTTTTTTTTTTTTTGTCCTGGGGAATACACCTAGGGCCTCAGCACTCTAAGCAAGTGATGTGCAGCTGAGCTATATCCTGGCTCTGTAGGTATTAAGTCACAAAATCCCCCAAGCTTAAGGAAGCTAACAAAAATCTTAATTTTTGTTTGTTTGTTTTTTTGAAACAGGGTTTCTCTGTGTAGCCCTGGCTGTCCTGAAACTTGCTTTATAGACCAGGCTGACCTTGAACTCAGACATCCACCTGCCTCCGCATCCCAACTGTGGGAATTAAAGGCATGCGCCACCACTGCCCAGCTCAAAAACCTTAATTTTAATTAACTTTTAAAATGTATTTTATGTGTATGAGTGTTTTGCCTGCTTGGATTTTTGTGCACCACGCCTGTGCCTGATGCCAGTGGGGCACAGAAGAGGGCGCCAGGTTACTTGGAATTGTAGTTATGGATGGGTGTGAGCAACCTTGTGGGTGCTGGGAGCCAAACCCTGGTACTCTGCAAGGGCAGCCAGTGCCTCTAACCACTAAGCTATATCCGCCTCCCCTTTTTCTTTTATATTTTTAAGATTTATTTTATGTGTGTGTGCTTGAAGGAATGTGTGTGGCCTGCAGAGCCCAGAAGAGGGTGTTTGAATCCCCGGAAACAACTGCCGGTGTAGTGTGAGAGAGTAAGTGCTCTCGGCTGCTGAGCTCTCTCCAGTCCCTGCTTTTATAATTCTAGGAAGGTATTGTGGTGTGTGAAACAATGTTATAAAAAAGATTATGGTGTTGAATGAAAAGCTGCACTTAGAGACCTTTTTATTTGTTGTGGGGTTTTGTGTTTTGTTTTTTTTGAAGATTTACTTATTATGTATATAGTGTTCTGCCTGCATGTGTGCCTGCATGCCAGAAGGGGGCACCAGATCTCATTACAGATGGTTGTGAGCCACCATGTGGTTGCTGGGAATTGAACTCAGAACCTCTAGAAGAACAGCCAGTGCTCTTAACCTCTGAGCCATCTCTCCAGCCTTTGTTTTGTTTTTTGAGACAGGGGTTCTCTGTGTAGCTTCGGAGCCTGTCCTGGAACTGGATCTCTAGACCAGGCTGGCCTCAAACTCACAGAGATCCACCTGCCTCTGCCTCCCGAGTGCTGGGATTAAAGGTGTGTGCCACCACACCTTTCAGAGATCTGAAAACTAAATTATTTTCTGTTGTTGTTTTGAGAGAACTGGCTCCCACAATTTGTCCTCTGACTGACAAACACACACTGCTCTACCTGTGCTCTCCCCCAACTAAAGGTTTAAAAGTTAAATGGTGTGTTTATAAGTGCACTCCATATTTCCTAAAAATGCTTCAGGTTATTTTTCACAGAGAAACCGAAGTTGTCACATACGTTTTTTGTTTTGTTTTTTTTAGAGAGGAAAGAGTATTTTTGAGCCAAGGTCTTGTGTAGTTCAGGCTAGCCTCAAACTCATCATATAGTGGAGGATGACCTTGAACTCATGATCCTCTGGCTTGTCTCCTAAATGCTGGAATTACAGGTGTGTGCTGCCACCCCAGCCCACAGGGTTTATGTTTATTTCATAAAGGGGTATATGTATATGTGGCATTGGTAAACATATTGGCCCATTTCCTTGACTGCACAGGGAGAAGACATCCACTATCAGAGAAAAAGATCATGCATTACATGTACCAGTTATGCAAATCACTGGACCACATGCACAGGTAGCTGGGAGGGGGCGGATCCCCCACCAGCGTGCAGGGACACGGCCCTAGGAGGAGACTTTGGATCAGTGAGGTGCAAGTCATTCTCTTCATTCTTTCTTTAATACTCAATGCAGAAACGGGATATTTCACAGAGATGTAAAACCAGAAAACATACTAGTAAAGGTAAAAACTTTTATATAGAAACTTGATATCTAATAAAGGTAGAACATAAAGTTGTGAATGTTTTCTTCTTTCTAGATTTTTTTTTTTAACTAAGTGTGTATGTGTTTGGCTGGGTGACGGTGGTGGTGGTAGTAGTGGTGGGTGGTGGTGATGCACAGTCTAGTCCCAGCACTTGGGAGGCAGAGGCAGGAGGATCTCTGTGAGTTTGAGGCCAGCCTGGTATACAGACCTAGTTCCAGGACAGCCAGTACTAAACAGAGACTCTGTCCTCGAAGGAAAAAAAAAAGTGTGTGTTTGAGTGTGGGTCTGTACACAAAAGTGTAGGTACCCATGGAAGAGCCAAAATTTGAAAGCTCTAGAGCTGGAGTTCTGGATGGTGGTGAGCGGCCGTGTGGTACTGGCAGCTGAACCTGGATCCTCTGCAAGAGAAGTACACACTCTTAACCACAGAGCCAGCTCTCCAGACTCAGAATATAAAATTTGATTCACTGGATAAGTCTTCTGCCCCAGATAGCTGGAAAATACGGTTTGGGTTTGCGTTTTATGGTGCTGGACTAGAACCCAGGACCTTGTCCATTCTAGACAGACTTTGTGCCCTGGCCTGGGTTAGATGACTTTGTTCTGTCAGTTTGTAAAAAGGAGGCTTGCTTTAGCACATGCTGCCAACATAACAGACTCTCCTCCTGGAAGAATGCAATAGAAGGAGGCACTTTTGCTTGATAGTCATCCACTCCCTGTCTGGAAACGGAAATAGCCATTCTCCATGCTGAATGTCAGCTTGGGAGGGAGAGTTTAGGGGGCCTCCAAATTTGAGATTTCTCAGACTTGAGGTCTCTTCTGAAGCCTCCTTGCTTCCCAAATTGAAAGCGTCCACGCATGGTTTCTCTAACTGACTTGCCATCAGAAGAGACCCCTTGACCACGTGGCTGCAAGACGTCTGTGTGCAGTGAGGCTAGAACTGGACCACCCAGAGGATAGAAGTGACTGGTGAAGGGACTCGTCTGGATTTGGCTCTTCCCAAACACATTTGTATTCTTCCACTGGAGTCACTTAAAAAGCCTGCACATTGTATGCTAGGAGCTGCTGAGATGCTGGGATTTTCCTGTAGTTTGTATGTTTGAAACGGTTTGTGAGACAGTGGCTATAGATGAAGATAGAGCCGATCCTGCTCTCTCTCCCTTGCAGCAGGATGTCCTGAAACTCGGGGACTTTGGGTCGTGCCGGAGTGTCTATTCCACGCAGCCCTACACAGAGTACATCTCTACCCGGTGGTACCGGGCCCCGGAGTGTCTTCTCACCGATGGCTTCTACACATACAAGATGGACCTGTGGAGCGCTGGCTGTGTGTTCTACGAGATTGCCAGGTAGAGCAGGGCTAGCCCCGGAGCCTGATGTACCTCACAGAGTGACGTGAGCAGGTCACATGGTGAGGCTGGGCAAGGAAGGCACTTGCCAGCTCTTCCTTTAAGCTCCAGGATGCGCTCATTCTGGTTCCGCTTGGTTTCTACTGCACTGGGCGCTCCTTCAGCAGGCAGTTGCCTAGGGTTTCATCTCAGTTCTTGCCAAGTACTTGTCCTTACTTGCATGGCCTGGGCAGCAGTACCCGCAGGCGCGGTGGCAGGGTGGGACTGGGGGTGTGGCTTGGTCATGCAGTGACCACAGGCAAGATGAGAGACACAAGGCACTGCCACCTTTGATCCTCCTGTGGAGAGGCGAGAGCAAGTGGTCTGCCGCAGTGTGGGCGGGAGGCTCCCGGCACGGTTGGACTTTGCTTTTTTCTTTCTTTCTAACTTTTTTTTTTTTTTTTTTTTTTTTTGGTTTTTCGAGACAGGGTTTCGAAAAACCCTGTGTAGTTTTGCGCCTTTCCTGGAACTCACTCTGTAGTCCAGGCTGGCCTCAAACTCACAGAGATCCGCCTGGCTCTGCCTCCCGAGTGCTGGGATTAGAGGTGTGCGCCACCACCGCCCAGCAGTTGGACTTTTCTAGAAAGCCCCAGCTCACTCTTCCTCTGACCTTTTGATACCATTCCTGGGAAGAACAGGGGCTGAGACACAGACTGAGGGATTGTCGCACTCAGAAGTGAGTGCTGTCCCCCTTAATCAGGCCTTGGGAGGAGTGGGTGGCAGCCTTTACTCATGGTGGATCTTCATGTGAAGTGTGAGCACAGACAGGGACCCAGGGGTCACCAGTCCCAGCTGCTCTTCTGACTGCTGTGGACCATGGTGTGGACATGCACTTCCAGCCTTCTTTGGTTCTAGTGTGTGTATACTAATAATGCCATGTGGAAAGCCCAGTGGCGACTTTACTGAGGCTGTAAATGCCAGCAGACAGTTCTTTGTCATGGGCTAAGTTTGGAAGGGTATTACAGGACAGAGAATTTAAGAGCAGCATTACAGCAGCCAGCAACATCTGAGCAAAATTTCAGACAGCCTCGGGTGAGCCATTCGTAAACCTGTCCTGTGCCTCAGAGCTATTTTTTAATCTCTCACAATGTCCCCTTTGGCCATGAGGCTAAAGAGTCCTGCCTCCAGAGTAGTAGTTTAAGTTTCTGTTGTGGCATGGAACGGGATCACATCCTCAGATCAGAACAGCTCGGAGCTGAAGGCTTCTTGAAACTTATTGCCAACATACTTGACTTCAGCCACCTGCAGGTTCTCAACCAGCTCTGGGCTGAGAGAGGTTCTCTGCAGTTTATGGCATTTTGCAATAGAGAAATGAGGGTGTTGGACTGAGGGGAGAGATCTGTTGACTGCCTCTTAAGAAATTCCTTAGGGGCTGGAGAGATGCTCAGTGGTTAAGAGCACTGGCTGCTCTTCCACAGGACCTGGGTCCAATCCCCAGCACCCATATGATGCTGTCTCACACCATCCATAATTCCAGTTCCAGGAGGTCTGATGTCCTCCTCTGGGCATGCTGGGCACCAGCAGGCACGTGTGCACAGACATACTTGCAGGCACCCGTACACAGAATTTTTTAAAAATTTAGAAATTATAAGTTTAGGCCAGGCAGTGGTGGCGCACGCCTTTAATCCCAGCACTTAGGAGGCAGAGCCAGGCGGATCTCTGAGTTCGAGGCCAGCCTGGTCTACAGAGCAAGTTCTAGGACAGCCAGGACACAGAGAAACCTTGTTTTGAAAAACAAAAACAAAACAAACAAACAAAGTAAGCTTAAAGACGTCTTTCAGAAAAAGAAGGAAGAAAGAAAAAGAACTAGTCGGGGCGGTAGGGGAAGCTGTCCCGGCCAGAGGCTCCCTGTGTGGGCTGATCTGGTGGAGGCGGCCTGCCTCACTGCCGCGCCCCTCCTTGTGTCCCTGCAGCCTGCAGCCCCTCTTCCCTGGAGTGAATGAACTGGACCAGATCTCAAAAATCCATGACGTCATTGGCACACCTTGTCAGAAGACCCTCACCAAGTTCAAACAGTAAGTGTTTGTGCCCTGGAGGCTGCTGTGCGTCCGTCCACTGTCGGGGTTCAGCCTTTCTACAGCAGGCCAGGGGTGCTGCCTAGAGCTCTTCCATGCCTCCAGGACACTTTCTGGGCCACCCTCCCATTTGGGCTCCTGCTGTGAGAGAGGAGTCACAAAAGCTCTCATAGTCTCTCAGGAAGGCCTGGTGTTGGGGTTCATCCCCAGAGCATTTATGTAGGACTTGGGTCTGCTTGGGTGAGAACTGTTGCTTGTTAGAAAGGCTGTCAGTGATGACTTCCTGCGGCTGCCAGTCAGCAGTAAGAGGGTGCCGGTGATGCCCAGCCATTGGAGTTTTGATTTGATGATAGGTGAAGCCGAGGACTGTGGGAGTGGGGGACTTGCTAGGAGAGGTCTCCCAGAAGCCCCATGGTCCAAGGAAGGTCAGTAGAGAAGTCACCCTCTTTGTTTTCTCCTATTCACCTTAATTTTAGTCACACGGGAAGAAGGTGAAGTTTCTGCTTTAACAGGCGAGGGAGTCTTCATACATTTATAGCACATGCATCCTTGTTTACTAGTTTATTTTTTGGAGTAGTTTTAGTACAGCAAAAGCAAACAGGAAATGCAGAAATGCATCCCTTGCACAGCCTCCCTGCTAGCCCAGAGCAGTGTGTTTTATCCAGTAGTTGAGCCTGCACTGATGGTTGGATCTCACAGCCATTGATTGACACAGCAGGATTCTCTCGAGTTCAGGAGGTGTGCGTTCTCTTATCTCATCCCCCTTTTTAAAGCCCAGGTTGGCCTCAGATTCTTTATGTAGCCAGGGCTGGCCTTGAACACCTGATCCTTTTACCTCTACATGGCAGTGCTAGGGTTGTAGCCATGTCCCACCACACCCAGCCTGACTTGCTTCCTTGGAGGACTGTGAACTCTCACCTTCAGTGCAGGGCCCTTAGAGGCAGGTTGACGACCACCAGTGCTCTAATAATGGCATGATGATTTATTATCATTGGGCTTTCAATACAGGTCGAGAGCTATGAGTTTTGATTTTCCTTTTAAAAAGGGATCAGGAATACCTCTACTGACAACCAATTTGTCCCCGCAATGCCTCTCCCTCCTGCATGCAATGGTGGCCTATGACCCTGATGAACGAATCGCGGCTCACCAAGCCCTTCAGCACCCCTATTTCCAGGTGCAGAGGTAGGATTTCTGGTAGATTGCCTAGTGATGAGTGGGAAGTCTTGGTTTATGAGACCCATGGGACAGGGAACTGGCCTGGGAACAGCTCTCTCCTGACAGTGGTCAGTGCCCCTTGAGACTGTCTCTGTGATGTGTCCTTCCTCTAATGAGGCAGTTAGCAGCTTCCCCGCACAGGAAGGAGGGCTCTGGGGCTGCTCTGGGGTAGATGTCAGAGCTCCAGTAGGTCAGCTCCCTGGAAAAGCCTGGCACACATCCGGGATGGACAGCGTGACTTCACTGCTTTTCTAAGTGCTCGGTGGGAGGAGCTTACCGAGGCCACCTAACTTCACACATCTACACACTCCTGAATTTGACTGTTTGGCCCTAGGAAGGCCGTGTATAACACTGCATGCTTAAAAGACAGCCTCTGTTCCCAGCCCAGACAGCATCGGGTTTGTACAGGAAGGGAAGAAAGGCCTCTGGTAGCTCACGTGGAAAGAGGTGTGAATGACCACTCATAATGGCAGATTTGTAGGTGAAGGAAACAGCTAAGCTCTGGAGCCATTATTGTAGGTGGCCACATTCTTTTCCTTCCTGTAGGGCAGCTGAGACACAGACCCTGGCCAAACACAGAAGAGTTTTCTTCCCCAAGTGCCCCATGGTGCCAGAGTCATCCAGGAATAACTGGTCCTTCTCAAAGGAGGGCAGAAAGCAGGTATGAGCTGACGTCAGTAAGCTGGGTGAAGACTGGAAGCCTGTGCGTAGCTTGTGTCTGAGAAGGCCACCACAAGTTGTGAGGTGGTGACATCTGTCCATAGGGCATCATGTCAGCTGAGATGTGAACACCATGGTCTGGTGTTAGGACTGTTCTAATTGTTCTGTGGACCTGGCTCCATCCACCTAGGCCCTTTCTGCCTCACCAGCTACAGAACATGGGAGTAAGCCTGGAGAGGGACCCTTCCGTGACTATCTGACCTGATGGCCACGTGCAGGTGCCTGTTCTGGACCAAAGCCCTTTGTGGTCACACCTGCTTATCTCCTGAGAAGCCACAGTAGCCCCTAGCTACAGTTGGTGAGCGCACTAGGCCAAGAGGCGCATCAGCCTGGTTAGCGGGGTTGGTTTTGCATTCTTCCTAGTTAGACACGCCAGCTTCACCATGCAGTCTTCTGTCTGTTTCACCTATCTGGCTGCATCCTGACATGTGGTGCCCATGTGCTGAGTTCTGCCAACTGTACAGCCTGGGGCTAGTACCCAAACTCTGCCTGTGCATTCAGTGTTTGGGCCTCTCACCAGTCAGGTGCTCCTCCTACCTTACTGAGTCTCTGTCCCTGGCAGCGGCTGATCACGTGGACCCATTGCAGCCAGCGTCTCCCAGAGCTTTGACTGCTGTGCCCAGCCAGGCCTGTGGACAGCTGTTCCCAATACCGGGAAGCAGGTGTACTTGGGCAGTACCCTCTCCTGAGTTCCCCCAGACTCCAATTCCCCAGGGCCCTCCTTCCCAGGGGGCCTGCAGCAGCTCCCTCGATGCCCAGGCCCACATGGGAAGCTCCCCTCCCTCCGCTGTGTCACTGTCTGCCCTCAGACTGTTGTCTGCTGGCACGCCTCCATCCCGGTTCACCTCCAAAGTGAAGTCACATCCAAGGTGGCCACTGGTTTCTGAAGGCTATGCCTGTCTCCTGGCTGTGGCTTGCGAGCCACACCTCAGTGAGGTACCTAATGTGGCAGAATCTTACTCCAGGAGCTGCACACCGACCATCTTTTCCACATTCTCTTCATGTGCTAGGCATTTTTTCAGTACTTAGAAAAATGCAGAAACTACTGGGCATGGTGAGACACACCTTCAGTCCCAGCACTCAGGCAGAAGCAGGCAGATCTTGGTCTCCATGGCAAGTTCCAGGCCACCCAGGACTACATAGTGAGACCTTATCTCAAAAGCAAGGAAGCAAACAAATGCAGAATCATTCTTACCCTGAAGCCGTACACAAGCCTACTGGGGTCAGCTCAGCCCAGAGTGACAGCTGTGGTGCTGTCAGCCTGCGTTTGCCCGTCACCTCACTGCAGGTTGGCCAGAGCTCAGCCTTAAGGCTGCGTTGAGGGCCAGTGCTTGACAGGAAATGCAGAATACAGGAGGACCCTGGGAGGCGCTGCCTTTGCTTGTAGGGTTTGGGAAGTCTGCCCACACACGGGTGTCTGTTCACCATAGTCTCCATCCTGGCTTTAGCCAAGAAGTTTGATCAGGCAGAAGAGCTTCCTTTGCTTGAGCCAATTCCTGAAGGGGAACTGATCAGTGTTCTGTTTCAAAAAGCAGCCCCTGAGGCAAGAGGAGGGCCATTCCAGAAGACAAGGGCCAGCCAGCTTGATGGAGCTGCCCAAACTGAGGCTGTCCGGAGTAACCAGACTGTCATCATGTTCCAGCCCTGCACTGCGGTCAGTGCTGGGCCCTGGAGCGAACGGAAGAGTCCCTGTGTTGAGACCCTTGAAGTGTGCTGGTGTGAACAAGAAGGTAGTAGTCTCTAGCTTCTCTGTGGGGCTGCTCGAGGGCCTGGCCTCGGCCTCCACTCAGTGTCTGTGGTTCTTCTTTACCAGACAGACACGCAGAAGGCCATCAAACCTCACCTGAAACAGTGTCACCTGCCCACGATCAACAGGAAAGGGGGCGAATACTGAGCAGCATGCCACCTGGTCACCTCTTGGAGAGCAGGGCAGGCGCCATGGGCAGGCTTAGGCCTCTGCAGCTGAGAACGGATGGGCCAGAGGATGCCCGGGGTGCTGGTGGTCCTCATGATGCTTGGTGGCCCAGAACATGCTGCCTAGCAGTCCATCTGTACCCATGGCCTGAAGCCTCGTTCGTGTGTTTGTAACCCAAAAGCAGCTGTACCAAATGTTCCAGTTTAATATATTTGTAAAACCACCTCATTCAAGGGCTTATTTCATTTTCATAATGTAAGGATTTGAGGTGACTTTTTATATGAATCAAAACAGATTGGGCATAGTAGGTAGCTTGTGCCTGTAATTCCAGCACTGGGGAGGTGGAGGACAGGAAGAGCCCCGCCTGGGCTACACAGTGAATATCCCTGCCTCAAAAAAAAAAAAAAAAAAAAAAAAAACAAAAAACAATAAAAGATAGAATGAAATATGTGATGAGTGACTTAGGCGTGGTTGAGAGGAGGCTGGCACCTGGACCTCCGTGTTTGCCCAACAGGATTGGCAGGTGTCTGCGTCTTGTGGCCGTGGGACCTCACGGGAGTGCTGTTGCCGACTGCTGGGTTTCACTAAAGAATGAGGTATTGTTACAGTCTCTCATCAGAATGTTCTCCATTTCAGTGTGTTACAAGCCACTGCTTTGTGTCAGCTGTCCTGAGCTGCAGCTGGGCAGGCTGACATCCCAGGAGGCAGGGCAGGCCTCAAGTGTCCGCTGAGGGCCAGTTTTGAGTGGTGGCCATGTTGTCTTGATTGCCAGTGCCTAGACTCCCTTAGGGATGCTCAACCAGCTGTCTGGTTGTCAGTGTTGCCTGGAGCAGGTAGGAAGGTTGGGCATCTTGTGCCTTGGAAAAAGAAGGCTGGGGCTGAGGAGACAAGGAGTGGACCAGAGTGTTTGCTGCATGAGAAGAGGACCTGAATCCGATCCACAGCATCCACCTAACAACCGGGTACTGCTACACCCTATAACCCCATCACTAGGGCAGGGGCAGTGCAGGACGGGACAAAGACAGGAGGGTGCCTGGGGCTTGCTGGCCACCAACCTACCCAGACCCAGCAAGCTCCAGGTTCAGCGACTCTCTCAGGGGAACCAATGGGGCAGAGAACACTAAATGACACACTGGGTGTCTTCCTCGTGCTTCTGCACATGGGTGCACACACCAGCGCGCGCACACACACACACACACACACACACACACACACACACACACACACACTCACAGCCCATTTCGCTGCAGGGGAGGGGTGGGAACATTAAAAGAATGGTGCTGAGCAGACTCAAAGTCAGAAGCATTGGTCAGCCAGCTGGACTTTGGGACAAGACCCTCCTCAGCCTCTTGGCTTTTGTTTTTGCTCTCGCTGTGTTGGGGGTAGAACCCAGGGCCCCGTGCGTTCTCAGTAACTACTCATTTAGCAGTGGCCTAGGCTCTACTCAGCCCTACGGAACAAAGGAATTGAGGATGCCTTCTTATCATCTTTTCAAATACACATCATTTATAAAGCGAAACTTTCCAGGAAGTGTTGAGTCTCAAAAATATCTGACCCCATCTTTCAGGGATCTACTGGCCCAAGCGTCAGGCCACCAGACAGGTGGGTAGGGGCAGTGCCAGGAGTCAAAGGGCAGTGAAGCTGTAGGAGGAAGATGTGGGACAGCAGAGGGCAGTGTGTGGGCATGGAGCACTGTGGGCATGGATGTCCAGCATAGGCAGGTTCAAGACCAGAAATGAGGCTTAGAATGGACAGAGCCAGGGCCTGGTGGGAGTCTCCTGCTCATCTGACTGTCCGGCCTTTGCTGTTGGCTTCGGAGTCTCAGTCCAGTAGGTATTAGCCAGGCTTGCAGCCAGTTCAGCACAGAAGGGGACCAGACATGGAAGCCAGCAGAGTGGTCAGGACAGAGTGGCCCAAAGTAGGACCTGCAAGGCCGGCAAGCTGAGCTGAGGGGGAGGAGGTTGGGGAGAACTAGGACCTGGAAAGGCTGCAGTAAGGACCTGAGGGGAACCTCTTGGCTTTCTCTGCCTCCTGTGGGCCTAGCAGAGCAGCCCAGTGCATCATGGGTCCTCCCGCGCAGAATTTGAACAGCAACTTCTCGCCAAGTGTTTGAATTGTCACCACAGCATTCTGTGATGGAAAGGCAATGGAGTCTCATCCTTCCCTTCTACCATGGTAGACGTGATGATGCAGCCTTCCCTCTACACTAGGCCCGACACATGGAGTGACACCCATCAAGTCCTACGGTACCAGGTAAGTGAGCTGTCACTTCCTGTGGCTCCAGGACCTGCTGTACACTGCCTGTGGTGTTAGGGCAGTTATAAGACCATCTGGAAGGCTAGGGACTAATCTGAGAAGTTAGTTACTGGTACAGTCATCTGAGGGACACTGGGACACGTGACAGCTTAGCGCAGCTGGTCAAATGGAAAGAGGACGACACAGACTGGGCCAAGGCATGGCAAGGACCACAGACCCGAGGGGCGGTTAGTGAGAGCTGTGGAACACAGCTGGGCATCTCCTCAGGAGGTGCTTCAGTCTCCACACAAGTCCGTGCTGCCCAGCTGTCAACGTGACTTCCTCCCATCACGTCCTACAGAGGGGGAATGGAAATGCTTTGGGAGACTGCCAGGTTCCATGTAGGCTTGGTTCTCAAGAGCAGCTCCTAATCACCTTCTTGAGATGTTCTGGACTTAAAGGGCTGCGTTTTTCTTTGTAACCAGTGCCCTAGAGTGGCAGGAACAGCAAACTCGGAAACGTGTCAACCCTGTCTTCTAATGTGATCATTCGGAGTACATGATTTCCTTACACAGTGAGATGGCTCAGTGCTGCCAACCTTCACGACCTAAGGTCCACCACAGAACCCACACAGTAGAAGGAAAGAAATGACTCCCTTGAGGGTTCTCTGACGTCTATATGCAGAGTAGCATACTTATACATGCTACATTACAAAAGCTGAGTCTTCAGTGAGGCACAGTGCATGTATGCCTGTAATCCATGTGCTTGGGACTTGGAAGGCTGAGACAGGAGGATTCCTTTGAGTTGGAGGTAATCTAAGCTACACTGTGAGTTCCAGGCTAGCTGGGGCCTGTCAATAACAGACCAAAACAAGAGAAGATGATTGAGTCTTAGCATCCTGTGTTGCACCTTTCCAAGGCTGAGGCAGCAGCAGAAGCAAGGGGCTTCTTCCCTAGTCTGGGAGCTGGGAACCTAAGGTGAATGAAGACAAACTTGGGCTTGCATTGCTGTGAGCTGTGGAGTAGCATCATACTGCTGCAGCCACGGCTGTTAAAAATTCAGACAACCTAGCAAAAGCCTCACACTCCTTCCATATGTCCCCTATTTAATGGGATCATTTGGAGAAATGTTTCAGACACCTTGTGACTTAGTCTCAGCACATAAATCCTTTAAGGGCCCAGCTCTGTATGATTCTTTAAAAGCTGAGAAAGGTCCTCCTGCTTGGAAATATGGGCCTTGTCTCTAGGTATCACCTGCAGATGAAGTAGGCCAAGAATTTGACCTGAGCACAAAGATGCACGCCTGCCTGCTGACGTCAACCCTCTGGAAGCCCCATGTAATGTCAGAGCTTAACAGTCACGGTGCTGCTGCTGCTGCTGAAGCTGTGGAAACTTACAGTGTGTGGTCTCAGCTTTCCAGGACAGCAGGCGGACTCTAAACCATAAGGAAAAGGCCATGTGCTTACACCAGAGTCTCCAGGCCTGGGCCGCTGCACGGTGTGTTGGGCTGTGAGGACTGGCCCAGAGCCAAGATTTCTCAAATGAGACATGTTTCTCCCAGTCAGCCTTACCCTGGACTGACAGTGAGGGACCAACGAATATGAAATACAAAGAATGAAGCAATTCCATACCAGCCAATGAGTCAGGCCAAAACAAACCAAAAATCACACACAATTTCAGTTAAAAAAGGATAAACAAATAGTATATTCAAGATAATTTTAATATTAATGTTTTTGTGAATTAGAAATATCACTCTTAAATGATGAAAATTACTAGTGAAGTAACTATTTCCCGACTTCAGAATTACATTATTTACACATATAATACAGGCTTGATTGCATTGGAAACAACAGTATTAAAATAAATGTTAACAGATAAAAAGGGTTTCTTCACTCCACATTGTGAAGGCTGGGAGTCCACTACCCCCATATTCAAAATCATTTTCTATTAGCATTAAACTATTTTAAGTGCAAACAATTTTTTAGAATCTATGATTGCAGCATCTGTCTTTCTGAAGTGTGTATTGAAGTCAGAAGGTGCCAACTGTCTTCATGAGTGCATCCCAGGCTGTCTAATGACTACCTAAGGTATAAAATAGATCAGTGCAAAACCAGAGCCAAGTGCTATTCACAACAGTTGAATTGAAGGTTTCTTGTCCAAGAAACATTTGACTTTACACTATGTATATATGTATATATATTATATATGGGATTTAGTTACATTGAATTTTAGAGTAAAAAGCAAGAAAACTCCATTTCTCATTTTTTACTGCAGCCCCAACAGACTGACTTAAAAATGGAAGCAACTCTTTGGGTTAGCAGCTCCACACAGCCCTGCAGACTGCCGCTGCCTGCCGCCTGCATGTGGCTCCAGCGCAGCTCATGGCTCCGTTGTCGTCTGTCACTCCCTCAGTCCACGCGTGTCCGGGGGAGCCCGGGAGCAGCATGCAGCTGCTACACTACAGTCCCACCTGGAGAACTGGCCTGGTTTGGGGATGACAACAAGCCCTGCGAACAAAGCAGTTTACATTAATCCAGCAAGACCAGGGCAGTGCAGAGAGCCCGCTGGTGCGCACCCTGGCCCGGTTTCACAGGCTCACATGCCGTTCCGAGGGCGGGAAGCCAGCGCCTGCTCTAACACTCCCACCTAGCTAATTCCTCTCAGAGCACGGGACTGTGCCCCCAGCACCAGCTAGAAGGAAGATGGAGGTGAGGACCATCGGAGAGGGCCGTTAGGAGAGGGCATGGCTCAGACATTGCAGCAGCAGATGGGTTACCAGCTCCACCTCAAGCTTGTCAGGGTCAGCCCGGGCCCTCAGCCAGGTGGGCCTCCAAGGATGGCCTAGTAGCACTTAAAAAGGCGTTTTCCTTCTGGGGTGCACTTGCTTGCTTTTGAGGGTGCTGAGGTACACCCCTAGTTTATCTGGCCTCTAGTGAATAGGCCCTACAGGTACACAAAGGTAGATCAGGCCCTGGGTGGTGAGTCCTGCAGCTGCAGTGGGTAAGGACCCTCCCAGCGCCCTGCCAGCTACCCCGGAGCCAAGGGCACTCCCAGTCCTCAGCACTGATCACTGGGCTGTGGGCCGTTAGGTCAGAGCGTGGCACTCATGTCTTAGGAATTTGAAGAGTACAGTAGTGCAGCATTAGAAGGAAAAACGGGCTCCATGGAAACAAACATCCTTGAGCTGTTCTGAAGAATTATTTACTTGTTGAGTATTTATAAATGACAACATTTAATGCTAAGGAAACACTGCTACATTTTCAAAGACTTTCAGTGCAGAAATGAGCTGACAGTCCTAAGTGGGTCGTCAGCTTCACCCCACACCTTTATGAGGGAGCTGGAAGCAGCTGGCCCACTGCAAGCCATCTGGCTTCTAGTTTCTTACCTCAGAGCTGAAATCTATTGGTTGGTCTAGATAAAACCAAGAGGCAAGAACAGAACACAGCAACTGGCCCTGCTCTGCATCTGTAGGAGCTCTTACCCTCAGACCCCTGTTCAGACAGTAGGCGAAGAGCCGAACCTCTCACGCCCTGTAAACCCCCCACGCCAGCGAGGGAAAGCAGAGGCAAACAGGCCCACCCTCCTGAGGTCAAGAGCAGCGTATGTGCAGCAGCCACTTCAGTGTGGCCCACTGTGCCTGAAGCACCACTGCAGACTGAGGGCCTTCCCTGCCGCTGCAGGCACTGCCTGCGGCCACGCCAGCCAATGGGGGGTGGTGCCAGCCACACGGGAGATGCATAATTTAAAACAATAATTAAAAATGATTTAAAAACCAGGTGAAATCTATTCTAATTGAATATATCCCAACTTACTACAGTATACAATCAAAGTAAAAACTGACTTGTTTCAAGGCAAGTGTATAAAAGCCTTTGAGGCACACTGCTTATGACAGGGCCATTTCAACTTGGACAGTCCCCATCTTTGGTATTCGGTGGCCGAATGGCTCCTGATTGCCATGGGAGTCGTCAAGAGTCTGACAGTGAATGTGCCACCCTGGTGGCCTCTGTAGCCCTTTTCCTTGCTCTTCTGTGGATGAGGGGTTTCCAAACAGTTGTCCAGGTCACAGTGATGCACTGCTTTCACTGGCTCTGTCATGTTACGTCACCTGTCTGTGGGCTGCAGGACATAAACTCCTAGCCCAGAGTCCTCACTTGCTCTAGGCCCTCACTGTCTGTGGTGTGGTCAGGAGCCCAGGAGAATTGGCCCTTACTCTCCACTGTCTGTGCTATCCTGGCCACTAAGCCAAGGGGAGCACACTTACATCTCCTCAGCCAACGGACCACTTCTACCTACCTTTCCTGTAATTCACTTGAATGTCAAAGAATTGGGCTCTGGTCAGTGGGAGTTCATTTCTGCAATGTCAACCTAGCCATGGGGTGGAGGCCAGGACCTGGGGCCCTCCACCATAGACAGGAAGATGAACCGAGAACTGGATGGACCTGGCCTCCAGTCCCCTGGCCCCGTGGTCACAGGCTCCTGAGTATACTGGCCTGCTGGGTCCCTGGGCTGGCAGGGACACAGCATGTTCAGGTGCTTCACATTCCTACAAGTATGTGTGAAGCCAGCACAGGCCACCAGAAACTGAAAAATGTGTGGAACAGGGAAGGGCCTCATCACAGGGTCAGACTGGATCAGCACCCAGATCAAGACCACCCAGCTTTGTTACTAGTCCTTTGAATGGTGACCTCAACACTTGTTTACTTCTCAGAGATGTGTCTTTGCATAATGAACAGTGGAGGCACTGGGATGTGGGGATCACATTCAAGAGAAAAGGTGAGGCTAAGTATGGTGGTGCAGGCCTATAATCCTAGCACTTGGGAGGTAGAGGCAGGAGGATCAAGAGTTCAAGGTCACCTTCAGCCACATAGGAAACTTCAGGCCAGCCAGGGCTACAAGAAACCTTGTATGAACCCTGCTCCCCTAAAGAAAGAGCATGTCAAATATACCCCTTTTGGGGTGGAAGAGGTTGAGTTCCACTTAGCTACAGCCCAGCCTGTCACCATAGAGTAGAGTGGGAGGTGGAAGGGAAGTGGCCGCAGCCCACTGCAGGGGTGTGAGGCAGGGGCGTGAGGCAGGGGCGTGAGGCAGGGGCGTGAGGCAGTGTCCACACAGAAGAGCGGCTCTCACACGAGAGCCTGGTGGTTCTGCAGCCCTCCCTCCTCTCAGCAGGCAGCGTGTTTCACGTCACCACCCTGATCCCTCTGCTTGGGGACAGATGAGTTAAGACCAGAGAGAGCACACGGGAAGAACTTCTGTGTGCACCAGAGCAAGCACAGTAACACGGACAGGCTTCATAAAAATCAAGCCAAAGTCTCTCCAGCAGAGAATCTCAACAACATCCCCCTAGTCCCAGGGATGAAGACAACTCTTGAACCTAAGCTCTTCTGGTCTCACCAAAGCTGCCAACATTGCCGGGCATTTCATTTCAAAATTACACAACAAAGTATTCCAGGTCTTGGTTTGGGTTAGATTATAATTCACAGCAAATACAATGCTAATAGAATTAAGCCTTATTCCACCAGGATGTACAATAAAAACAATACTGTACTTTAGAAACCAGTACAAACAAAGGACAAGCCCCTTTCCCTGTCCTGGTGGCTGCTGCTGGGATGGATTATAACTGGTCTGATGCTATACTACGCAAGGGAAAGCAGAGACACGACCAGGAATTCTGTTGGGCCCACACTGGCCTCCAGCTGCCTTTTCCCTGACTCCAGCAACCTCTGCCCATAAACATCTGACAGTGTCTCAAGTAGACATTGTAGGATAAGGTATGGACGTTGGGGCCGAATGCCAATTCACCTCTCCACCCACCTGGCTGTTCAATCCCTCAGTTCCAAACAAAATAACACACAGAGCAGCCAGGCAGACTGAGCTGCCCCTGAAGAGCTGCAGGAAGGTGACCACAGAATGAGGGTGGCTGTTGCTCTCTACACCAGACACCACAGCAGTAACTTCTCTCAGGTGGAGGTCAGGACCTAAGTAATTAATCGATGCCTCTTCAGATGGGGCACAAGCAATGAGTACCATACCAAGTGCCCACATCTGTGCATGTTCTTAGCCCTGGTGTGTTCCCCTTATCTGAGCTTAAGAATCCCTTGTTTGCCGGGCGGTAGTGGCGTACACCCTTTAATCCCAGCACTTGGGAGGCAGAGGCAGGTGGATCTCTGTGAGTTCAAGGCCAGCCTGGTCTCCAAAGCGAGTTCCAGGAAAGGCACAAAGCTACACAGAGAAACCCTGTCTCGAAAAACCAAAAAAAAAAAAAAAAAAAAAAAAAAATCCCTTCTTCTATGACACACACTCTACATAAAAGATCAAAGAAAACCTGGAAAGAAAGCACAGTTCTGTGTAAGGTTCATGAAAGAGGCCAGAGTGTCCAGACTCAGATGGGTTTAGAAGGCTCACAGGTCTTGGCCATTTGCTTCCGACTTACTGGACCCTGGCTCCTGCTGGGCTGTGGGCCGTGTCCACTGGCTGGCCTTGCCCTACACACTGAAGGGGCCACAAAGGGCCACACACCTGGTCTCCGGTGAGAACAGGGAAAATCCAGGGAAAGAGCAAATGCAAGGTGTAAGCAGCTGACAGCGTCTCGGAGGTTGTGCGCTAAAGAAACCACGTGCCAGCCAAGGCCTCATTCTGTGACCCACTGTGCCCTGAAATCTGCCACAGAGGAAGAGAGGGGCTAAATCCTCTCTGGTTCATCCCCTCCAGGAGCTGCCCAGAGGTCACCCAAGAGCATAAGCTGGTGTCGGAGGCACAGCCCCAAGACAGAAGAGCTGCTACAGAACCACTAACACAACATGGCACCCACATCCTCAGGTAGCCCCAAACCAAGGGAAAACGAAACATAACTCTTTTTCTCCAAGTACACAGTAGTTATGGTTTTTCATATGATATGGTTTTCTTTAAACAAAATGGAAAATGCTGTTAGCCTCTTTTAAGACTTTAAAGCTATTTAGAGCTGCTTGTGTGTGTGTGTGTGTGTGGGGTCACTCTGAGCTACAGGTTTGAACATCTCTCCTGCTTGGCAGCACACAGCCAACCCAACCTGCATCCAGAGTCGGGCAGTAAGGAACACCCTGGAACTGTCTGAGGCAGAGAGAAAGAGAGCACAGGACCACCAGCCTGAAGACGGGCCGCTAAACAAGAGCCCGGGGTCTCGTGAAACAAGAGCTTACAGGTGAGCGGGAGCACCATGGACCAGCTCACTCTTACCTTGTCACCCTAGCAAGTAAATGGGTTTACACTCTCCATTTGGAATTCTTGCTTGGAAGCATTTGGAGATGGAGGTGAGCAGTGAAGTCTAGTCACTGCGGGGCAATGCGGCAGTGCAGGACAGTATGCACGGCTGATCTGTCTATTCCCAGCAGAGTGTCACCAGCTGCCTGGTCCTGTAGCTCTAGGTGATGACAACAGCCGTCCCCCAGCACAGAAGCCCAGGGTGGGGGTGGGGGTGGGGGTGAGGTGGGAAGCAGGGGTGAGGTGGAAGTGTGCTGAGAGGGAAGAGCTCCTACAGAGGCCCACCGTGCCCTTGGCTCACTAGGCTGCCTTGGTGGCTGCAGAGCCAGCTGGTAGCCAGCTACCTTCAGAGAGTTACCATTCACATTACATGGAAACCTTTTCACACTCAAAGAGAATCCCAGTGCCTCATTCAGACAAGCTCCCACAGAGCAGCACCTCTGATGCTCAGAGTCAGTGTTTCATCCAGTAAGCTGACCGTGACACACAGTCAGTAGGAAGAGATGGCTTCCACGGTTATTTGTTTATAAACATTAACAAGGCTCTTCATTTTACAGCATTTAACAGCTTTTCTTTTTTGGCTCACTGAGATTCTTTTTTGTAAAGCTTAGATGTGAAAATGACTATTGAAATTATCTACATTTACAATGCATTCACACGTTTATTCGATGTCAATATACAGAGGACAGCCTCTAGTACTTCAGAATGTCAAGTATGTGGTAAGTCTCTTTTGCTGTGACAGTGACAAGGGAACAGAAACATGGTTCTTAGATTGAAGAAGTAACAATACTGATATTCAAGCTTCGTTAGTTATTGCAACATTAGGAGCTCAGCTCCCTGGTATTTCACAGCAGGAGGGCTCTTCATGAAATTTATTCAAGTTGTGAAGAGACCAGATGGAAATGTAAGAAAGGAAATCCACATTTACCTTGACTCTCACTGAAGATAAATACCCATACAACTTTTACACATGTTACCTGATAACAACTTTAAAACCCAAGTACACACAAGTTAAAATGCAGGATTTTCACACTTTGAACCAGACACAAAGATAATGTAACAGTTGCAGCAGGGATGGAAACCTCAGCATCATAGGACAGTTGCTCCATCAGAAGAGCGCGTTCTTACAGTTGAGCTTGGGAACACAAGTGCTTTTCCCCAGCGAGCCGCAGGCTTCACTAATGCCACACTGATGTCTCCTCTCCCTGGGACGCCACAGAGCATTTGATGAGCACCGTGTTAACCTAAGCCGGCTTGTGGTGGTCCAGTCAGCCCAAGGCAAACAGCACAGAAACAGGGCCTGTGGGGTGTGCTGGCTCCCCCATACATTCCTGACCGTGGGTAGTTCAGCCCTAGAGACCGAACTCCAACCAGAGCCCTTCAAGTCAGTATCAGGCCTACCCAGAGAAGCGCACGGAGGGAGGCTCTATGGCTGAGGGAAGAGACCTCAACAGTGGACACACGGGCCTCAGTGGTACAGCTGGCCCTGAGCCAAGAGGCCTAAGGGACCGTGGACCCCTTCGGCCATGACTGCCCACAGCAGAGCCTGCATTCCAAGATCAGTCACCGGAAAAGCCACCACTAAACTGCCCTGGTTTTTCCTCAAGTGGTCAGACGGACTGGAGTGGCACTGGGGTTTCCACAGGACCCGTTTCTGTCCCTACATGTCCTGTGTCTTGTTCCTCCTCACACTTTGAGCTTGCTCAGCAAAGAAAGAAAACATCTCCCTCCAGTGAGAGGCGAGAGGACCTTGCACACATGAACACACACGTGCTAAGGCAGGCTAATTTTAGCACAAATTCAGTGTGTGAAAATTTATTAAAACTTCAGAATGAATCACAGGCTGAGGAGGGATGGGAGAAATGGCTGTCGGACAATCACGCCTTGGGTGTTTTAAGACAAATACTAGAGGGGACATTGGCCACCTGGGGGTAGCATGTGTGTACACAGCCACAGAAACTCAAGTTTGATAGCCCTTGTCGCACCTCCTTTCAGAATGTCTTTCAGACACTGTGGCTTCTTTCTTGCTCCACCTCTGGGCTTTCCTAAAAGCATTCGCTCTTCATCCTGACCTAAGTGGCTCTCAAAACACTTCTAAACTCAATCAGCATGACAGACAAACTTAAAGCTCTTTACCCTATGTAGGTCAATTTGGAGTCCACAGCTGCTGGCTGCAGGTATCACCCAATCTCTCTGGGACATCTGCTCTGAAAAGAAGGCACAACTTCTAAGCCTCTCAGGAGGGCGGGATGTGGTTCAGAAGTGCAGCGCCCACCTGGCAGCTGTTGAGTTCTTTGGCTCGATCCCTGGCCCCCGTGCACAGACAGGGAAAAGTGGGAACGGGCTGGGGCTGATTCACCAGAGTTACAGTGCAGCTGGCTTCTGGAGTCACCAGAAGGGCTGCCTGTGGCGGGCGAGCAGGACACAAGGAGGCTCCACCTGTATAGCGGTGCCCTCGCGGGGCCCCAGGAGGGACTCTGGGCAACACCACGTGGACTT
This sequence comes from Peromyscus maniculatus bairdii, assembly GCF_049852395.1. Lineage (NCBI taxonomy): Eukaryota > Metazoa > Chordata > Mammalia > Rodentia > Cricetidae > Peromyscus > Peromyscus maniculatus. The sequence goes on along the minus strand of NC_134865.1, from coordinate 82,853,319 downwards.
GACTTCTGTCTGTAAGGGCCTCTGGCCAAAAGCTGTTCTATGCCGGGCTAGTTATCAAAGACATTCTTGCTTATGAAAATGCTCAACCGAGAAACGGGGAAGTTTTGATGAGGAAGCTCAAAGTTTGGTGAGAAAACTAAAAACATGCTCCCCAAACTTCTCTGGGTGGCTACTGTGGAAGCAGGGTGGCCCTATGTCTCGTTCTTTGGAGATCGCAAACCGTGACACAACCCCATGACACCCCACCACCTCTGTCTGCAGGGCACAGGAGGAAGGCGCCCCCGCCCTCCAGCGCCCTCTTGTGGAGCTGCCGCACCTTTAGTTCTGGTCTTGGAGAACACCTGGCACTCTGTCCTCCTGCCTGCAGACCTGCTCTGCCGGCTGTCAAAGAAAGGGGCAGGAGTCAGTCAGGGGGGCAGAGTGGGCCGGGGCACCACTGCCCTGCATGCAGGGGCCAGCCTGGGCCAGATCATGCAGCTAAGACAGGCCCTCTAGAGCTGACCCTGGGCTCTCACCAGTCCCTGAGGCCGGCAGGGGAGCCCAGGAGAGGAAGCCATAGCAAGGGGCCCTGAACAAACAGGGTTTCCAGAAGAGACATTAAGGGTACTACACTTAGCAGCAGAAATTGGAAGAGACTGTGATCACACCCCAAATCACAAACTGACATTATCGTGGGGATGCAGAAAAGAATTCACAGGCCTCTATCGGACAATATAGGAGGCCTGTGTTTTGTTTTGTTTGTTTTCTTTAAAGGAACAGTAGTATCCACCTCTTGTTCTGCTCTCCCAATTCCCAACGGGTTGGGGATGCTACTGGTCCTGGAGATCCGTAAGTGCCCATTATCTGTGCTGGGTCCACAAGCACACGTGATGGCTCCCCTGCCAGCAAAGATGGCTTCAGAACTGAGAGATTCCCATAAGCTTTACCATAAATATTACTTACCTATGATTGGCCACTCTACTTAGGCCAAACACAAAGTCCTGAATTTGGAAACTGCATACTCAATGCCTCAGAAGCATTTGAAAGTGAATTTCGGAAACTATGCATGGAGTGTTCATTTCTAACCTGCCCACCTGGCAGCCCAATTTGACCTCTGAAGTCCAGACAGTCTACATGGTGGCAGTCTTGGCTACCTCAGATCAGTCAACCCTAAGAACTAAGGGGTATATTTCCAAGAGAGATGGGACATGAGCATCCTTGTGAAGAGGTGCTCAGGGACGTGAAATGCCTTGGCACACAGGTGAGATACCCTGGAGGATGCAGTTATCTTATGGACTGTCACATTAAACAGAAGCCACCTTCAAGGAGGAAGAAGATAGAGATGGGGGGCACGGCTCCAGCCATGAACAAGCTGGAGCATGGGAAGGGGCCTGGGACCTGGCCTGGCGTTCTGGAGAGTGAAGCCAGGTAGCTGGCTGCTGTCTACCAGAGTTTTGACACTGCGGAGACATAAAAGCCACCAAATCTTTGCTATTGAGCCATATTCACTACTCAAGCCAATACAAATGATCCTTCCTGCTATATATAGTTCATTACAAAGGTGTACGTACCAGACAGAAAAATAATCCTAAATGTTCTAAATAAATTAATAAATAAAATAACTTATCATTTTGACACAAAATACCCAGCTCAAAGAACTACCCTCCACTGTGAAAACTAGAGCGTGAAAGAAATTCCCTGAGCAACTGAGCAGGACCTAAGGAGTTGGAAGTGAACTTCAATCCCCGCCACTGTCCTGCCACAGGGGCAGTCCACACAGCACTGCTCTGGAGGGGACACGGGCCACCAGGGCCCCAAGGGAGGCACTCAGGGCTGGATCTGGGTCCTGCCCCAGCATCTGTCTCCAGAGCCCCCCTGGACTCACAGCTGCCACCCAAGAACATAACGGGTGTGTGTGTGTGTGTGTGTGTGTGTGTGTGCGTGTGTGTGTGTGTGTGTGTGTGTGTGTGTGTGTGTGTGTGCGCGCCTTGTGCTCTCCCTATGGGGGAACGGAGCCCCGCCCCGCAATGCCATGTCAGAAGGAGCCCTGCAGCCTGGAGAACCCAGCAGTCCACACACAGCTGAACTGAGGAGTCTGCCCTTGACTTCCAGACCCACCTTCCTGACCACAAAACAAAGCCCCCACCAACAGAACGGACAGAACCTTCTTTCCCTGCTGGGGAAAACCCACAAGCTATGCACATCTAACATGTAAGTCTTAGCTGATGTGGCAAGAGGCCCTTCCGAAAGCTGCAGCTAGCGTCCTGGGCCACAGCGCACCTTAACTGTCCAGGCTCTGGAGCATGGGGAGAGTTTAGTGCACAATTGCAATCAGAGTTCTACAAACTGCTTCTTTGAAAAACGATGTTTATTAAACAATTTTAATTGTCATAAAATGACTAAAATGGGTTTTAAAAATTAAGGCTCTTCTCTTTCTGTGGATTGCCAGACAATGTAAAAATAATATCAATCAACCCTGATGAACGCTTTGTTCCTAAGTTAAATTTCATAGATTCCTAAACATTTTATGATTTAAGATAAAAAGTTGGACTATAAATGATAAGTAATGGCCATCTGTACTGAACATACACTTACCAGGTGTATAACAATCTAGTTGAGTAGTTGCGCAAAAATATCCCAGTTAAAGCATAAATTTTGACTTTAGCATTTTAATGTCATTATTTCTCCACACTGTCATGATTTCCCTATAACTGGAATAGTCTGATACAGGAATGCTAACTTTGGGACTCTATATACCCAGAGGGATGACTGACTTGGCTGGCAATTAGTCTGATTATATATTTTTTAAATGCTCTAAGGTGGATTATCAAATGATTCAGAATTACATGGCATGCAGTATCCAAAATTATGGCTCTGATGCATTTAGATTTACATTAACAAGTGTCATTCACAGTCATTGTACATCCCACCCTCCCACAAGAAAAAAATCACTACCTAGTCAAGTTCTAGATCTGGTGCAGCATTAAGGATTAAAACTTACCACTTTACCAGGCCTTGCCCATGTGCAAATAAATCCCTCCTGACAAGCAGTGACTATACAGTCTTCAAGAAATACCAATACAGTCAGTCTTTCATGAGCTATCTTTTTACAGATCAGCGGCTCTAACAAGGGAACATCTTCCATCCGAGGACACAGCGATGTTCCCAGAGTTTTAGCTGGGTCCGTTTTGGCTTTCGTAACTAGATTCAGTTTGTCACTGCTCTTGCTGGAAATGTGTCCCATGCTATGATTTCGTTTATGGTCTTTCTCGTGGTGTCTCTCCTTCCGGTCGTGCAGAGACAGAGTTGCAAACTTGCTGACCCCAGAGGCAATGGCCCCGTCCATGACGCTGCTTTTGCTCCCAGCACTGGAGACTGCCGAATGTGGAAGGCTGTTGGACCGCGGCAATGGAGGGGGCACAGAGTTCCCAGGCGTAGTGACACTGTTCCCATTGCTTCCGGCAGGCGGACTTGTGGCATTCATGACATTTGTATGTGTCCTTGCTCTTGAGAGGGGTTGGTGAGGGAAAAGGATGTCTTCTGTAAGGTCCCATAAACACAGCTGTGTATCCTGACCCACTGAACCAAACCGATAGGTAACACTTACAGGACGGCTGTCTGTAGAGTTCCGTTTGGACAGCCTAGACTGTGTACTGTTCGCTCGATCTCTGCCAAAATGAAGAAGGTCCTGGAAGTCCTCGTCACTGCCACTAAACTCCATAGGGTCACTTTCTTCTACGCTAGTAGTATAGGGATCAAAGGCTACAACACTGACCCAGGATTTGTGCCCATGGCCTCTAGCTATTACTCGGCAGTCTAGAAAGGACCAGACTGTCACCAAGTCGTCCTCTCCACCTGTCACAATGTACTTGCCATCTGGGCTCCAGCACACACAAAGCAAGCCCCCAAAGTAGCTTTTCATTGTACCGTGCAGCTCCACTGAGTCAAAGTTGAACACACGCAGAAACCCGTCCTGGCTCACACACGCTAAGAACTTGCCATCTGGGGAGAAAGCAAACTCGTTGAGGGCCCCCTCGCCCACCGTCCACTTAAGGAGAGGGTTCCTCGTGGATTTGCTCTTGCAAGTGTGCACGGCAAAGCTCTCTCCCTGCTTCAGAAGCTGGTAGTGGGGGGCTGTGGTGCCACAAGTGTGCTCCACATTATATAAGTACATGTTCCCACTTGAATGGGCTACTAGGAAAAGGCTTTCCGAACCAGGAACCCATTTGACACAGGTTACGCGTGACTTGTCTATTAGTCTCTGTAAAGACAAAGGAGAACAAGTTATCACAATGGAGAAGTTAAGGTCTACTTTTCCAGAAAAAAAATAAAAAAATAAAAACCTGTCTGCTTCTTGGCAAGAAGGGAAGAGTCCATCCAGGCATTCACATTTATCCTGTGTCAGCCAGGCCAGCGAAGAGCTTGTGGCCCTGTAGCCTAATTTCTAAATGGTCTTATTAAATAAAAAACACGGAGCCAGAAATTTGGGTTAAAGCCTTAGAGAGATCAGAGAAAGCCACCAGCTAACCTCACCTCACCAACTCTGCAGCTTCCAAGAAGCATGACTTCCTGTCTACCCAGGCTTATATGCCTTGCTTTTCTGCCCTTTCATTGGCTCTTAGCCCAGCTACCTCACTTCCTCTTCCTACACAGCTCTGTCACTGTCTGTCTGTACAGACCTCCAGACTTCTATGGTTGGTACTGGGATTAAAGGCGTGTGTCACCACACTTGGTTCTGTTCCCTAGTGTGGTCTTGAACACACAGAGATCCTGCCTACTAAGGGATTAAGAGCGTGGGCTGCCTGACTTCTTTGTTTACTTAAAGTGGCTGGCCTATCCCCCCTGATCTCCAGGCAAGCTTGATTTATTAACGCACAAATAAAGTATCACCACATGGCCGCATTCTAGAACGGCAATTGGGTGTCGGGACACTGTCTTCCTGAGGGTGTCAGTCATTTGATAAATCTCTGCTGAGAGCCTATCCTGTGCCCAGGTCCCAGGTCCTGGGCACACTGGTGTGAGACAGCCCTTGGCCCCTTACAGTAGAAGCAACTGAATGTTTTGCTACAGCTACCACGGCCTCCTCTCTATGAGGACTCACAGGACAAGTTTCAGTCCTAGCTTTCTTTGCCTTTGTCACTGCAGGCCATGGGATGACTACATTACCCCTTTTTGTGGCTGCTCCAGGGCAGGGAACCACCTGCAGCCTGCAACCAGCAGAACACAGGACTTGAAAACACACTTCCTGGGCAGGATACAGCCCTGGATTACTGTGTCTTCACTCACTCCATAGAGCTGGCCTGTGAGTATCTTAGCCCACATCTCCCAGATTCTCTGGGAAGGTGGAGGTGAACTCGGAAGTCTGTGCTCCATCACTATCAATCTAGTCCATGCTTATCTCCGGTCCACTGACCTAGCTGCCTCTTTAACTGCATGCATACAGTCTCATCTTTAAAACCAACTGACCAAAAGGCCAACATGAATGCCACTCAGATGTACAGAAGGGGTACCCTGTGTGTCTGTGCAGACCCTGCTTAGGGCTAATCAGGGCACACCCTCCATAGGCTACAGAACTCACCAGAAGTTCCCAATCCTGCACTGGACTCCTTGGCCAGGTACTCTCCATTGCTCCTTTACTCTTTCCTGGGACACTCCCAAGGGCTTAAGTGCTATCGTTTTACCTAACTGGTCGGGGTTCCCCACCATGAATCTCAGAGAACCATCAGGGCACACTGGTATGGACTTGGGCTACAGCCAGCTACCCAATTGGTTTGGTGACTATGCATCAGCCATGCACACTGATTCTTTTACAGAAGATGACAGAAATGAAATGATCTGACTTTTAAAGAAAGAATGGAAGCTGGGTGCAGCACGCATGAGGATCTGGTTTCGTATACAGCACTAGCTACAACAACAGTAATAACAACAATAAAGAAAAGGAGAGAAGAGAAATGAGTCGTGCAAGCTCACTGCATAAAAATGAGAGCTCGGAAGGAATGGACTGCTTACAGATACTCTGATAGGGGAACACGGGGAGGGAGGAGCCCAAGTGCCCACAGTATGGAGGCCTGGAGTTTCAAGTTCTTAGGCTTGAGCCAAGAGCACGAGCTATCCCTGCTTACTGGCACCTAACAGCATGACTGGCATCTTAGACCAGCAAGTACCGCACATGGGAACACAGTCACGGTTTGTGTTGCCTGATTCTCATTTCCTGCTTGGTGACCTGCCTATCAAAGGCACCTGCCTTGAGTTCATGTCAACTGTCTACACACCTGCCACTGCTCTTTATGACTTCCATTAGACCATTCATGTTTTCATAAATTACAAAGTTTCTTAGCAAGGGGTCAGGTGATTTTCATAGCGAGATCATAGCCTTTGGGGGAAGAGGGTGTCAGGAGGGTGCAGAATTAAGAGACCTCCAGCCTCTACAGGAGCTTGAAGGCTTGCTGCCAACTGCCCACTAGGTCAGGCTGCTCCAGCACTCACTCACTCTGAGCCCAGTGACATGACTATACCAGGTGGGCTTGCACAGGTAACTTGTGTTTAGAGCCAGACTGCTGTCCTGATCCTAGCCCAGTTTTCCCCAGCACCATTGCTCTATCACATGTGGAAAATTTTAAAGCTTCTAGTAGTATGGTTAGTATGGTAAATTTTTACCTACAACCTTAAAAAAAGTACAACAGAAAAATTCCACTGGCGCTCAAAAAATGTAATCCTGGCAAGAAAGAAAGTGCTGTTATGTGACGGGGAGGTACAAACAGCAGTGACCAGATGCACTGCAGGGCAATGTCACTCACTAAAATATGCACTCTAACCACCCTAAGCCAATTTGTGGATGCAGCCGACCGAGAAAACCTGCACCACCATGTACTGTAACTGCCCACAGTATGCAGACCTTACCATTGGCCCTAGGGACTGGGCACACCAGTGTAAGCAATGACAGACCAAAACCAAAAGAGAACCCGTCTCAGTCGGGGGTGTGGCACAGCAAGAGGGCAGGCCTCACTTCCGACCTGAGGATCTATTCTGGGTGCGAAATTGGCAGGAGGCTTTACACCCACTCCCTAATGCTGCCAACACTTCCCCAGTCAAAGCACTCATCACTCATGACTACAGCAGAAAGCAAGCCTCACTTGGACTCCTTTCCTGCACTCAGGGTCGGCGGCCCGGTCACTGGGATTAGCTCATCTACCCAGAATTTCTGCTTACACAACTGCCAAATACAGCACAAACAGATCAACCCACCTCTGTTTCCCTTTCACTGATGCAACCTGTGCATCCTCATTCTTCTCTGAAATTACAAAGCACTCAATCACACGGACAGACTGCTGCAAGCCCTACTGTCCAGCATTGATGTAGTGATGAATGAATGCCCTTGAGCCCAGGACAGTTTTCACAAGTATGAGCAGTACACATGCAGATCAAAGGGATGAATATAAGCTTTGTAAGCTTTCTAGAGGTGCAGCCAAATTGCCTCCCACAGAGACTAACATTTCATGCTCCCACCAGAGCCTATTTTCCCCATCAGAAGGTATGGCCCATGAAGAGACAGAAGTTCAGAGGTCATCAAACTTGGCTGAAGTCACATCCATTCATTTACTCAATCAGCACTGAATGCATCCCATAAGTCAGACATTTTATACAGCATCAATTAAAACTACCATCCCTTTCTACATGGTACATGTAGTGTGATGAAATAAATGCTGTGTAGAAAAAAAATTACCAAAAAGGGAAAACAAAGTGCTGGGAATGGGATGTCCTGGCAATTTCCATTTCCAAGAGGACAGCGAAGAAAAACATCTCAATCTGCAGGGGTCAGCTGGGCACCGAGAGAGGTCGGGCGGGCACCAAGCGTGCTGGGGAGACACGGAGAGTGGAGGGAGCAAATGCAGGAGCTCCAGAGCCTGTGACAGCAGCAGTGTGCTACCGAGAGTGGCTGCAAAGGGGGTGGCTGTCTTCTACCCCACGGCCTGAATACCAGCCTGCCATGCCCACTAGCAAAGCTTCCCTGCGACAGACCCCACAGCAAATGAGAATTCAACTCCCTGACCAGAGGTCCCCTGCCTTCAACTGTCCTATGCCTATCTTCCAAATAAAGAAACAGAAACACCTGGGACATTTTAATAAATATAATAAAAATTATATTTAAGAAATATAAGAATGAAAATTTACACAGACAGAAGGTGGGCATTGTGACTAGGCTACATAGGGAACCCCATGCCAGCTAGGAGCATGTGTCTCAAAAAAATTATTTATTTTTTTACACAGACCAACCTCTACACCAAGAAAGTTACATTTTTATTTTTAGAAAACATTTGATAAAAAAAATAAACAAACGGCCGGGTGGTGGTGCCGCACGCCTTTAATCCCAGCACTCGGGAGGCAGAGACAGGCAGATCGCTGTGAGTTCGAGGCCAGCCTGGGCTACCATGTGAGTTCCAGGAAAGGCGCAAAGCTACACAGAGAAACCCTGTCTCGAAAAACCAAAACAAACAAACAAACAAATAAATAAAAATAAACAAAACCAAAATGATAAATTCATGTTAGAAGCCAGTGTAGGGGGCGGGATCTCTCTGTTGGTTTTGAGTTCTCACTGGAGCAGACCCTCATCTAGACGAGCATTTTGAAAAGATACCCAGGAAACCCCTATTTCTCTAAGTCGTACTGCAAGGGGGTAGGGGTGAGGCAGGAGCAAAAAGGGCCAAGGCTCTCACAGAGCAGTCAGGACTGGGAAAGGCCGAGCACCTGGAATAGAACTGTGAACTGGGACCCAGGGCTGTGAGGTCCTAGGACAGGGTCACCCCTTTTCACCCTTTGAAACTTTGAGTGCATTTCCCTTGACAGTGCCACTGCAGACAGCGGGGCGTCGAGGCCCCAGAACGAGAAGTGACAGAACAAGGTCAGGAGGCCACAGGTCTTCAACCTAGCCAGTGGTAATGTGCTGCGTCTGGGAACAGTGAGTGTGGTGGGAGTAGTGTGGGTGGGGTGACGAGAGGGTAGAAGGTACACAAACACCCCTAAATTCAGCCAGGGCGACAGCGGCAAAGGTCAGTCTGCAGCTAGTGAAAATGAGCAGAAAATCAAGTCAGGCAGATGGAAAGCAACAAAAACCTGTGACATCCTGGGCTCCAACAAAGATGGTGTAGCAAGGTGGAGTGTAGAATTCTGGAAAAAATCTACCCAGAGGGAGCACAGCAAGGCCATCTTGTCATTTTACTATGGTGACCACAGAGTTCCCCATGACAGAGCCAGCTTCCAAAAGACTCAGAGCCCATTCCTAAAACCACTTTGTGAACTAACCAAACCCCAGCTCATGGTCAAAGCACAGCACAACACTGACACTTGGGGTCCAGGTCAAGGCTGGGGTGCAGAGCTGAGACTCCAAGTCTGCATGGCTCCTTGAACACTCAGCCAGGGGCACCCCTCTTCCAATTCAGAAGTCCAATCACCATGTCCACTCTAGACAGTAACTCAAGGAAAAAATGCCACTAAGTAAGAAAAAGACATCATGCCCACTGCATTAGTAGAGGAGTCTCTGGGTCCACCATACTAGTTAGAAGGGAACAGGAAAGGAAATCTGCAGCTACATCAAGAGTCAGTGACATTCATTTGAACGGAAACTTTCTGAAGCACTTCCTTTTTATTTTCTTACTTCTAGCAACATGACAAGCAGAAAAAAAATGGGGGGTGGGCAAGCATTTTACAATACAGATTTTGGTTTGTAATAAAAATACTAGAACAATTTTAAAAACATAACAGTTGTTAGAAAGTCACAATGTAAAAACTCTTTTAAAAAAAGTAACAAAGATAACTGGAGAAGTCTGAAGCTTCCCCATGGAAATATAGAAAAGGGTATTTCAAAGCCACCAAGAAAGGATTAGACATTATTTTTACCAATGTTCCCACTTTAAGAAGTAGGTGACTGTTGCTCATTTCCTAAAGCAACACAACCCAAACTGACAGAACGCACATCCCAGGTCCTCTGCAAGAAAAGGGTGTACTCCACCATCAGTCCACCCCAAACCTTATTTCTTTAAAGGTTCATTTTCAGACGGGCAGCACTCGGGAGGCAGAGTCAGGCGGATCTCTGTGAGTTCGAGGCCAGCCTGGTCTACAGAGCGAGATCCAGGACAGGCACCAAAACTACACAGAGAAACCCTGTCTCGGGGAAAAAAAAAAAGATTTATTTTTCTTAAGTGTATGTGTGTATCTGTCTGAGGGTACCCATGGAAGCCAAATTTGGGCCTTCTAGAAGAGCAACAAGTGCTCTTAACCACTAGGCCATCTCTAGGCCCAACACTTAAAAATAAAAAGTGTGTGTGTGTGTGTGTGTTCGTTCACAAATGGCAGGTCAAAGGACAACTTGTGGGAAGTGGTTCTCTCCTTCCACCATGTGGGGTCTCAGGCTTGGTGGCAAGGGCCTTTACCAGCTCCACCATCTCCGAAACCTAGTGGTTTCAGTCTTCAACTCATAGTAGCTGTGATTCCCTAGACAATCTCTCCAAGACTGGGCTCACTAACACCTGTCTGGTGAAGGGGAAGGGCTCACGGAGCCCCTCCAGCTCTGTGATTCTCTAGGTAGTAAGCAGTTAGCGGGGGAAGGAAAGGCATTCCCTCAGTAGTGCAGCCACTGACAAGATGCCCCTGTTCTCACAGCCATCCTCATGAAGCTCACTGGGGCACACAGCAGACAGGAAATGAGAACTAACTGGGAAGTGGAAAGGGATGAGCCAGAGTGCAGAGGACAACAGAGAGGGGAAGGGGTGAAAATGATGCAAACACATGTACACATAAGAAAATCTCACGATGACGGGGCTGCCGTGAGGATAAGCAGTTACGAGTGCTTCTTTCCCATGGCCTCTCCCAGCACCCACACCCAGAGGCTCACGACCACCTCTAACTTCGGCTCTAGGGGAGTGTGACACTCGCTTTGACATCCAAGAGCACCTGTATACATGTGCACATACATGCACAAAGACACATAAAATAAATCTTTAAAAAGAAATGTCATAAAAGTCATTATTATATATTATTAATATATGGAGGGAAAAAAAACCCACTTCCAAGCTGAGCGGTGGTGGCATACACCTTTAATCCCATCACTAGAAAGGCAGAGGCAGGCAGACATCTTAGTTCAAGGTCTATAGGACAGACTGGTCTACAGAGTGAGTTCCAGGACAACCAGAGCTACTTAGAAAAAAAAAAAAAAAAAACAAAACCCACTTTCAAAATTCCTTTAAGTTACCATCTGTGAATACAAAAAGGTTTTGATTGCTCTAATATAGCAAGTGTCCCTTGTCCCTTTCTAACACTCTCTCCCCAAATACACAAACCAGTAGTTACAGAAACACACTCTTGGGTGCTCCAGCAAGTCCCAAACCTTGACTACAATGTCCATGTGGTTCTCATTTCAAAGGTAGACTCCACCATCTTGATGAACTGTGTGGCAAAAAGGATGTAACAGAAACCTCAAATCCACTTTGAGAGACTAGGAAAGGCAGAGACAGGAGGGAGCTGAGGACTTCACTTCCCAGGAGACTCTATAAGGACTAGGCATTTCTCCTTCTGTCTAGTCAGGAGCAGACAGAACTGCAAGAGTCTACAGTATCTGAGGACAGGCCCAAGGCCAGGACATGACCAGGGCTTCCCTCTGCTCACATACCAGATTGCCAGGGCAAACTCAATGTCAGCAGGCATCTTTAGTGAAAGATGTAAGTCTATGATTACATGCTGACAACTTCAAGTTTTTATCCCTTAAAATTTTTATTTCATTCATCCATCCATTCATTCATTCATTGATGAAGTGTGTGTGTGTGTGTGTGTGTGTGTGTGTGTGTGTGTGTGTATGTGCATGCCATGGCACACATGTGGAAGGGATGGAACTCAAGTCGTCCAGCCTGGCGACTGCCCCTGCACTTTCTGAGTCCCCTTACCTGTCTGTCTCCCTACTCAATAAACAAACAACATGCCCTTCAGATGCACGCTTGCAAGCATCTGCAGATCTCTTACATGAACCAGAGACAAACTGCAGCCTCTATCTTTCCCTCTATTACTGAGCCCTGCCCCATTTCCAGTCTCACTAAATGTAGTGACAGCTAGTACCTTCAGGCTTGTTAACGTCTCCCTGCACAGTAAGTTCCCTGAATACCCACCTGGGGCTGCAGAGTAAGCTCAGCAGTTCAGTGCCTCTACTGTTCATGTAGAGGACCCGAAATTAGTTCCCAGAACCCATGCCAGGCAGCTCACAACTGCCTCTAACTCAGCTCCATGGAACTTGATGCCCTCTTCTGGCCTCATCAGGCACTGCACTCATGTGCACAGAGAAAAAGACACATCAAAAAACAAAAAATAAACAAACCAAAAAACAACCCCATGACAATCTGTTCTCTCCTCAGGATCCTACCACCCAGGCTTCCTAAACAACTCTGCCTGGACCTGGCCCTCCATCCTCATTCCTCACCTCACACTGCCCTACCTAGAAGCTGTCCTCTGGGATCTCTTTCTCTCTCTCTCCCTTCCTTTCTCCCTCCCTCTCCCTCCCCCTCTCCCTCTCTCTCTCTCCCCCTCCCTCTCTCTCTTTCTACCTCTCCCTCTCTCTCTCTCAAGACAGGGTTTCTCTATGCAGCCTTGGATGTCCTGGAACTCCATCTGTAGACCAGGCTGGCCTTGACCTCAGAGAATCTGCCTGCCTCTGCCTCCTGTCAAGTCCTTACTCTGGTGCCCTCCTCATCAAAGGAAGCCCACCACTTCCTCTGACAGAACTTCTTATTTGCCAGTTTAACAGTCCGCACTTTCTTCCTACACCCCAGTGGGTCACCATCTGTGGCCAGGATGTCTGGGTTATACCTCTCTCCTCTAAGAGGGGTGACATGAAGCAGGTTTTACCTGTGCAGACACAGTCCTGCAGGTGGTCAGAAGTCTAGTTGAAGCCCCAACTTTCACCTGGACACTTACTACAGCATTCTCACTGCTCTTGCTACCTCCATGCTCTCTTCCTTCACTCCAATACACCTTCTAAAGTGACAGGAGTTCTAAACAAACACATCTGATCCTTGACTAAAAGCCCAAACCTCCCCCACAGTCGTCATGGTAAGTCCAAGTTTCTCCACACAACATGAATCATTTGGTTTTAACTCCCGCTTTCTGGTGATGACTTCTGCTACTACCACCAGCTCCACCCAGTGGCTTGATGATGTTGTCACTTGATGTACCAGAAAATGCCAAATGATGTTCTTCCTAACTTCTTTGTTCTGCTTTGTTTGTTTTTAAACAAGGCTTTGTTCTGCAGCCCAGGCTGGCTTTGTCCTGCAGCCCAGGCTGGCTTTGTCCTGCAGCCCAGGCTGGCTTTGTCCTGCAGCCCAGGCTGGCTTTGTCCTGCAGCCCAGGCTGGCTTTGTCCTGCAGCCCAGGCTGGCTTCCCCGGTGCTGGGATTCCAGGCATACAGCACCATGCTTAACTCCCTTTCTTCAGTCTGAGAAGCATCCTTACCCTCATCCTGCCCTTACAAGTGCCCTCCAGATCCAGATTAGTGCTGGACTCTGACAGTACTTCTCAGACCCCTTCTGGATTTAACTTCTATCTTTCTTTCAGAAAGAAAAAAATCCCTGTTTTTCTCTTGACACAGGATCTCTGTGAAGCCCAGACTGGTTTCAAACTAGTGATCCTCCTGCCTCAGCCTCCCAGTGAGCTACCCCATGCTTCCAGCTAAATCTGACTTTTAAGAAAAATTTAAAATACCGTGTGTGTGTGTGTGTGTGTGTGTGTGTGTGTGTGTGTGTGTGTGTGTATGGGGGAGGGAGGAGATATATGCCTCAGTGGTTTAAGAGCTTGCAAAGATCAGTTCAATTCCCAGCACCTACATCGTGGCTAATAACTTCAGTTCCAGGGGATCTGACATCCTCTTATAACTTCCTCGGCACCAAGCATGAATGTGGTGTATAGACATAAATGTAGGCAAAACATCTATATGAATAAAATAAAAAATTAATCTAAAACATTTTTATTTGACATATTAAAGAATACACATGTTAGGTGTGGTAGTGCACACCTTTGATCCTAGCACTTGGGAAGCAGAGGCAGATGGATCTTTATGAGTTCAAGGCTAGCCTGGTCTACATAGTGAGTTCTAGGCCAGTTTGATTTACATGAAATTCTATCTCAAAACAACCACAAGAACACAAGCAATACGTATCCCATCAGTACGTCACTGCTGTGACTGTGACAACACATGCTTGGACTCTACCCATCTCTCCTCACCGACTGAGCTGCTGAGAAGGCAAGGTCAGACAGTCAACTACACCTGCTGGGGCTCAGAGCTGACAACCAGGAAGAGTTCTGGAATTCATTTCTGGTTCCAGCTCTATCATGATAATCCTATGAACCTGCTACCTAATGTGGACACAGCACTTAGCATTTCTTTGCAGATTTCTTCATACATAAAGTGAAAACCAAACTTTTACCCTCCTATGTACAAGTACCAGGAATCTCTAAATCTCACACCAATGCTGAGTGAATACGAGGACATCTTTCTACATCATTTCTGTCACTCTGAGAAGTGCAGCCTTGTGCCTGGGAGAAATGGATTCACACCACCAAAGACTTGTGAAGGGCACTCGGTTTCAATCTCAAGTTCCAAATGCCAACCTGGCATTAAAGCAGGCACAGTCCTAGCATTCTGAACAGCCACTTCCAACTGCAATCAAAGAGTAGGCAGAACTTGTCTTTACATCATGAAGAGGGGGGATCTGCTTTCTATCCTGCAGCTCCATCACCGGCAGAAGGAGGCTGGCCATCAGAGCCATGTGGGCTCTAACTCCCCCACCCTCCCCCAGCACAACACAGACCTTTCTTGTTCTCTAAGTGGCATTCTGTGCCATCCTCAGTCAGAACTGCCTCTGGGTCTTGTTTACCAACAGCTTGGCACAGGGTTTAATCCATTCCCAGTCCATCACACGCTCTTCTACCCAAACACAAGCAAAGCCCCATAATGACTCCAACTCTAATTCTGTTAACAGTGCAGAGAAGAGTAACTCTGTGCCTCCTACCTTGCTATCTATTCCAGTCTCCATCAAGATAGATGGATGGATGGATGGATGGATGGATGGATGGATGGATGGACGGACAGACAGACAGACTAGGTAGGTAGGTAGGTAGGTAGGTAGGTAGGTAGGTAGGTAGGTAGGTAGGTGATATAAATAGATCGATAGATAGACAGACAGACAGACAAGAAAGGTAGGTAGGTGGTAGGTAGGTAGGTAAAATCACCCAGCTACTTACAAATCACTTCCTCTGATGGTATTAGTAAAATGTCTGGGTAGATAGATTCTTTTCTGATTAAGATTTTTAAAGGAAAATGGGGTCAAATGGTTTTTTTCTTCAGCTGTCAATTCAGAGGGCAAGTTTTTCCCTAGCAAACCCAAAAGGACCCAGGATGGTACTGGATATGCAGACAGCACATGCCATAAAACTACAAAGAATCAGAACTGTGGCTGCTCTGTGTCAAGTTTGGGGCTATTCTTCCCCCTTCCCAGAATGTACTTCTTACATTAGAATTGAGAGCATGCTCCTGCTCCATGCACATTATATTAAAATCAAGCTACAGTGCAAACCACATGTCCTTCTGACACGAAACCCATGTATTACAACCCTTCTTCATGGGCTGAGTACCAAGGTGGAGATTGGAAGCCAGATTGTCCACCTCAAGTCTACTTCATCTCTGCCGTTCTCTAGGAAAGCCACACTGACGCAGGAGAGAAAGAGTTCAAATATGTGGTGATATGCCACTGTAATGGCTTGAATAAACACAACCTCTTTGGCAACTTCTGTCTGCCATGTAAAAATCCTGCCATGTTCCTAAATAGGCAGGTTGGACAGCTCAAGTTCCTACCTGAACGGAACTGAAGATACATCAGAAATCTGAAAAGTGAAGATACATCAGTGTACACAACACTGGCAAAACCTGTGTCTTGTGATTCAATTTTAGGTTCCAGGAATCCAAACCATGCCAAAGGTAGTTGTACAAGAAATGTTTTCAGGAGCATGAGAACTGCCCCTCAGCCAAATGCTCGTCAAATGCACGCACAAAAGCTTAAGGTGCAATTTAAGCAGCATTAGGGCATGTCACCGAATCATTCCATCCGTATGTAATTGTCCTGTGAGGTGAAGAATGTCTGGAATTCTGTATTTTCTTGCTTAAAATATACATATCAAGAGCTAGGTGTAGTGACACACACCTTTAATCCCAGCACTGGGGAGGCAGAGGCAGAAGAATCTCTGAGTTCCAGGTCAGCTTGGTCTACATAATAAGTTCCAGGACAGCCAGGGCTACACAGTAAGACCCTGCCTCAAAACAAACAAACAAACAAAAATCACATCTCAAGTTATCAATATGCTTGTCTCCATTAAGAACTGATGTGTGTGCAGGCATGCATGTCCACATGAGGCACACACCTGTGGAGGTCAAAGGTCAACATGCTGAAGCTTTCTCTATTGTTCTGTTTCTTTTATTCTTGAAACAGGGTCTCTTGGAGCTCACTGGCTGTCGTCTAGACTAGCTGAGTGGTGAATCCCAGGAACCCTTCAGGCTCCACTTCCTAGGGCTGGGATTAAAGACACATTGGCCATGCCTGGCTTTTTACATGGGTGCTGGAAATCCAAAGTAACACTTCACTCTCGGAGCCATCTCCCCAGCCCCCATGCAAAAGGGTTAAAGTATCTGTATAGATAGCTGGTCATTCTCTGCACAAATGCACAAAACAATGACCTCGAGGAAAAAACAAATTCAGGACACTGATCTCCAACATTTAGACTTGCTTGATACGAGATAAAGACAGCTGAAAAAACGACTGAGCTCAACATGTAAAATAAGGCCGCCACCCTTGAGTAGGAACAGAGAGACTCTTCCAAGGCTTCAACAGCTCAGGTGGGGGCTACTTACTTCCTCATTAAACAGCTTGCTAGTTTCTTTTTTGATGGGGTCTATGAGCTGGACTTGGCCTGCAGAAAAGCCCACTAGGAGAGAGACACTCTCCGCTGTGGCTGTTAGGTGGTTGAAGTCATGACAGGTAGGCTGTGTTCCTTTGTATATCCTTTTATCTATTGGTTTACTCAAGTCAGCAGCCTGGAGGAAGAAGAAAAATACACACGGTAAGCAGCACATTGAGATGAGAAAGCTAAACTACTTCATATTCCATTATGAACTTCAACTTTAAAAACAAAGTTATTTAAAATACTGCTTTATTTGTGCAAATTAAATTCACCTCATATTTCATAAAAGCAATTTCACATATGTAGTCAACTAGATATTGTTAGACTATCTACAAAATATTCATTTGTAACTTCTGTTTCCACAATTTTTCCTCCTTCAAATGTGTGTGACAAGGACTCCCAAACTTCAGAAGGAAAATCTCTTTGATTCTAAATTCCTTATTTCCAAACACATCCCAAGGATTCGAACAGAGTAAGTCTGTCCACACAACTCGGGTGTGTCTCAAGTAGCCGAGGGCCCGCTGCTCAGTACCTGGAGCTAACGGTACACAAAGACAGGTCCAGACTGGCAGGCAGCAGCACTTACTGGAAACTCAGAATGCAAATTCTCAAGCGCCGCTCCAGACCCTGTGCATTAGAAATGGTGGGAGTAGCCTACAAGTTGTAGTTGTATAATCCTCCCCGGTGACCACTGAGAAGCACTCCGGAGGCTTCTCTCCCTGCTGCCATCACCTCTACTGCTTATGGTAGCTCTGCAACATCCTACATCGAGAGCAGTCACCAGCCTGCCTGACTAATGTCACAGCTGGACTTGGACCCTAGTTCTGTTGACCACAAGCAGATGGGGAGAAAACACATTCAATGTACTCTAAGGTCAAAAGCAAATAGTGACTTTTCAGTGTGTCCCCCAACCCCCCCCCCCATTAAATTTTTTTTAACATTTATTGTGTGTATGTACACAAAGGTGCCATGTGGAGCAAGTGGAGGCCATCAGACAAGCTGTAGAAGTCAGCGCTCTACTTCCACCATGTGGGTCACAGGGGCTGAACTCAGGGTTTCCCTTCTTTCCAAGATGCTTATTTTCTTTGAGGAGAAATGTCCCATGTAAGTGCAATCTGCTAGGTTGTTTCTGCTCAACGAAAGCAAGCCACACCCCTCCTATGTTGAAAATCACAGGGGGAGGGCCAGTGAGACGGCTCAGGGGGACAGGTGCTTGTTGCCAAGTCTACTGACCACACATACACACTCCTACACAGACACATTTCAAGTAAATCAAAAGATAAAACCACAGGTGGGGACAATTCCGCTCTCAGGCATGTCACTCTGCCTGTCGTCTGTTCTTCACCACATTCTCTGCATCACAGACACTACTGAAAACCCACAGACTCCGGTTCCCCACTTTCCTCCAAAGGGGCCTGTGACACTGGATGACTTAAGACTGTCTGATTCCCAAATAACAAATACTGAGTAGAAAAGAGAGAGGACTTCAACACTGTGAGCGGCCTTGAGCAAGCTGGACACAGAAGCTTCCAGAGTGAGTACCCGAGAGGCCGTGTGTGTGTTCTTGGAGCCCGGCAACAAGGAGGCAGGCCACCCTCCCAGCTTCACCTCTAAACACAGAGGAGATGCTCACCTTTAATCCGAGCACTTGAGAGGCAAAGGCAGACAAGATCTCTAAGTTCAGGGACAGCCTGGTCTACAGAAAGCTCCAAGGCAGCCAGGGCTACCCAGTGAGATCCTGTCTCAAAAAACAAACCAAAAAACCAAACCCACAAATGAGACATTCTGTTCTACCAACTGTGCGACTGTCTGGAGGACAAAACAAGGGGTGTGCACAGGAAACAGCACTGAACTGGATGATGAACTCTGATTCGAAACAAACGGGGCGCTAGCCTTGCCACAAGGAGAATGGAGGCAGGGGAATCACAGCTGGGCAGAGCTGGAGGCTCAGCACCGGAAGGAAGGCACCTAGAAGGACCCAAGGCAGGCTTGAGGGAGAGCTCCTGCTGGGCCCTACAGGCTGAGGGAAGGAGAGTAAGCCATCCAGAACAATGAAGTGAGCAGCAGAAGGAAAGTGGCAGAAATAAGACACACCTGGCAACTAGAGACTACAACTCCATTGTGAAGTGAGACTCACTCAAGTATTTTTAGAACTATTTTACGTGTAAATGTCTGCCTCATGTATGTCAGTCACCACAGGTATGACTGAGGGGGACAGATAGGGCATCACAGTGGCTGTGTGCCCCATACGGGGCTAGAGACTAAACCCAGGTCCTCTCAAAGAGCAGCCAACGCTTTTAACCTCGGATTCATTTCTCCAGTCCTTTCCAGTTTCTTTTCCTAGTAATTCTTCTTCTTCTTTTTTTAATTAACAAAAATTGGCTAGGTAGTGGTGGTGCACAGCTTTAATCCCAGCACTTGGGAGGCAGAGGGAGGTGGATCTTTGTGAATTCGAGGCCAGCGTGGTCTACAAAGTGAGTTCCAGGACAGCAAGAGCTGTTTGGTACACAGAGAAACCCTGTCTTGAAAAGCAGGGGGGGAAAAAAAGTCAGGCAGTGGTAGCACACACCTTTAATCCTAACACTTAGGAGACAGAGGCAGGCAGACAGAGGTCAACCTGGTCTACAAACTGAGTTCTAGGACAGCCGGGGCTAGACAGAGAAACCTTGCCTTGAAAAACAAACAAACAAACAAACAAAAACAAACAATAACAATTGGGCCAGGTGCAGTGGCAGGCAGATGTGTGAGTTTTAGGTCAGCCTGGTCTACAGAGTGAGTTCCAGACCAGCCAGGGTCACATTGTGAGATCCCCATCTCAAAACCAACCTACCCCAACTCCCCACATTAAAAAAAAACAAACACAAAGAAACCCTGTCTCGAAAAAAACAAACAAACAAACAAAAAAAAAAAAAAACAAGCAAGATAGATGAGACAGTTTTGAAGTTGGCCTTCCACTTCCACCACCCTGGGACACACCAAAGCACAGCTGGACCTACAACACTTCCCCTCCACCTCAGGCTCTTCTTCTGTCCTCCTCCTCCTTCCCTAGTGGCAGGCACACCAGGCAACATGCTGCCTTCACCAAACAGAATTACTAGGAGGCCTCAAGTGAGCCAGAGGTACTTGCTCCCGACTCCCTGAGCACCCATCCCACACACAAAAGTTACTTTTCTGAAACTCTTCATAGATTCTCCTCTTGGTACTTGAGGTCTCTGGAGTCTAGCCCACCTGTCCACGGTCTGTCGGTTCCCACAGCACGGCTGTCTCCCGTCCTCTCTCGGCCATCAACCACTAGCTCGGTACACTTCTGACCTACTTGCTCCCTACTTGGTGTGTGACACTACTTGGAGCTCACAGCCTTCTAACGGAGCAGTCACTACCTGAGCCAGCCAGCCTCTGTCTTTCTTCCAGGGGTCATGGCTCCCTAGCAGATGGCTTCCCAGCTCGAGGCTTCTGGCAGGAGGGAGAAAGTCTAGACCTTAGAACTTGGCAGGCTGAGACTCAGAGCCACCTTCCCTCTTGACAGCCAGCCTTTTCCTGTCCCTGAGCGTCAGAGACCAAGCCCTGCCTCCCCAGACAGTAACCACCCCCCCCCCCCCATTCTAGTCACATATCTCAGGTCCAAAGCTTGCTAGCTCCCTCTTCTCCGTTTATCAAAGCACGAAGACCTCCCCGGCTGCCACGCTCGCCCCTCGTCTCACAAAGCGATAGCTGTCTACTGAGCCCCACAACAGGAACTTGACGCCCACTGCCCCGTTTCATCTCGGATGCGGTAACTACGAAGGGATGCAGGGTTCAGATCCTGTGCTCTTCTCTACCTTCAGTTATTCTCCACACCACCATGCTAAAAAAGGGCCTCTCTTTGCAGCTTAGTTGGCTACCTTCAGGAATCCTGCTGGTCACTTTTAATACCCACCTGCTCTCCTGGCTCCCGCTCTGTACTCCTCAGTTCATCCGAGTTCCCAAGATGTAAATAATCCCACCACAAGGTCTAAATGCTTTTAATTCCTTGCATGGCTTCAGAACTTTTAAGATTTTATTTATTTTTATTTTTATTTTATGTGTATGGGTATTTTGCCTATATCCACATCTGTGCCTGTGGAGGCCATAAGAGGCATCAAATCCCCTGGGACTGGAGGTACGGTCATTGTGAACCCCATGGAATCAAACCTGGGTCCTCCGGAAAGGCAACAAGTGCTCTTAACCACTGAACCTTCTCTCCAGCCCTCAGAATTATTTTTATATGTTAACTGTTATAACAAAACTATAGTAACAACTCCCTAAGGAGTGGAACTTCTGTATAAAAGGTACATACATACAAACTCTACAAACTCAGCTTTCAGTTTTCAGCTTCCGAGTGGCTGCTACATGCCTTGCATCCTAATGATTTCCAATCGTCTGAGCTCTTTTAAACATGAATTTGTAACAGAACTAGTTCCTTCCTTCCTTCCTTCCTTCCTTCCTTCCTTCCTTCCTTCCTTCCTTCCTTCCTTCCTTCCTTCTTTCTTTCTTTCTTTCTTTCTTTCTTTCTTTTTCGAGACAGAGTTTCTCTGTGTAGCCCTGGCTGTCCTGGAACTCGCTCTGTAGACCAGGTTGGCCTCAAACTCACAGAGATCTGCCTGCCTCTGCCTCCTGAGTACTGGCATTAAAGGTGTACGCCACCCCCCAGCTCAGAACCAATTTCTTAAAATGTCTTGCCAGTTTTAAGAATCATTTCATATTGGTTTCCATCCTCAATAGGGCATCCATAATATCATAAACACTCAATATTTACTGAAGGAACTATAGTTACTCTTGCTTGCTTTCAACATTAAAAGTGCATATGAGTTCTGCATATGATGAGTTCTGCATATGATGAGTTACTGATCACAAAATAATGTGTCAGTGTCTCATCATACTCATTAGCTCAACTTAGTAAAAACTTTTAAGTAATGCTTTAAAAATACATACTTGCCAGGCATCATGGTGCATGCCAGAGCAAAGATCCTAGCACTTGGGGAACAGAGCAAGCTGACCAGAAATTCAAGGTTATCCTCAGGTATAAAGTGAGCTGGAGGTCAGCCTGGTAAAATGAGATCCTGTCACAGAATAACAACAGAATTCAAAGCTCGAGACTAACTTATGCCAAATGAGGCCTGGCCTGCCTCAAACAACAGGAAACCCAAATCCAAACCAATGTCCCTCAAGCCAGGCTAAGGCAAGAGATTCAAAAATTCCAGGCTAGCCTGAGCTACAATGTGACACCTCATTTCAAAAAGAAACAAATGCAAAATTAAGTCCACAATTCTGGTGTCCACACCTGTCATCGCAGCACTTAGGAGGCTGTGGCAATCAATCAAGACCAGTCAGGGCTCAACAGTGAGACCCAATCCCAGTTCTTAAATAAATCAAGAGATGGCTCAGTGGTGAAGAGCACTGCTGCTCTTCCAGAGGACCCGGTTCAAGTACCAACACCCACACAGCAGCTCACAACTAACTCCAGTTTGGGGGGATCCGACACCCTCTTTTGGCCTCCTCAGGCACCAGGCACACACATGGTGTACATATTCATGCAAATAAAACACTCTTTTTTGGCATATACCACTATGCCTAGCTAAGTAAAACACTCTTGCACATAAATAAATCTTTTCAAAATGAAATAAAATAATTCCGCTAGGGAATCAGAGCCAATTGCCAAAGTTCTAGTCAGTAAGAATTCTTCAACATCTCCCCTCTTTCTTCCTTGGTCCACAGTGTCTCTGGAGATTCTTTTCCAAGATGAATTTTGCTGAAATATGGTGAGGAACTGTTCCTCCCAGCACACCCTGCGATCCCAGCCCGCCTGGCTCCCTGGGGAATGCTGCTGAGCCAACACAAGTGTTGAGCATGGGCTAGAACCTGTGAGGGGTAGCCTGGCTCCCATGGCTCAGTGGGCAGCCCTCAGCTTGAGCCTGTGTGCCTTGAGCACAGCATGCCGCATCACGTGGCCCTGTGCTGAGGCTCTCTGTGGGAACTGCTACTTGATCCTCTAGGGTGTCCAGAGCATTTGATATGGGATGAAAACCATCTAACTCCTTTTGAAGAATGTGTTAAATGGCAGACCCTAACCGTGTCGGGGGAGCAGTGCTCAAATGCAGACTGCTCTCTTTGTCGTCTGTCTGCCATCCCTTTTCTCACACCTAACTCCACTTCTCCCTTCTCAAGCACCCCCTGCCCAGATGACAGTTTCACGGCCCACCTAAGGCCTGCCCTCTGGCGCAGCAGAGCTCAGCCTCCTTGGCTCTGTGCCAATCTCTTCCCACCCACTTCTACCCTGTCCAGTTACCACACACAATCTGCTAGATGAAGTCACGCTCATACAAAACCTCCAGGGCTATCTGCAAGTGAGGACAGCTCTGCCGTCCCAGCTCCCAGGGGGCTTTAGTGCCGTCCCTCCTCCTTACCCCGAAGGCACTGCTGTGCCTCTGTGCCTGCCTGCCTGCCAGCCGGGCCTTCTAGTCCAACTCTTACCTAAAAACCTGCCCTGCTGCACTTCCACACAGACCCTGCGTCTCCTGGCACAACGCTGCTTCCTCCCATCACTGACCTTGGTTGTCTTCCCCTGAGCTTCAGAGGGTCCTTCACCACGGGCCCCATCATTAGTGGTAAATGGTTTAGTAGTACTCCATACACTGTGAAAGCCAGACTTCTTTTTAAAGTCAAGGAAATGGTCACTACCAGCCTGCGCAGACTGCTAGGAAAACAGCAGCAGCAGCAGCAGCAGCAGCAGCAGCAGCAGCAGCAGTCCAGGGCACCAAAGGCCACCATTACGCCATTCTGAGCATCAGAACCGGTGTTTCCCATTATCATCCATCTTGTATTTTTACTGCAATGTGTGTATGCTGAGGTCAGAAGACAACTTTGCAGAGTCGGTTCTCTCCGCCCACCTCTCTGTAGTTCCCTGAGGAGTCCACAGCACAGCAAGCACTCTTCCCCAGAGACTCTCACGGACCTCCACCATTCTTCATCAACTCCAGATAAGAATAGACATGCTCTTTCCAATGTCACAAACGATACATACTTCAGGGGAAAAGACGGACTACAGGGGCATTATCTTAAAACTTGAGATCCAAAATAAACCACATTATAAAGATTGTCCCACACTTTTAATTTAGTTAGACTTGAAGCTTGAAGTCTAATGTCTGGGGCTGGCCCACTAGTCCACATCTTCTGGAACTGGAGAAACACTAAAGGTATTTAAGCCACAGGAGACACTACGTATTCAGAGCTGAGTGAGATAACTGCCTAGTGACAAAAATACCACACAGACCTTCTCAAATATGTTCACTACATCCATCTATAATATATAGAGGCCAACAGGTAACGTGGAAATGGTAATAGCTGTACATGTGCAGATGTCAGCAGTCCAACCCACCTAAGCTTCAGAACAAACAAAACTAGCTGAATCTTGTAAAGCACCCACACAATTCACCTTCTCACAGTTCCTTCAGGTTCAACAGTCACATCCAAATACCTGCACAATTAGCATTAATACTATGTAAAAAACTCAGGAGGCAGAGGCAGGTGGACAATCTCTGTGAGTTCAAAGCCAGTTTGAGGTACAAAGTGAATTCCAAACTAGTCAGGGCCACCAGTATAAAACCCTGTTTTAAAAAATGAAGAATAATCCATATGCAAAGAGCCAAGCACTTAAATGATAAACATAAACATAGAGCAACCATGGATATGTATGTATACTTAAATATCAGCTAACTAAGAAATCAGTAGGCTTGGACTCAATTATCTCAGCATGAAAAATAATGCCAATCAACTGTAAATTTCAGTGTTTCGAGGGTCAGGATCTTGTCAACATTACTCTATCTCCTAATAGGAGGCCTGGCATATAAGTAAAGTATCGCTAAATATCTGTAACAACAAAGAGTAAAGGGAAAGGAGCCAAGAGACCCAAAACAGACTTGCACAGATACAAACATCATCCTTTTGCTGACTAAAATGCTAACAATTAATTGACTTTCTTGGGTGCCCATCTGTAAAAACAGGAAACAAGAACTAAAACAACAACAAAAACAAACAAAACCTTCAAACCCCACACAAACTCCACCAAGAAATACTGGTAGGGCCTCTAGAGTTTGCAGAGCATATTCGCACATCAGCTCTTGACCCAGCATCCTAAGCCTGTGCGACAGCTACCGGAGCTCCTGTTCCATACACAGGGAGACAGCATTAGGTGGAGCGGAACCAAGGGAGAGAGATGTGGCAGGCTCAGCTGTCCTGTACACCTTCTACAGGGTCACACTGTTACAGCAGAAAGCTGTAGACCAGGAGGTGGCATTCAGTTCTAAATGTCTCTCTCTCTGTGGCTGTGTCCTGTGGGATCAGCTACTCCACTCTGCTCAGTTAAGCCCAGATTCCAGAACTCCCGTCTTCTAATGCACTGATCTCACTAAAGTGCAGTGATAATGGTCCAGTTCCCAGCACTGGAGGAAAGTGATTTTCTCTTCTGAACACATAAAGACCCATTACTCATCTTACAGGCTTTGGGAAGAAAAACAAAAACTCACAAATGAATAAAACCTGGATGCTTCTTATTGCCTATATTTTCTAAGAAGGAGAACCCATGTCCTGGCACGTTTTCCTTCCAGTATGACTTTCTAGAACATGACAGTAGCCTCCCTTCTTAGTTTCAGTCCTTGTTTTGTTCTTGGACATACTAGCACACAGCCCACACTGCCTGGCATTCCAGATCCATTCACCTTACCCAAAACAAGCTCTTGGCAAGGTGCCTGCGAGCACGCTCTGATGAGCTGACCTGGAGTGAGGAGCGCCTGCACGCACATACCAGAGGTGTTTCAGAGTGTGCAGCAGTGAGGCTGTGAGCGGTGGGGCAGGGAACAGGGGAGGGAAACAGTGAGCTGAAGAGCATCCTGCTAAGAACACAGGCCGCCGTTAATGAGATGTCAGGTGTGGTGAGCACATCACCCTTCTGTCAGCCTCAAATGGGAAAAGGGACAGAGTCACCAAAGGCACAACAGTCCCAGCAACCATGTCCAGAATGGCTTGTTGTTCATCAAAAACAGGCTTCTTAGGGAGGATGGGGGGACAGCAGGGGAAGAAGCTGAGGGCCAGGACAACAAACCAGCATCTTCCAAGGCCCTGCACTGCTAGCAACTATCTGCTAAAGTGACAAACTTCTGTTGCTATCATATGTCATTTTTCCCAAGGCAGCTTGTCATCAAAAACACTTCACAATGTAAAATCTACTCCTTTTTTCCTCACAATAGTTTTTCTTCTTCTAAGCTCTTTTGTCCACCCCTCCTCTTTATCTTTCCTTGTTTGGACGTGTCTTTCTGTGTCACCCAAGTCAATGTGTAACCTGAGATTGTCCTACCTCAGCCTCCCAGATGCTGGGAGGGAGGGCCACCATGCGCAGGGACTGTAAGAAGCTGCTAAACTGCACCTCTCCTACCCCCTCGTTCTCCGCACTTTGTGTACACATTCCTGCTCCTCACAGGAGTCACTCGTCACTCACTACAAATGGCTGTCCTGGTGTCTCACTCAGGCTAATGAAATACTCATTTCTTCATTAAAGAAAAACTATGAATAAACATTAGGTAAATTCAATTTGCACACATTCTAACACCAGATCTCATCACATTAAAATGCTGTCATATTCAAATGACCTATGTTTAATAAACCCTTCTGTTAAATATGCACAGAGATATGCAGTTCTATTCCAAAAAAGACTGCCAAAATCTCAAATGGAAGGAAAGAAAAGTGCTTTTATTTTTACAAAAAGATACCCACTTTAAACTCTTAAGAAAATAACTATTTTATAAGATACAGTGGGTCACACCTACAATTCCAGCATTTTGGAGACTGAAGCAGGAAGACTGCCACAAATTCAAGGTCACCCTGGACTACACAGTGAGTTCCAGGCCAGCCTGGTCTATAGTGTGAGACTTGGTTTCAAACACATCAAGCAGGGTCGGAGATAAGGACCAGTCAACAGAATGTTGCCTAGCATGCACAAAGCTCAGATTTGACCCCAACATAAACAGGGATTGGTAACAAGGTTAAAATCCTAGTACTTGGGAAGCAAAAGAATCAGAAGTTCAAGGTCATCCTTACTGTTAAGACTGCATGCTGGCGGGAGGGGGCCATTTTTAAGGCTTCCCCTGGAGAAGTGGGCATGCTAGCACACACCTATAACCCCTGGTACAACCCCAACACCCAGGATAAAGGCAGGAGTACTGCAGCAAGTTCGAGGCTAGCCTGGTCTACATAGTGAGTCCAGGCCAGCCAGGGCTGCTACACAGAGAAATCCTGACTCAAACAAATCACAAACCAACAACAATTTACAACAAAGTTCTCTTCAAAAGAAGTGTGGAGAGGGAAAATTCTATGCCTTTCTAAAAGTGCTAAGATAATACTAATAACTTAAAGATGATCATATACCAAGGAGTAGGGCATGGTGGCACATGATTTTAATCTCAGTACTGGAAGGTAGAGGCAGGTGGAGCTCTGTGAGTTCTAGGCCAGCCTGATCTACACAGTGCAACCCTGTCTCAAACAAACAAACAAACAACAATCACTAGGCAATCTAGTTCCTATATGCTGCTTTCAAGTGTCGTGCTATTGTTTTTCTGACCTTTAGATAACCCTTAGGATTATATTTTGCAAAGCACACCTATGATTTTTTTACATTTTCCAATTCAAGTTGCTGGTAACACAACCAATCCTCCAAGCCCCAAGTACGTACGCAACAGCCCTTCAGAGTCCTGCTGCCTCCCATGAAGACCCATGGAAAGGTGACCACTGAACTTTGCTTGGCAAAATGGTCCTTTATGTTCCAGCTTCACAGAGGAAACTGCTAGACATTCTACAGGACACAGAAAAAAAAAATGAGAGACTCTAGCCCTGTGGGCTGAGGACAGATGCCCCAACTTTACAAGAGAACTTTGGATGACTGTCCAGGCTGACAGCTGTCTCTGTCTACTCTGCAAGACTCCCGAAAGTTGCTTACATCCTTCTCCCGTTTCTCAGGTAATATTATATCCTTCTGAGGTCTTTGATGTAGTTAAAGCTAGATAGCTACAATTTTCCTTAGTTATGATAAAAGATAAGTTAGATATAAAACCTTAAACTCACAAATATAAGCTAGATAGGAGATCTTCTTTAATATTGTAACTAATTCTTGCTTGATAATTGTTTTGTTATATGTAATTTTACTATGTTAAAGTTAAATCCTTCCTTTTTGAAAAAGAAGAAAAGGGGAAGTGCTGTGGGGTGGTCTGTATGTCAAATGCTCTGATTGGTCAATAAATAAAACACTGATTGGCCACTGGCTAGGTAGGAAGTAGAGGCGGGACTAACAGAGAGGAGAAAAGAACAAGAAGGCAGAAGGAGTCACTGCCAGCCGCTGCCATAACAAGAAGCATGTGAAGACGCTGGTAAGCCACGAGCCATGTGGCAAGGTATAGATTTATGGAAATGGATTAATTTAAGCTATAAGAACAGTTAGCAAGAAGCCTGCCATGGCCATACAGTTTGTAAGCAATATAAGTCTCTGTGTTTACTTGGTTGGGTCTGAGCGGCTGTGGGACTGGCGGGTGACAAAGATTTGTCCTGACTGTGGGCCAGGCAGGAAAACTCTAGCTAGCTACACCTTATCTTATAAGAAACAGAGGCCCAAGACTGGGTGTTGAGCAGACTGAGGTTTCACGGTGCTCACAATCATACTTTTTAAAAATTCTCTCTAGGAGGGAGAGTGAGCTTGTGCTGTGGTGCACCTGTGGAGTCAGAGAAAAATCGGGGCAGTTGGTTTTACCTCCTTCCATGTGTAGGACTTGGCGGCAAGTGCTTTACACACTGGGCCGCCTCACAGAAGCACACTTCAAACCGGTTCACCACATTCAGCGGACTTAATGTGTTTTCTTTCTCTTTCCTTCAGTTTTTGTTTGTTTTTAAGATAGGCCCTCTCTAGGTGAAGCTCTCTCTTTGTAGCGCTGGCCAGCTGGCCTTCAACTCAGAGATCCTCCTGCAAATGCAGGAATTAAAGGCATTTGCCATTTAGCCTTCCTTTGGTTTTTCTGAGACAGTGTCTTGCTATACAGGCCAGACTGGCCTTGAACGCACAGCAATCCTAAAGCCTCAGACTGGTATTTGTTGGTGTATGCCACCACACCCAGTCTGCCAGACCTTTTTTTTTTTTTTTGGTTTTTCCAGACAGGGTTTCTCTGTGTAGCTTTGCACCTTTCCTGGATCTCACTCTGTGGCCCAGGTTGGCCTCGAACTCACAGAGATCCGCCTGCCTCTGCCTCCTGAGTGCTGGGATTAAAGGCATGCACCATCATGGCCCAGCCCTTTTATTTTTTTAAACCCTGGACTTGAGTTAGTTTTTTTAAAATTTTTTTTGAGACTGTAATTACATCATTTCCTCCTTCCCCTTCCTCCAAATCCTTCCATATGTCCTTCCTTGCTCTTTCTCAAATTCATGACCTCTTTTTTCATTAATTGTTGTTACATACATATATGTGTATATGCACATGTTCACACACACACATTTCTAAATACATAATTACAACCTGCTCAGTCTGTACAATGTTACCTGTATGTACATTTTCAGGGCTGACCATTTGGTATTGGATAACCGACTAATGTACTCTTCCTAGGGAAGACTACTTCACCCTTAGTTGCCGGTAGCTCTTGGTGTAGAGTTGAGGCCTCATGACCTTTTCCCTTTCCACCTTAGCATGTCTCTTGGTGTCCTTCTTGTTCAGCTCATGTTTGGGCAGTCCCTTTGCTGTGACTTTATGGGTGCAGCTTCTGACATTCCTAGGAGACGCAGTGTCACAGCAAACTCCGTGTTCCTCTGGCTCTCAGTCTTCCCCAGCCCTCTTCTGCAGTGATCCCTGAGCCTTAGGTGCAGGAGTTGGGCTGTAAATGTGTCTATTGAGACTGGGTTCCACAACTCTGCATTTTGATTAGCTGTAGAGCTCCCCCAGTTACTGCAGGGTGAGAACAACACTTATCAGGCTAGACCCTGGAGAAGGATGTGCGGGATCTGGTTAGCTGAGGCCTTTTTAAAAATCATGTTTGAGCGTGCTGCAGGGAGCAGTGCACTGAGCAACAGGAGTCCTGCCCACATCATCCTCTCCTTAATAAGTACCAACACAGATGGACCGATGAACTCCAGAGGAAGTTAACACGGAACCTCAAAAATATACAGAAAGCGAGAATGGCGGTGCTGGGGGAGGAGGTGCGGTTTAGGCCAGAGAGAAGGCTCAGTGGTTGAGAGCACTGTCTGCTCTTCCAGAGGCCCCGAGTTCAATTCCCAGTACCCACATGGTGGCTCCCAACCATCTGTAATGAGATCTGATGCCCTCTTCTGGCCTGTAGGTATACACGCAGAGCTCTCAAACATAAGATATAAATAAATTAAATTAAAAAAATTAATACAGTGCTTGTAAAGGCACTGTATTGCCTTTGTGATTGATTATTGATGATCTCTGTGAGTTCAAGGCCAGCCTGGTGTAAACACTGAGTTCTAGTCTAGTCAAAGCTACATAGTGAGATCCTGTCTCAAAGATAAATAACACAGATTTACTTGAATAATTTTATATTAAATGATGGCATTTTTGGACTTACAATGTTGTTGTGTTATCAAAGAAGAAGCAAAGGCTAGTAGGAAAGGTCACTGAATACACTGTATATAGTAATGGAGACCAGCTATGAAAACAAGTGGCCAAAAACATTCAGTTTGGGATCTGTAACTGACATGGTTTGTGATCCAGCCAGGAGACAGGTGCTATTCCATCTAGCAGCACTGGGCGGGAGGGCGGGCTGTAATCTCTGCTGTCCAGAGCCCCCAGAGTCACTCCTCACTGGGCACCCGAGCTGCTCATCATTTGTCACCCACAGCTCATCTCCCCAACTACTGCAGGAGCGGAGATGGCGTGACTTACTTTATAGGCCAACTCAGTAGCAGGCACTCAGATACTTCTCTGTTTTCCGACCACATTAAGAGATTCAAAGTGCGTCAAGTTTATTAGGTCTTGACACAGTCCTAGTAATGCAACAGCAGGCAATGCAAACGCGGCCTAGACCTGGCGCATGAGGCACGGAAGGAAGCCTCAGCTCGCATCCAGAGTGTAACAGCACAGACGTCGCAAAGAGCCGTTTGTCACCATAGTGAGTGATCGCTCCTCTCATACAGTTCCAACTCCTATAAATTTATTTGTAGAAGATATCTTTTCAAGCTGTGTAGGGTGGCTTCAGGAAGCTAGTGGAAGAGGACTGCCATGCATTCAAGGCCAAGCTGAGCTACAAAGTGAGTTCCAGGCCGGGGGTGTGGGGGTGGGGGAAGGGAGGAAGAGAAAGGTAAGGGAAAGAGGAGCCATGGGTAGGGTAAAAGCACTTGCCTAATGACCAATACTGAGTTTGAGCTCAGTAACCTACAACTCCCCCTCAAGTTGCCCTCTGACCTCCACACAAACCCCTCCCCAAATAAATATACTGGGAAAGAAAATTATTGGGGGGGGGGGCAAGGATCCTAACTCTATTTCAAAATGTTTCTAGTAGCATCCGGCACATTACATTTCATTCCTTAGTTTATGTAAACTAAATCCTACCAATGTTCACAAAGTAACAAAAGTCCCTAATGATTTGCTTCTCAGACCCGATTCCTGTCATTAAGCAATGAAGACAGTTTAAAAGCATGTTGTTGGAGCTGGAGAGGCAGCTCAGCAGTTAAGAGCACTTGATGCTCTTGCAGAGGACCTGGGTTTGGTTCCCAGCACTCCCATGGCAGCTCACACTCATCTGTAAGCCCAGTTCCAGGGGAATCGGACACCCTCTTCTGGTTTCCTTGGATACCAGGCATGAACCTGGTGGTACACAAACACACATGCAGACACTTACACAGGACATAAAATTAAACTTTTTTAACTCATTCTGTAGACCAGGCTGGCCTTAACTCACAGAGATCCACCTTCCTCTGCCTCCTGAGTGCTGGGACTAAAGGTGTGCGCCACCACCGCCTCAGCATAAATCTTTAAGCATGTCCTCACATATAAATAAATAGTAAAATTGACCACAGAACAAAGTTTACTATTAGCCCAGTCAAATGCATAAGTGGGGTTGACCAATAGGTAAGGATATCTTTTAAATAGGCCAAATCCTAAGTTTCCCACCAACAAGGGCCACTGGATTCTCCTTCGCGCTTCTGTGACAGCAGTGACATCACTGGGTTACCCTATATACACAATACATGAATGTAGGTTATAAAAGTCTGATGCCATTCAGACAACAGACGAAAAGGCAAAGGCTGGTCTTTGTGGTAGTGTGCTGGACTGGTTCAGTGTACTCTTTCCTGGGGACAGTGGCAGATAAAGGCAAGTGTTCTCCCAGAATTCTTCTGGAGTCCAACTGCTCCCAGTTTATTTCCTGATTTTTCCTCTAGTTATCATTAAAATTTTTTTCTTCTTGTATTTTGTGGTACCTGAGGCTGAACCCAGGGCCTCCCACATGCTACCTCTGAGCTGTGGCCTCACCTTTAACTTCATACTCTTCTAAAGGCTTTGGAAACGCCAAGCCCTAAGTTACCCTTTGTCCAGAAGAAACAGTTGTGTTCATAGTACAACTGCTTTTAAACATTCAGCCACACTTTAGCGTTTAAAACTTAAAAATCAGATGCCTGAAAGAGCAATAGTGGGTTGAGCAGAGAGATGGTATATTCGTGGTCTCCACAAAAGACAGTGCTACATTAAAATGTAGGTTAGCAGGCCAAGTCACTTGGAAATGACAAGGAAGCTCCAGAGTGGCTGGCTGCACCTGGAACCCCAATAGTAAGAAGATGGGGGGTGGGTGTCACAAGCTCAAGAACTGCCTAGACAGCAGAGAGCTTTGGGGGGGCACAAGGCCCACACTGAAGGCCCAAATCCACCCAAATCCAAGCCTGCACACTTGCAGTGGCTGTCTCTGCACAGTCACTCTTGATAAAGGAACACCTCAGCAGCGGGAGATGACTCCGGGGGCAGAGTGTCTGCCTCGCACGAACCCAGGATGGCGGCCCACACCGGTAATCCCAGCACTCAGGAGGGAGAGGCAGGAGAACCACAACTTCAAAGCTATTCTTGGCTTTGTATTTACAAACTTTAGGGCCAACATAGGCTACATTTTTTTTTTTTTAACAGTGTAACCAATGGAAGTAAGTCTGACGCCAGGGAGTCAGAAGAAGGGACTCAGGAAACTGAGCTGGAAGAACACTATCAAATAAAAACTTCACATTTGTTCTCAAGATACAGCAACTTAAACAAAATAAACTGCAAGGACTCAAACACCGTTTCATATTGAGGATAACCTTAGAGTGTGTTCACTGTAAATGTACTACACCCAGAACACACACACACACACACACAGGCTACAGCAGGAGGAAGGCATCCTAGGCCACATTGAGACCATTTCAGAGGGTTGGAGTAGAGTGCTTGCCTAGCAAGCGCAAAGTTCTGGGTTCGATCTGAGAGAGAGGGAGAGGGAGGAGAGGGAGAGGGAGAGGGAGAGGGAGAGGGAGAGGGAGAGGGAGAGGGAGAGGGAGGAGAGGGAGGAGAGGGAGAGGGAGAGGGAGAGGGAGAGGGAGGAGAGGGAGAGGGAGAGGGAGGAGAGGGAGAGGGAGAGGGAGAGGGAGACGGGGGAGAGGGAGAGGGAGACGGGGGAGAGGGAGAGGGAGGAGAGGGAGAGGGAGAGGGAGACGGGGGAGGGAGACGGGGGAGAGGGAGAGGGAGAGGGAGACGGGGGAGAGGGAGGAGAGGGAGACGGGGGAGGGAGAGGGGGGAGAGGGAGAGGGAGGAGAGGGAGAGGGAGAGGGAGAGGGAGAGGGAGACGGGGGAGAGGGAGAGGGAGAGGGAGAGGGAGAGGGATAGGGAGAGGGAGAGGGAGAGGGAGAGGGAGAGGGAGAGGGAGGGAGAGGGAGAGGGAGAGGGAGGAGAGGGAGAGGGAGAGGGAGAGGGAGGAGAGGGAGAGGGAGGAGAGGGAAAGGGAGAGGGAGAGGGAGAGGGAGAGGGAGAGGGAGAGGGAGAGGGAGAGGGAGAGGGAGAGGGAGAGGGAGAGGGAGAGGGAGAGGGAGAGGGAGAGGGAGAGGGAGAGGGAGAGGGAGAGGGAGAACAAGTCTTCACTTCTTAATGCCCTTGCCTTTCACTGTGATTTTCTTGTTTCTACATCAGACAGCAACACCTATTGTTAGACCCTGCAAGTGTACTGTTTACAAACAAAATAAGGAACTACAGAAACTCTGCAAAACTCATGACGTCTAGGACACAAATGACACTCATTAGCTGGAGCAAGGCTCCCAGGTGTGTTCTGACTACAGCCAGCCCACATTAGGAGACAGCAACTGTAGGGAGAAGAGAGGTACTTGCCTTTTGACAAATTCTCAAGCTGGCTGTGTCCAGACCAATTACAGCCAAAGCCTACTCCATAGCTCTTTCCAAAGCTCCCGAGGGCCTCTGGAACATTATACCTCGACAACTCAGGCAAATGTTCACTAGTAAAACTCTGGTCAACAGACTGTATGGGAAATTCTAAATTCTGCATGCAAATATGAGAAGGACGGCAGAAACAGGACTCCCTCCTCCCCCGTTTTTCCTTTGTTGAGGCAGGGTCTTACTATTGTGGAACTCACTAGACCAGGTGGCCTCAAACTCAGAAATCCCAACTGCCTCTGCCTCCCGAGTGCTGGGATTAAAGGTGTGCGCCACCACACCACCCAGCTAGTAGGTAACATTTTAAAACTAGGCTGCATAATTATGAAAAGCTAAGCAGCTCATCTTGGGGCACACACACCTGCTTGCAGCAAAGGCTAATGCTGCAAGAAGCACGAGGACCACAGACAGCAGCTTACCACCCACAAGGCCTCTTTACAACGGTCTGGGAAGACCCGATCTGTCCCTCACACAGGATACTGCGACAGATTCAGTTGTCAGTGTGAAAACACATGACACAATGCCCTCTGATTTTCTTGCTGTGCACAGCAAGTCCAAGTACTTGTGCTTTTTTTTTTTTACAAAATCCTGAAACCTCACACCATGTGAATAATGATGAACGCAAAGAAGGACAAAAGCACGAGTCTGCCAGGACTTCCTCAGGAACATCAGGCTGAGGAAGGCTCTAGGAGTCTGACACTCACACTCAGGAACTGTCCCGTTCTAGAAGCCGCCACCTGCCTTTACTGCCACACACTGCTGTGCCCGAATCCCTGGCAAACAACATGTTAGCAACACTTTAAAAGGACCCGATCGATTCCTCCGCGTGGTCAATTCAGATGCATTCTCCACACAGACCCTAACCTGGGAAAACTACAAATGAACAAAAGCCTCTATTTCAGAGAAGCGACTGTGGTGGCATCCGGAGAGAAGACCTGGAGGAAAACTGGCAGTGCACAAGGAAGAGTGAGTGATAAACAGTGGCAGGCAACCAGGACACACGGACTTGACCCAGGCTCTGTCCTGTGAGCTTAGACAAGCTACCTTGCCTTCCACATCACTACTGCCTAAAGGGAAAGGGGGAGATAATACAGCAGTCCTAGCAGATGCAGTCTGGGCTGGAGTCTGCACGGGTTCGATTCTGTAAAATGACTAGATCCCAACATGAAGTAAGTGCTCTGCTCCTATTAGCAATTGCAGATTGCCGATCCCTTATCCTAAATGCCTGAGGTTCAGAGGTGATCTACATTTGAGTTTTCCTCAGATTTGGGGATACCTGCATAGACTTTACTAGTCAGACATTCCTAACCTAAAAATTCAAAATCTGAAATACTCCAAAACTTGATAGTCCTTGATATCACTGTTTGGAGCATGTTCAGGTTCAGTGAAATTCAGGTATATCAGGCCATGCACAGAATTCCAAATCTATATACCACTTTAAGTAAGTAACACAAAAATCTGTATTTGTCAAATGAATTCAACCAAGAACTAGAAACAAACATTATATCTCTTGCATTTTAAAAATATTTCCTGTTCAGCTGCCCGTTGAAAGATGTAGGATCTGAAATTAAGAAGTAGACAATCAAAGTAAGCAAAAACTCGTTTTCTAGCTGGTTATGATTTACTACACTTGAAAGAGTGTAGTTTTCTAACGTTATAAAATAAATTTAGAAGTCAGATCTGTGCCACACACCTTCCATCAGTAAAAATGCAGGTTAGTTTAAGACAGAGTATCTCTGTCACCATGTGTGTCTCTGTCTACCCCACCCCCAACCCCCAGGGAGGGCATAAGAAATTCTAATCTTAATTCCACAACCCACCTTACCTGACGGCAGATAAGACCTCTATATCTGTTTTGGTTTATTTGAGACAGGACCTCATGTAGCCCAGGCTGATCTTAACTATATAGCTGAGGATGACTCTGAACTTCTGATCCTCCTGCCTCTACCCTCCCCCGAGTGTTAGGATTATGATATGCCACCCACATTCTGGAGGAAGGATTGCTGAAGAATCTCATCAGACAGGCCTCTTTGGGTTTCCCTACCTAGGCTACAAAAAGCTACCATGTCTCCATAGGAACCCCAAAGGAGCCAGACATAGAGGCATACATTTATAGTTCCAGCTGCTTGGGAGGTTGAAATGACAGGATCATTTGAGTCCATAAGGTCAAGACCACCCTGGGAAACATGGTGAAAGTAAAATGCAGGTATGGCAGGCCATGCCCAGAAGCCAGGCACTAGGGAAACTGAGACAAGAGGAACTAGAAGGATCAAGGTAACCTAAGCTACACAGTAAGACCCTGTCTCAAAAAGAAACACCAGAGTGTCTAGCATAGTGGTGCACACCTGTAATCCCAGCATTCAAGAGGCCACAGTAGGGGGATAGAGAACTGAGGGTTGAAGACCAGCCTAGGCTACACATTACGTTCCCAACCAGGTTAGGCCACAGAGTAAGACACTGTTTCAAAAACAGCAGCAACAACAAAGAAAATCAACAAGCAACAACATTAACAAGCACAGGAAGGAAAACAAAACAAAAACCCAAAGGACAGGGTTCAGAAAGCATCTGGACAACTGAATGCATGGAGGCTCCCAGGCAAACAAAAACTCCTCTGGGCGGGGAGTGCTGTACCCCTCAACTGCACTGACACAGAAGCCCTGGGCTTAGCCCCTTTCCCGACTTTGCCCTGTGTACCTCCTCATCCACCTGCTTATTTGTATCCTTCAAAACATCTTTTACAGAGCCAGTGCGATGCTCAGCAGGTAAGGGCTCTTGCTGCCAAGCCTGACAACCTGAGTTCAATCCCCAGACACCACATGGTGGGGAGAACTGACTTTCACATGGTGTCCTTTGACCCCCACATGCTTGTCATGGCATGCACACACCCATAAAACAAACAAATAAATGTAAATAAAGAGAATTGTTTAATCCTTTAAAATAAAGAGGTAAATGTTGAGAAGTGTTTTCCTAAGAATAAATCAAGCCAGGTGATGGTGGCACATGCCTTTAATCTCAGAACTAGGGAGGCAGAGGCAGGAGGATCTCTGAGTTTGAGGTCTGCCTGGTCTACAGAGTGAGTTCCAGGACAGCCAGAGGTACGAAGTGAGACCCTGTCTCAAAACAAAAAAACAAAAAATGTGTATGGCTGTTTTGCCTGCATGTATGCATGTGTACAATGTGTATGCCTGATGCCCTCAGAGGACAGAAGAGAGTGTTATATCTCTTAAAACTGGAATTATGGACAGTTGTGAGCTGCTGTGTGGGTAGTGGAAACCAAACCTGGATTTTCTGCAAGAGCAGAAAATGCTCTTAACAGCTGAGCCATCCCTCTACACCAAGACAGGCAGTTTTTGTATATGTAAACATTTAGTATTATAGGCAGGCAGAAAGGTATGGTGAAGTACCCAAGAGGAAACTGAGACAGGCCCACAAAACAGGCATGGAAAGGCAGCAATGATTTCAGCACAACCAGTTCAATCTTTGTGAGACAATCTTTTCAAGAGAAATGAGAGATTCTGAGGAAGCCATTGGCAGGTGAGCTTATTTAGTAGACTCAGCTTGGATCTGATGTTATTAGAAAAGTGAGCCATCACAGGCAAGTTGATAAAAAATGGTGACTAAGAACAGACTGGACAATGGTTAGCTAAGGCCAGGCTAAGTGACATGGGAATAGGAAGAGCGAGCCAGCAGGAAAGAATCATCACCAACTCTGACGCAGGTGACCACGAAACATGGTCTGCTCACTAGAGCCCCTCTGGACCTTTGCTCTCCAGGGAGAGGTACCATGACGAGTGCCAACAAGGCAGGAGAATAGAGGTGCTACTGTGTGACAAAACTTTTCTTCCGTGACAAAAGTGTTCCTGGAGATGCAGCACCCAAGACGGAGAAGCCCACGGCAGAGCAGAGTACAGATACCACCAAAGACCAGCTTGGTGAGCCAGGGAGCTTTATTGGGGTTGCTTACTGGAGTATGGGTGAGGTTATTTTCAGGAGCAGGATGACTCACAGACAGTTGCATCAGCAAAGCCCACCCCAGACTGGGTGACAGACAGCTCACAAAAGCCAGGACCCTGGAGCACACTACACAGACTGCAGGCAGCTCAGCACTTCCCAGTGCCTCAGGTGGTTAAACTTTTTCGTATTTGCTTCTCCCAAGCAGCCAGTCTGGTCTCAGAGTCTTCTCTGCAGCTTTATTTTTCCTCTGGAAGGGAGGACCTAGTGAATCAGGTTAGTTTCAGGGACTTCCTGGAGCTAGTTTGAGTTTTTTATCTTCCTGCTGAAGGCAAGTCTCTGGAGGAAACCGTTGTACAACAGGTACAAAAGAATCAATCCTCATCCTGACTACAGCAGTTAACCTGATGTGACCAGGCATTAGCAAAGAGATCTCAAATGGTATTCCCAATGCAGGGAGAAGAAAAAACGGCTTATTTCTTCAGTTTTTATACCTGTGACTTAAATGTGGTATATAATGTTATTCAGCCATTACTACACTTACTCTTCACCTCTGCATCTTCACTTACAACCTGAAAAGTCACAAACTTGTTTGACACAAAGTTTGTCCACAGGCTGTCTATCCAGCACTGTTTTTAACTCCACACTGGAAGGAAAGACAGCGAGGCGAAGGTGACAGAAGAGCCACCGCCACTGCTGTCTTCTGGCCTCCACACACGCAGCACCCTACCTGTCATGCACGCACAAATACTAACAGCGAATTTAAAAGAACATCAGAAGCCAGGTTCACACTGTAATCCTCATCACTTGGGACGCTGAGACAGAAGGTTCCAGCAGATTCAAGGCCAGCCTGGGTAACATAGTGCTTTCCAAGAAAGAGTAAGTTTGTCTCAAAAAACAAACAAAACGCCGGGCGGTGGTGGCGCACGCCTTTAATCCCAGCACTCGGGAGGCAGAGGCAGGCGGATCTCTGTGAGTTCGAGGCCAGCCTGGGCTACCAAGTGAGTCCCAGGAAAGGCGCAAAGCTACACAGAGAAACCCTGTCTCGAAAAACCAAAAAAAAAAAAAACAAACAAACAAAAGACCAAAATCTTACTAGAAAAAAGGGGGGTAGAGACCTGGACAACTCATAAAAAACACAATGATTCTC
Source organism: Peromyscus maniculatus bairdii (assembly GCF_049852395.1). Lineage (NCBI taxonomy): Eukaryota > Metazoa > Chordata > Mammalia > Rodentia > Cricetidae > Peromyscus > Peromyscus maniculatus. Next base: position 82,813,797 of record NC_134865.1, on the reverse strand, counting down.
AGCTGGGTATGGCAACAAGTCCCTTTAGTGCCAGCACTAAGAAGGGAAACGGAAGGATCAGAAATGCTCAAGGCCCGCGCAAGCTGTACACATAGCAAGGTCGGCCTGGACTAATGTCTCAAAAAACGCAGAACAGTGTCAGGTATGGGGTGTGGTGGACAGCAGAGGCAGGTATATCTCTTTGAGTTCCGGGCCAGCCAATGGATACACAGTATGATCCTGTCTCAAAAGAAGGAAAAGGAAATACAAAGGCTCTTAAACACATGCACTCAGTGTGATTCCAACTGTGAGACACAATATCTCTATTGACACCACCATGTCTCATCTGTCACACTGGCAGAGATCAACAGTACACTGTGCCAGAAGTAAAAACTGGTATAACCTGCACAAGGCACTGTGGCTGAGTTGCTCCAAATCACAAATATAAGTCTTTTGACCCAGAAATTCCACACAGAGTAGTTTATTATCAGGTACTCTACCCACGTGGTTAAATGGCTGTATACAAGGTTACTTTAAACAGCACAGTTCAAACTCCATCAAAGAAGGAATTGCAGCAAATTAAGACAATGAGATACTGTGAGCTCATTAAAATAAAGAAGTTTTTCACACACTAACAAAAACCACCCTCCAAAGACTAGTTCATTTAAAAAATAAAATAGGGGCTGGGGAGATGACTTAGCAGTCAAGAGCAGCTGTTGCTCTAGCAGAGGACCCGAGTTCGGTTCCCAGCAGCCACGTGGTGGTTTTTCAACCACTGGTAACTCCAGTTCCAGAGGATCTGACATCCTCCTTTGACCTTTGAGGGCATCACACACATATATGTATAGGTAAAATACTCATATTCATAAAAATAAATTAAATTAAAATCAAAAGGTAAAAACATGCCAATGCTAAATTTTGCATTTTGGAAAAGATGGAATATACCTATAACTTTGTATCTTGTATTATAAGCTGTCTCCAGGTTATTTCTGGTTTTCTTTTGGTTAGAACCCAGGACCTTGTATATGATAAGCAATTAATTGTTCTACCCATGGAACCACAGGTCCACATCCCTAGCTCCAATACTGGTTATCTGTGAGAACACGGTGCCTGGAGCCAGGATATGAGAAACTTTTTATTGAATATCCTTTCATTTTTGAACCATGCAAATGTACTGACTATTTAAAGAAAAAAACAGGCCTAACAAGAAGCCATAATACCTATGTCCTAAGTAGAGACTTTCTTACTAACTCCCTTAGATAAATAAGTTCTTCCAGTTCACTCAACCAGTACTCACTAAATTCTACTCTATGGCCAGGCACTGCTTCAGACACTCATGAAGGGACTAGCCAGCAGGCCTGGCACACATGGCTCTGGCAGGCCTTGCCCTTCTCTCCCATTCCCTGTCTTGCTAAAATCTGCTAGATGACATCCCTGAAGCTAGTCACCAAGATCTAGTCCCTTATTTGGCCACTTTCTCTTCCCGAGACTGACTACCAAGATCCAGCTATCAAAGTACTGAAGTTCAGTAATCAGAAGCCCCCTTTGGATTACCTAATTAACATGTCCAAATAAAATTAAACACCTCAAGCCAGGCATGGTGGTGCATACCTTTAATCCCAGCACTCAGGTGGATCTCTGTGAGTTCAAGGCCAACCTGGTCTACACAAAGAAACCTTGTCTCAAAAAACAAAAACAAAAATAACCCTTCATCCTAACATGGGGTTTCCCATTTTGCCTTTATAAACTACCGTTTTCCCATGTGCCACAGTCTCCTCTCTGTCTAGATGCAGACCTCTGTCCCTCAGGGACAAGTCCCCCTGCTCCCTCTCCTTTGTTCCCTCCCCTTCTCCTTCCTCCTCTGTCTCCTGTCTTTGCCCATTATCCCCAGCCCTCTGTCCCTCTGGGACAAATAAACCTCCTCTGTGCTGAGAACTTGGCCTTGGGAGTCCTGAGCTGACACATTTCCTTTTAACTTAGGTCTCAGGAGTGAAGATAATCAATTCCTCTTCCTGTAGGGCTAGGAAGGAAGGCTAGAAGTTAGATGAGGATCAGACAGCAATAAGGACTAGGAAGAAAAGTCAAGCTGTGTATGCTGCTCATGTCCACAATCTCAGCTGATGCAGAAAGACTACCATGAGATCAAAGCCATCCTGAGCTACAGAAGGAGTTCTAGGACTGCCTGGACTTCAGAATGAAACCCTGTGGAAAGGAAAAGCTATTCCCATCCATGCCCCTAAAAGGGATAAAGGTAAGATGGCAGTTGGGCTCTGGAAAGGAATGGCCGAATCACATTTAGGTGATATCTTAGCGACTTTTCTATTGCTGCAATAAAACAACTGACCACCGCAACTTAGAAAAGAAAGCCTGAAGTGGTGGCTTCAGAGGGTCAGAGCCCATGAGGAGGAGGGGCAGAGGCAGAGTGGCAGGAATGCCTGAGGACTCACATTCTGATTCACAAGCTGAAGGCAGAGAGACTGTGAATGGCTTAAGTCTTCTGAAACCTCAAAGCACATCCCCAGTGACACACCTCCTCCAACAAGGTCACATCTGACAGTCCTTCCCGAACAGTTCCACCACTGGGGGACCATGAGCCTATGGGGGCCATTCTCATTCCAACTATCCCAGGCAGAAATCAGAAAAGGCGAGGGAGCCAGCCTTGTAGCTAATGGGGAAGATTAGTCACAGAGGGAACACAGCTCATGCCACTGCTCTGATAACAGGGTGGGTGCAGCTCCCCTTTAGAGAAGTCCAACAGGAAAAGAGGAAAACAACACTCCTGCAGAGGAAACAGCACCTACGTGTGAAGAAGCAGCTTAATGCTTAACAGAGGGAGTCACCGGAAGCCAGTGAGTTAGCAAGAGAATGGAAGAGCTGCCAATAAGGCCAGGGCTCATGCAGTGCGCGCAGGTCATGGTTTGGGGGTTTGTCCATCCGTAGTGCTGGGGACGGAATCATGCATGCTAGGCATGCTAAACACGCAGCCTACCACTGAGCTACATTCTGGGAAAATAATTTTGTTTTTTTGTGGTAGAATCAACAGGAGTCAGTACTCCAAGCATGGTAGAGAGAGTTATGTATATAACCTCAGTACTTGCAGGTGGCAGCAGAAGGATCATAAATTCAAGGTAATCTTCAGCTGCACAGCCAGTGTGAGGCCAGCCTGGGCCACGTGAGACCTTGTTTCAATAAACAAACAAACAAACAAATAAATGTCACTGAAAGGCTGTAAGCCTAGGAATGGCATCACATTTGTAGAGAGTCAATAACTATAAAGAGCCGGACAGGAGGGAGCAAACATGGGCAGGCGCAGTCAAGGCAGACTTTTCAAAAGGGACTCAACAAGAGCCTGGGGAAAGCTAGGAGAGGGAGAGAAAGCAGCATGTGACAGCAGAACTGAAATGTTTTATGGAGGACAGACACAGCGAGGGTCAGTGGGATGGCTCCGCAGGTGACTGAGTTCTTTTCCAGGGACCCACATGATGGAAGGAGAGCAGACTCCCACAAGCTGTTCTCAGACCTCCACTGGATGCCATGTAATGCATGTATCCTTCCTCATCCCCTGCCAAGTAAATGAATGGAACTTTTTAAAACTTTAATAATTAAAGAAAAAGTATGGGTTAGGGAGATGGCTCTGTGAATAAAAGGGTTTGCTATCTAATTCTGACGACCTGAGTTCAATCTCTAGAGCGCAGTGGAAGGGGAACCACCTCTACAAAGCTGTCTTGTGACTTCTGTCCGCACACATACCATAGCATACATATGCACACAGACACACCACACACATACTCACCAATCAAATCATTTCTTTAAAAAAAAGTACATTAATAGAAACTAAAAACTGCTAGCTTAGAATCAAGAGTTAAGGAGGGAATAAGAAATGAAATAACAAGCTACTCTGATCCCAAAGACTTGTTACCACTTACTTAATATATGGGAGGCTGCTAAAGCAATAAAGTTCACAGGAACACTGAGCCTATCATTTAAAAACAAAAAGAGTAAACATGTCTTTATTCAGGAAGCTAGGGGAAAAAACAGAGCTTTGCAAACTTAAAGAAAACTAAAGGAATAAAGAGAACACGTCAACATACATAAAACAGAAAAGGGAGCTGGGTGAGTGTGTGTGTGTGTGTGTGTGTGTGTGTGTGTGTGTGTGTGTGTGTGTGTCGGTAGGGGTCTCACTATGTGGTCCAAATTGGCATTTAACCCGCAGCAATCTTCTGTCTCTGTCTCCTGGGTATGAGATTACAAGCATTAGCCACCACACTGAACTTGAAAACAAATCATTTAACAAGCAATCTTGTAAACCTGTTAGGGGGAAAATTAAACCTGAACGAGGAGGATAAAGCGCAAGCCAGTGATGGGGCCTAGCGCCATCCACACCAAAGCAGGTCTAGAGCAGAAGGCAGGGGCAGTTTTGACACAGAGATGGCTACAGCTAGGACTAGAGACAACGGCCAAAGCATATGGTAACAGGAGCTGGAGAAAACCCCAGCAAAGCCACTCACTAGCAAGAAAGAAGACCTACAGCTGAAGGTGATTGAGGCAGGCCTTGGCCGGAGCATATGTTAGTTTAAGTTTTAATTGCCCTAACTGATTTGTGCTCTCACAGAAATACCCACTGGGTCCATTTACTGTAATAAATACTTTTTCCTGGGGGGAAAAGGGCATAAACAAACTATTTCAGGAACAAGAGGGAAATATGATTTTAAATGCAGCCGAGAAACATAATAGAATTGAGAAAGGAATTAAGACTAAGTCATTGAGGAAACCCAACAGTTAAAATCTAGGCAGTAGAAAATGAACCAAGAAAAGCCGCCAGAGACATGTGGGCCAGAAAGGTGAAGTCAGGATTTAAGTGTCAAGATGGGGGAGGGGGAGATGTCAGCAGCTTACGTAAGTTCTTAGTGTATAAGCCTGAGTGCTGTCCCTGACCAGAAACCCACACAGTGGAAAGGAGAAAACCAACTCCTGAAGATCATCCTCTGACCTCCACATGGCACAAGTGCCTACACACATACACCACAACAATAATAGTAAAGTAAAAATTTAAAGTGTTAAGACAACCAAGGTGAAACACACCTGTAACCCTAGTACTCAGGAAGCTGAGACAGACAAGAAGACAGAGTTCAGGGGCAGCCTGGACTACATAGACAGTCCAAGGCTAGCCTGAGCTATATAGCAAGACCTTGGCTTAAAAGTAAATATATAAACAAACGAACAGGCACTCAGTAAGACTGCTCAACAGGTAAGGGAACATTTAGAGCCAAGCCTAATTGACCTGAGTTCAGTCCCTAGGATCCACCTAATAGAAGGAAAGTATCAACTCTCACAAATTGTTCCCTAACAAGCATGCCCCACCAAAAACAAACTAAAATAAATAAAAACGTAAGATTGATAATAAGTAAGGAAATAAACAATGGTGCCAAATGCTGCTGAGAAGTTGAATGGTATCCAGTGGATTTGGTGGCATGAAGTTGAACAGCCCCAGGGCCATGTAGAATCTGACACTGAGAGCCAACGTCAACCTAAGAGGTAATGGCTTTATGTAAACTCAGATTCTGAAGCTGAAAAGTTCCAGCTGATGTTGTAAGACCCTGAGTACCACTGCAGTAGAGCATGCCAGAAGTAGACTGGGACTAGAGGGGGGCCACAGAAGCCACAGAACCAAGTAGCCACAGTGCTCGATGGCCACACAGTCAGTACAAATGAAATCACAGTATCTGATGACAGGCACCATCGAAGGGACAATCATGAGAGAGGCAACAAAGTCTACAGTAAGCTGAAGCAGCAGAAGTCAGAGCAGAACCACGGGAAAGAAAGAAAAATAGAGTCTAAGGAGAGAGCTTCTAGGGGCACAAGGAGAGGCGACTGGACCGCTCGGTCGATGCAGGCTCTGAGAAGCCACTCCACCTCCGCCATCTGAGCTCTCGTGGAAACTCAAAACTTTGGGCGCATCATGGGAAGCCCAGAGGACAACAGCCACTATTTTTTAGTTAGTTGAGATAATACTGCCCTCAATCTTGCTATCTACATGAACACCTAAACTTGAATTGGGGAGGGGGGTGAAAGGAGTCATACAACTCCTGTAACTAACAGGAAAGAAGTGACAGGGCAGTAGTAGTTTTTCTAGAAGGTCAAGGATGGACTTTTCTCCCAGGACTCCAGGATAAGGAACACAAAGCGAGCTTCAGGCATTCAGGACACTAGACTACACTGCTTCCTCCTGAGTTAGACCAGAAGATGTCCAATAGTACAAGAGGCCAGCTGGATGGCTAATTTCTGTTTCTCAACCCATGGGAAAGGGGCTGGGAAGCCTACCTCCACGAAGGGCTGAAAGGGATGGAAAGATCACCTGACTCATTCGAGGGGGTCCTTAGAGGACTATAATTTAAACCAACTCTTTTTTTCTTTGTTTGTTTGTTTATTTATTGAGACGGGGTCTCTCAGTATTCCTCTCTGGCCTAGAATTGACTCTGTAAACTAGGCTGGCCTCAAACTCACAGAGGTCAGCCTGCCTCTAACCCCTGAGTGCTGGAATTAAAGGCGGCGTGCGCCACCGTTAGAACTGTCAAGGCTGAAGCCAGCGCAGGTTAAATACTGAGGTCCTGTCTCAGAGTACATAGATAGGTAAATAAAACTTAAAAATAAAAGTAAAAACAACATGCTTACTATGTACTGGCAGTTTAATGGATATGGACAAATAAGGTATGGTTTCTGTCCTCAAGGTTAGTCTAAAAGAGGAAACAGGTTAAAACAAAACAGAGGACTAGATGAAGAGGCCCAAGAGTTGCCGCAGCCAAACAGCAAGAGGAATGAAGGACAGGTGTGCAAAGCAGGCAGGCCCGTGTGCCAGCTCCAAGGTGCTGCGCTCAGCTTTTCTGTGCATCTCTTCTCCTCAGCTGTGCCCAAGTGTTGATTCCTTCTAGGCCCCAAAGCAGCACGAGACCCTCAGTGTAGCTCATGTCTCTCTGGGTTGCCTCTTCAGTGTCTGTCTGTAGAGCACCTTCTTGTCGGATAGGGCACTTCCCAGTTCCAGAGTGATCTCCAGAGCAAAGAGGGAACTGGATAATCCAAAGGAGTGGCTAAGCCAAAACTGGACCGGTGTGTATGTATTTCCAGCAGCAACAGGAATGGGTTAGTAATCCAAGTCGGGACAGTGAATCAAAGATTTGCCAGAGGCTTCTAAGAAATAATCTTATTCTTCTGAGAGACTGATTAGAAAAACTGTTCATTCTCCTGCACAATACTGACCTCACTCTGGCCCATGTGGTCCAGAGATGAGAGCCTATCACCTCTCGAGCATTTGGCCACAGCAGCTAGGCTGGCAGGCTGATGGAAAGCAGACCAAGAGAATCGTAACAAATAGATCTGGTCTCCAGCCAAATATTCAATGATATAAGCCAATTCATCCCTCTAAGTGGGTTTCCTCTTACTTATTATTACAAAAACCCACCTAATGTTACAAAACACTCAGGTATATAACTCATAAACCACCAATGAATCAGCCCACCAACTTTTTTGTAGCACACTTCAGTTTTCATCTTTTGCTTCCAAAAGTCTGTTAAATTTCATCACTAACTATTAAAATATAAATCATTTATTTCTTATATAAACCTTGGAGAATGGCAATTAGTTAAACTGGGGCTCAAAACTGCATTAAAACAAGGACTGTAAAAATAGCTCAGTTAGCCAGGAGTTGATGGCAGTGCATGCCTTTAATTCCAGCACTCAGGTAGGCAGATCTGTGAATTAGAGGCTAGCCTGGTCTACAGAGCAAGTTCCAGGACAGCCAGGGCTACACAGAGAAATCCTGTCTGGAAAAGCAAAAACAAAAAAAGGGGAAGAAAATCCTTTGTTGAGTACATCCCACCATCATAAGGAAAGGTAGAAGACAAACAGTGAAGTAGGGAGAAACAATCTGTAACCAACACCACAGACAAAATGTTCATCTAATGATGGAGTCATTATTTTTATTTTTTGGAGACAGGGTCTAACTATGCAGTTCTGGCTGACCCTAAACCAGGCTGGCAGAGACAAGTCACAGAGATCTGTCTGACTACCTCTGCCTGAGTACTGGGATTAAAGGCACACACCACCATGACCCACCCTATTAGTGTTGTTTTTTGAGACAGGGTCTCACCACAGATCTGGCTAGGGTCAAACTCTATTAATCCTCCTGCCCAACCTCCCCAGTGCCCGGTCACAAGAATGCAGCACCACATTGTAATTCGGTTAATTTTTTAATGCCTTCTGTTGAATAATCAAATAGGACCACAGTTCATAATTCTGTACAAACTGACCTCACTGAAAAACAAAAAGAACTGCTCTCTAAAACATCAAACACAAACTCTTCACACCGTTCTTTAAACTGTACGTAGGGTGCTCATCGGCCAGTGCGCGCGTGCACATGCACAGCAGACAGAGGCTGGCACCGGTGTCTTTTCTCACCACTCACCACTTCATTCATTCATTTACTTTTGAGGCAGGGTCTTAGTGAGCCTGAGGCTCTTCGGTTCTACAGCTGAACTAATGAGCTTCAGGCAGCTGCCTGCCTTGCCATCTCCCTTCCCACCCTAGTACTGGGGCTACAAGCACAGCACTACTGGGCCTGGCTTTTACTGGGGTCCTGGGGATCCGAGCTCAAGTCCTCTTGCTTGCATGGCAGGCACTTTACTAAGTGTATTTTAAAAGTTTCTTTAGCTCTACAGTCAAACCAGCTAATGAAAAGCACACTGTTGTGATTCTTCTTGTTCAAGCTTGTTCCTAACACAGTACCACTACACCACAAGCATTAACAGTAACTACATTAACAAGCTTCTCGAAGGCAGGACTTAGGGCTTGGTCTCCACACTCCATACAACATTTGGTAGTCACAAGACTCGCAGTAAGACTAGCATTCGGGAGGTGGAGAGATGGCACCGCAGTGAAAGAGGGTATACCACTCTTGCAGAAGACCTGAGCTCCATCAACAGCACCCACTCAAGGAGCTCACAGCTACCTATCTAACTCCAGCTCCAGGGGTAATCCTGCTCCAAAAAATCGGATGCCTCTGGCCTCTACTAGCATTCATATACATATGTGCACGTGCGTGTGACACACACACACACACACACACACACACACACACACGCACGCACGCACACATGCACACACACACATAATTAAAAATGGTAAAAATAAATGTAAAAAAAGGACATTTATGACTGCTTCATTGACTTCAGACATATTCTCTGTGAATCTTCCATGTTTTCCGTCAGACCCGTGGAGCAGCGCACAGATGGCTGTGAGCTCCACGTGAGTGCTGGGAATCAATCCTGGGTTCTCTGAATGAGCAGCAGTGCTCTTAACTGTGGAGCCGTTTCTCCAGCCCACTGTGTGCTTCTTACTGCTGCTCCAATCGACTCATGGATCATTTGTTACTACTCTCCTCTCATCTGAATTCAAGAGATGCAAGGTCCTCTAGAGAGATAAGTATTTCCTATTTTAAATAATAACTACAATGCTTTCCACTCAGGATGCGAGATTCTAAAGTTTAAAAAAAAAAATCTTATCAGTATCTCCGAAGTCAGAAAGCAGTTCTTAGTGGAAATAAGCAAAGGTTTCCAGCCACTCAGCAATCCAATGTGTGCCCTACTAGATTACATACAAGATTTCTTAAAGTAAAGCAGATGTGATGATGGTGCACACCTATGCACCCAGCACCCAGGAAGTTAGGGTAGGAGGATTGCCATGAACTCTATGCCAGCCTGGGCTACACAGCAAGACCTATGTTCCTCCCTCATCTTCCTTTGGCACTACCAAACAACAACCACAAATTTAATTTAAAAAAATTAATTAAGCCAAGGCATTCAGAAGAGGCAGGTGGATCCTGAGTTCAAGGCCAGCCTGGTCTACAGAGCAAGTTCCAGGACAGCCAAGACTACACAAAGAAACCCTGTCTCAAGGAAGAAAAAAAAAATTAGAGTAGATACAGGCATGATAGCTCATGCCTGTAATCCCAGCATGTGGGAGCCTGAGAAGGAGTTCAGGCTAGCCTGGACTAGAGAATAAGCTCCTGCCACCAGAAAAAGAATAAATCTTGCTGGGTAGCAGTGGTGCACACCTTTAGTACCAGCACTCAGGAGGCAGAGGCAGGTCTCTGTGAGTTTGAGGCCAGCCTGGTCTACATAGTGAGTTCTTATATAATAAGTCTCTTTAAAATTATAAATGGAAAGGAGTATACAAAATTACAAATGGATGCCAGGTGTGGTGGTACTCTGCCTTAATTTCAACACTAGGGAAACCGAGGCAGGTGGATCTCTGTTAAATTCAAGGCCAGACTGGTCTACTAATGCATCTCAGGCCAGCAAGGGCTACCTAGAAACAGCCTGTCTTTAAAAGAAAAATTACAAATGAAGGGGTCATCAATACAGTTCAGTGCGTAAGGAATTTGCATCAAGACTGATGAGCAGGGTTCAATTCCCAGAACGCAACAAGGTAGAAGTAAAGAACTAACTCCTGCAAGTTGTCCTTTGACATCCTCATGTATACTCTGGCACACATGCCCACATATAACACACAATAAGCAAACAAATAAATGTAATTACAAATGGGGCTGACACTAGTAGCACAAGTCTGGAATCTCAGCTACTCAGGAGGCTGAGGCAGGAGGACAAAAGTTCAAAGCCTCCCGGGCTGCATGAGGCAAGGCTAGCCTGGGCAAGTTACTAAGACCAAGACTCAAAAACTAAAAAAAAAGGTAGAACGGGCTATAGAGTTGGCTCATCAGTTAAGAGCACTTCTTGCTCTAGCAGAGGATCCAGGTTCACTTCTCAGCACCCACATAGTGGTTCACAACCATCCTTCACTTCAGTTCCAGAAGATCTGACGCCCTTCACAGGTACCAGGCACACACAGTGCACAACCACATATGCTGGCAAAACAATACAGTTAAGTCAATCTAAAAAATATTCCCCCCCCCTAAAAAATATTTTTTTAACCCAAAACTTAAAAAAGGTAGACTTATAGCTCAGTGGTAGAATGTTTGCCCAGCATGCTCAAGGCCTTAGGTTCAATCCCCTATATAGATAAAGAAAAATACTGAGAGGAGAGCAGGAAGGGAGAAGAGGGAGAGGAGAGGAGAGGAGGGAACAGAAGGGTTTGACTAGGACCTCCTAAAGCCATCCAGTGTCTAAAGCAGTGAGGAGTGTGGGTGGCATCTAGCTCACTCTCCATAAAGAGCAGTAGTCGGCCAACATCACCAACAGGTGGTCCTGCAGCTTTTAACAAGACAAAATGTTCATCCTCTTCCAAATCGGTCTACCATCCACTTTTCTTAATAAACCTGAAATGGTGTCAGCTGGTTCTTTTGGCCCCAACTTCATTAAAGCACATCAAGTATAAACCTTAACTAGCACAGAGACCTAGAGGTCACATTATTTTCAACTTGCTTTTGCAAATACCTCACCAAATTTAAACTTAAGAAGCAACGAACCGCCAGGTTGTGGTGGCACACACCATTAATCCCAGCACTCTGGAGGCGAGGGCAGAGGCAGGTGATTCTCTGAGTTCGAGGCCAGCCTGGTCTACAGATGAAGTTCCAGGACAGCCAGGGGTATGGCCAGGGCTACATAAAGAAACCCTGTCTCGGAGAAAAAAGTAAGGAATCTAAAAATATTAACAGCATCTCCCCAGTGGAAAGACGAATTTATTTTACTTTTAAAATTGAGTATGGAATCATACAATCTTAAGAGCTAACAGGCCTTAGAACCATCTGAATTGAATTCCCATGTATCATAGGGATCCCATCAGTAACATTCTGAGCAGTGCATTCATGGTGTGGGTCTGAAATGAGAGAGAAGGGATGAGTAAGGATATTTGATCTGCATGCTGAGCAAATCTAATAGAGTTGGTTTGGCTTTTTGAGATAGGGTCTTATGTATCCAAGGCTGGCCTTGAAATCCTGGTCCTCTTGCCTCCCCAAGTGCTGGTATTAGAGGAGTGCAACACCATGCCCCAGACCATAATCTTAAAGCAACTGTTCCTAGTACATGAGTCTTGTAGTAGTGTGATTTGATAGCAACAGATCAAAAAAAGCAATCTGCAAGCCAGGTGTGGGGGCACATATCTTTTAGACCAGCACTGAGGAAGGAAAGGTAGGCAGATCTGAGTTCCAGGCAAGCCTGGTCTACATAGTGAGCAAGGAGGTCTGCCAGGGCTACAAAGTAAGAACGTGTCTCAAAAACAACAATAAAGTTATCTGCAGCATTTGTTTACTTTCTATTACTTTACTGTCTCTAACTTGAAATTTTAAGAAAGCAAACTTTATTACCTATTGGTAGTGCTGGGAAATTTTTCTAAAGATATGAACTACTAAAAATTACCCATGTTACTTTTAGACCCAAACTTAGATGTTTTCCAGCTTCTTGGAAATCTTTTGAAGGTACAGCATGGGTAGACATAGCTTTATGGAGTCATTCAACTCAAGAGATACAGCAGCAAAGGTCCTGCCTCAATGATGAGCACTGCAGTGGGCAAAGAGGAAAGAACAGGAAAAGCCAAATCCACTGTAAGGAAGCTTTGTCTACAGAAGAGACATTCTCACAGGGAATTACAAACTGAAAAAATGTCAGGAAGGCAAAGCACAGGGTGCTGTGAGAACATGGAAAGGAGGACTGATCTAACCTGTGAATTCACATAAGGACTTGCGGGGGAAGTGATAGTCAAACTGAGATGTGAATGGAGACCATTCACATTTATGTAAAAAAGTCTCCATAAAATAAAAGGACAGGTCCAATAAAACAGCTACCTTTGGCATCTTTTTCCTGAAACAATCTTTTTTTCTTAATGATAAAGTAAGTCATAAAATATTTAAAAGCTAATAATTCAAAGTTCTGTGGGAGGCGTCTTTCTCATCTCTCATAGCATCCTGCTCAGTATTACTAGTATTATGGTAGTCACTCAAATCTTTGTTGAAATGATTAGCGCAGTACTAATTCTGATGTTCATACTGTCTTTAGCTAAGCAAATCTGATTCACAAACTTCATCTCAGCACATAAGAAATCTCCTTCTGGATTTCCTCATTGTGAGAAGGGGCTTCCATCTCCTCATAAGGCTGATATAGATTCAGTGAAGGCCTGGCATGGTAGTACACCCCTTTAAACCATTAAACTGAACACCAGGGGGTGAGGAGGCAGAGGCAACAGGATCTCTATGTAAGTTCCAGGCCAGCCAGAGCTACATAGTGAGACCCTATGTCAAAAAAAGAAAAAAGAAAAAACTCAGACAATGTGTAACCCAACACTGGCTAAATTCTGAAGTGCCTAAGATATGTACATATAGTATCCTTGGATAGTCAGGCCCGGCATGGTGGCACATGCCTTTAATCCCAGCAATGGGGAGGCAGAGGCAGCCAGGGCTGTTATACAGAGAAACCCCGTCTTGAAAACAACAACAAAAAGTATGATTTGTCTAAAACAATTTTTTTATGCTCATATGTGCTTCATTTTCCTTATAATGAAAAACACTAATAAATGTTTATATCTTCTCTCTAGGCTTGGTTTTCTGAGGGAGATGAAATGACATATACTCTAAGTCCCATCTAGTGCTCGACTCTGACCTCTAAGCATTTAAAAGAGCCTATATATTATACTTCTCAGTGTCAGACTACTTCCCTACACTTCAGTCCCTCGGGACCCCATGCTTCCTCTGCAGAAAGAGAACACATACACTTAGTTCGTGAAATGTCTGTAATCCCAGAACCTGCACAGGCAGAACACAAGTTCAAGGTCAGTCTAGGCTACATAGTAAGACCTTGTCTCAAAAAATAATTTGGGGGGCAAAGGCAACAGATAATTCAGTGGTAGTGTTCGCTCAGCATACATTAAGGCCCTGGGTTCAATATTACCCATTTCACACGTGTTTAATTTAGTTGTAAACCTCACCCAAATTGGGGCTTCTAGGTGATTCGAATACCTGTAAAATTTTATATTCCTTGGACTGCGGGATGTGCCTCAGTGGCAGAGTTCTTGCCTAACATGTATTATGAGGCTTGATCCCCAGAGCGTGCACTCACTGTTGCTGTCTCTCTCTCTCTCTCGCTCGCTCGCTCTCTCTCTCTCTCTCTCTCTCTCACACACACACACACACACACACACACACACACAACACACACACCTCTTATATTCCTTGAAAAAAAAAGCAGAAAACAAAAATATGTCAAAATGGCCAACTGTCAAAAATGTAAAAGACCTACTTACTACTTAACCTAAAAGTAAAATTCTGACTTCCTAATTAAAGATGACTATTAACTATTTTGCTTGCTTTGTTGAGAAAGAGTCTCACTATATGGTGAAAAGTGGCCTCTAATTCTCAACCCTCCCAAGCCACTATACAGGGCAAATTATTAGCTCTATTTTCAAATCAGAACTCAGAACCAAAAAAAAAAAAAAAAAAAAGGTCACTATCCTATAGCATTTGTATTCCTAGAGTTTGAAAGATAAAGGCAAGGAGAATAAGGAGTTCAAGATCATCCTCTGCTACTTGACAAGTTCAAAGCCAGACTGGTCTATTTGAGACCTTGTCAAAAAAAAAAAAAAAAAAAAGTCAATTATATTCAGAAATGACAATAAGTACAAACTCAGTTATGAAAGAAAAACTTCAATTGCAACAGCTAGGAGAGTTTAAATATCTGCCACAAAATACAAATGTACCTACAAGATAGATACATAAAATTTTACACCCCCCCCCAAAGTATCAACGCACTCAAATCGCCCACTTAAAGGCAACTTAAGTATTTCAGACTTTTGACTTTTTTTTTTTTTTTTTTTTGAGACAGAGTTTCTCTGTGTAGCCCTGGCTGTCCTAGAACTCACTTTGTAGACCAGGCCTGCCTCTGCCTCCCAAATGCTATGATTAAAGGCATGTGGCAATATTTCAGACCTTTTTTTTTTTCCTGGAACTGGCTTTGTAGACCACCTGGCCTCAAACTCACAGAAATCTGCCAGCTTCTGCCTCCTGAGTGTTGAGATTAAAGGCATGTGCCACCACTGCCTGGCTTCAGATGTGTTTTAAAGAATGTTTTAACATAGTTTTTAAAAGATCTTAGTACACCATTATAAGGACACTTCTAAACAAATGGTCTTTTTTTTTTAACTATGCAAACCAGAGCTACTAGACCCAGATGAAGTTTGTCCTGAGAATGAAGGGGGTGGGGGGAGCCTTTCAGGACGGGTGTGTAACACTTCGAGGGAACACCTCCCTAACATGCCAGAGGCTCTGGGGTTCTGTCCACACCCAACACTGGGGGGGCAAGGGAGGGACAGAAAATGAAGGAAAGGAAGCAATACCTGAACTAGCAATCATTAATGTTTCACTCTTTAAACTTTTTATTATTTACTTACACACGCACGTCTGAATGCCACATGTATGCAGGTGCCCAAAGAGGTCTGAAGGCGGCTTTGAATATGCTGGAGCAGTGATTACAAGTGGCTGTGAGCTGCCTGGTGTGGAAGCTAGGCTCTGAAGAGCACCAAGTCCTCTTAACTACTGAGCAATCTTCTGGCCCCTGTGAATTCAACTTTTAATTAAGTATGTTGTATTTTTACATCATCATTATTTTTGTTTGATAGGTTTTGGATTGGGAGAGTGTTTTGGTTTTTTGAGATATTCATATTTATGAATATTCATATTATGAGTATGAATTAGATATTCATATTATGTAGCCCTAACGGGCCTGTACTTCTATGTAGGCCAGGCTGGCCTTGAACTCAGAGATCCACCTGTCAAGGTTTGTGCCACCATACCCACCTGGTTTTGTTTTGTTTTGTTTTGTTTGATGTAGGGTCCTACTATACAGCCCATGTTTTATATAGCTCATATCTGCCTCAACTTGCTAACTGTAGCCCAGGCTGGCCTCGAACTTGATAACTATAGTCCTGGCTGGCTACAAAAATCACAATTTGAGTGCTAGGATTGCAGGTGTACACAATCACGGTAGGATCTAATTACAGTTTTTCTCAGATTTATTTTATTTTTTAAATTACATGTGTGCACGCGCACACGCGCGCGCTATAAGTGGGTACTCAGAACCCAGAAAAGGGCATCAGATTCCCTGGAGCTGGGGTTTCAGGCAGTTGTGAGTAGCCTGACATGGGTTCTGGGAACTGAACTGGAGTCCTCTGTAAGAGCAGTGCAAGTTCTTACCCACTGAGCCATCTCCCTAAAGCTGTCTTGATAACATAGTCTTAAAATGTTTTCCAGAGAAAAATCTGAATACTGTGGTATTCAGAGGAGGAATGTTGAGATGGCAGCTTCTTTTGACAGTCACTTAATGCTTGCTTCTCTAATTTACATCTACTGAGTGTGTCAGGACTCTAATGGCCATGACAGCTACTGTATCACAAATTATATATAATGTGCACTGCAGCTCTCTCTTGTAAAGAAATGCAGGAAAAGTTTCAAAAGTGTCCAAGGTCACCAATGAGTCAGTAACAAAGTTGGAAGGTAACACTAAAACTTCAGCTCCTACACTACAAACCACTTTCCCAATCCCAAATGAGAGGAAAGAGCCAACTGGCTATTTTCAAAACCTTCCAACACCGTAGTACACTGACTAAATACAAATCAAAGATTCACCTTGGGCCAAAGAAAAAACATGTTACGCTTGCATACCATTATCTCCTTCTTTGTTCTCATAACCATATAACACAATATGAAAAACCAACTGACTTTGGCTATATTAAACCTTGGTAATGTGTGTACTCTTCAATATGGACAACTTATTTTCCCACTAACTGAACATTTATAAGTTAATCTTTCATCACCTTGTCACATTCCGTCCGAGGTGCTATGGGCTACATCACTTCCTCACTCAACAGTCAAAAGTTAAAAACAAGCAATTCTCAGAACATAGCTACACTGCCAATGACAAAAAGGAGGGGAAAGCGCCAATAAATTGCTGCTTTTAACGAGACATTTTTAAACACGGTGACGTGCTTCACAGAATTACTGTTAAGTTCTTGGCTGGTTACTTTAAAGTAGCATTTAAGGCATATCCCTCCCTGTTTGGGACAGCCCGACTCGTTAGACAAGATAAATCTAGGCTCACTCACACAGAACACCTCTGAAGCAACTTAGCTTATTGAGAACATCATTGCAACCTCCCAAGCGTGAGTATCCAGCCCTCTCATAGTACGAGGGACAGACTGTCCCTCTTCAAAAATCTTTCAGGAGAAGGTTCCCCCGCGGAGACAATGACAGCAGTACTCCCGGGAAGGTCTTTGGAAACAGTGTTGACACCGGGAGAAGAGGCTCCTCGGAAGTGTCAGTGCGGCAGCAGGTGGAGTAGCCCTGCGTGCCGAGCAGGTCCTTTCTGACCTAGTCTCCAAGTCCTCCGCCTCCCTGTCCCGGTTCCGCCTTACGGACCTTTCCAAGGCGCCTCGCGCCCCGGTTCCCTCACCCAGGGCAGGATTCTCGAGCCTCCCGGGAGGCGAGGCCACCCTAAGACGGCCGCCGCACCTCTTCCGGGGACTCGCAGGCCCGCTCCCCGGCAGTGTCGGAACCCGACGGACCCCACCGGGGGGAAGGCAGGCAGCTGCTCCCGGGGTCTGTGCTCGCGCCCCGGTTCCAGAGCCCCGTCCCTTTCGAGGCACCGCAGCCGTCACCCGCCTCACTCCTGAACCCCTTCTCCTCCGGAGTACCCCAGCGGAGTTACCGGCCCACTCAAAAGTCCCAGCGCCGGCCGCCCCCACCGGTCACCCCGGCCTCGCTGTCACCGCCCAGCTCCCGGCTTCGGCCCGCAGCGCCGGCGTGCCCCCGGTGACGCTCGGGTCGGTACCTTGCGGACCCCCTTGTAGATATAGAAGTAGAGCTCCCGGCCCACATTGAAGCAGAGGCGGTCGCCGTTGCCAGACTGGTCGTTGAGGTTTACGAAGGAGACGCGGACAGGGTTGGATCCCTGCGAGTTGAAGGGCACCCGGTTGGGCCGGCTGTACTCCGAGTGCGGCAGCAGCTTGTACAGACCTTCCCGGGTGGTGAATTGGGTCTTAATCTCGTTCATCTCCTTCCCTCCTCCCTCCGTCGCCATCTTGGAAAGCAGCGTTCATCCTGCCCTAAGTGCCCGGATCACGCCCACCGCGCAGGCGCCGTCCACGGCCGCTCGTTCTCCGCCCCCCACCCCCTTGGTCGCGGCCCCGCCCATTCGCGAGCCCGCCCCCGCGAGGGCGGGGCCGAGGCGAAGGGGGCGGGGTCGCTCACGGTCCCACTGCGCACGCGTGCTCACCTGGCGCGCTCCGCCAGGCGGGGCGAGCGCAAACCCCTCCCCCTGGGTGCCGCCCTCTCCATGCCTGTGGGAAAGCTCCGCTCGCAGAGCTGCGCTCAGGCGTTCCTTGGGTGAGGTGAGTCGGTGGGCGCTCTGGCGCTTCGCTGAGAGACCCTAACTCGAGAAGCCGAGGGAGGGCGCCGCCTTGGCCTCGGCCGGCTGGCACCCCTCGAGACTGAGCCTGAGCCGAGCAGTGAGGTCCGGTGTGTGGACCTGTGCGTCCCAGCTGTGCTCGCCCTCCTGGGGAGGACGCGGGCGGTCCCGATGGGTGCAGGGTCCTGAGCCCCTCTACGCCTCCCAGAGGCGGTTTTTCTCCGAAGATAGAGAAAGATTGGGGTTTATTACACTTCACGGTTTTGTTTTTGTTCGTTGGTGGTTTGTTTGCAAGTGGGGTTGGGAAGAAGAGCCTAAGTGCACAGGACTTGTGTTTTCAAGTCTCACCTGAAATCTGAGGGGTGAGCACTGGCTGGTTCTTGAGAAAGTAGGTTGTGTTGGCGCCCGTGTCTCCTGTGCTATCGCCGTCACTCGCTGTCTAGAGGAAGGGGCGAGGGTCAGAGCCCGTGGCTTTGGAAGCTAGACATTGAATCTGTGCATGCATGGTTTTCTTGCTCAGTAGTTAATACCGCCTAATAAAGGTAAGGCTAATTAGTTTTTTTAAAGCCTCACATGGATCTTGAAGTTGTTTGCTAGGAGAACCATGAAGTTGTATGAATATTCTGTACAAAGTCTAAATACTAAGAAAAAGCTCACACATTAAAGTAATATTAAACCTTTGATGCATCGATTTCTGGGTATGTGCACTGGAATACGAAGGCTTCTAAAGTAATAAACGTTATAATAGAATTCTAGAATGGAAAAAAAGAATGTTACACGAAGAATGAACTATTCCTGAAAAGTCATGTCTGTAGAGTAGAAAATAAGTGGAGCAAGCTCAGTACCGTGGTGGGCACCTGTAGTTCCAGACAGAAGGAATGCCTGAGCCCAGATGTCGGAGGCTAGCCTAGCCCATGGAGCAAGACTCCCGACTCACAGAAATTAATTGTAAAAAAGTGAGGAGCGTTCGAAAGAACTTGAAATGATAAACATTTTATGTAGTAGAAAGCAAATACATAGGCCGGGCGTTGGTGGCGCACGCCTTTAATCCCAGCACTCGGGAGGCAGAGCCAGGCGGATCTCTGTGAGTTCGAGGCCAGCCTGGGCTACCAAGTGAGCTCCAGGAAAGGCGCAAAGCTACACGGAGAAACCCTGTCTCGAAAAACCAAAAAAAAAAAAAAAAAAAAAAAAAAAAAAAAAAAAAAAAAAAAGAAAGCAAATACATAAACAGTAGAAACTGTACCAATGTTGTAATAATGCATTTGACACTAACACCTTGTAGCTTTCATATATGCTGGAGATATATATATATTATCACTACAGTAAAATCCTTTCTTCCTTATTTATTTATTTATTTATTTATTTATTTATTTATTTATTTATTTATTTATTTATTTATTTTTAGAGACTGTATCTCACTAAATAGCCCTGGCTGTCCTGGAACTCCATAGGAGACCAGGCTGGCCTCCAACTCAAAAATATGCCTGCCAAGTGCTGGGATTAAAGGACAGATCTACACACCCATCTTAAAACCTTAATACATTTCTAGAATACACCTTAAATTTCATTTTTTTGTTATTGGTCTTTTCCTAAAATGCAAAGATAGATCAAAACTCTTAAAAATACTAGGGCATGTTCGATGGGCAATCTCAATCTCCCATAGCTATGTTATTTTGCACCAAAACCAGGTGTTTATAATGGTCATCTTGAGGGATAAGTAACAGCTCGAATTATCTAAAAAGAATGCAGTTGGGTTTTCTAGTTAATAGGGGGAAATAGGCTTTGGGAGGGGAAACCTCAGCAAACAGAAACTGAAAAAATGTTGACCTTCAACCATAAGGTTGAATTGCTCATAAAACCAATATACTACTGGGCATGATGCTAATGTCTTAACCTCAGCACTTAGGAGAGAGAGGCAAACAGACGTCAAGGCCAGCCTGGTTTACACAAAGACTTCCAGAGCACTCAGGCCACATAGTGAAACCCTGTCTTAAAAAAAAAAAAAAATTAAGACTGATATGCCTTAAGATTTATATTAAGCTGTCTCAAAAAAAACAAAAAAAAAAGATTTATATTAAGGTTTTATTCTATACATTTTTTTTCTTGCCAAACATGGTAGCATATTCCTGAAATGCCATCATTCCCAGAGACTGAGAAAGGATGATGGAGAACTCAGAGCCAGCCAAGCATAGTGGCATACACCTGTAATACCAGTACTTGGGAAGTGGGAGCAGGAGGATCAGGAGTTCAAGGACATTCTCAGTTAAGTAGTCAGTTGAGAAACCAGCCTGGGCCACTTTAGACCCACTCTAAAAAAAGAAGTGATTCCAGCACTTGGGAGGCAAAGGCAGGCAGATCTCTGTGAGTTCGGGGCCAGCCTGGATGAGTTCCAGGACAGCTGAGGCTACACAGAGAGATCCTACCTCCTCCCCCCAAAAAAAGAAAGAAAGAATTCAGTGCCAGCCTGTGCTACATAGCAAGACATTATCTAAAAACAACAACCAAAGCTAGAAAGATGGCTCAGTGGTTAAGAACACTTGCTAATCTTTCAGAGGAGCCAGGTTTGATTCCTAGCACCAACATGACAGCTAGCAACCTTCTTTCTGCAACTCCAGTTCCAGGGAATCTTTCATCTCTTCTGGCCTCCACAGGCACTGCATGCATAAAATACACAGACATACATGCTGGTAAAATACCCATATACATAAAAAATAAAAATCATCTAGGCATGGTAGTATACACCTTTAATCTCAGCACTCAGGACATAGAGGCATATGGATCTCTGTGAGTTCATGACCAGCCTGGTCTATAGAACCAGGACATCCAGAGCTACATAGAGAGACCCTATCTCTCTCTCAAAAAAAGTATGATTCCTTTTCACAAAATGTTAGAATTTTGTAGCTGGGCAGTGGTAGCACACACCTTTAATCCCAGCACTCAGGGAGGCAGAAGCAGGTGGATCTCTGTGAGTTCAAGGCCAACCTAGTCTACAAAGAGAGTGCAAGGACAGCCAGTGCTGTTACACAGAGAAACCCTGTCTCAAAAAAAATTTTTTTATTAAAAATTGTGTTTCTAGACCTTGAAGACACAGTCTAGTAGAATGTGGTTAGCAAGGGGTTACTTATTTCATACATACTTTCAGTTAGTATGAAATAAGTCCTAGAGCTCTTTTGTACAGGCTAGTATTCAGTTATAACAAGATAGCATATTTTGGAAGTTGATAAGAAAGTAGGTTTTAAGTGTTTCACCACAAAAAGTAAATACCTAGTTGTGCATGGTTGCCCACATCTGTAATCCCAACAGTGGAGGTAGAGGAAGGAGGATCAGGTGTAAAAGGTTATCATCAGCTACATAGTGATTTTAAGCCCAGTCTGGGCTACATGAGACACTGTCTCAAAAATAAAAAAGAAATACCTGAGAAAATGGGTATGTTAATTAACTTAAGCCAATTCCACAACATACTTGTACACTAAATATGCTATCCATGATAAATATATAATTTGCATGTGTCAGTTAAAAATGGTTTTGAACATCTGGAGAGATGGCTCAGCAGGTAAGAGCACTGGCTGCTCTTCCAGAGTACCTGGGTTCAATTCCCAGCACCCATATGGTAGCTCACAGCCATCTTATAACTCCAGTTCCATGGGATTCATCTTTTGGCCTCTGTGGACACTGCACTGATGTGGTTCACAGACATACATACAGTCAAAATGTTTAAAAATGGT
This sequence comes from Peromyscus maniculatus bairdii, assembly GCF_049852395.1. Taxonomy (NCBI): domain Eukaryota; kingdom Metazoa; phylum Chordata; class Mammalia; order Rodentia; family Cricetidae; genus Peromyscus; species Peromyscus maniculatus. The sequence continues at coordinate 82,791,698 of NC_134865.1, read as the reverse complement.
TTTGAAGCCAGGCAGTAGTGGTGCACACCTTTAGTCCCAGCACTTGGGAGGCAGAGGCAGGCAGTTCTCTGTGAGTTCAAGGCCAACCTGGTCTACAGATTGAGTTCCAGGACAGCAGCCAGAGCTACACAAGAAACCCTGTCTCAAAAAACCTATAAAAATTCTAAAATTATATATTAAGATTCCTTCCTTAGTTAATATTTAGAATGAACAACTTAGTCTGCTTCCTTATTTTTTAGTCATGTACCCAGATTGCACTGAATATATAATAGTTCTTTTTAAAAGTGTTCAGTGATGATAAAGATCATTGATAATGCTTACCAAAAAAAAAGCAAAAGGCCCTAAGGCAGTAATGTGCCTAAGAGAATCACAGATTAGTAAGAGGGATAGTGCGGTAGATGAAGCCATTGCAGGGTTAAAGAATCCATTTGGGGGCTGGGGCTATGGTTCAGTAGGTAAAAGCACTACATAAGTTTTATGACCTGAGTTCCAGAACCCATGGAAAAACTGTGCATTTCTATAATACTATCATTCCTATGGTGAGGTGGGAGGCCAAGACAGGAGAATCCTCTGGAAATTTACAGGCCAGCTGGTCTGGATTATGCAACACAGGAATAAAATGAGAGACCCTACCTCAAAAACAAGGTGGAAGTTGAGGACACTTAAGGTTGTTCTCTGATTACAGATGCATGATGGCACAAATGTACCTCATACATATGTTATATACACATACATGCACACATAAAAAATTTTAAAGAATCCATTTATTTGCTGATTTGAGAGTAGATTAAGGGAAGGAAAAATTGGGATAGTAGAAGCTATTTACGATGATGCCCATTGTGTTTTATTTACTTATTTATGAGTATATGTGTGTATGTGCATGTGCACATGTGGTCAGGGGTCCACTTTGTTATTTCATTATGTAGACCAGGCTGACCTCCAGCTCACAGTGGTCCCTTTGCCTTTTTTCCTGAATGCTAGCATTAAAGTTACACCGCCCATATCTTCCATATACATTAAATTGCAAGTGACTATCTTGGTTTTTTTTTTTTTTTTTTTTTTGAGACAAGGTCTCACTCTGTAGCCTAGGCTAACCTGAACCTCATGGCAGTCCTCCTGCCTCAGTTTATGAGTGCTGGTATTACAAATGTGAGCCACCATACCCAGATTTTTATTTTATTTTATTTTATTTGAAGAATTTATTTTATTTATTTTTTTTTCAAGACAGGGTTTCTCTGTGTAGCTTTGCACCTTTCCTGGAACTCACTTTGGAGACCAGGCTGGCCTTGAACTCACAGAGATCCGCCTGCCTCTGCCTCCCGAGTGCTGGGATTAAAGGTGTGTGCCACCACCGCCAGGGAAGAATTTATTTTTAAGCCAGTTGTGTTAGTACTTCCCTTTAATCAAAGCACTCAGCAGGACAAAGCTTGTGTGTGTGTGTGTGTGTGTGTGTGTGTGTGTGTGTGTGTGCGCGCGAGCCCCTGTGTTTGCCCATAATGAGGGGGCATGAGTGCAATGGTGCTATGTAGGGAGGTCAGAAGACAACTTTGGGCAATCAGTTCTCTGCTTGTACCTTTACATGGGTTCCAGAATTTGAGCTCTGATTGCCAAGCATGTGCAGCAAGAACCTTTACCCACTGAGCCATCTCACCAGTTCTCAGTTTTAAAATTTATTGTGGTTCCAGGAATTGAACCTAGAACTTTGTGTATACTAGGCAAATACCCTTCCACTAAATATAGCTCCAGCCTTCTTATTACTTTATTTTGGGACAGTCTGAGTTTCCCAGACAAGCCTTAAACTCACAACCCTGCTTCAGCCACCCAAATAACTGGGATTAGAGTCTTGTGCCACAGGCCCTTTTCAGATGTAGCACAGTTAGTAAGTACATATAATGTGGATACTATACTAAGTATTTAAATATGCTTTCCTTTTTTAATGCAAATATGCAGTGCCCAAGGGGAGCAGAAAAGAGTGTTGGAACCTCTGGAGTTACAGATAGTTGTGAGCTGCCATGTGGTTGCTGGGAACCAAACCCAGGTCCTCTTCAAGAGAAAGCCAGTACTCTTAACTGCTACAGTCTGCAGGACTATACAGTAGAATTTCAGCTGATAAAGCAGAAGCAACCCACCAGAATTGATGCATTCTGATGGAGGAGACTCAGTCACAAGGCTCTGGGAGTACTGCCTTTTGTATTATAGCTGTTCTTACAGCAAATCTCTTGTGAAACCATAACTGCCCCTTCTTTGAGTGGGACCCATCCCAAAAAAGACCCAGCAGTGTGTAAATTACTGGGCAAATTTCTCCCATATGCTGGGTGACTTCCTCCCCACTCTTCTGGGACCTTCAGTGAGAGAATCTAGTCCGACAGTCAATAACCTTGGTTCCCACAGCCTAATCTCCGCTCTGTTCCCTGAAACAAACATTAGAAGCTAACTCCCTGCGATTATCTCCCATTTGGCAGGACATATGGTCAGGAAGGGAGTCTTTCAAATAGATCACATTTGGGACCTTCAGAGATAAAGGGTCGTCCAAGATATCTTCATTTGATTCCAGTCCGTCCTGATTAGGGAGAGCAAGTGCCCTAAATTTTCCTGCAGCCAACTTGGAAAGTGCTAACCTCTAGTTCTACCCTAAAAGCTACTAATTCCCTACACCTACTCTCACTTTGGTTTATTGATACAGGATTTTAACCTAGGAATGTAGTATCATGCACAAACTCCCCTTCTCCCTTCTTAAAATTTAAACCCTCCTAAATCAACTTTACTGTCTCTTAATGCTGCCCAGGTGTCTTTCTGGCCATGCCTCTCCGGGGCCAGAAAGATGCTGATGATGTCACTCGGGACAGCTCCTATCTGCTTCTTGTTCCTGAGAAAAAATTCTAGCTCTGTAACTTTGTGATTACCAGGAAACTGCCTTTGTTTCGCATGTTTATATAAACCAAAAAACTTTGCAGCACAGAGGGTTAATAAAGAAGCTGGCATGAAGAAGCATGGATTGAGAGATTCTTTCACCCTTCGATCCCTTGAACCTTCTCTCTGAACCTTGAGAGGAATTGAGGCTGGCTCTCAGTAGCTCTTGATACTTAACTACTGAGCCATATCTCCAGCCCCATATGCTTCCTATTCATAGAAGACCTAATAATGTAAGCAACATTTTCCCTTCCTACAAATGGAAAGACAGACTAATGAAATGTCTTGTTCATGTTACTATCCTAGAGTTAAATATTAGTAGAACAATATGAGTTTAGGTCTTAAAAGAAACAATCCAGGGTGGTTGCTCACCCTTTAATCCCAGCACTGGGGAGGCAGAGGCAGGCAAATCCCTTTTGAATTAGAGGCCAGCTTGGTTTACATAGAGAATTTCAGGCCATCAATAGCTACATTATGAGACTCTTTCAAAAAACAAAAGGGAACCATCATAGGTCAGGCATGGTGGCTGTATTTGTATTCTATTGCTTTTGGAAGAACAGCAACAATAGAAAGTTATATCTGCCTGTATAATCATAGGTAAATGTGCATATGTGTTTATATATTAAATTATGAAAGGGCATTTATTGGGTTATCTTACACAATTGGAGGCTAGGTCGTCCAAAAATAGCTGTCTGCACAATGAAGAGCCTAAGAACCTAGTGCCTGCGGCACAGTACAAGAAACTGGTAGCCTCAGAATGAGTGAGACAATGATTCAGTCCCAGGTTCAAGGCCTGGGGTTTCCTTGGGAATCAATTATGATGTGGATCCACACAGCAATAGCAGTGCTTGCTGAAGATTAATGGAGTTTGTGCTTGCTGGCTGGCATTCTCCTCTTCCACTTGTATTTCATCTGAGTCCTCAGCCCATTGGGCAGCACTGCTCACATTTGGGGTGAGTCTTTCCCCTCAGTTGCTGCCCCACGTTTCAGTCTTCTCTAGCCATGTCCTCACAGACACACCTGGAAGTGTACTTTACTAATCCCCAGGCACCTCAACCCTGTCAAACTGACAATCAGACTTAATCATAACAAGCTCACCATTTGTGAACTTGACTCCCAGTGTATCTCCTTATATCACACTTAATCTCCAAATAAAGACAATAATAAGATCATAAGTCTGCCTAATGTGATAGAACTGCATACAGCCAAAAATTTATCCATTCCTTCCCCCAGAATAGATAAGATCCTTTGAAGAATACTTACTCTTCTGACATCTCTGCTACCAAGTCAACTAATGTTATACTACATAATACAGGAATAGGGCCGGGCGGTGGTGGCGCACGCCTTTAATCCCAGCACTCGGGAGACAGAGGCAGGCCTGGTCTACAAAGTGAGTTCCAGGAAAGGCACCAAAACTACACAGTGAAACCCTGTCTTGAAAAACAAAAACAAAAAACAAAAACAAAAACAAAAAAAAATACAGGAATAAGAGAGGAAAGAAAACAAGGATTATCTGTTCAATATATAGCTATATATACACAAACACATTCCTAACCAGGAAAGAAATACTCATGCCAGTTACATGATCCTTTCTGTAACTGTAACATAGCTGAGGCTGGTATTTATAACTGTCTTCTGCTATCCATTCTGTATTCCTTTTTTTTTTTTTTTTTTAATTTTTTGAGACAGGGTTACTCTGTGTCTCTCTGGCAGTCCTGAAACTTGCTCTGTAGGCCAGGCTGGCCTCAAACTCAAGAGATTTGCCTGCCTCTGCCTCCTGAATTCAGGATTAAAGGCGTGGGTCACCATGCCCAGCTGAAGAGTCTATTTCTATTTACCCCAAATAGAGAAGACAACAGCAAACCTAATAAAGAATTCCACTCACCTACTTTGACAAACTAGTTTAATTGAGGTTACTTCCAGGAGCATGAGAAATTTAATGACAGCTACACCTTTAAAGAAGAGCCCTTCCCCACTGCTAGCACTTGTTAATCATATCTATCCTTGGAGAGGGGAGGAGTTTGTGTGCCTCATACACTGTACCCACAGTGGGCCCAATCTTGTACAAGTCTTCTTGTACAAGAAGCAGTAATAGCTGCTCTGATTCAAGACACCAATGATCTCATCTGACCCAGAAGAAACAGCCACATAACACTCTTCTTCCAGTTATGTTCTCCAAGACCTGGAAGAGGTGATGATACACATGTATGAATATTTTATCTCATTTATAGCTGAGCATTGGGTCACCATACCACAACAAGAGTTATTTCTTCTTAGTACTTTGAGTAATGAATCTCCACAGTAACCACATAAAGAAATTTCTCTAATTAAAGCTGACAGTATCAGTAATCTGTGGATATAAGCATAAATATTAAGCAGAGGCAGATGGATCTAAGTTCAAGTTCATCCTGGTCTACATAGCAAGTGGTCTGCTGTACCAGGCTTTTTCTTTTAACCACCAATCAGTTCCCAAATCATGACACAGAGACTTATTAGTTTTGAAAGCACAGTCTAGTTTGGGCACCTTTCTGGCTTGCTCTTTTAAATTAACCTGTTTCTCTTCATCTGCCCTTTGCCTTGGGGCTTAATACCTTTTCTTACTTTCTTGCTGTCTCTATGTATGACTGGCTGGTGTCTACCTGGCTTCTTGCCCTGAGTGTCTCCATTCTTCCCCTTCTCTCCTTCCTCTTCATTCTTCCCAAGCCTAGATTTCTCCTCCTATTTATTCTCTCTGCCTGCTAGCCCTGCCTATCATTTCTCCTGCCTAGCTGTTGGCTGTTCAGCTTTTTCAATTAGGTGCCTTAGGCAGACAAGATGAAACAGATGCAACATATCTTTCATAGTTTAACACTTATCCATACTTCTTTAAACAAATGCAGCATAAACAAAAGTAACACACCTTTACACAGTAAAGTCATATTCTACAGCATAAACAAATGGAGCACATTTTTGCTTAGTTAAAATGATATTCCACAACAGTGTACATAGCAAGTTCCAGGACAGCCAGGGTGACACAGAGAAACTCTGAAAAATCATTAAAAAAAACCAAACAAACAAAAAACCATAACTCTTAGAAAGCAGTTTGAGAAGCCATCATATCCTCTTAACGAAACAACAGAAGCTTGCCCACTAGCCATATTTGTTTTGGCTTACAGTACCAAACATGGTTCTTTCCTGTGGAATGAGCCTTAAATCCAACTGGAAAGTAGTTGATGGCACCCATAACAGTTGTGCCACTATTGCACCAGCAGACACACCTTGTCTGGCATGTTGATTGTTAACATACTGTGTCCATAGCTAAGCAAGAGCATTGGCAACAGTTCTGTCCCAACAAGCTATGGCAGTAGCCTGTATACAAGGGGCACTTAGGCCTCCCTGGCCTACAACTTGTTGAGAGTTAGCCCACCTCTGGCAGTGGGATTTTTCATTTAATAATCTTATGGCTTCTGGGAATACCTTTTCCCACCTGTTTAAACTTCTTCTTTTTTTTTTTTTTTTCTTGGTTTTTCGAGACAGGGTTTCTCTGTGTAGCTTTGCGCCTTTCCTGGGACTCACTTGGTAGTCCAGGCTGGCCTTGAACTCACAGAGATCCGCCTGGCTCTGCCTCCCGAGTGCTGGGATTAAAGGTGTGCGCCACCACCGCCCGGCTGTTTAAACTTCTTTTTCCCACCTGTTTAAACTTCTTAACTGGTGTTTTTATTTATACAGGCAGAGGCTGTTACAGGATTTTTCACAGTCACCTTATTGAGTATCTTCTTCACTTTGCCCAATCATAAGATGCCCAAGAATTTCACAGCTGTGCCCTGTACCCTGTGTAGACCAATTGCTTATCTTTGCTCCTTTAGAAACAGTTGCACATCTCTTAGATACATTTATAAATCAGTAAGACACTCAAAAGTTAGCATATTGTCTATGTAATGAAACTTTTTTACCATTGGTGGGCAGTGTTAGCGCATGCCTGTAACCCCAGCACTTCAGAAGCAAGAGGATTGCCACCAGTTCTAATACAGGGCTCTGTAGTGAGTGCAAAGCAAGCTTATTCTACATAGCAAAATCCTATCTCAAAAAATAAATTAATAGGTATAGTATATGCCTATAATCCCAGCACTAGAGAGGCTGAGACAAGATCAAGAGTTTGAGGATATTTTTGGCTACATAGTCTGAGGCCAGCCTAGACTACATGACTTTGTCTCCAAACAACAACAGAAAAAATGGTGGTGCACATCTATAATCACAGTATTTGGGAAGTAGAAGCAGAGGCAGGAGGGTCAAGATTTCAAAGTCATTCTTGGCTACTTAGGGAGTTCAAAGACAATTTGGGGTACATAAGATCCTATCTCACACAGATAGATACACACAAAAGGTTTTAAAGGGTAGGACAGTATCTGTGAAGGGAGACCTCCCATTCCAAGCCAGTGACCTAAGTAAGTGAAAACTGGTCTCAGAATTCAGCAATTAAGTAGATACTTAACAAAACAACAAAAAGCCAGGCCCTCCTTTAATCCCAGCCTTTGGAAGGCAGAGGCAGGCATGGGAGTACCAGGCTAGCCATGACTATATAGAGAGACTGTCTCTAGAAAGCGAAAAAGACTTGGAAGAGGTCGAGGAGTATAAAGAAACACGTGTAGTTCTGGATTCAGTGAAGTTAGAAGGCTGAAGTTTTTCTGTACAGGGTGTTTTTGTGTTAAATCCTGGGGTCCATTCTACAATTCGTTATTTTTGGCCACTGCTGTGTTTAGTAATATGAAAATGTGGTTCTTTTTATGCAGTTGCATATATTTTTCTTTGCATAACTTAATGGGTCAAATAAATGAGTTCATCTAATTAAAAAAAGCAATTTTGGATATAGCAGCATGGCTGGGAAGACATTACCTTATTTAGCCCTCTGTAATCCATAGTCCATGAGCTATCTTACGCTATCATTCTGGACTACTGCTTCAGGACTTCTACATATCTCTGACCTATAAATAGGCTCAGGAGAGGCAAGTTTGTGCTGCTCTGCCCAGCTGAGCCAAGGGGGAATGGGATCCACTGTGGCTCAAATATTCTGTTATTAGGAACCAGCAAATCCATTCCTCTTTCAAATGTTTTTATTATTATTTTATGTGTATGGGTATTTTGCCTGCATTTATGTCTGTGCACCATAAGCATGCCTGGTGACCTCAGAGGCCAGAGCAGAACATTGGATGTCCTGGACCTGAAGTTAGGAATGATTTTGAGATGTTATGTGGGTTCTGGGAACTGAACCTGGTTCCTTTGCAAGAGCAGCAAGGGTTCTTAACCACTGAATGATCTCCAACCCTGTAGATCCATTCTTTAACATGAGGCCTCTGGTCCCTTCATGGACTTCACCTGAAGACAACCTTGGCCATCCTACTAGGACAGTGGCTGAACCGTTTCTCATCCCTCAAGATTCTTTACTCTACAGCAATGGGCACAATAAGGATCTCCTGTACCCCTTCCACACCTTTGGCAAACTGACTCTCACAAGAACCCCAAAAGCTGTTTGTGTCTTCTCCCGTTTCTTAGGTGTTATTATATTCCTTCTCAGGTCTTTGATGGGATTGAAGACTAATAGTTATAATTACAATCTTCTTGTATCTTAGCTAAAACATACTAAGTATTAGATTCAGGTTCTTCAGGATAGAACACCTTTTAGAATGAGCTCTGTAACATGCCATTTACCTATGCTCTAGACTCCTCTGGATTTTAGTATGTGTTTCTTGTTTGGTGTTCTTGTTGGTTGTAGTTCCATCTTGTCTAGTCATTACCCCTTATTCCTCATGGACAGTATTTGATAATCATTGCTATTGTATATAGTTTTGTATTAGGTTAGAACTTTCATTTAGACAAATGGGGGGAGATATAGTGGGTAGCTGTTCCAGCTTTGACCTTGAAACACTGCCCCTAGCAAGTAACTGCCAAACCTGCCTATGACCTGCCCCTGGGGTGTGGCCAAGAGGAGGCCCCTTAAGACTTGAGATGCATATAGGTTTGCTCTCTTAGCTGCTCATGGTCCTGGAGGCTGGATTTGCAGACTAAGTCAGAGTTCCCCAAAGAACTACGCTGGACTGTACCTCATTTCTCCCGGATCTTGTAATCGACCCCTTATTGGTTATAAGTTAACCCTGAAATAAACCTCTTTTAATTACCAGATAAACTACATGGAATTGCCTTGTTAATTATAGCAATATCCTCTTCTGCCTTTTAAAGATCATGACCCACTATGAGTTTCAGCAAAGCCACAAAAAAAGTGGCGTACCTGTACCAAATACCCAGCTGAATTAACTTCCTTTAGCGTCCCAGTGAACCGAAGGTCAAACACTGCCTCTCTTGTGTCCCGTTCACTCACTGTCATTTCTACCTCATCTCCCGAGATTTTGGATCCAAGGAGAGATTATTTGTACAGTCTCTTAAAGAGAGCTTTAAAAAATAAATGGTAATCCAGGAGGTGGTGGTCCATGCCTTTAATCCCAGCACTCAGAAGATAGAGGCAGATCTCTGTGAGTTCAAGGCCAGCCTGTTCTACCAATTGAGTTCCAGGACACCCAAAGCTGTTATATAGAGAAACTTTGTCTCAAAAAACAAACAAACAAAAAGGAAAAGAAAGAAAGAAATGGTAAGCCAGTACTTCTATCTTCCCTGTTATCCAGTTTACTCACCAAGTCAAGGGTCAATATACAGGACACTGTATGCCTGTCTACTTCCCATTGTAATTCCTTATTTTGTGTAGACAGGTTCACTCTGGGCAGACAGCTCAACCTCAGTTACATGTGTTCTCACCCCCAGCAGGGGCAGTGCAAGAAGGTATGCCATTCTATATCACACAGGGAAAGAAAGCCATGTCAGGATTTTCCCTATGTTTACTCCATCCTTAGATGGCTCAGCCTCAGTTTGCCTGGCTTATTATTATTCATAGTCAGAGCAATGCAGCTGACCTTCCCGAATTCATCATTGGCTTTCTCATGTCTGTGTAGGCACCAAGTGTTGCATGACTCTTCCTGAGGAGTCTGATAGAGTGATGAGTAAGGATTTTACCAAAGTCTAGCTTGGTGAACCTGTGAGTTTAATTGTGGTTACTTATAGGAGCATAGGTGAAAGATAACTTACAAGAACATAAACATAAACTTAAGGGCATCCATGCCACAATAGAACAGCGTCCTCTCCACCAGCAATTATTAATTGCTTATATATCCTACAGACAAGGATGTGCACCCTCCCCTCACCTTCCAAAATAGCACTATTAGTGGCACCAATCTTGTGAGATTCTTGTGCAAGTGACTGCAACTGCTGTGATTCAAGATGGAAATAATGATTCTGTGAAGCCAGCTGCTTTTGGGTGATGATGGGGAACATAGTAAGGCCAATGAATTCCATGATCATAAACCCACTGCTGCACTTCTTTGGCTGTGGAGTAAATTCCCTATAAACAATGCTGTTTAGAATATCATTACAGTGGATAAGTAGTTCTGTAAGTCCATAGCATTTTTGACAGAGTGTTGCTGCTTCCATGATGAAAATAGTACAATGTACTCAACTGTCACCTGAGGGAATGATACTATATTAGAGCTCAGGGTTTGGCCTCTGCTGCTGGCAGATTACTCAGTACCAGTCACAGCCAGGTTCCCCCTTACTGAGTAGAAGTCTGTCTTACTTTTCTGTTACCATGAACAAGACAACTTAAAAAAGAAAACCTTTAATTTGAGGCTTAAAGTTGCAAAGGGTTAGAGTCCGTGACCATCAGTACAGGGAGCATGGCAGCAGGCATGCAGGCATGGTGCTGGAGCAATAGCTGAGAGCTTACATCCTTTTCTGCAAGTAGGAGGCAGAGATCACTAACTGGGAAATGTGGGCTTTTGAAACCTTGAAGTCCACCCCCAGTGACACACCTGCCCCAACAAGGCCACACCTCTTAATCCTTCCCAAACAGTTCTACCAACTGGGAAACAAGCATTCAAATATATTAAAACCATTTTCATACATATGGAGACCATTTTCATTCAGACCACTACAAAGTACATATTTCTGAGCCCTTGAAGAAACTTCATTTCTGCCATCATGACCACCTTGTTCATGGGCCCATTAGGCAATGACAGGGATGGCTGGGGAAAAATAATTGACTGCTATCCACAGAATAGGTCGTCTTCTCTACTTGATTACAGGCTGTTTCTGATGAGGTCACTTTTTAGTGAGTTTACATGAAAACATGAATGTCTTCACATCTTTTTTCCTATTCGGAGAGGTCTATCCACATACTCTGTCACCAATTTTCCATCATGATCTTCTAAGTCCCTCACCATCCACCCAAATCATTGGCTACAATTCAATAATCTGTGTATAGTCACCTATCTGGCCATTTTTCCTTCTGAGTAAAATGTATAACCAGATGCACTGCCCAAAGTTTACCCACTGTGGGCATTTTCCTCACCACTGTCCTTCAGGAATGCCCCCAAGATGGGTTATAATGCTCCAATCATTTATTTCCCAGTAATGCCCACAAAACATGCACAGCCATCTACAGATCAAGCACTAGCCTTCTCTCCCCCTGTCAGCTGATCATAGGGCACACTCCGTAAGGAATAGGTGCAGAGTAAGAAATGTGAGCATTTGAGTCACTTTGAGTAACTCTCTTGGGCCTCAGGACTTTCTTGGGCCCAGTCTATACCAGCACACTTAACTTTTGTTGATGGCTTGCTGCTGCTCATGTCTGCCTTTATGGCTTTGTGGATCAGATAACAGCCAGTTCATGATGGGCAGCTTTGGTCACATGGTAACTTAATGGTCCATAGTCAAGCATTTATTTTCCACTAAGGGCCCAGTAGCTGTCCAAGACTTCCCTCTTAAAAAGAAAGAAGTTATCTGCAGGTAACAGCAGAGCCTTACTCAAAAATTGCACGGGAGAGGACCAGTGAGATGATTAAGCAGGTAGAGGTGTATGGGGACAGATCTGATGCCCTGAGTTTGATTCCCAATCCCATAAGTTGGCAGGAGAATCTATTCTCAAAAGTTATCCTTTGATCTCCACACACACATCATGGCACAGGAGCACCTGCACTCACTCAGCAATAAATAATAAAAAAAATTTCAAAACCAGCAGCATTTTTAAAAGTTACCTAGTATGTGGACAGAAGTAACATACCCAAATGCCTCCAAAATTCAATAGACTAACTATTGTGCTTCTTTCTTGGTTAAAGTAAGGGCTAGATGCAATAACTTATTCTCTACCTTAAATTGCAAAACATCAGCAAGCACTGAAGCACTGGACTCCTAGGAATTTCACTGAGAGAGGACCCTTGAAATATAGTTGAATATATTTCCCATCTTCCTACACACAAATACTATACCAAAAAGTCTGGAGTAGTTGCTCATGTGGTCCAGTTAGCATGATGTCATAAGTGTAATGAACCAGTGTGATAATTTGTGGAAGAGAAGGATAATCAAGATTCCTGAAAACTGCATTAACACACAGAGCTAGAAGTCCCTGTGTCTCTGTGGTTGGTCAGTGAAAGTGTATTGTTGACCTTGGCCAGCTGAAAGCAAATCACCTCTGGTAAGCATTATGAACAAGTATGTAAAAAATGGCATTTGCCAGGTCAGTAGCTACATATCATGTTAATCTATGCAGGCAAGGAAAATGCATCTGGTACAGTAGCTGAAATTGGGTTCACCATGTGGTGAAGCCTACAATAATCAAGTGGCATTCTCCAAGATCTGCAGTCCAAATAGGAAAGTTAAATGGGCCTGTGGCTAGAACGGCCACCTTGCATCTTTCAAGTCCTTAATGGTAGTACTGATCATTCTGATCCCACCAGAGATACAGTATTGTCTAGGGGTCACTGTTTTTCCCAAGTAAAGGTAGCCCTAATGGCTTCTATTTGGTTTTTCCACCATAATAGCGCTCACTGCACAGGTTAGAGAACAAATAAAGGAATTTTACTACGTGTTAAGCATAAATTCCAATTATGCATTCTAAGAATGAGGAAATAACCACAGGATGAGTTCACAGTCCCCCTGGACATACTCAGTTTTGATGACCTGACCTCCACAAGTTTCTAATTTTGAGGGTTAAAGTGCTGTTTAGCTCCTCCCTAAGTTAACATCAATGTAGAGCTAGTGTTCAGTAGACCCCAAAAAGTCTGACTTAATTCTTTTTCCTCATTATACAGTCTTCCTGGTAAAAGACTACAAGTACCTTTAGAGAAGGACAGGACAGTGAAATGTCCTTGATAGGACCTGGCATCACCTTTATTCATAGGATTCTGGATCCATAAACTGGCTCAAAACTGAGAATTAGTTGAGGACCTGTAGCTCTCTGCCTCTGTGATTCAAGGTATCCTTTTGTTCTTAACTCTGGAATTTCTGCTTAGTACAAATCAAATAATTCAGTAGGCCTCTTATCTGTTTAACTTCTGGGAACACAGTGATTAATTAGCTAACACTATAGGTCTATGAGTCAGATCATATCATTGTTTGAGCATTGCTGTCCATAAATACACTTCCCTTGTCTTTGGTGAACGAATACTGCCACTGGGTCCCACCACACCAGGATCCAATATACCCATTGCATTTAAGTTTCAAGGTTGTATGCAGCTCTCACCTTTAGGTTTGCCATAATGAGAACGGTGACAGCTCTTCAGGGTTCCTGATGCTCCCTCACAGATCTGTTTCTTAAAGTACCAGTGAAGGTCATGTCTGGACCCTCCTACTGTGGAGATTTTATACAGCATATCCACTCCACCGGTCCAGTTTTAGGATCCTTAGAGGAGCTCCATCAGTAGTAAACCAAGGGATATCAAGCATGTTCAGATCATTCACAGCAAGCCATCTGTTGACCTATAGTAGAGCCAACCAGATAAGCTGTTAGCACCTTTTTTTTTCTTTCCTTTCTTTTTTTTTTAATTGTTGCTTTTCCTTTTTGTTTTTTGAAACAGGGTTTCTCTGTGTAGCCCTGGCTGTCCTGGAACTCTCTCTGTAGGCCAGGATAGCCTCCTTGGAGATCCACCTGCCTCTGCCTCTCAAGCGCTGGGATTAAAGGTGTGTGCCACCACCACCTTTTTAGTACCTTTCTTAACTTCGTGAACTGCAATCGGAATCTCTGCTCAGTGGACCCATACCAATAAATTCAATTCTATCAAATTTTATGTTCCTTGTACCACTATCATACACTTAAAATCTATTTTCCTTCCAATACATGTTCCCCAGGCTCCTACTTATATGAATTAGATACTCAAGAAGTTTTTTAGGAACAGAGGAGTGTAATGTACCTCCTGGGTTACAGTGTAAACTACATCTTTAAATGCAGATACTCTCAGAAGATGAAAGTTAAATTTGCATCATAGTTCAGCCATCATAGTCTCATGGAGGCTTGTGGTTAGGGTTGGGTTGGGTTGGGTTGGGTTGGGTTGGGTTGGGTTGGGTAGGGTAGGGTTGGGTTGGGTTGGGTTGGGTTGGGTTTGGCTTTTTGAGACATACTATTACTGTAGTCCCATCTGACTTCCAACTCATAGCATTTCAACTGCCTCAGCCTCCCAAGTGCTAGGATTACAAACATGAACCTTCATACGCAGCTCTGTGCTGTTATTATTTTTTGACAACTTCAGTGCATGACTACAGGTCAGAAAATTCTCCTTCTGAACATGTTTAGAATCATTTAAGTTGTTTCTGCACACCTGGAACTGGGACAGTGAATTCCTGAAGGTTTTTTTCTTAGTACTTTATTCAAAGATGCAAAAAACAACCAGCTAACAAAACCGTGTTTCTTGGTTTTCCAGAAATACTTCAAAGTATCATATGTAGACATTAAATTCCTTGCCTGTCCTGAGTGATGAACTCTGAGTATAAAATGCATGTGTTCTTCGTGTTTCTTTAAATAGTTCAAGCCAGACATTATCAGTGTGTTCTCTGCTATCAGGAGTGGGCCTGGAAACTTCAGGTATAATCATAGTAGAGCACTAGCTCCAGAAACCACAGATCTAAGCAAGGAGCTTCAACCTTACTCTTCTGTTTCTAGAGCCACTCCAGGCACCAAAATTCATATTAGGGTTTTCTATGGCAATAGGACTAATCTAGAAAATATATTATTATAGACCAGGTGTGATGGTAACAGGCCTTTAAAAATCCCAGCACTTGGGAGGTAGAGTCAGACGAATCTCTTACAAGTTCAAGACTAGCCTAGTCTACATAGGAAGTTCTAGGTCAGGAAAGGCTACATAACAAGACCCTACCTCAAAAAAATATTTCATTTAACATAAATGTATGTGCGCACATGTGAGTGTATATACACACACACACCGTTATTACCAGAGATTTATTGGTTTGGTTTATACATTTGGAAGTTGGATAGTCCAACCATAACCATCAGACAAAGAAGCCAGTAGTTGCTGTTCAATATGAGAAACAGAAAGCCTCAAAACAAGAGGAAACAATGAACCAGGTCCAGGCCTAGCTGAAGGCCTGGATGATCTGTGGGAGCCATTAATAGAGTGTACTTTACAAGGCTGAAGATGTTCTTGGGGGACAGCAACTGCAATAGAACTTGTTCAGGGAGAGTGGAGCTTACATGTTTGTTTGTGCTGGTTGTCTTTCTCATCTCCCTCCTATTCCTTTTCCTTTTTTCCAACAGGATTTGATACAGTTCAGACTAGCCTCCAACTTGCTATGTAGCCAATGATGACTTTGAAGTTGAACCCTGAACTTGATTCTCCTGTTGCCACCTTCTGCGTGCTAGGATTACAATTGTGTATAACAATGCTGGAAAACTTGTGTGTGTTTATAATGCTAGGGATCAAACCCAGTATCTTGTGCATGCTAGGCAAGTGCTCTACCAATGAGCTACAGACCCAGCCCCTCTCTTCTGCCACTTTTATTCCATCTAGACCCAGCCTATTGGATAATGCCTATATTCAAGGCATTGCATACCAGTCTTCTCTGGAAATGTTCTGGCAGACAACCCAGGAAGCCTGCTTCACTAATTCTTCAGGCATCTCTTAGTCCAGTCAAAATGAAAATTAAGAGTAACCATCACAGTGATACATGGCTGTAATCCCAGTACTTCAGAGATTGAGGTAGAAGGATTGTGAGTTTAAGGTAGCCTTGACTAAATTAGACTGACTCAGCGCACATGCACATATTTGTGCATGTGAAAGCCAGAGGTGGACATCAGGGGTCTTTCTCACTTGCTTCTTCATCTTACTTTTTTAGATTTATTTTTATTATTCTTACACATGTCTATGTGTGGGTATGTCCATGAATATAGTTTGCCTCTGCCTCCCAAGTGCTGGGATTAAAGGCTTGCACCACTATGCCAAGACAAAAGATTTATTTTTAATGATATGTATATGATCCAGGCATACCTTTAATCCCAGCACTTGGGAGGCAGAGGCAGGCAGATCTCTGAGTTCAAGGCTGCACAAAGAAACCCTCTCTCATAAAATCAAATAAATAAATTATGTGTATTCGAGTTGCAGGTGCCCAGAGACCAGGGATGTTGGATTCCCCTAGAGCTAAGTTATAGGCCAATGAGCCACCCAATGTGGGTAGTGAGAACTGAACTCTGGTCTTCTGCAAGATCGGTAGCACCTTAACTGCTGAGCCATCTCCTCAGCCCTTCCACCTTACCTTTTAATGCAAGATCTCTCATTGAACCTGGAGCTCACTGATGGACCTAGACTGACTGGTTGGCAAGCCCCAGAGAGCTTCCTGTCTCTGCTTCCTTAGTGATGAGATTACAGGCACACAGCTATGCCTGATTTGTTTGCAGGTGCTGGTGATTGAAATCAGGCCCATATGTTTACACAGCAAGCACTTTAATCCTCTGAGCCACATCCCCTCAACCAGTTACTTGTGTGTAGGTGTGTGAGTGCATGCACTTGTGCAAGCACACACAATCACAGTACTTGTGGCAGTCAGAGGACAGACAGCTTTCAGCCTTCCACCTTGATGAGGCTAGGTCTCTCTTGCCCTGTCACAGTACAGCATACTCCAGGCTCTCTGGCCCATGAGCTTCTGTCAGGCTTATTTTCCTGTCCGAGCCTCTCATCTCAACAGTAGCAATGCTGAGATGCTGGGGAGCAAGTCATCCTACCCACTCAACCATCTCCCCAGACCAGCCATTTGTTTCGTTGTTTTTGTTTTGTTTTGTTTTTGATTTTGATTTTTTGAGACAGGGTTTCTCTGTGTAACAGTCTTAGATGTCCTGGAACTCAATTTGTAGACCAGGCTGGCCTTGACTTCACAGAGATCCACCTGCTTCTGCCTCCTGAGTGCTAAGATTAAAAGTGTGCGCCACCACCGCCTGGCGTACCTGTACTTTCACACACACTAATAAAATTTAAAACAGCCAGTCATTTCAATAAAGCAAAAATTCAAAACTAGGACTAGAGAGATGGCTCACTGGTCAAGAACACTAGTTGCTTCTCCAGAGGATCTGGTTCAATTCCCAGAACCCAAAAGGCAGTTCATAACTATCTGTAAAACTCATCCCAGGAGCTCCACTGCCCTCTTTTGGCCACTGCAGGCACTGAACACATGCAATGCACAGACAAAACATACACATAAATAAGTTGTATTCATCCCAGAGATGCAGCATTGGTTCAACATATGCAAATAAGTACATGTAATGCATCATATAAATACATATTAGGACAGAATGATCACCGGATTGTTTCAATAGATGCAAAAAAGGCATTTGACAGAGTTCAGCATTCCGTCATGGTAAAGTCCTGAAGAAAGGCTGCTGAGATAGCTCAGTGGATGAAAGCACTTGCTGCCAAGCCTGACAACCTAGATTCGCTATCCAGAATGTACGTGGAAGAAGAGAAATGACTCCCATGTCTTTTCACCTCCACATACATGCCACACACACGCTAAATAAATATTTTTGTTGTTGTTGTGTCGAGACAGGGTTTCTCTGTGTAGCTTTGTGCCTTTCCTGGATCTCGCTCTGTAGACCAGGCTGGCCTCGAACTCACAGAGACCCACCTGCCTCTGCCTCCCAAGTGCTGGGATTAAAGGCGCCACCACTGCCTGGCAATAATTAAATTTTTTAAGTCATAGGAGCTAGAGCGGTGGCTCAGCACTAAAGAACACATGCTGTTCTTTCAGAGAACCTGACTTTGCTTCCTAGCACCCACATCAAATTAAAAATGAAAAATCTTAGCCGGGCGGTGGTGGCGCACGCCTTTAATCCCAGCACTCGGGAGGCAGAGCCAGGCGGATCTCTGTGAGTTCGAGGCCAGCCTGGGCTACCAAGTGAGCTCCAGGAAAGGCGCAAAGCTACGCAGAGAAACCCTGTCTCGAAAAACCAAAAAAAAAAAAAAAAAAAAATGAAAAATCTTTAAAATTTTTTTTGCTGACAGCAGAACAACATGAAACACAAGGTTGGAACTTTTTCTGTTGTGTATAAGAAGCTCACGGGCAAGGATGGTAACTTAGAATTCCCAGAATTTCAGTTGTAAAGAAAATGACTGGCCAGGTGGTGGTGACGCACGCCTTTAATCCCAGCACTCAGGAGGCAGAGGCAGGCGGATCTCTGTGAGTTCGAGGCCAGCCTGGTCTACAGAGTGAGTTCCAGGAAAGGCACCAAAACTGCGTGGATAAATCCTGTCTCGGAAAAAAAAAAAAGGAAAAGAAAATGACTGAATAAAATGTAAAAAAAAAAGGGGACGGGGGCTAGAGAGATGGCTCAGTGGTTAAGAGCACTGATTGCTCTTCCAGGGGACCCAGGTTCAACTCCCAGAACCCACATGGCAGCTCACAACTGTCTGTAATTCCAGTTCCAGGGGACCTGACACCCATAGCAAAACACCAATGCACATAAAAATAAAAATACAATTTAAAAAAAGTAAAATGTCATTCATACATATATAAAATCTTTTTGGTGGTACATGTCTTTAATCCCAACACTTGGGAGGCAGAGGTACATGGATCTCTGTGAGTTGGAGGCCAGCCTAGCCTACAAATGGAGTTCCAGGACAGCCTGAGCTACACAGAAAAACTTTGTCTTGAAAAGAAAAAAAAAATAAGTCTTGAAAAAATTGGGAACAGGTGGAACATACTTAACCATAGAAGGCTATACATGACAAACCACGTAGAAAATGTAGACAAACTGAAGGCGTTTTTTTTCTAAAATTGGGACAGAGACAAGGATACCTACTTTTCTACTCTTATTCAAATTGTGCTGAAGTTTTATACGACCAAAAAAAAAAAAAGATGCCAATAAGAAGTTGGGGTAAATCCTTAATCATCAGAGAAATGCAAATCAAAACGACTCTGAGATACCACCTTACACCTGTCAGAATGGCTACGATCAAAAACACCAATGACAGTCAATGTTGGAGAGGATGTGGAGCAAAGGGAACACTCCTCCACTGTTGGTGGGAATGCAAACTTGTACAACCACTGTGGAAATCAGTATGGCGGTTTCTCAGAAAATTAGGAATCGAACTACCTCAAGACCCAGCCATCCCACTCTTGGGCATATACCCAAGGAATACTGATTCATACCATAAAGATACTTGCTCAGCTATGTTCATAGCAGCACTATTTGTAATAGCCAGAACCTGGAAACAACCTAGATGCCCATCAACGGAAGAATGGATGAAAAAAATGTGGTACATATACACAATGGAGTACTACTCAGCAGAGAAAAACAATGAAAGCATGAAATTTGCAGGCAAATGGATGGAACTAGAAAAAATCATCCTGAGTGAGGTAACCCAAACCCAGAAAGACAGTCATGGTATGTACTCATTCATAAGTGGATTCTAGATATAAAATAAAGAACAATCAGACCACAACCCATAGAACCATGGAGGCTATACATATAGCATGGAGGTCCCTAGGACGACTGTGGCTTATAATAAATTTCGGTTTTACTCAATTTTTGAAAAAAAAATAGCCAAACGAATGGAAACACATGAACTATGAACCAAAGGCTGAGGGGCCCCCAGCTGGATCAGGCCCTCTGAATAGGTGAGACAGTTGATTGGCTTGATCTGTTTGGGAGGCAACTAGGCAGTGGGACCGAGTCCTGTGCTCATTGCATGAGTTGGCTGTTTGAAACTTGGGGCTTATGCAGGGACGCTTGGCTCAGTCTGGGAGGAGAGGACTGGACCTGCCTGAACTGAGTCTACCAGGTTGATCGCAGTCCTCGGGGGAGGCTTTGCCCTGGAGGAGGTGGAAATGGGGGGTGAGCTGGGGGTATGGGGAGGGGGTGGGAGGGGGGAGAATAGGGGAACCCGTGGCTGATATGTAGAACTGAATGGTATTGTAAAATAAAATAAAAGGGAAAAAAAGAAAAAAGAAAAAAAAAAGAAGTTGGGGTAAAATGCTGGTTCAGCAGGGTGAATGCCTCCAAGTCCAGCAACCTGTATTGTCATTGGGACCCCATCATACATCATGTTGCACACACACACTTTCTTTTTTAAGAAAAATCAAATGTTCACTATTTGCAGATGATATGATTCTGTTTAAAGACTCCACAGCTGTGTGTGATGGTGCACACCTTTTATCTCAGCATTCCAGAGGCAGAGGGAAGAAGATCCCTGTCAGGCCAGTATGGTGGTATTTTATTCGTAGTGAAATGTGATTTTCTTTTTTTTTTTTTTTTTTTTTTTTTTTTTTTTTTTTGGTTTTTCAAGACAGGGTTTCTCTGTGTAGCTTTGCGCCTTTCCTGGAACTCACTTGGTAGCCCAGGCTGGCCTCGAACTCACAGAGATCCGCCTGCCTCTGCCTCCCGCGTGCTGGGATTAAAGGCGTGCGCCACCACCGCCCGGCCGAAATGTGATTTTCATTGTATGTTAATAAAGAAAGTTGCCCGGGGGTCAGAGCTATTAGAGCCATGGAAAGAGCGTGGAGGTGGTGCCACACGCCTTTAATCCCATAGATCTCTGTGTGTTCAGGGATACAGCCAGCATTGGAGACATATGCCTTTAAGACCTCGAGAGCTGTACTTACAGGCCATGACGAGGCAGTCATGTGTTTGGGTTTATAACCAATGAGAAGGCAGAACAGAAAGACTATTTAAAGACATACACACAGGAAGTAGGTCTCTTTTTCTGAGAGTTAGGAGCACTGCAGGAAGAAGGGTAAGATTTTAGCTCTGAGCTCTGACCTCTTGGCTTTTTCTTTTATATTGGTTCTGTTTTTCTTATTTAATAAGACAATTGGATACATCTACAGGCCAGACTGGTCTACCCAGGGAACTCCAAGCCAGCCAGGGATACACTGTGAGATTCTGCCTCAAAAGAAAAAAAAAGTAGCCAGCAGTGGTGGCTCAAGCCTTTATAGACTAAATCAGAAAAATCTTAGACCTGAAGAACATTGTCACTAACATTGCCAGGAACAAAATCAACATATAAAAACCAGTACATTTCTACATACCAATAATAAAATTTTAGAATGAAATTAGGAAAAATTTTTAATTCAAAATAGCTTCCCAAAAATGTGATATATTTTGGGCTAAGTATGTAGCTCAGTTGGTAGAATGTTTGCCCTACCATGCAGAAAATTCTCCACTTTGAAATAAGGAAGTAGAAATAGGATAATCAGCAGTTCAAAGTTATCCTCAGCTACATATATGTAAGACCAGCCTCAAGGCTAAATAAGATCATGTCTCAATATAATAAACTACCTAGAAATAAATTTAACCAAGAATGTGAAAGACCTCTACAATGAAAAATTTAAAACACTGAAAAAAGACACTAGATATTGGAAAGACCCTCCATGCTTCTGGATTGGCAGAATTAGTATTGTGAAAATGACTATATTATCAAAAGTAATGCAATGCAATCCTCACCAAAAAATCTAATGATATTCTTCACAGACTTAGATAACGCTAAATTTCATCAGAAACGAAGACTACAAATGGCCACTGTCTAAACAACACTGCTAGTAGTATCATAATGCTTGATGTCTAATTATACTGTAGAGCCATAGTAACAAAAATAACAAAGTGGGGCTGGGAGAGATGGCAGAGTTAAAAGCATTGGCTTCCCTTCCAGAGTACCCAGGTTCAATCCCCAGCACCCATATGAAGGGTCACAACTCTGTGACTCTAGTTCGTAAGGACCTTGGTCTACTGTGGGAGTCCACAGTGATTCCAGCTTGTGGTTTGATTCCATCTTGACTTAAGGTCAGAGAGTTCAAGCTTATTTTTGCTCCTTGACGTGGTTACTAGATGTTTTGCTCCTCAAGGCCAAATAACAGGATAATTGACCAAAGGCATGGTTATTAGATGTTTTGAGAATTAAGGAGATATTTATGCTTGCTTGTTCCTTGAACCATGGTAAGAAAGTCTTTTGCTCCCCTTGCTTTGGATAAAAAAAGGCTATAAGAAATAAATTCAGGGTTGCTTCAGTATTCACTGAGAGCCCTCCTGATTCTATCTTCCGTCTCTTGTCTCTTTCCTTCAGAATCTTCACTCCCCTATTCAGGTGCTGTTCCTCAGTTGGTCTCAACAGGTGGCGCTGGAACAAGGGACCGGGAGTTAATGAATGCAAGCAAGTGAATGGAGCACTCGGGTATTATTCAAGTGGAAGTTCGGTGAATAACTCGGGAGTAAAATTGTAAATATGGGGCAAGGTAATAGTAGACAGCAGTTTATACATTTGCTTAAAGATATTTTAAAAGGGCTGGAGAGATGGCTCAGTGGTTAAGAGCACAGACTGTTCTTCCAAAGGTCCTGAGTTCAATTCCCAGCAACCACATGGTGGCTTACAACCATCTGTAATGAGATCTGCTGCCCTCTTCTGGCCTGCAGGGACACATGCAGACAGAACACTGTACACATAATAAATAAATATTAAAAAAAAAAAAAAGATAATTTAAAAACCAGAGGAGCTAAGGTACGGCAGTAGCACATACAGAAATTTTTAAAGTTTGTAGATCAGGTGTACCCGTGGTTTCCCAAGCACAGGATCTTGGACACAGATACGTGGGGGAGAATTGGAGTGCAAATCCAACAGCATTATGACGAGCATGGGCCTGGAAAGGTCCCAGTGGATGCTCTTAGTCTGTGGGCACTTATCTGGGACAGTTTGGATTTGCACCCTGAACGGCAGAAGGTATTTCCTCCTGAAACAATTAAAAGTGAAACAAAACCCTCCGCACCACCAGAGGAGCCGCTAGATGCAGAGGCCTTTACAAAAGTGTTTGATGATGACCAGTTTAATCCTGGTGATGGAGCTGAGCTTGAAGAAGAAGCTGCTAAGTACCATAATGAGGAGTTTTCACCTCCCCCGCTTCTGACCATGAATGTTGAGAAGCAGAAACCTTGGGATGAGACTAAGGAGGAGCTGAAGGGCTTGAGAGACTTAGTAGTTTCCCTTTCACAAAAATTGGAGGCTCTTCAGGTCTCCTCTTCTGAGAAGGGCAGTCCTCTTCCTACTGCAGTGGCTGGATTAGATCCACCTGGGAGGCCGTCTATCAGCGTGGAAAAATTGCCTATGGTTGCTGTGGTACAAAGGCCTCCTGGAGCATGGCAAACCCTCACCGTTAGTCATGCGTCTCCCCTGCAAGCCAGTGTTAGAGAAGCAGCTAGCAGAGGGAAAGATGTGCAAGGATTTCAAATGTTCCCAGTGATTGAACAGCAAGATGAGCAGGGCAATATAGTGTGGGTGCACGCACCAATTCCATTTAAACAACTCAAGGAATTAAAAACATCATACTCTCAATATGGGCCCACAGCACCCTTTACACCAAATCTGCTAGCAAACATGGCTGTAGAAGCCTTGCCTCCTGGGAATTGGAAACAGATGGCCAGAGCTTGCCTGTCAGGAGAGGATTATCTGTTGTGGAAAACTGAATTTGTGGAACAATGTCAAGCTACAGCTGAAATAAATCGGGCCCAACAAATTCCCATTACTTTTCATATGCTTGCTGGAAAAGGCATTTATCGGGAGACAGGTCAACAGTTAAATTTTGATGTGGCAGTATATGTCCAGGTTAATGCCTCTGCCAAAAAAGCATGGAATAAGCTTCCATTTTCTGGAAGGCAGACTGAGGACTGTCAAAAACAAGGCAAGGACCTGATGAATTATTTCAGGACTTTGTCTCTAGGCTAATTGTAGCTAGAGTTTTCCTGCCTTGCCCACAGTCAGGACAAATCTCTGTCACCCTTTTAGAAAGAAGGGCAACATCTCTGATTATATTCAACTTTGCTCAGATATTGGGCCTTCATATACTTGGGGGTTAGCTATAGCTGCTGCATTACAGGGAAAAACAGTTAAGGATGTTCTCTTCCAACAAAGAAATCAAGGCCCAAGAAGAGGGAGAGCTGTCAATCTCTAGAAGCTGCTTTGGGAGTGGTCAGATGGGGCACCAGGTCAAGAAGTGCCCTAATAAGGGAAAAGGCATGAGGGCAGAAAACGAACCTGGATTGTGCCCAAGATGCAAGAGAGGGAAGCATTGGGCTAATGAATATAATGAAAGAAGGATGCCCAGTGGAATCCACTGCAGGAAAATGGGCAGAGGGGCCCACCCCAGTTCCTGAGACAATGTTATGGGGCACTTCAGCAGTTTGTCCCTCCGCAAGGAAATGCATTCAGGACAGAGCAACCCCAGGCAGTGCAGGATTGGACCTCAGTACTTCATCTACACAGTTTTAACTCCCAAAATGGGGTGCAAGCTCTCCCTATTAGTGTTTATAGGCCTTTACTGAAAGGCACTGTAGGGTTATTGCTGGGGAGGAATAGTACCACCATGCAGAGGGTCTTTGCTGCTCCCAGAGTGATTGACACTGATTATAAAGGAGAAATCTGGGTTATGACTCACTCACCTAATGGAATTTCTGTGGTAAAGACAGGCCAGAGACTTACACAATTCATTTTTACTTCCTCAAGTACAAACAAGAAATCACATTTTAAAAGGTAAGAGAGGAGAGGCTGGATTTAATTCATCTAATGCCTATTGACTGCAAGCTGTAGGTCCACAGTGCCTCGAACTCACTTTGTTTATAAATGGTAAGAGCTTTTCTAGCCTCCTAGACACTGGTGTGAATGTGTCTGTTATTACTGCCAAGCAATGGCCTTCAATGTGGCCAAAGCTGGAGACTGTTACACAGCTGCACGGGATTGGTCAAACTCAGAGTCCTGAGCAGTGTAGCAATGAACTTTCCTGGGAAGATGAGGAAGGTCATGAAGGAACTTTTCGGCCATACATTGTTTCACATTTGCCTGTAAATTTGTGGGGTTGAGATGTTATGAGCCGAATGGGAGTGTATTTATAGTCCCAATGCATTTTTGTTAAACAAATGTTTCAACAAGGACTGTTATCTGATTAGGGGTTAGAAAGAAACAATGACAGCCAAGTATCACCCTTGCTTCCTCAAGAAAGGTCTGATAGAGCTGGATTAGGGTATATTTTAGGAGGGGCCATTGAACAGCCTGTACTCCATGCAGATCCTATAACTTGGAAATCTGATGACCCTGTGTGGGTGGATCAATGGCCCCTAACAGATGAAAAGATACAAGCTGCCCAGCAGTTAGTACAGAAACAGATGGATGATGGCCATATTGTACCCTCTAATTCTCCCTGGAATTCTATTTTCCTGATTAAAAAGAAATCTGGAAAATGTAGATTATTACAAGATTTAAGAAAAATTAATGGGACCATGTAGCTAATGGGAGCTTTGCAGGCTGGATTGTCTTCTCATACAGCCATAACAAAGGATACCTATAAAATTATTTTAGATTTAAAGGATTGTTTTTATACTATCCCTTTGGCTCCCCAAGATTGTCAAAGATTTGCATTTAGTGTTCCATTGGTTAATTTTAAAGAGCCCATGAAGAGATATCATTGGAAAGTTTTGCCTCAGAGTATGGCCAATAGTTCCACATTGTGCCAGAAATTTGCTGCTCAGCTGGGCAATGGTAGCACATGCCTTTAATCCCAGCACGTGGGAGGCAGAGCCAGGTGGATCTCTGTGAGTTCAAGGCCAGCCTGGGCTACAGAGTGAGTTCCAGGAAAGGCACAAAGCTACACAGAGAAACCCTGTCTTGAAAAAGTAAAAAAAAAAAAAAAATGGTGGCTCAGGCTATACAAAATATTAGAGATCAATTTCTTCAAATTTATATTACTCATTATACAGATGATATTTTGCTTGCCCATAAAACAGAAGTTTTGCTTGCAACATATGAACAGCTTCATCAGGGCTGTTGGGATCAGAATGGTTCTGACCCCTCTAAGATTGCCTTCACCTCCCCTGTTCTGAGTGCGCTGAGGTCAGTGCTATTCTGCAGATGTTTTGCTGTTTGGTATATCTCGTGGTTTGGCAGCTGTGGCTTCCTGGGGCATGCTGACCTTTCCTTGACCCTGGGTGCTTGATAAACAATTTTGTTTGTTCCTCCTGAAAGGGTATATAAGATGGAGAAGAAAGAATAAAGCGAGTCCTGATGCTTGCAACTTGACTTGGTGTGTGCTGTGTTCATCCCGACTTCCCTCGCCAGGTTTCGGGCCCAATTGCTGTGCAGGTGTGGCAAGGGCCTTGCCCATTCAGGGTTATTAATTGCCCCAGAGAAAGTACAAAGACAGCTGCCTTTTCAGTATTTGGGACATATTTTGTATCCTAAAGAAATTAAGCCTCAGAAACTGGAAATTAGAAAAGATATCTTGCAAACTTTGAATGATTTTCAAAAATTATTGGAGGATATTCAGTGGCTGTGGCCCTACTTAAGATGTTGTCTACAAGAGATCTTGAGCCCCTCAGTGAGATTCTTAAGGGGAATAGTGATCCCCATAGGTATCTTACAGATGCTGCTAGACAAGTACTGGCTCAGATAGAGCATGCCATTCAACATCAGCAAGTACACTATGTTAACTATGAGAGACCATGGGAAATTTATGTGCTTCCTACACCACATACTCCAACAGCTGTGTTATGGCAAGATGGGCCATTATTGTGGTTGCATCTGCCTGTCTTCCCAGCCCAGGTGTTGAACCCTTATTATGAAGCAGTAACTTGTTTAGTAGAGAAAAGCCAGATAGAATCTAGGTAATATTTTGGTAAAGAACCAAATGTGATTGATGTTCCTTTTACAACAAGTTGATTGGCTATTTAAAAATAATGATTCTTGGACAATTGCTTTTTCTCAGTTTTGGGGCTAAATTTATAATCATTTTCCAGCTGATCAATTGTTGTAGTTTGCCCAAATGCATTCCTTTATATTTCTTAAAGTTGTGATGAAAGGTCCTATAAAAGATGTTGTGCTGGTTTTTACTGATGCTTCTTCCAATGGAAGAGCTGCTTACATTATCAATGGTAAAGGTTATATAGTCCAAACAACCCTAGCTTCAGCTCAGATAGTAGAATTATGAGCTGTAGCTATGGTTTTCCAGCATTTTGTAAATAGTTCATTTAATTTGTATACTGGTAGTTATATTTTTAGAGCCCTTCAAGTTATAGAGACTGTTCCCTGCGTTGGGACTAGTAATGGTCATGTTAGGAGGCTGTTTCAGCAAATTCAAGAAGCCATTCATCAAAGAAAGTTGCCATGCTTTGTGGGTCATATTAGGGCTCATTCCAGCCTTCCTGGCCCTCTAGCTGACGGTAATGCATCAGCTGGTAAATTAACACAGATGGCCACCTTGTCTCAGGGAGAATATGCTCAACAGTCACATTCCCTTCATCATCAGAATAGCAGAAGTTTAAGAAAACAATTTGGCCTTACCAGGGAGTTGCTCATCAGATTGTTAAGCAATGTGATGTGTGCCTACAGTATTTGCCTGTGTCTCACTTAGGGGTAAATCCTTGAGGCCTTCTTCCTAATCATTTATGGCAAATGGATGTTACTCATGTTGTGGAATTTGGCAAATTAAAATATGTGCATGTGATAGTTGATACCTATTCAGGGTTTTTGATGGCCACTGCACAAATTGGGAAGGCTAACAAGCATGTGATAGCTCATTGCTTAAATTTTTTTCATATATGGGGATTTCTAAAATTATAAAAATGGATATTAAGTCGGGATATATTAGTAAAGCATTTCAGCAATTTTGTTCCCAATGGAAAATTGAGCATAAAACAGGCACTCCTTATAATCTTCAAGGACAAGGTATTGTTGAACGAGTCCATGGTAGTCTCAAGATGCAGCTTCAAAAAATAAAAAAGGGGGAGTTATATCCTCAGTCACCACATAATGCATTGAATCATGCCCTCTTTATTTTAAATTTTTGAATGTGGATGCCCATGAGCAATTTGCCATGGATAGATTTTGGCATGATGGCACTCAAGTGACTTTTGTTCAGGTGAAATGGAAGGATCTTTGCACTGGATTATGGAAGGGGCCTGGCCCTGTTTTGATATGGAGTCGAGGGCATGTTTGTGTTTTTTCACAGGAAGAAAATGAAGCTCAATAGCTGCCTGAGTGCTTCGTGTAGTTTGTGGAACAGAGGAATGCTGACCCAGATGATATTGTGGCTGCTGATGTTCCCCCAGAGGAGTTGGAGTGAGATTTACTGAACCTATGTTCCTGATCCTCCAATGTTACATCCTGTGCAGTCTGGGCAGGGAAGGAGATTATGGTGACTGTTGGTGATTCTCAGCTTCTTGATAGACCTGCTGCACTAATTTCCCAGACCTCTGTGAATTTTAATTATTCTGGATCTGGCCAAGGAATGCCTATCTGTTTTTCCAAAAATGAATCTGTGACTGGGTGTTTGGCCATTTATCCACACTATATCTTGGGACTCAGAGATCACCTTTGCCAGTATAGTGTTCATCTGCTGTTGCCCAGAGGAAATAGAAGGCCTGGAGAATAGCTGCCTCAGAGATTCTCCCTCTGTGGGAAAGAGACTCGTTGGAGCAGTCAAACACTATTATGGAGGCAATGTGTGGCTAAAGCCCCTCTTCAGTATAATATCACTGGAATTCAGAGATATGTGCTAGACTGGCTAGGAAACTAATTGGAGATACTGAAGAGAATCCCCGAAATGATGAGGAGGAGTGGGGTAAAGGTTTTGCTGCTGGTTTTTGGTACTCGGGACTGGAGCAGCTCACACATATCTTTGGAAGTTGGTATCAGCAATGCATTGGATTTTAGGAGAGGGAAAAGAAAAGGTTCAGAATTATGGAGTTACTCATACCTCACCTACCACAAAAACATTTTCTTGCCCCTTGATTGGATCGAAGTTACGAGAATTGTAACCAATTGTGTGTCCATTGTTAATAATCATACTAGAATTATGGTGTTAATCTGTTAATGTTTGTAACCTCTTCTGTTCACAGTGAAAGTGTTACTGGATAGAAAAAGGTTAGTACTCATCTGAGACAAATTTGGTATGAGTATGACAAGGATGCTAATGAGTCCTTAGATTTGATGTGGTTGCATCAGGAAATTACTGATTTTAAAAAGGCAAAGTTGGATTTTGATGCAGCTAAAACTGCTGAAGACATCCTGGACCAATTTTAAAAGGCCATTCCATCTTGGTCATCCTTTACTCTCTTATTAGGAAGTATTGCAGCCATAGTAGCATGTGTATTGCTAGGCATTATTTGCCTATGATTATCAAGTTAACTTGTGAGCTCTGTGGAAAGTTGGTTCGGAGCTGCACCAAGCTCCACGCCCTCTCTTGAGATTTTTCAGAGGCTGGTAGTCAAAGACAGGTAAGTCCTTTTTACCACCTTTCAACCTAAGACAGGGCATGTGCCAAAGACGGGTAAGACTGGATGGTTGAAAAAGGCATCCTAAGACAGGCACAGTCATCTGAGGGGTCTGGGGGACCTTTTTTAAAAAAAGGGAATTGTGGGAGCCCAAAGTGACTCTACCTTGTGGCTTGATTCCATCTTGACTTAAAGTCAGAGAGTTCAGGCTTGTTTTTGCTCCTTAAGGCTGAATAACAGGATGATGGCCAAAGGCATGGTTACTAGATATTTTGTTCCTCAAGGCCAAATAACAGGTTGATTGACCAAAGGCGTAGTTATTAGATGTTTTGAGAATTAAAGAGGTGTTTACACTTGTTTGTTCTTTGAACCTTGGTAAGGACGTTTTTTTGCCCACCCCACCTCCTGCTTTGGGTATAAAAAGGCTATGAGAAATAAATTCAGGGCTGCTGCAGTATTCACTAAGAGCCCTCCTGATTCTAACTTTGTCTCTTGTCTCTTTCTTTCTTTATTCTCACTCCCTTATTCAGGTACTATTCAACAGGTCAGCTGGTCCTGACAGTCTATATAGTGAGTTCTACACCAATCAGTGCTACACAGACCCTGTCTCAAAAGACAACAGCAACATAGGCATGAGCAAACACTTTCTGAGTAGGACTCCAATAGCACAGGAAATAGCCCTAAAGAATTGACAAATAAAATTGTATGAAATCAAAACCTTCAGCATAGCAAAGGGAAGAGTCACCAAAATGATCAGATTCCAGAACAGGAAAAATTCTTTGCCAGCTATGCTTCAGAAATTAATATCTAGGTAGAAACAATATCTGCCAAGAATGTATAGAAAAACTACAAAAAAATTATGCCAGGTGGTGGTGGCACATGCCTTTAATTCCAGCACTCAGGAGTCAGAGGCAGGTGGTCTCTGTGAGTTCAAGGCCAGCCTGGGCTACAGCGTGAGTTCCAGGAAAGACTTCAGAGCTACACAGAGAAACCCTGTCTCAAAAACCCAAAAATAAAAAAAAATTTAAAAACTACAAAAAATTAAACACAAAACTGCCAATCAATAAATGGGCTAATGAACAGTTCTCAAAGAAGAAACAAGGTGACCAATAAATATTTTTCCTGATAAGCATGGGAGTTTTGACCTCCATTTTCAACCTGGGCCAGTTTACCCCTCCTTAGGCAACCTGGTAGTCCCCCAGGAAGTCACCTGGTCAAAGTAGTGCACTACAGCCCAGAACTCCTGGACTCTATGTGATCCTTCTGCCTCAGCCTCAAGTAGCTGGGCTTAGAGGTATGCACTACCACACCTGTACCAATAAATATTTTTAAAAACATTCAGCATCTTTTTCAGTGAGGAAATGCAAATTAAATTAAAACCATTTTGGGATTCTATCTTATTGAAGTCAGAATGACTATCTCGAAAACAAGGCTGCTGGAGAAATGACTCAGTGGGTAGAAGTGCTTATTGCTCTTACAGAGAACCCAGGTTCAATTCTGAACATCCATGTGGTGGCTTAGAACTTCCTGTAACTCCGGTTCCAGGGGATCTGATTCCTCTTCTGACCTCCGCAGGCTCATACACACACATGATGCTCATACATACATTCAAGCATACACATAAATTTTTATTATTATTACTTGAGACAAGGTATCTCTGTAACCCTGGCTGTCCTAGAATTCAATATATATACTTCTACTATTCCCAGCTTTAAAATTAAATATATTTTAAATCAAAGGAGGTATAAGAGTGAGTGCCTGCAATACCAGCACTTGGTCGGCAGAAATTAAGAGGATCATTGTGAGTTTGAGATTCCAGTCAGCGTGGGCATTGATAAAAGTCCCTGTCAGAGAAAGAGATGGAAAAGGAGAGGGAGGAAGAAAAGGACATACACACAAAGCAAAATATTGGGAGGTGATGTAACTCAGTGGTAGTCTTGCCAATCACATACAGAGCCCTCCTTTCAAAAATCAGCACCCAAAATAAAACTACCACCATTCCCTCAAAACAAAAACTAATGTGTTACTTATATATAATTAGAAATGCTTCTCAGTTGTTCTCTGCAGAGCTTCATCAGTACTGCTAGGGTGTTGAGAAGCAGCCACCAAACCTGAGAGATTTCTTGGTACAGATTTCTGGGAAGATAGTAGTTGGGAATTAAAGGTATACCACACAATCCTACAGGCCAACCAGTCATAGAAAGATCAAATCAAACTCTAAAGGATATGTTAAAGAAACAGAAAAGAGTAATAAAGATCCCCATAAATAGATTACATAATACTTCATTAACTTTGAATTTTCTCAGTGCTAATGAGAAAGGAACAACAGCTGTGAAAAACATTGGATAATAGAAAAAAGTACAGAATTAAATCAGTCTGTATACTTTAAAGATGTGCTGACCTCAGAATGGAAACCAGGGTATGTATTACACTGGGGAATAGGCTTTGCTTTTGTTTCCATGAGAGAAGAAAAAAGCTATGGATACCATTAAAATTGATAGTGGTTTGATTTGAACAAGAGAGACTTCTTTTTGTTTGTTTGTTTTTGTTTTTGTCTTAAAAAAAAACAAAGAAAAAAAAAGAGATGATAGTTCATCAACCAACATGACCATTCGATGTAATTTAATTTATACGACTAAGAAAAGCTTTTCATTTGATCAGATATAACTTGCCAGAAGGGAACCTTCCCGAAGTTAAAGTTGGGGAAGGGTTTTGTTTTTGTCTTTCAGGACAATGAAGGCAATCCAGGAATCTGAAGACCACTAGACAAATGAGACATCTGAAGAAAAAAGACAAATCATCCAGAAAAAAAAAAAATGTCCCATGAAAAAGATTTTCTGCAGTGATCCATGACTACGTCTAATGGCAACTTTGAAGTCTCCAAAAGGATGATGGAACCCCATAACAATGATATCACCATTAAGCTGACAAACACCACCCAAAGATTGGCTTTGGACTACAAACTACTCAGGACAATATCAAGATGCCTAGCTGAGATGATACAGCTTCACAGACTACTCCAATTAGGACTTGACCATAATCCTAAATTTTCTTTGTGTCCCCATAAGACTACCAGTGTTCCCAATCAGCAGGAAGTAGCCTAGTAAACTATGCCCACATTCCCAAAAAATGAATTAATGAATGTTTGTCTTTGTTTAGGGATTTGTTAAGAATTGTTATTAGTCACCGTCAATCTCTTTCTAAAAGAAGAAAGGAGAATATGATATATAAATGTATCATATAGAAATGATAGGATAAAAAGATAGATTATTGAAATCTACTCAAAAAAAAGATATAGAGCTGGACAGTGGTGGTGCACAACTTTAATCCCAGCACTAGGGAGGCAGAGGCAGGTGGATCTCTGTGAGTTCAAGGCCAGCCTGGTCTATAGAGTGAGTTCCAGGATAGGCTCCAAAGCTACACAAAGAAACTCTGTCTCAACCCCCACCCCAAAAAAAGATATAGAAATAATAGGATAAAAGATAGATTATTAGGATCTAAGATGGCGACTGTGGAACCGGAAACCACCCCTACTACTAATCCCCCACCTGTGGAAGAGGAAAAAACAGAATCTAATCAGGAGGTTGCCAACCCAGAGCACTATATTAAACACCCTCTACAAACCAGGTGGGCACTCTGGTTTTTTAAAAATGATAAAAGCAAAACTTGGCAGGCAAACCTTTGATTGATCTCTAAGTTTGATACTGTTGAAGACTTTTGGGCTCTATACAACCATATCCAGTTGTCAAGTAATTTAATGCCTGGCTGTGACTACTCACTTTTTAAGGATGGTATTGAGCCGATGTGGGAAGATGAGAAAAACAAGCGGGGAGGACGATGGCTAATTACATTGAACAAACAGCAGAGACGAAATGACCTCGATCGCTTTTGGCTAGAGAGACTGCTGTGCCTTATTGGAGAATCTTTTGATGACTACAGCGATGATGTATGTGGAGCTGTTGTTAATGTTAGAGCTAAAGGTGATAAGGTAGCAGTATAGACTACTGAATGTGAAAACAGAGACGCAGTCACACACATAGGGAGGGTATACAAGGAGAGGTTAGGACTTCCTCCAAAGATAGTGATTGGTTACCAGTCCCACGCAGACACAGCTACAAAGAGCGGCTCCACCACTAAAAATAGGTTTGTTGTTTAAGAAGACACCTGAGTGTTCTCACAGGAGACTACGTCACGCAATCGAGATTGGGAGCCTCATCCAAGCAGAGTGGACTGCACTGAAGTTTGATTCCATCTAAATGTTGCTAAGATATAAGAGAAGTCTCATTCGCCTTTGTCTTGTACCTCTGTGTTCATTTCTCCCCCTCCCCCTGCCCCCAATTTTTGCTAATGTGTCCACTATCCCAATCAAAGAATTACAGTATACGTCACCCCAGAAACCGCAGATGTGTTCCTGGCCCACACCGTACCAGCTGGTTAGAATTACCATGATGCACACATTTGCCTTTCCACAGTATTCGAAAAAGAACTTGCATTTCTGTTACCTTAGCAGGAAAAGATCTGTTTCCGTTCCACTCTGTGCAGGAGCGTGTTTTGCTGGTGAGAGTCTGAGTACAGTTTTCTAGCAACCTCGTTTGCTTTCCCAGCATTCTCTTTGCTGTCCTCTTGCTGATGGCTGCTAGAATTTATTTGCTTCCCTCCTTGATAACATTAGTGATTCTAATTTCAGTTTTTCATTTGTTTTGCTTTTGTTTTTTTTCCTCATGTAACATTGGTGAAGGATCCAGGAATATGACAGAACGGTGGAATAAACATTAAATTTGTGCATTCTTTGGTAATTTTTTGGTTTTTTGTAACTACAAAGCTTTGCTACAAATTTATGCATTTCATTCAAATCAGTGATCTATGTCTGTGTGATCTCTAAACATAATTGTGGACTATAAAAATGTAACACCGTAATTACATTCCTAACTAGAATTAGTATGTCTGCTTTTGTATCTTTATGCTGTACTTTAACACTTTGTATTACTTAGGTTATTTTGCTTTGGTTACAAATGGCTCAAGTAGAAAAGCGGTCCCATTCATATTAAGACAGTGTACAAAACTGTAAATGTGTATAGTGATTGTCTTTTAGACAAAAAAAAGATAGATTATTAAATCTACTCTGAAAAGAAAAAGGGGAGGATATAGATATAATAAGATAAAAAAGTAGATTGAATCTACTTTTAAAAAGCAACTACTAGTTTTAAATATTTTACATTGGACTGGATTTTTGTATATTGTATACAAGTTTTTTATATTGATACAAATTTGAGATTATTTTTGTTGGAACATACTGTACATATATTTCTACTCTTATTCAAGGTATTGTACCTATACAGCTCATTTAACAATGTAATGCAAAGTGCTAGTCCTTGAAAGTTGTTATTATATATTATATATATGTATATATATATTAATTAACTACTTAATTAATTAGTTAATATAACCAACTAATCAATATATAAAGAAATGCAAGTTAGTAGTTATTCATTACAGCCAACTTGTAGTCAGGTTAGGTATGTTTTCAAGGTCAAGCAGATATATTTTAGATAGATGGGTTATTTTCAAACACTTAAAATATCTACAGAATATGGCATTTAAAACGTTTTAATAACAGATTTTTTTATGACAATGAGACATGTCTGCTCCTGGCAGCACCAGTCTACTTCAGAGAAGATGATGGGCATTGAAGAAAACTCCATATCTATTTTGCTTTCTTTGTGGCAAAGTTAGCTACACTGGGCAAGAAAGTGCCCTTGCCTGGACTGCTGACAGTATGCTGTCCAAATGGACAAGCAGGACACGAAAGAAAGGACTGCTGAACTTTGCCAACACAAGGTAGGAAGGCCCTTCAGAATATCCTTCTTCACAGGTAAGTCTGTCAGATATGCTAGGCCTGTTGGCCAAAGATGAATGCCCCAACATTGCAGAGGAACCTTGAGTGGCTGTCAAGGCAGCCAGCTGTTTCTGTCATGTCTCACATTTTTTGGAAATCTCTTATTCAGTTAATATTATCTCCTTTTTGGGTCTGTAAGGGAGTTGAAGTTTAGATAGTTATAGTTACAGTTTTCCTTGTTAACAAATTCAGAAAAGAAACTCATTAAAGAGGTGCAAAGTGTATAAGTTTGAAAGACATCAAAAGATAGTTTTGGTAATACAAGTTAGGATAAAGTGAATTAGGTATAACATCTTGGACTCACCAAAAATAGGATAGATAATGGAGTATTTTCTCTGAATTTGTCAAATGTTTATGGA
The DNA here is from genome assembly GCF_049852395.1 of Peromyscus maniculatus bairdii. Taxonomy (NCBI): domain Eukaryota; kingdom Metazoa; phylum Chordata; class Mammalia; order Rodentia; family Cricetidae; genus Peromyscus; species Peromyscus maniculatus. Next base: position 82,755,937 of record NC_134865.1, on the reverse strand, counting down.
CTGGACATTGTTAATATAATTCTTTTTTTTTTGTTTTTTGTTTTTTGAGAATTCTTGGGTTTTTTTTTTGTTTGTTTGTTTGGTTGGTTGGTTTTTGTTTTGTTTTGGTTTGGTTTGGTTTCTCTGTGTAGCTTTGCGCCTTTCCTGGAACTCGCTTTGGAGACCATGCTGGCCTCGAACTCAACAGAGATCCACCTGCCTCTGCCTCCGGAGTGCTGGGATTAAAGGCGTGCGCCGTCACTGCCTGGCATAATTCTTGACTGTATATAGTGTGTGTGTGTGTGTGTGTGTGTGTGTGTGTGTGTGTGTGTGTGTATTGTATATAGTTTTTCTTATATTAGTTATAACCTTCTTTTATTACTTTAGACAAAAGGGAAATGTGATGATATATTGTGTATCCTAATAAAATTTGCCTGAGGATCAAAGAACAGAACAAGCCACTACATTAAACATAGATGCCAGGCAGTGGTGGCACACACCTTTAATCCTAACACTTGTGAGGCAGAGATCTGTTTGGATCTCTGTGAGTTCAAAGCCACCCTGGACTACATGAGATTGATTCAGTCTAGGAGAGAAACAGAACCAGGCAGTAGTGGCATATACCTTTAATCCCACCCAGTACTTGGGAATCACATGTCTTTAATCCCAGCACTTGAGATCTCATGCCTTTGCTTGGAAGGCACACAGCCTTTAATCCCAGCACTAAGAAGGAAGTGATATGGCTGGGTAGAGAAAGGTATATAAGGTATGAGGAGACAGGAACTAAGGCCCTTTTCAGCTAGAGGTTTTTTGGCTGGAAAGCTTTAGGCTGAGGAATCCTAGAGGTAAGACATGGCAGTGGCTTGTTCCTTTATCTCTCTGATCTTTCAGCATTTGCCCCATATATGGCTCTGGGTTTTTTATAAAATACCTTTTAACATTCGTGCAACAGTAAACTGTTTGGTCATTTAGAAATAATAATAGGACTGGGAATGCAGTTCAGTAAGTTAAGTGCTTGGCTAGCACGCACAAGCCCTGCTATTGCTTCCTAGCACATGAACCAGGAGAGGTGGTGCCCATCTGCAATCCTAGCGTTTAGAAGGGAGAGCCAGGTGAATCAAGAGTTCAAGGCCAGCCGGGCGGTGGTGGCGCACGCCTTTAATCCCAGCACTCGGGAGGCAGAGCCAGGTGGATCTCGGTGAGTTCGAGGCCAGCCTGGACTACCAAGTGAGTCCCAGGAAAGGCGCAAAGCTACACAGAGAAACCCTGTCTCGAAAAACCAAAAAAAAAAAAAAAAAAAAAAAAAGAGTTCAAGGCCAACATGAGCTACATGATACTCTGTGTCAAAAACAAACAACAGTGAACCACAAGGCCAGTGAGACAGTTCTGCAGGTAAAAGCACTTGCTGCACAGGGTTGCAGCCTGGTGACCTGAGTTTGATCCCCTGAATCCATGTAAAGGTGAAAGGAGAGAATGACTCCACAAAAAAATTGTTCCACCTCATGCCTGTTGTGGCATATGTACCTATGCACACACACACACAATAATAATAAGTCCTCCAATTTACTCTAAGCCAGTGGTTTTTGCCCTTCCCAACGCTGTGACCTGTTAATACACTTCCTCATGTTTTGGTGACTCCCAACCGTAAAATTAGTTTCCTTGCTACTTTATAACTGTAATGTTGCTACTGTTATGCTTTGTAATGTAAATATCTATGTTTTCTGATGGTCTTAGGTGATGCCTTCAGTGCTCCTCCACCCCCAAAGGGGTCATGACCACAGGTTGAGAACCACAAGCACACAGTAAATGCTTAACTTATACTGACTGGAACTCCTAGCTTGATCATCCTCCATCTAGCATGTCTTTGCCCCGATTCTCCTGGTATTTCCTTACCCAGCATTGGCAGCTGCAGTTCCTCATACCTGTCATACCGGTGCCTTCAGCCTCTGCATGCATCAGATTCCTCTCCTTCCATTCAACAGAGGCAATAGCATGCCACTCATCCTGGAAGACTTAACTCCAAAAACCACCTCAGCTTGTATGTTCAATCTGTATTCATTTTTTCAGATTGGGGGATTTGTGTGTGTGAGTTAGGGGAGGAAACATGCTATGTTTTGTTTTCTTGAACGGAATTTCATACAGCCGATGCTAGCCTTGAACTCCTGACTGACCTGCCCCCATCTCCCAGGTGTTGAGATTACAGGTGTCACACACACACATACACACACATGCTATAAGAGTACAAGTGTCCATATAGGCTAAAAGAAGACAGTGGATCCCTAGGAGTTAAGAGTTACAAGCAGTTGTGAGCCACCTGACATATGAGTGCTAAGAATGGAACCTGTGTCCTTTGGAAGAAGAGTAATTTCTCTAAACCACTGATCCACACCTACTTACCATGATTTCTACTAATAAGTACTTTATATGTGTATCTACTAAAAAAAAAATCCACCTCCCCTGGTCAATTGTAAGCTTTTAAAAAATATATTTATTTATTACACTGTGCCTGCATGAATGCCTGCGTGACAGAAGAGGGCATCAGATCCCATTATAGATGGTTGTGAGCCACCATGTGGTTACTGGGAATTGAATTCAGGACTTCTGGAAGAGCAGCCAGTGCACTTAACCTTTAAGCCATCTCTCCAGCCCGAAATTGTAAGCTTTTTAAGAACAGGAATCCCTGCTGGGTCATGGTCACACATGACATTAATCCCAGCACTCAGAAGGCAGAGGCAGGCAGATCTAAGTTCCAGGCTACCCTGGTCTACAGAGTGAGTTCCAGGACAGCAAGTGCTACACACACACACACACACACACAAAAACTATCTCAAAACAAATAAACAAAAAAGGAATTCCATCGTTCTTACTTGGAATCTTCTATGTAGCCTGGAGCCTGACATGCAGTAGTAATGTGTATTTGCCAAACCTTGCCTCCTATGAGAACAGTCCCTAAATTCAGTGCCTTAAATTAATATCAACATTATTGACATTTATTACCTTACATTAATGTTGACATTGTTATGACATTTGTTACCTGTCTCATGTCACTTAGACTGTTAGCTGCAGGTGATTGCAGGTCACATATTTGAGAACATATTTGCTCTTGCTTTCTTTTCTCAGGCCTTGCTCCTGAGATTAAACTCTGCCTTCAGTTACAGGACCTGTCTTTTGCAATAGTTCTGCTTCTGGCTTAGAGAAGGGAGTTTTGGTCCCTTGTGGATTGCTAGTAGGCTGATTTCAAGTGTGTATCTATTTAGCATGTCCATTGTTCTCTTCCACAGTGGTCCCAGTTCATCCACTTCCCTCTTCTCAAAAAATAACAACAAAAAACTGTGTGGGGCTGGAGACATGGCTCAGTAGTTAAGAGCACTTGTTGCTCTTTTTTATTTTTTTTATTTTTTTATTTTATTTTTTTTTTTTTTTAAAGATTTATTTATTATGTATACAATGTTCTGACTGCAGGCCAGAAGAGGGCACCAGATCTCATTACAGATGGCTGTGAGCCACCATGTGGTTGCTGGGAATTGAACTCAGGACCTCTGGAAAAGCAGTCAGTGCTCTTAACCTCTGAGCCATCTCTCCAGCCCGAAATTGTAAGCTTTTTAAGAACAGGAATCCCTGCTGGGTCATGGTCACACATGACATTAATCCCAGCACTCAGAAGGCAGAGGCAGGCAGATCTAAGTTCCAGGCTACCCTGGTCTACAGAGTGAGTTCCAGGACAGCAAGTGCTACACACACACACACACACACACACACACACACACACACACACACACACACACAAAAACTATCTCAAAACAAATAAACAAAAAAGGAATTCCATCGTTCTTACTTGGAATCTTCTATGTAGCCTGGAGCCTGACATGCAGTAGTAATGTGTATTTGCCAAACCTTGCCTCCTATGAGAACAGTCCCTAAATTCAGTGCCTTAAATTAATATCAACATTATTGACATTTATTACCTTACATTAATGTTGACATTGTTATGACATTTGTTACCTGTCTCATGTCACTTAGACTGTTAGCTGCAGGTGATTGCAGGTCACATATTTGAGAACATATTTGCTCTTGCTTTCTTTTCTCAGGCCTTGCTCCTGAGATTAAACTCTGCCTTCAGTTACAGGACCTGTCTTTTGCAATAGTTCTGCTTCTGGCTTAGAGAAGGGAGTTTTGGTCCCTTGTGGATTGCTAGTAGGCTGATTTCAAGTGTGTATCTATTTAGCATGTCCATTGTTCTCTTCCACAGTGGTCCCAGTTCATCCACTTCCCTCTTCTCAAAAAATAACAACAAAAAACTGTGTGGGGCTGGAGACATGGCTCAGTAGTTAAGAGCACTTGTTGCTCTTGAAGAGGACCTGAGTTCAATTCCCAGCACCCACATGGCAGCTGGCAATGGTCTGTAACTCCAGTTCCAGAGGTCCAAAGCCCTCATCTGACCTCTGAGGGCACCAAGCACACATGTGGTACACATACATACATGGAGGCAAAACACTCATACATGGAAAAATAATAAAATCAATCTTTTTTTAAAGTTAAAAATGAACACTGTCTCGGGGTGGGCTTTGTTTGGGGTTGGTTTTCCATTTAGTAAGGTAGAGTAGTGGATTTTCTGGAAAGACTTTAATAGCGCAAAATTAATAGAGCTGTCTGGGTATGGTGGACATACCTTTAATCCAGTACTCACGGGGCAGAGGCAGGAAAATCTCTTTCAATTCAATGCCATACAGTGATACTCTTTCTCAAAAGAAATAAGCTTTAAAAATTAAATGGGGGCTAGGAGAGATGTGTCAGTGGTTGGGAGCACTTGCTGCTTTTGAAATGACCTGAGTTTGGATCCAACAACCCACCTGACAGCTTCCAACTGCCTGTCACTCTTGCTCCAGGGGCCCTGATCTAGTGCTCTCTTCTGGCCTCCACACATGACACCCAACACACATGACATATACACAGATACACACACACACACACATAAATAAAAATAAGATCTTTAGAAATAAATAAATTGACCAGGTGGCAGTGGCATACACCTTTAATCTCTGCACTCAGGAGGCAGAGCTAGGACAGAGTGAAATCCAGGACAGGCACCAAAACTACACAGAGAAACCCTGTCTCGAAAAAACAAAAGATAAATAAATTGAATATGATCCAAATCTAAATCAACAGAATTTTCTTCCAAACTTGTTTAAATTGTTTGAAATTTCATTTGGAAAAAATGAAGTATTTAAGAATCACTGTGAGGACTGGACCTGCCTGGACTGAGTCTACCAGGTTGATCGCAGTCCTCGGGGGAGGATTTGCCCTGGAGGAGGTGGGAATGAGGGGTGGACTGGGGTAAGGGGAGGGGGTGGGAGGGGGGAGAATAGGGGAACCCGTGGCTGATATGTAGAACTGAATGGTATTGTAAAATAAAATAAAAATAAATAAAACTAAAAAAAAAAGAAAAAAAGAAAAGAAACACTGTGAGCTGGGCATGGTAACATGCCATATACCCATACCACCAGCTCTCAGGAGGCTGAGGCAGGAGAATTACTGAAAATGCTAGGCCAAGCCAGGCTACATAATGACCCTGTCTCCAAAAGCCAAAATAAACATACAAAGCCAAGTATGGTAGTGCATGCCTGTGATTCCAATACTCAGGAATCAGAGGAAGGACATCTGACATTCAGAGCCATCCTTAGGATACCTGAGACTGGGATCCTTGTTTGAAGCAGCAAAACCACACCTAGAATTCAAACACTCTAAGAGTTGCTGGGTATGGTGACAACTCAGCACTTGGAATGTAGAGGCAGGAAGGCCTGGAGTGCAAGGTCACCCTTAGCTACTTGTTAAACCAGATGCTGGCCTGGTCTAAAAACAATGGTAAAGGCAGGGGTCTTGCTTCCCAAGTATTACTATATATTTTAAGCCCTATTTTATTACAACAGGTGAATGGAGTAGTACGGTATTTTAGTAATTAGACTTTAATCAGATGTGTGAGGCTGGAGCCATGGCTCAGCAGGTAACAACCCTTGTTGAGCAGAGCATGGTAGCACACCTTTAATCCCAGAGGCAGAGGCAGGCAGATCTCTGAGTTTGAGGCCAGCCTGTGATTTCCAAGCCAGCTAAGGCTACAGACACAGCAAGACCCTGTCTCAAAAAATACACAAAATTGTCAGGCAGTGGTGGTCCAAGCCTTTAATCCCAACAATTGGAAGGCAGAGACAGGTAGATCTCCAAGTTCAACACCAGCTTGGCTGATATAGTGAGATCCAGGACAGCCAGAGCTACACAGAGAAACACTGTCTCAACATATATATAATTTCAAATTTAAAAAGTCCTGCCCTTATGGAGGACCCAGATTCAGTTCCCAGAACCCACATGGTGGCTCACACCCATCTGTTACTCCTGCTCCAGAGGGTTTGTTGCCTTCTGATCTTGTGATCTTGTCAGGCACCAGGCATGAAGGTGGTACATACATGGACATGCAAGTACAACACTCAAGTGAACAAAATAAATCTAAATAAATGTAATGGATAAGTGATAGAAACAGCAATATTAATTTAATAAAAGGTATTTTAAACACCAGCTAGTCACTCGAGTAAATACAGATTCCTGCTGTGCAGTGGTGGCACACTCCTTTAATCCCAACACTCTCAAAGGAGGCAGAGGGAGGTGGATCTCTGAGTTCTGGGCCAGCCTGGTCTACAGAGTGAGTAACCAGGACAGCCAGGACTACACAGAGAAACCCTGTCTTGAAAATACCAAAAAATAAAATAATAAGGAATCTAAAAAGAAACTACATGGGTGTGGGGAGATGGCTCATCAGTTCCAACCACTGGCTGCTCCTCTAGAGGACCACAGTCCAATTCCCAGCACCCACATGGTCACAGCTATCTGTAACTCCAGTTCCACCAGGAGATCCAACGCCCTCTTTTGGTCTCCAGAAGTACCAGGCACACAAGCATTGCGAAACACACATACAGGCAAACACACACAAAGAATAATAAGATTATTTTAAAAAATCAAGACAGCATGCCAGGTGTGGTGGCACATGCCCTTAATTCCAGTATTCAGGAGACAGAGGCAAGCAGATCTCCATGAGTTCCAAGCCAACCTGGTCTACAAATTGAATTCCAGGCAAACCAGGGCTACCTAGTAATTTTAAAACTCTGTTGAAAGAGAGAAGGAGAAGGAAAAGAAAAAGAAATAGGACTTGTGGAGTCACAGAAGGTGCATCCATCAAGCTTTTGCTTATGTCTTTGAGGTTTTCTATAATGGCTAGAGAGGAGTTTCTTGCTTCAAGATGATCACTGTCTAGCTGGGTTGGTAGCTTCTATCATACAGGAGGCCCCGAGTTTAATCCCCCATGACATAAATGGGGCATGGTGGTCCATGCCTGTAATCTCACTACCCAAGAGGTGGAGGCAGGAGGATCAGAAGTTCATGGTTATCTTCAGCTATATAACCAAGTTTACAGCCAGACTGTGCTATGTGATGGGGAAATTTGGTTATAGATTTTTCTGGAGCTGGAGAGTTGGCTTAGTGGTTAAAAACTTGTACTGTTCTTACAGGGGACTCCAGTTCTATTCCTAGGACTCCTGTAATTCCAGGTCCTGGTGATCTAAAGGGCACTGTGCTCACATGTACAAGTACACACAAAAAAATAAAAATACAGTCTTATAAAAGGTTTTTCCTGCTGGGCAGTAGTGACGCACACCTTTAATCCTGGCACTCAGGAGGTAGAGCCAGATGAATCTCTGTGAGTTCAAGGCCGGCCTGGTCTACAGAGCGAGATCCAGGACAGGCACCAAAACTACACAGAGAAACCCTGTCTCAAAAAACCAAAAAAAACAAAACAGAAAAAAAGGTTTTTCCTGGGCTGATGGTGGGCTCAATGGCAAAGCACTGTCATGAAGCCCTGGGTCCTATCTCTAGCACCTACACACCACACACACACACACACACACACACACACACACACACACACACTCCCTCTGTATTGATCTCTTGAGCCCAGGAGTGTGAGGCCAGCCTGAGTAACAAAGCAGCAGGAAGACCCTGTCTCAGGAAGCTCTGTCTTGCCTCATTGTGGTGGTGTACATCTTTAGTCCCTGTACTCAAGAGGCAGAAGTAGGTAGATAGATCTGTGTGAGTTCCAGGCCAGCCTAGTTTATGTGGCAAGTTCCAGACCAGTCAGGACTACACGGTGAGACCAGATCTAAAAGAAAGGAAAAGGAAAAAAAAAAAAAAAAGAAGGAAAGATTAGTGATCTAATTGACAAAGGCTATGAACAAATACTTAAGCGGGAGTGGAAGGACAGAAACACAAGTGTCTTAATCATAAATTCATGGTTATCTCAAACTTAACAATACAAATTAAAGTAATATAGGGGGCTAAAGAGATGGCTCAGAAGTTAGGAGCACTGGCTGCTCTTCCACAGGTCTTAAGTTCAATTCCCAGCACCCACAGAGTGGCTCATAACCATCTATAGTGGGATCTGATGCCCTCTTCTAGCATAAAGGTGTATATACAGATAGGGCACTCAGACATTATAAATAAATAAATCTTTAAAAAAAATTTTAAAGTAACATAGATAAGATCTTTTCACAGTTGAAAAGTTTGTTAGCTATTTGTAAAGTATAAGGTAATACATTTCTTCATGTTGCTGTTGTGGCATAAATCTGGCAATAGCTAATAAAAGCCTAAAGGTGGTGGTGGTGGTGGTGGTGGTGGTGGTGGTGGCACAAACCTTTAATCCCAGCACTCTGAAGGCAGAGGCAGGCGGATCTCTGTGAGTTCTAGGACAACCAGAGCTGTTACACAGAGAAACCCTGTCTTGGAAAACCAAAAACAAAAAGTATGAAACCATTACCTAAATTGTTCCAGTATAATAAGAATTATCAAGCTGGGCAGTGGTGGTGCATGCCTTTAATCCCAGCACTCAGGAGGCAGAGGCAGGCGGATCTCTGTGAGTTCGAGGCCAGCCTGGGCTACAGAGTGAGATCCAGGACAGACACCAAAACCACACAGAGAAACCCTGTCTGGAAAACACAAACAAACAAACAAAAAAGAACTTGTGAGTCAGAAACTGAGATAAAAATTTGATAAATCCAAGGAACAGTGGAGAATGGACTGGCTGACCCTACACATTTCCCCAATCCACCAGTCCTGGAACCCCACCACCACCAATCCCTCTTCTCTCTTCCTGTCCCTTTCTAGCAGACTTCAGTCCTCCAGCAACTCTGTGGCTGACCCTGGTCAGCTAATTGCTGACTCCATCCTTTGGTTCAAGGTGGCTTTATTGGCACAGTAGAATGGCCTTATGAACAATTCTCTCAAAACAAAGGTGTGCACTCCTTAAACCAGCATGCAAAATTCTTGAAGTTTATAACTGCTCTTCTCTGGAGAAGGCAAAACAAAGGATTTCTGTTCAAGGATTACTTGGTCACTTTAATCTTCTCAGAGCCTAGTGGTGCATATCTTTTATACTAGCACCCGGGAAGCAGAGGCAGATAGATGGCTTGAGTTTGAGGCCAATCTGGTCTACATTGTTGTGCCCAGATTGTGACCCCCAGAGAGACCACCAAAGACGAGCATGCTGGAATGCAAAAGCAAGGTTTAATTCTGGATATACAAGCCTAGGCAGGGACTTTGTCCAATACATCCAACGCAGTGGAGGCTGGAGGAAGTGCCCACCTGTCTGCAAGCTCAGTTTTTAAAGGAAAAAAATCACAAGGTTACATCATTTAGGGGTGCTAGTACGGGTACAATTCTGATTGGCTCACTTCTAGGGGCTTTCTAGAAATCATGGCTTAATCTTACTTCTAAGGGAGTGGTTGCCCACCATTCATTTCTCATTGGTTGCCCTCAGGTGGGGGCATTTCTGTGGTCAGTTACCCTGGAAGCCAGGGAGAGGACATTCCATAGTCCAGGCATTACCTCGTGACTATCTTGTGACTCTGTACTTTTATACTTCCTGGTTCCTGGAATCTGAACTGACTGGTTTCAGTAACTAATGGCCTATTCCCAAAAGGAGAAATCTTAGGCCTTAATTTTAGGGTGAAAGCATTTTGGTCTTATTTCTAAGATGGCTCATTTTGGTTTCACATTCCCCCCTTCTCATGGAAACCCAATCATGGGTTTTGGGCAGTTAGCTCATTAAGTATCCCTCTCTAATAATGGTCATGTATAGTTAGCTATCTTGTCTCTATGCCAGGGAGTTTCTTTTTGACCCAGCATTTCAGCCTTTTCTGAACAGAGAACATGGGATGACGTATTCTCTTCTGGAACTGCTTCGAGCTGGCATTGGGGTGCCATTGTCAGGGCCCCCAAAAGGCTGAAAAGCTAGTCAAAGACTGGGCAAGGGGGCATTTGTCAGAAGCATGTAGCTGCATGACCCCATAGGGACAGGGAAGAATCATGTTAGCTGGGCTGGTCCACGTCAGCTTTTAGCAAGTCCGGAGCTCACGGTCGTCTGGAGGAGTGGAGTCAGCAACTGAAACCTGGAGGTAACTGCCAGCCAAGTGGAAATCTGTTGAGACAAATTTAAACTAGGAACAGAAGTTAAAATTTATGGACTTATTTGGAATCCTTAGGTCTATACCCTTTAATGGGAAAAGCAGTAGTCCCAAGACCAGGAGAGAGGGAAAATACCATCTTTAGGAATAAGCTGCACTTATCTGGGATTCTCTTGACCTCTGGGAAGTGGATCCAAGTTTCATGACTCTTTTTAATCCTCTGAGGCCTACATGAACTATCTTATAAAATGACATAAAAATTTTAGATGCATTAGTATTACCAATCTGTACTGAAATCCATATTGTAGACAAAGCAGGTAATGGGTATCTGTAAAACAGCAGAAGTGGACTCATACCTTTGAGTCCCAACAAGAACTACAGATTTGGGTTAAAAGCTTGTACATTTTTCTTCTGTCTAGAAAGCCAGGTATAAATTGGACAGATATTTTTGGCCTGATGAGAAGCACTTTTAGGTTTACATTTAGACATATTTAGATGACATCTAAAACAAATCCAAAATGTTGAGCTTGTGACTGAACAGTAGGTAGTCATTGCTCTACCAGCTCATCAGGGTTCCTAATGTTAAGCTCTGAACCATAGAACAGGAGAGTAATCTGAAACATATCTCATTTTAGACTCATATCTGAACCTTTATGACTTATTTAAACTTTTATATCTTAGAACATTTTTCTAAAAGTGAGCTAACAAGCTAGCTATAGCCTTGCAGAAGGATCTGGTTGATGCTGCCATGCTGACAAAGTTAGAGCTAGCCTAGCCATCAGTACTATCAGAAATCTGAGAAGGATAAACTATATCTGAGTGCAGACCAAGAAGCTTCCAATCCTATAAATTACAGGGACCAATCCCTACCCAGGTCTCCATAGTGTTGGATGCACCAGTTGGAACAGCATCAATCTTCTTTCACCATCTGGCCCATTATGATCCTGTTTCCTGACTTCAGCACCAGCAGCTCTGTCACAAGCTTCCCATCAGCTCCTTCACCAGGCTCTAATGTGACCATCACTTCTCCATCAGGCTGAGGGATGCTTCAGAAGAGACAGTGTTGCTCCCAGATGAACTGTCCAGTCAACTTGATGTCCACATCTACCTAGCCAACCCTGGTGACACCATCTTTGATGTGGTAGAGAAGACACTCAGACATCAAGGGGTCCTCATTCAGATTTACTAGATGGGGAGTCTTTTGGGTCCTCATTCAGATTTACTAGATGGGGAGTCTTTTTTTGGAAAGAAGACACCCACAGTACCACCATCCTCTTGGACAGCCACGCCCATCTCAGCCAGCAATGCTTCTCTCTCCATTCTCAGGGCTTCTGTCTTATGAAGCTTCTCCTCCCAAGTCTCATTCAGCTCGGCAATAATCTTCTCCATCTCCTGCAGTCTCTCCATGGCCTTCTCAGGCCCAATCTGGGGCTCAGCACTGGGGGAGAAGGGTTCCAGCTCCCCATTGTGTGGAGGAGGAGATGAAGGTGAAGCTGGAGTAGGAGGAGATGATGCAGCTGACAGAGCACCTCCAGGACTGCCATCTTTTACCTTCAGACCTCCTAGAACAGAGGCTGAGAGTCAGCAGCTCCCACAAACACGCCACCTCCTCTGCATCTTGTTCTGCACCAAGTTCTCCACCAAGTTCTGCATCTTGATCCTCAGGCAGCAGAAGGAGTCTGTACCACACTGGGCGTAATTTAAGCATACGAGACCTCAAGGCCCACCCCCACAGTGACACACTTCCTCCAATAAGACTACAATCTCCTAATAGGTCAAACATTCAAATACGAGTCTGTGGGGGCCATACCTATTCAAACCACCACAGCATGTAATTACCAAATGCTAAGGTACCAAGTCTTTTATCCCTACAAGGTTCCCATAATTCTGGCACCCGAACTTTTACTCCTCAAGCAGAAATTCTGGAAGATTCTTTCCTGGAGACTATGATACACACCCCCAACAAATTATTCATGCAGATTACCATGCAGTGAGTCCCAACTTCTAAATCTTCTGAGCCATGCACTCACACCTAGTTTTTTAGTCTTCCACCCTCAGTCATGAGCAGGCAACCAGATTATTGTACAGCTGAGAAAAGCCTCTAGATGAAAGCTTTAGGGATCTGAACAGAGGAAAACAGGTTATACAAGAGATGAAAAGTTTTAAACATGCTAATATCAGATTAAGTAAATATTCTAAGGGAAAAGAAGATACAGTGAAGTGTGGTAAACACTTGAAATCCTTTGCTTGAGAGGTTGCGGAAGGCTCAGGAGTTCAAAATCATCCTTGGCTGCTTATAGAGTTTGAGTCTAGCTTGGTCTATACAAGTCCCTGACTCTTGAAAAAAAATAGCATTTGTGTGTGTTTATTTACCTAGTGCACAAAGCTGGGTGTGACAGCACACCCCATTAGTCCCGCACTTGAGAGGCAAAAGTAGGTGGATCTTTGAGTTGGAGGCCAGCCAGGTCTACAAATTGAGTTCCAGGACAGCCAGGACTATTTAGTGAAACACTGTCTCAAAATACATATACACACACACACTCACACACACAGGTGTAAAACTGATTCCTCTTTTGCAACCCAAAACTCACCATTCAACCTGAGTTTTGATACATAAAGGAAATACAGTGTTACCTTAGACAGTTTGAATTGAGGTATTGGTATTGGTAACAAATCAGGTTGATTCCAGAATTAAGAATTTACCATTTAAGCCCAATGTGGTGGTGCATGCCTTTAATCCAGGCAAGTGTGAGTTAGAGGCCAGCCTAGTCTAAAAAGTGGGAGCCAGGGCTGTTACACAGAGAAAACCTGCCTCAAAACATCATCAACAACAACAGTTTACCATTTAAAACAAAGCAAACAACAACAAAGGTCTTCCGAGGTCTAAGGGGAAATTCTTCCATCCTATAAAGAAGCCTCTGAAGTTCATCAACCAAGTATAAAGGTAGAAAAGGATGCTTGTGGATGGCAGAGTCTCAGCTCAGCTTACATCTCACACACTCCTTCTCTAGGAGTTATGAGAGGATATGTTCTGCTATAGTAAAAGAGGGAAGAAAAAGGCAACAGATACTGAAGTGCACTCTGGTGCTGAGAAGAAGCAGAGAGAACCTGGAGGAAGACGGTGAAAAGGATTCCTGGACCAGAGCTTTGCATCAGCTGTGATGGCCTGTTGTGTAGTGCCCTAGATTCTGACCTGGACTCAGCTTGTATGGACCTTGTAGTCATGGCGTGCCTGCCTCCCTCCCACCTGCTCCTCCAGAGCTAGTGAAGGGCATACTTTTGACCATGCCTCGAGGAGACCTGCTCTGTCCTGAGAGCTGCAGGTAGGCTGGAAGGGACCAGAAGCAGAAATGTAGAAAATCCCTACCTCAAATAAACAGAACAAAACGATCTTGATGGCTCCCAGCTGAGTACTGAAGTCAAAGCTAAGATTTTGATCATACATAGATTTTTTTTTTTCCAAAATGGATTTAGGGTTGAAGGTATTCCACAGTGGTAGAGCACTTGTCTAGTAATCATGAGACCCTGGGTTCTGTCCCTGGCACCAACAAACAAGCAAGCAAAAACAAAACAAAAACCAACTCCCAGGAGCAAGTGCATATTTGTATGGGCAGATGCTTTTAGAAGTCATCAAGCAGCTTGGTAGTACGCATACCTTTAATCCCAGCAGAGACAGGTGGATTTCTGTGAGTTTGAGGCCAGCCTGGTCTATAGAAAGAGTTCCAGGACAGTCAGGGATACACAGGGGGGAAAAAAAGCTAGCAAGCATCAGCTTGGAGGGCTGTTTCTGAACCCTGGAGAAGCCAGGTTCTACCAATGCCAATGCAGCAGTGTAGAGGCAAAGAGATTGCCAGATACATACATACATTCACAGAATGCCCCCACCTGCTGCTTGGACCACTGCAGCAGCTTTCTATCTCTTTGTGCATAGGCTTGTGTCTCTTAAATACAAAATCCACCTGCCAGCAACATCTACCTAAAATAGCAAGACTTGGTGGCATATCCCTGTAGTTGCAGTTCTCAGGAGATGGAGTTAGGAGGATTAGAAGTTCAAGGTCATCCTCAGCTACAGTGAATCTGAGACCAGCCTAGGTTTCCTGAGACTATGTCTCAAAAAAAAAAAAAGAAAAAGAAAAAGAAAAAAGAAAAAAAGAAAAAAGAAAAGAAAAGAAAAAGTCTCCCTAAAACCTAAGAGGTATCTCAGAATTATTGAATGGCTTCCCATTATCTCCTACCAGATGGAGGTCACACTCTCACACTCACACACTGGCATACTACCTTCCCCCTGGGCTCCATATGTGGCAGCCATGGAACCCATCACATGACTTCACACCTTTGCCTGTGCAGTTCCCTCCATCCGGTGTGCCCCTCTGATGCCACCAAGTATAGCTTGGCTCAAGTGTCATTTGCGCTCAGGAAACCTTCCCTGGCCCTCACTGTGCCCCCATAACACCTTCAGCCATTTTTAGCATTGCACTTAGGTCAGGGCATAGAATTACCTATTCTTGGGGCTCCTTCCCCACAGTGAGCTACTGAACTGGGACAGGAACTGGCCCTCTGTCTCCCCACACCTAACAAAGTCCCTGACATGCAGAAAACGAGGTCAGGCTGGGCTCAGTGGTTTATAGCTGGATTCCCCAGCATTCAGAAGGCCAACAGTCCCAGGCCAGCCTGGGCTACATAGTGAGACAAACAAAAACAATGAAGGGTCGAACACAGTGGTAACCCCTCTAATCCCAGCACTTGGAAGACTGAGAGAAGGAGGATCCAGTGTTTAGAACTAATGTAAGCTATATAGCAAGTCTCTGCTTGAGAAAAGTTAAATTAAAAACTCAGTATTTAATTTCTTTCTTTTTTTAACATTCTGTGTTGCCAAGGAGTTCAAGTTCAAGCCACCTTGAACTCCTGATCCACCTGCCTCTGCCTCCCAAGCACAGGAATATGCTATCGTGCTCAGCTTTCTTTCATTTATCTTTGCAGCTCTGCTATCTTCCAAAACTTACCTGAAGTGGACTGGTAAGATGGCTCGACCTGAATTTCATCTCTCAGAACCCACATGGCAGAGAGACTGACTGCTTTCAGGTTGCCCTCTGACCTCCACACTCATGCTATCACACACACACACACCTAACACCAAATAAATGTAGAAAGAAATTGAGGCAATTTAAAAATTCATTAAAACGTTCCTTCTCTCCCCCTCCCCCAAAAGTATTCAATTCCTATTTATGTCCTGTTGCCTGGGGCAGGGTCACATGGCCCTCTCTAGCAGCTGGAAGGGCTGAAAAGCATGTTTGATGTTCCGCTTTCCAGCCCTGATAGTGCAACTGTCAAGGGAGAGGCTGTTGGAAAGACTGATTAGACAACCAGAGTGTCTGCCGCTGAGCATAAATAGCACTCAGCACTCGTTAACTAGGTTCTTTTCTTATATGACCCAGGAGTCCTGCCTCGATAGCAAATAAGGCTCCCTCTCCTCAGTGTGTAAGACACAGAGCTCTATTTAAGAAAGAAAATTAATTACTCTTTTGCGATTACCCCTGCCCAACTAATTCCCAGGAATGATGAAGGATGTTTACATTCAGAACTCCTATGGTTACCAGCAGCAGGAGCCCGGCTCTCATTAACCTAAATGAAAAAGAGATTATCAGCCTACAGCCAAACTACAGATAATGCTGGGAAGAGGCTGCGCTTCCATGACATCAGATCTTCACCAGCTTATCACTGTCCATCTCTTATCTCTGATTCTCTCTTCCTGGTGGGTTCATCCCCCATGACATCAGACTTAGAGCCTCCACAGCTCCAGGTTTACATCCTCATAACCCTGAATCCAAGGGGGAAAGCAAGGGCCTGAAGAGATAGCTCAGCTTTTAAGAGCACTGGCTGCTTTTTCAGAGGACCTGAGTTCAATTCCCAGCATCCACTCCAGTCCCAGGAGAACTGGCCCTCTTCTGCCCTCTTCAGGCA
The DNA here is from genome assembly GCF_049852395.1 of Peromyscus maniculatus bairdii. Taxonomy (NCBI): domain Eukaryota; kingdom Metazoa; phylum Chordata; class Mammalia; order Rodentia; family Cricetidae; genus Peromyscus; species Peromyscus maniculatus. The sequence continues at coordinate 82,739,498 of NC_134865.1, read as the reverse complement.
CTGAATGCACATGATACACAAATATACATTTAGGCAAACACCAATACACATAGAATAAAAACAAGCTCCTTTAAAATTCTGAGAGAGAGAGAGAGAGAGAGAGAGAGAGAGAGAGAGAGAGAGAGAGAGAGAGAGAAAGCAAAACTTGAAGTGCTGGGGCAGGTACTTACTAAATGGGGTCGTTGATTGTGGATAGAAGACTACTCAGATGCTGTGGGATATCTTTCTGGATGCTGTGATTGTGTTGCTCCCACTGGCTTAAAAAATAAAGCTGCATTGGCCTATGGCAGGGCAGGATGGAGCCAGGTGGGAAAATCCAAGAGAGACAGTGACAGGAGAGTGGGGGAGACGCCGCCAGCCCGATGCTCAAGGAGCAACAAGATGCCAGCGGCCATGTGGCAACATACAGATTAATAGAAATGGAGTGAGTTAAGTTCTAAGAGCTAGCTAAGAAGCCTGACCCATAGGCCATACAGTTTGCAAATAATATAAGCCTCTGTGCGCTTACTTGGGACCAAGTGGCTGTGGGTTGCAGGTGAGAGAGATTTATCCAGACTGCAGGGCCAAGCAGGACCTGAGAAACTTCCAGCTACACTGAGACATGGGTTTAAGCCAATAGAAAGTCTTTATTAGCCAGCTGGTGCCTACACTGGATGTTCAGGATTCCAGTGTAGCACTGAGCCTTTCTTGGGATGAGCGTTTAAGCACAAAAACCGTGTCCTGGGTTGACATTCTTCAGTTAACAAGAACAGTTAGCCAGAAGCAGAACTACAGAAGCCAAAAAGCAAGGTTAGTCCATTGAGAGACTTTCCCAGAACTATAGACTTTGATGGATTGGGTCTTTGTTTTTGGCAGGCGGTACTGTCTATGTTCTGAGTTTTATCTGAATGGTACTTCCATCATGGAGTCAGTTGTGCTATGGTCTGGGGGCCTGTTACAGGGTGAGATTCTGAGGTCATTTACCCCACCAGAGTTAGCACAGTAGGGTTTGGTAAGACGCATGCCCAGAGAAACAAAAGTACTGACACCATGGAAAGACCGGAAATAAGAACAGGTGATAGAAACAACAGCCGTCTACCAACCTGGTGGGTGACTCTGTTCTCTCTTCCACTGCCTGACTACTGGCACTGAACCCTGACATGTGAGGAGGACCCCTAAAACAGAAGCAAGGCCAACACATGGCCTACAACACTAGAACTTCTCAGGCTGAGTGGGGCCTGCCCTCAGTTCCACGATCAAGAACCCCTTAGGATGCGAAGATGTCCTTCCCCTCACACCTCATTCCACAGCTGCTCACTCACACCTCACAGTCTCTTGAGTCCCAACAAAGAGCTCTTAGCCTTTGCACATGCCATCCTTTCCCCCAGTGTGTGACCCACAGCCACTTACTCTACCAGCAGCCAGCCTCTGCCCATGAATTCCTCATTGGACCTGCCATAGCTTCCTCCCACAGGCTGCATTGCCTGACCTAGGTAGCTTTGTTCCTTCTGAGAAAACCCCATCCTGTTCCAGTGGCTTAGTTCAGAGACCACATTCACTCCTTGTCATGAAATGTAATCCCTGAAATAATTGCGGGAAGTGGATAGTATTACTTGTCGGATAGATATAGAGAAACTTGGGAAGCAGGGCTATGGCAGTTTGAATGCCAACCCAGGCTTTTGGGCTACAGATGTCTGATGCTTACATCACTAATGTGTTCAGCTTGCTGATATCTACACATGCGTTCACGACTATTTGATGCAGAATTGTCCAGGTAGGCAGGCAAGAAGGGAGGCCATTATTGACTAAATGCTTGTGGTTCTCAAAGAAGGAAGAGACCTGTTTTTCACACAACTTGCCTCCCCCAAATTATAACTCAGGTCTAAAATCCCTACTACTCAGGCGTCTGAGGTAGGAAGATTAAAATTTCATGACCTGCCCTGGTTATGGAAAGTTCCAGACAAGCCCAGGCATCTTAGTGAAAGCCTGTCTCAAACAGTAAAGAGAACAGGGGCTGGGAATGTAGGTCAGTGGTGGAGCACTGGACCAGTTTTCTCAAATCCGTCAATCCCCGCACCTCATAAACAACAGATGGAAAGTGAAACAGGACTAAGGAATGTAGCTCAGTAGTAGATCACTTCTAGGTACGTAGGAAGTCAGAAAGTTACACACTGCCCGGAACTCACTTTATAGCTCTGGCAGGCCCTGAACTTGTCATTCTCCTGTCTCGGCTTTCTACATAGCTGGGATTATAGGCCTCCACTACCTCATGCAGCCAGACTTGCTTCTTTCAAAACCTTGCATCTGTATCTGTATCTGTAGTCTCGGCACTTGGGAGGCTGAGACAGGAAGGTTATCGAGAATTCCAGGCTGTCTTGCACGTGCATACGTGCATTCCTGTGTACAGAGAGAGGGAGAGGGAAAGGGAGAGAGAGAGAGAGAGCTATCCTTGCACAGTGAAATACCAGAAGCTTTGCTTTGAACTCTGAGTGAAGACCCCAATGATAGTCATCTCCACTAGAGCTCAATTAACGTCTCTAATTCTCACTTTGAAGGTTTCAATTGGAAGTCCTCAAACAGCTGGCCAGCAGGTGGTGCTAAACATCCATGTCTCCCTTAGGGCTGACCGGGTCGGCTTACAAATTCTTTCTATATGCTCACACAGCTGCCTGCCCTGGGCTGGGTCTGGCTATGGTGCATAGGATAAAGAGATGACAGCCATGAGTTCAATTCAGCCTGGTGAGCTTAGCGCGGTGGAGCAGGCACCTAGAGTGAGCTGAGCTCAGTAAAGAGTCCCAGGAAGAGGCTGCAGGCACATTGGGGAACCACTCAAGGTGGAGAGGTCAGGTCAGTAGCCCCTTGAGCTGCTATCATAATCTGAATAAAGGAAGGGGTGGTAAAGATGTTGAGTAACCCTGATGGGTCCTTGTGCATTTTACAATGTCAGAACACGTTCCAAGAATGGAGTCATGTGAGGGGAATTCTGAATGCTTGAGAGAAAGCTCCAAGAAAATAAGAACCTTGCAACCTCAGTTTCTTCAAAAACATGGAATTGTTCTTGGACTGTGTTTTCATGCTCCTCCCAGGTGTATCGGATAGGGGTGAGTTCGCTTCAGATTATTTATTACAACTGTCTATTTTTTTTAATTAATTCTTTTTTATTTTTTGTTATGTATACAGTATTCTGCCTAACTGCATGCTTGCAGGCCAGAAGAGAGCACCAGATCTCATTACGGATGGTTGTGAGCCACCATGTGGTTGCTGGGAATTGAACTCAGGACCTCTGGAAGAACAGCCAATTCTCTTAACTGCTGAGCCATCTCTCCAGCCCACAACTGTTTATTGTTATTTGTTTAGATGCCCCATGGGGGAAATGTGTTTTTACCAGGTGTGGCTTCTTGTGATTGAAATCTTACTCATGTGATTCTTCTTAACCCTCCGAGTATAAATTGCCTGGGGCTCTGAATAAAGTTGGCTATTGCATGAGACCTTAGCCTGCTTCACTTTTAGGTCCCCCGCTCCCAGGACCCACCACCTCAAGAGTGGTAAACATTACAAGGCCTGACCTGCTTTAGAGGCTGTTCTGGGGTGAGCGAACAGAACTCCGAGAGAAGACGAGCAAGACCGAGCAAACGGAAAACTGCAGCAGCCACCACCTTTGAGAGTGTGTTCCTCCTCCCCGAACGTCTATCTTTGCTCTATGTGTACCTGTGTGCCGGTGTGCTGGGGCTGGAACCTAGCGCCTTGCACACATTAAATATGTCTTCTACCACTGAGCAAATCCAGCCTCTGTATTCTTTGTAAGCTTGCCAGATGGTCAGGCCAGGACTGACAACGCCGTCCCACCTGAGCACTCACCTGTGGTGTGGACAGTGCTGTCATGGCCTGGTGACAGGTCTGCCACTCTTGGGTCTGGCATGGAGATGGATATAGATAGGAGGGGGTCTCCCCAGTCAGTGAATTTGTGAACTGGGTCTCAGACGGGACAGAAGAGATGAGCTGGTTAGTGGGGTCCTGGGCTGACAGCCTAGATAGAAAGTGAGGGCATGGTGTCCTGTGAGCCCTGAGGGTTTCTGCTCCTGAGAATGGTAGCTGGGAAAGGTACAAATCAGTCCTGCAAATGCCAGCTAGAGAGGGCCTGGTGTGGGTCCCTGGAGGCTTGGATTGTATCAGAGCAGCCCCTGAGTATGGGAGAAAGGGCAGTTCAAAGGAAAACTACCCCAGGCCAGGCTCACTCGGCAGCTGTCAGATGTGGAGGCAGACGGAAGAGTCAGGTGACTCAGCAGGTTTGAAGAAAATGACGTGCTCCAGGGAAAGAGGTTCCAGGTCACCCCCAAGACCTCTGCTCTGACAGGACTGAAGAACCTGACCAAGCTCATCCACTGGTTGTTCGCCTCTTTCTGGCTTCTCCCCCCTCTCTCAAAGCTTCTTTAAGGGGTGCTACTCCTGTTTGGACCTTTTACTAATGTGGAGCTCAGGCACACTTGTCCCATCCCTGACTCTAGATTGTTATGCCCAGATCAAGGGGACCCCCAGAAGACCACCATGGAGACATGTAAAAAGCAAAGAACTGCCGGGTGGTGATGGCACAAGCTTTTTAATCCCAGCACTTGGGAGGCAGAGGCAGGCAGATCTTTGTGAGTTCGAGGCCAGCCTGGGCTACAGAGTGAGTTCCAGGACAGGCGCCAAAGCTACACAGAGAAACCCTGTCTTTAAAAAAAAAAAAAGGCAAAGAGCCTTTATTATCTTCAAACTCTGGGCTTGGGCTCCCTGTCCCTCCCACACAAGGGTGAGAACAGAGAGCCCTGAGCTCAGATGAGGTGGGGTTTTTATCATAGCAGAGGTTAGGGTGCAGCGATTTCCAGGGTTCAGGACCCTGACTGGCTGACATTTGTCGAGGTGGTAGAGGGAATGTTTGGAATGTCAGGTATTTCCCCTTAGATGCAGGCCCCACTGGGTGGGGACTGGTGGAAGCTGGGTCTGGGCCTCTAAGCCTGTCATGGCAGCTGTGTGGTCAAGCTGTTTTGCCTCCCCCCCCAGATGAGCACTAGCAGATACAGACTGGACTTCCACGAGGGGGTGTCTTGGGGGTGAAGGAGACATGTTGGGAGGAAAGATCCTACCCCTTCTCTCTACACCCACACTGTAGCAGGGCAGTGTTGGACCCACTTACACCCCAGTCTCTCTCCCCTTATTTTCCAGGGTCTTCAGTTCCACTGAACTGTCATTGTGCCTGCCCATGTCCATCTATTTCCCAGTAATTGTCAGCCACACTGGGATGTGGTCCAGTGTCTTACTGCCATCTGTGGCTGCCTGAGGGGTTCTTCCAGATAACTACACTTGGGTGAAACTAGGATTCTTCACTGATGGAAAGAATTTTGAGACAAGCTAATATCAGAGACAGCTAGAATTTAAGAGGAAATTTTAACATATATTTAAGCATGGGCATTAATAGACACTCAGGAAAAGCTCAAGGCTCAGGCAAGTGTGGGTGTAAACGTCTCAGGAGAATTATGCTCAAGTGTCTTTTTAATAGCTATACACTTGGTTTCAGTGGCTTCTAGAGTTACATTTCAGAGGGGTGCTGAAGAAATTAAACGAGATAGTAGGGTGGGTCCTGGGGTGCATTGGGTAAGATGACAACTGATAAGCTAAAAATCATATGCCACTAAGGTGGCAAGCACAGTTAAGAAAGAAGTTTTTACCATAAGCCAAAGTTTTTAGTCTAGTCTGTGAGATTCCCAGAACATTTTAGCTTCATATCTAGAAAGGGTGTGAAGCAGCTGGTTGGTGGTGCACACCTTTAGTCCCAGCACTCATGAGGCAGAGACAGGCAGATCTCTGAGTTCAAGGCCAGCCTGGTCTACAGAGTGGATTCCAGGACAGGTAGGGCTACACAGAGAAACCTTGTTTTGAAAATCCCCCCAAAAAGGGGGCAGAGAGAGAGAGAAAGGAAGGGTGTGAGGTCATATAGATGCTTAGGTCTTTGTTTATTTTAATATGCATTGGTGTTTCCCTGCATGTATGTCTGTGTGAGGGTGTCAGAAGCTCTGGAACTGGAGCTGCAGACAGTTGTGAGCTGCCATGTGGGTGCTGGGAATTGAACCCTGGTCCTCTGGAAGAGCAGGGTTCTTAACTGCTGAGCCATCTCTTCAGCCGTCATTTTAACATTCTTATCTGATATATCTCTATCTACAAGGAATATTGTCTCTGCAGGCAAACTTCCCAGCAAATGCTGTTAATCGTTTTGAAGTTCTTAACTCCGCTGGCGAGAGACTTCCATTAGATCCCAGAGTGAAGGGATCTACACTTTCCCTTCTCATGCCCCTTTCATTTTCTCTGTGTTCCTATGCTGCCTCAAGATGACCACAGCCCTATCCACTCAGGACCCCACTTGTTTCCTTTTTAGATTTTGTTTAATTGTTAATATAAGGTCTCACTGTGCAGCTCTGGCTCCCCTAGAACTTGCTCTGTAGCCCAGGCTGGCCTCAAACTCAAGAGCTCCACCTGCCTCTGCCTTCTGAGTGCTGGGATTCGAGGTGTGTGCCACCAGGCACAGAATTTGTGTTTTTAATTATGTTTATGTATCTGTGTGATGGGATGTGCACATGCATGAAGTGCCTGTGCAGACCAGAAGAGGGTGTCAGATCCCCTGGAGCTCAAGTTCTAGGCCGTTGTGAGCAGCCTGATATGGGTTCGAGGAACTGGTCAGCCCTTTGCAAGCAGGGCAATACAGCGTCCTTAACCACTGAGCCATCTCTGCAGTCTCCTCCCTCCTTGTCCCCATCAACCCATTCTTCATGGGCTCGCTCAGTTTTGTTCTAACAGTTCTTGGTGGTAGGTGTCCTGTCACGGTCACTGGTCCCACCCCTCCGTCACACCACAGTCAGAATTGATGCAAACAAGACCGGGTGGGACTCTCAGGAAGCTCCTGGTACCTCCTATTATCTTTGGGCCACAGTCGAGTGCTTTGGCCTACTAGACCACATGATTTGGCCCCTCCTTATCTCTTCCTGCCACTCAAGTGGCCAAACCTTTGCCACATACAGGGCTCTATCCCTCTGGTTCCTGATTAAGGAGCTTTTTCTGTCCTGGCAGTAAAAGGAAGGACATCAGCAAGGATTTGGGGAGCGAAGGGAGATGATAGGGTTAGGTGTACAGAGAAACAGAGGGGCTCTGCTTCTGTTTCAGATTTTCTCAGTGTGTGTTTGCCTACATGTATGCATGTGCACCACAGGCATGAGTGGTGCCCTCAGAGATCAGATGGGGGTATGGGATCTCCTGGAACTGGAGTTACAGATGGTCGTGACTCACCTTGTGAGTGCTGGGAATAAAACCTGGGTCCTCTGCAAGAGCAACCAATGCTCTGGACCACTGAGCCATCTCTCCAGCTCCCAGAGGATTCCCTCCTCTAGTTTGGAACTGGACCCAGGATCCCTGCAAACGTTCTGACCCTGGGCTACATCCCCAGCCAGAGTTAGTTTTGGAACAAGGCCTCACTGTGCAGACCAAACCTGCCTCAGACTTGAGCTCCTCCTATCCCTGCTTCAGAAATGCTAGGGTTATAAGTGAATTCTGCCACTTCCTGTGTGAGCTTCATGATTGTTGTTGTTTGGAGGGTTTTTTTTGGGGGGGAGTGGTAAGTAGGAAGCAGAAGAAGGTTGAGGGACAGGGCTTTCTATGTATTTCGGACTGGCCTCAAACTTGAGACCCTTCTGCTTCCAGCTCAGGAATCAGAGCTGTGGGTCCCTTCCCATTTTTCCTATGTGTGAGGGTGCATGTGAACATGTATGCATGTGAGTGGGTACATCTGTGTGGGTACACATGTATTTCTTTTCAAGTTTGTGGGTGAGTGTGCACATGTATACAAGTTTATGTAGAGTACAAAGGTTGATATTGGAAATCATTTTCAATCACTCTCCCACCTGATTTATCCAGTCAGGGTCTCTCAGTCAAACTCAGAGCTTATTGATGTAAATAATCTTGCTAGCCCCAGTTTATTCAGAGATCCCATCTGTGGTGGTTTGAATAAGAATGCTTAGTTACCGGGAAGTGGCACTAATTGAAAGGATTAAAAGGATTAAAAGGCCTTGCTGGAGGAAGTATGTCACTGGGGTGGATTTTGAAGTTTCAAAAGCCCATGCCAAGGCCAGAGTCTCTCTCTTTCTACCTATGGGTCAGGATGTAATTCTCGGCTACTGCTGAATCTGCCTGCATGTAACCATGATAACGGACTAACCTCTGAAACTGTAAGCAAGGCCCCAATGGGAGGCTTTATCTTATAATAGTTGCCTTGGTCATGGTGTCTCTTCACAGTAATAGAACAGTGACTAAGACCCCATCTTTGCCTTCCCAAACTGACTTAAGGCTGGCCTCCATGCTCACTGGCATTTCCAGGGGTTGCTGGAGATCTGAGTTCATCGCCACACAACAAGCACTTGAACCACCAAGCCGTCTCCCGGCCCAGGGCTATGCTCTTTGTTTTTGTTCTGTTTGAAACGTATCTCTCCACACATCCCTGGCTGGCAAAGAACTCACTGTGCAGACCAGGTTAATAGGAGGGTAGCAAGTTCACAGCCGCCGGAGCTATTGTTCCTTTAAAGCCGGTATCGGCAGCTGACACCCTACCTCAAAGTGAAAACGAAAAGAGAGCCGGGTGTAGCTTGCCTCGAATAGCTTGTAGAAGGCCTTGGGTTCAGTTCCCAGTGTGGAAACCAAAAGGCCAAAAATAAAAAGCAAAATTCTCCTTTTTAGCATAGAGGACCCTAACAGCTTGAAGCTTGATTTGTGATTTGCTTGCTACAAACAATTAAAACCACCAACTAGTGGTCCTGGCACCCAGCACAAATGGCCTGTCTTAGGGAAAACAGTGTAAGAGTACTACCTCAGCTGGGTACAGTGGTGCACACACCTCAGGAGACACAGTAGGCAGATCTCTATGTATTCAGGGCCAGCCTGGTCCACACAGCAAGTGAGGAACCTGCCCGACTCCATTTTAAAGGCAGGAGCCATTATGTTGTATTTTTTTCAGAGTTTTTATATTTATTTATTTTTGGTTTTTTGAGACAGGACTTCTTTGTGTATCTTTGGCTGTCGTGGAACTCAGTAGACCAGGCTGGCCCTGAACTCACAGAGATCCTCCTGCCTCTGGAGTGCTGGGACTAAAGGCATGGGCCACCACACCCAGGTAAAAGTTTTTATTTATTGTGAGAGTTGAGTTACTGTTTCCTGGAGCCTGACCTACCTTCCCCAATCCATGACCCTGATTTGTTTTTGAGAATACCCTCACCCTCCCTGGCCCTCTCTCACCCCTCCCTAATCACATGGTGGGTGACCATATGATTTTTTTTTTTTAAGTTTTCTTGTCTTTCCTTATTGCCCCGTTGTCTCCCTTCTGTAAAACTATTGGTGGTTTTACTCCTTAAAAGGGGCCCAAGAGATAGATTTGGGGCTGCTCTCTTTACCCCAGCTTCGGAGGCAGTCGCTGGCCAGCTCTTGGGTGCACCGCAATTAAAATCAAGCTTGCTTCAAATTTGGCTCAAATTGTGGTAGTTGGTCTTACTCTCGATGTTGGGATTAACACAAATCACCCGGAGCTGCAAAGTGAGATCCTGTATCAAAAAGTAAAAAATCTATTACCTCAACATAGTAAGCTGTTTGTATTCAAGTATCATACCGACTAAAGTGGTCCAGAGAGCAAGGCCAGATGTCTTCCAACTGCATAAAAGGACCTCATTCCTTCTGGGGGTGTGTGGCAGAGGGGGGGAATTCTCTTCTTTCTTCTGAGAATTTGCCTGATGTGTTTTTGTCCACAGTGGCTACATTTTTCCCCCCTAATCTTAATGATTGTGTTTTGCAGAAAATGATACAGAAATAGAAGGAAATGGGGGCGGGGGTCACCCAAAGGAAAGGTATATGGAAAGCCTATACTAAAGAAAAAGAAACAAACAAGGAAGACATTACAGTTTTTTCCCAGACTGTGTGTGTGTGTGTGTGTGTGTGTGTGTGTGTGTGTACTAGCCCTGTAGACCAAACTGACCTCAAACTCAGATATCTGCCCGCCTCTGCCTAATGGTGATTAAGTATGCGCCACTAACCAGCGGAAATTACCTTTTGGGTCACCTTAATCACCCAAAGTAAGTTCATATGGATACTAAGGATGCTTCAAAAATCAGGGCAGGTTGTTGTTGTTTTAAATGAGTTGGGGTGTTTTGACTGCGTATGTGTCCCTGGTGCCCCAGAGACCATTAGAGGACACTGTGTCTCTAGAATTGGGGTTACGGGTGGCTGTGAGCTGCCTTACATGCATACTCGATTCCACTAAGTGCTCTGAACCGCTGGGTCGTCTCTCCAGCCCTTTAGACTTGCGCTCAGGGTTGATTCTTTTTCCGCCACGTGGCTTCCAGGTATCAAACTTAAGCGCCTTTGCTGGATGAGTCATCTCTCCGGCCCCCAAATTACACCAGGTTAACAGGGCAGCACCGATTTGTTAGCTAACTCTCTAACAGAACGACTCTGAAGCTTGAGGGTGCGGGTTTTGGTAAAGAGAGGACCACCCACCCCGCCCTAGGCCCTAGGGACGGATTTAGAGACTCCACCATGCACTGCCCACAGTAAGGCTTCAGTACAGGCCCCAGCAGGGACGGCCACGCACGGGGCCTCCTCCAGCAAGCAGAACCTCGGTTCAGGGATGCACCCTCCCATCAGGGGGGAAGCTGGGCCGCCCTTTGCCGCTCCGGCACCTAACCGCAGCCCTCAGCACCCAGTGTGCGCGGCACAGCCCGTGTGCGCCCGGGAGAGCCCGGAGGTTCGCACGGCGCGCGCGTCCACAACAGAACGTCCCCTAGGCGACGAGCCCAGGACCAGAGCGCTCCCCGGGGCGCCGCTCAGGCGCATGCGCCGGGTGGCGCGCCGCCCCCGCGGGGCGCGCGACTCGCCGAGAACGCCGGACCACGCATGTGCAGAGCTCCCCCCTCCCCCGGCTGTAGAGGAGGGGCTTGCGTTCGTCCCGCGCGCTCCCGGTGGGGGTGGGGGAGGCGGGGCGCTGTCAGGGCGCAGGCGCGGGCGCGCGGCCGCGGCGACGGTTGGGGGGGGGTTCTTCCGGAAGGTTCGGGAGGCTTCTGGAAAGAGCTCCGCGCGCTGGGCGGGCCCGCCGCTATATAAGGCAGGCGCGGGGGGCGGCGCGCCAGTTGCTTCAGTGTGGTGGTGCAGCCGGTCACGTCCCGTGCGTGGTCACTCCGCAAAGGTGAGGGCCCGGTCTGCGGGGCCTGGTGGGGGGATGCGGGGTGCGGGGTGCGAGCCTGTGCGGGGCCGGCGGGGCCGGGGCCGCCTCCGGAGCCCCCCGGCCCGTGGAGGTGGGCCGCCATGACCAGACCCTAGGCCCCGGGCGGCCGCCGCGCCTCAGCCCCAGGCCCTGGCTGAGGATGCGGCCCCGGCCGCCGCCGCCGCCGAGAGGAAGAGCCGGGCGCGAGGCGAGCGTTCGGCTCCCGCCTCCCGCGCCGGCCACCGCGGCTCCCGGCGGGGCTCCGGAGGGCGCCATAGCGCAGGGCGGTGGGGGAGGGTGGCGGTTGGGGACGGCGTGCGTGGAGCCGCTCGGGTCCGAACGTCTTCCCGGAGTTGCGCACATGCGCCTCGTAATTACCGCATTCTGAAATGAGGTCATCCCTTTGTCATCCAGCCGCCCCCCTTCTCGCCTTTTCCTGTTGGGTCCCTTCCTTAAGACGCAATCGAGGTCTGCAGATCAATTTATAGGGCGGGTATTAACGAGGACGGCTGCAGACGGACCGTGAGGCTTGAAAGTCGCCCTGTGCTCTTTCTAGATGCCTGAGGAAACCCAGACCCAAGACCAACCCATGGAGGAGGAGGAGGTCGAGACTTTCGCCTTTCAGGCAGAAATCGCCCAGTTGATGTCCTTGATCATCAATACTTTCTATTCAAACAAAGAGATCTTTCTGAGGGAGCTGATTTCAAATTCATCAGATGTAAGTTTATCCTTGGAGAATTAGGTTTCGGTTAAAAAAAAAAAAATTCACCTTGGCTATATGCTTGACGTTCTCGTGTTTTCTTAATAGGCTCTGGACAAGATCAGATACGAGAGTCTGACCGACCCTAGTAAACTAGACTCTGGGAAGGAGCTGCACATTAATCTTATTCCCAACAAACAAGATCGAACCCTTACTATTGTGGATACAGGAATTGGAATGACCAAGGCTGACCTGATCAATAACCTTGGTACTATTGCCAAGTCTGGTACCAAAGCCTTTATGGAGGCTTTGCAGGCTGGTGCAGATATCTCTATGATTGGCCAGTTTGGTGTTGGTTTTTACTCTGCATATTTGGTTGCTGAGAAAGTGACTGTGATCACCAAACATAATGATGATGAGCAGTATGCCTGGGAATCCTCAGCAGGGGGCTCATTCACAGTGAGGACTGACACAGGTAGGCAAAAGCCAGAGTTTTTGCAGAGATTGGGGTGGGGTGGGGGTGGCCTGTGCCTGACTAGGTTTAGTCAAGTGGTTGAGAATGTTAGGTGGGAGAATTGTAAAGAGTTCAGAGGTAGTCTGTGATACCTAGTTTAGTCCTCCGACAAAATTGTTAGAGGGTGAGTTTGAGGAGCTGGGTTGCTAGAGGAAATACAAAAATGGTATGTACAGGTAATGTTTGCTCAGTAGTAGTGCAAACGGTGGGGGCATTTGCATGTGTAATGAAGGTGAGCTGTCTGGGGTTTGTTCGGGAGCAGGGTGAAGACACACTAATAATGATTTCACTCCCCCTCACGCCTCCAGCAAGCACTGAGGTTACAGACTATTTAATACTGTCTCAGCCATTTAAATTGAGGCCATTACCTTTTTCCATTCCCCAGGTGAACCAATGGGCCGTGGAACAAAGGTTATCTTACACCTGAAAGAAGATCAAACCGAGTATTTGGAGGAACGGAGAATAAAGGAGATTGTAAAGAAACATTCTCAGTTTATTGGCTATCCCATCACTCTCTTCGTAAGTTTTTTCCTTTCAACTTCAGAGTAAATTGAAATAACTAAAGTGCTAGGTTTTGGGTTTTTTTTTTCCTCCCTCTATGTAACAGCTGTGGCCACTCACTCTGTAGACCGGGCTGACATCAAACTCAGATCCACCTCCCTCTGCCTCAAGTGCTGGGATTAAAGGTGTGTGCCAACATGGCTGGCCAAAATCCTAGTTTTTTGTTTTTTAATATTGGTTATGTATACAGTGTTCTGCCTGCTTGTATGCCTGCACTCCAGAAGAAGGCATCAGATCTCATTACGGATGGTTGTGAGCCACCATGTGGGTGCTGGGAATTGAACTCAGGACCCCCTGGAAGAACAGCCAGTGCTCTTAACCTCTGAGCTATCTCGCCAGCCTAAAAATCCTAGTTCTTAAAAGTAATGGTAAATCTAGTGTTTACTAGAAGTAGGGTGAAGCCTGTTTGGAACCAGTTTGTTAGGTCTGTGTATTCTGAAAAGGGCTGTTGATGAAAGTATGGACAAGACTGATGGGAAAGAAGCCTTTGATTATGTAATGCCTGCTGGGTTTATTTTGATTTATTTATATTTCATTCCTTAGCCTGTATCCTTTAGTTGTATAATGCAGACATTGAAGTGACTTGTCTTTTTGAAGGTGGAGAAGGAACGTGATAAGGAAGTCAGTGATGATGAAGCTGAAGAAAAAGAAGATAAAGAGGAAGAGAAAGAAAAAGAAGAAAAGGAGTCAGAGGACAAGCCTGAAATAGAAGATGTTGGTTCTGATGAAGAAGAAGAAAAGAAAGATGGTGACAAGAAGAAGAAGAAGATAAGAGAAAAGTACATTGATCAAGAAGAACTCAACAAAACAAAGCCTATTTGGACCAGAAATCCTGATGACATTACTAATGAAGAATATGGAGAATTTTACAAGAGCTTAACCAACGATTGGGAAGAACATTTGGCAGTGAAGGTAAGTGACTACTGCATGCTTTAAAGCTAGTCTGCAGTTTATCAGGTTTATCTTGACACCCACTCACCTATAGAATGTGCACTTACAAGTATTTCATTTTATTGCAGCATTTTTCTGTTGAAGGACAATTGGAATTCCGGGCCCTTCTTTTTGTCCCAAGACGTGCTCCTTTTGATCTGTTTGAAAACAGAAAGAAAAAGAACAACATCAAGTTGTATGTGCGCAGAGTTTTCATCATGGATAACTGTGAGGAGTTAATCCCTGAGTATCTGAGTAAGTATGAGTAGGAAGAATAAGCAGTGTTAACAACAAACAGTCAAGAAAATGGATCCTATTACTTCTGGGGTCTGTATTGGTTTAGGGGGGCTGAGGATGTAAACTGTTGGCAGAGTCCTTGCCTAACTTGAGGCTCTCTAGGTTCAGTCCCCTGGAGATAAAAGATGATGCATTACAGTGTTTAGTTATCTTTGGTCTTCTTTTCCTACCCAGATTTCATTAGAGGAGTGGTGGATTCTGAGGATCTTCCTCTAAATATTTCCCGTGAAATGTTGCAGCAAAGCAAAATTTTGAAAGTTATCAGAAAGAATTTGGTCAAGAAATGTTTAGAACTATTTACTGAACTGGCAGAAGATAAAGAAAACTACAAAAAGTTTTATGAGCAGTTCTCAAAAAATATAAAGGTTGGTGTTGACACATTTTCCTGTTAACTGGCAGTTTTCAAACTAGCTTTGGTTTCTGGTGGTTGGTTTTTGAGACAAGTGTTTGGTTTTTGTTTTTTGAGAAAGGGTTTCTCTGTAACAGCCTTGGCTGTCCTGGAATTCACTTTGTAGACCAGGTTGGCCTGGTCTACACTCACTGAGTGTTGGAATTAAAGGCTGGCCTCAAACTTCGATACCTCTGCCTCCCAAGTGTTTCTATCTGTAAATGGGAAATGTTCATGTGCCTTATGGTTTGTTTCAGCTTGGAATTCATGAAGACTCTCAAAATCGGAAGAAACTTTCAGAGCTGTTGCGGTACTACACATCTGCTTCTGGAGATGAGATGGTTTCTCTCAAGGACTATTGCACCAGAATGAAGGAAAACCAGAAGCACATCTACTTTATCACAGGTGATGGTGTTTTCTCTACCTGTGTGATGCTGAGGACAGCATTTTTTGTAAGCAAGAGTGTCCAATCTAGTTACACTTAAGCCTGTAGCTAGGTAGAAAAGTTGAGTGCATGAAACCACTTCTAAAAGTAACTTTATTTCTCAGGTGAGACCAAGGACCAAGTTGCTAACTCGGCCTTTGTGGAACGACTCCGAAAGCATGGCTTAGAAGTAATCTATATGATTGAGCCCATTGATGAGTATTGTGTGCAACAGCTGAAGGAATTTGAGGGTAAGACCTTGGTGTCAGTTACCAAAGAAGGACTGGAACTCCCAGAAGATGAAGAGGAGAAAAAGAAACAGGAAGAGAAAAAGACAAAATTTGAAAACCTCTGCAAAATTATGAAAGATATTTTGGAGAAAAAGGTTGAAAAGGTATGTGAACGTTTCCCTGCATTTCTATCACTGACCTGCTACTTGGTCCTTTTATCTTAGAAGAAAAAATAGTTTGGATTACATAACTGCTGATTGGTACCTACACTTGCATGTATTTTTGCTAAGTTTTTATAGGCCTTAGTCATCACTTGGTGTGTTTTTGTTTTTAAACAGGTGGTTGTATCAAACCGATTGGTGACATCCCCATGCTGTATTGTCACGAGCACATACGGGTGGACAGCAAACATGGAGAGAATCATGAAAGCTCAAGCCCTCAGAGACAACTCAACAATGGGTTACATGGCAGCAAAGAAGCACCTGGAGATAAACCCTGACCACTCCATTATTGAAACCCTACGGCAAAAGGCGGAGGCTGACAAGAATGACAAGTCTGTGAAGGATCTGGTCATCTTGCTGTATGAAACTGCACTCCTGTCTTCTGGCTTCAGTCTGGAAGATCCCCAGACACATGCTAACAGGATCTACAGGATGATCAAGCTTGGTCTAGGTAAGCTGCAGACTACATGTTAGAAGGAAAAGAAACGTGTTCATTATGAGCTATTTGAGACAAAAATTGGATTATTGCTCTTGTGGAAGACCTCAGCTATGTAAGGGGTAAATGAATAGTGTCCTTTGTTTTGAGGTAGTCACATTAGCCCAGACTTAGCCTCAGATAGCTGAGGGTAGCCTTGGACTGATTCTGTTGCCTCTGCCTCATAAGTGCTGAGGTTTACAGGCATATACTTGACCTGCCCAGTATGAATGAGGTTCCTGGGGTGTTTTTTTTGGTTTTGTATTTTTTTAATGCTCAGTCTAAAGCAATTTGAGACTGGCATTAACAACTGCAACACTTATATTTTCAAATCAAGGTATTGATGAAGATGATCCTACTGTGGATGATACCAGTGCTGCTGTAACTGAAGAGATGCCACCCCTGGAAGGAGATGACGACACATCGCGCATGGAAGAAGTAGACTAAACTTCACCAGAACTTTGACGCTTACCTTCATTCCTTCTCTGATAATATATTTTCCAGGATTTTTGTTTATTTTTGTTAACGTTTAAAACATCTGTGTGGCATGTAAGCTAAGGGGAAGATAAAATTTCTTTCTACTTGTGATACTGTGATACTATAGGTTTAATTCAACAGGTTGGTAGAACGTTTGTTGTAAGACGTAATGTAACCTATTAACTTTGTGGTCTGAAGTGTTTAGCTGTTCAGAAGCTGGATTCCTTAGTAGACCAAATAATTTGTCACTTGGGAGTATTCTGAGATTTAGCTTCATGTTTAAAAGGAAAAAAATTAAGATGGCTTAAGTTTCATCTTAAAATTTTTCATCCCCTGTAGTCATTCTGCATGTTGTAGTCTTAGAAGAACACAAGCTAAAACAGAAGAATTCCCCATGTGGCTTGTTTTCCAAAGTACTGAAAACAAAACCCTACGCTTCCCTAGGTCTTGTAACCCTTCAAGTCTGAATGGAAATATAGTGCTTGGTCATATTCTACTTTAAAAGGTAAATACAGATGAGATTAAAAAAAAAAGGTGTGAAATGTGTTTCGTTTTTTTAAATAAGAGGTACTAGAATCTTTGTAGCTTAGTGGTAGAAGGTGGTTGAAAACATTTAAGCAATAAAGAACTGGTTTAGGAGTCAGGCACTTGGTGGTGCACGCCTTTAATCCCAGCACTTGGGAGGCAGAGGCGGGCGGATATCGGAGTTCCAGGCCAGCCTGGTCTACAGAATAAGTTCCAGGAAAGGCACCAGCACTACAGAGAAACCCTGTCTTGAAAAAACCAAAAAAAAAAGAAAGAAAAAGAAAAAAAGAAACTGGTTTAGGAAGAGGTAGCCAGGGTGCAATGGGGTTCTGTGTTAAAGCCAGCAAAGTTTTATAGGGAAATCCTGCTCACTTGAGTGTGACAACCTGGATGGTGCAGCTAGCCTCTGGTGTAGGCGGGATGTGCAAGATCCTAATTCATCAGTACCACACAAACAGCCGTGGACAGAGAATGGCAAAGTCAAAGTGGTGGCAGTACATCGAATAGGATGAATCCTGATCAGAATGCATTGCATGGGGGAGGGAGGGTTGGTAGTAGTGCAGGAGGCACTAAGATGTTCCACCACCATGAAGAGGCAGAGGAAGTGGTCCTCCATAGGTTCAAATAACCTGGGGCTGGCTAGCAGGTGGTAGTTAGTGGTCTAGCATGCATGAAGTCCTGGGTTCCATCCATTCACACAAAGTACAGGCAGGATTAGGACTTCAAGGCCAGCCTAAACTGCATGAGACCTTGTCTCAAGCAATGGGAAGATCTAGTTGGAAGTGGAGTTGGATGATGGCGGTGGTTACACAATGTGCATATACTCAACAGTAAAAAGGTGGAGGCAACTGGGAACAACCTGTCCACTGGCCCAATTACACTTACGGGACTGTTGCAGGGTTTCTATTGCTATGAAACACTATGACCAACTTGGGGAGAAAAGGGTTTATTTACCTTACACCTCCACAGCCCTGTTAATCATCAAAGGAAGTCAAGATGGGAAGGAATCTGGAGGCCGAGGCCATGGAAGGGCTTCTGCCTCAGCTTGCCTCAGGCTTGCTTAGCCTGCTCATAGGACCCAGAACCACCAGCCAGTAGCAGCACCACCCAGAATGGGCTGGGCCCTCCCCCTTCTACCCTTAAGAAAATGCCCTGCAGGCATGCGTAAGCCCCATCTTAGCCCCCCCCCCTTTTTTTTAAACCCCCAACTTCTACCCCTGAGACATCTCTAGCTGTCTTGAAACTCTAGACCAGGTTGGCCTGCAAGCCAAAGAACTGCTTGCCTCTGCTGGGATTGAAGACATGCAGACATGCACCACACGGCCCGGCTCTCTGGAGGCTTTTTTTTTTTTTTTTTAAGTTTTTTTTTTTTTTTTTTTTTTTTTTTTTGGTTTTTCGAGACAGGGTTTCTCTGTGTAGCTTTGCGCCTTTCCTGGGACTCACTTGGTAGTCCAGGCTGGCCTCGAACTCACAGAGATCCTCCTGGCTCTGCCTCCCGAGTGCTGGGATTAAAGGCGTGCGCCACCACCGCCCGGCTTTTTTTTTAAGTTTTTTTAATTAAAAATTTTTTTTAAAGGTTTACTTTATAATACCAAGTTATAGACTACCATTTTGTAAGAGCCAGCAGCATGAACTTAAGCAGCTAGTCATCACGTCCACAGTGAAGAGCAGAGATGAATGAATGCACTCATTTGCCCGTTTTCTTGAGCTGACCGGTTTCTGTCTATATAGTAAGCAAATACGTGTGCTTGCATAGGAATGATGATGCCCACAATAGGCTGGGTCCATATCAATAGGACAACCCTCCACAGACATGCCTCCGTACTAATCTGATTAAAAGTTACTGAAACGAGATTCCCCCCTCCCAAGAGGCCTTAGTTGAAGTTCCCTCCTCTCAGATGACAAACTTGTCAGTTGACACAAAACTAGCCAGCACAGGGATTTCCTTTGAGTTTGACACAAGGTCTTAACAGCCAAGGCTAACCTGAACTTCCCATGGCTAAAACTGTCTTTGAGCTCTTCTCCCAAGTGTGGCATTACAAGTGTACCTCATCATTCCTTGCTCTGGTGTGTGTCTAGTCTTGAGGATTAAATGTAGGATCTCATGCATTTTAGGCAAGTACTCCATCACTGAGCTGAGGCACATCCATAGCTTCTCTTGTTTGTTTTTTTTTTTTATGTTTTAATTGAGTTTATTGTTATAATCTGAACAATTATCTACAATTATTTTATTTTACAATACTATTCAGTTCTACATAATAGCCACAGATTCCCTTGTTCTCTCCCATCCTGTCCCCCGCCCCTTCCCCCTAGCCCACCCCCCATTCCCACGTCCTCCAGATCAAGGTCTCCCCCGAGGACTGGGATTGACCTGATAGACTCAGTCCAGGCAGGTCCAGTCCTCTCCTCCCAGATTGAGCCAAGCGTCCCTGCATAAGTCCCGGTTTCAAACAGCCAATTCATGCAATGAGCACAGGACCTGGTACCACTGCCTAGTTGCCTCCCAAACAGATCAAGCCAATCGACTGTCTCACCTATTCAGAGGGCCTGATCCAGTTGGGAGCCCCTCAGCCTTTGGTTCATAGTTCATGTGTTTCCATTCGTTTGGTTATTTGTCCCTGTGCTTTATCCAACCTTGGTTTCAACAATTCTCGCTCATATAAACCCTCCTCTTTCTCACTAATTAGACTCCCAGCGCTCCACCAGGGGCCTAGTCGTGGATCTCTGCATCCAGATTCCTCAGTCCTTGGATGGGGTTTATGGCACAACTATTAGGGTGTTTGGCCATCCCATCACCAGAGTAGGTCAGTCTCGGCTGTCTCTCGGCCATTGCCAGCAGTCTTTTGTGGGGGTATCTTTGTGGATTTCTGTGGGCCTCTCTAGCACTTTGTTTCTTCCTTTTCTCATGTGGTCTTCATTTACCATGGTCTCCTATTCCTTGTTCTCCCTCTCTGTTCTTGATCCAGCTGGGATCTCCCACTCTCTTTCCCTCGACCCTCGCCCTTCATTGCTCCCACTCATGTCCAGGCTGTTCATGTAGATCTCATCCATTTCTCCGTCATGGGGCGATCCTCGTGTCTTTCTTGGGGTCCTGTTTTCCAGGTAGCCTCACTGGTGATGTGAGTAGCAGTCCAGTCATCCTTGTTCCACATCTAGCATCCTCCTATGGTTTGTTTTTTTAAAATATGGAAGGTTTCATGAATTTGCTTGTCATCCTTGCGCAGGAGCCATGCTAATCTCCGTATTGTTCCAGTTTTGGTGTATGTGCTGCTGAAGCAAGCACGGTTTTGGTTTTTTGAGACTTGATTTCTCTGTGTATCCTCGTCTGTCCTGGAACTCTCTCTGTAGACCAGGCTGGCCTGGAACTCACAGAGATCCACCTGCCTCTGCCTCCCAAGTGCTGGGACTAAAGGTGTGAGCCACCACGGCTGGGACCATAGCTTATTTTTTCTTGTGAGATCTCCATGTAGCCCAGGCTGTCTTGGAACTTGGTATATAACTGGTCTCACCACTCTCAGAGATCTCCCCTCAGTGCTTAGGAGGATTACAGGGATAAGCCACCATTCCCAATTCACACTATTTTCAAAAATATTTCATCCCACAAACAGCAACCCTGATTGAGTGAGCACTAACTTGGTTGACATGGCCTCTCTGCCTCTGCATTCCAGCTTAACACCCACTCCATTGTCTGCCTCTGTTTAGATGCCTCTCTTGAGAAAATCTTTTTGTGACATATGCCCCTGAATGTTCTTGCATTCTCTCCCTCCCTCCCTCCCTCTGAGTATGTTACCCAATACCTCTCACATTGTAGGGTAGCACTCTACCACTGTGCTACACCCCCAGGCTACCCGTACCTTCCGTTGCACACTGTAATGGGATGACTGGTAGCTGCAGGTCAGCCTGCCTCTCCTGTCTGCTGCAAAGACAGGTGTGGACAGAAAGTCTTCACTGCTGGCTTGGTGCACAAGGCAGGCGCCTGGTCCATATTTGTGGGATGAATAACCAATAAATACAACTGATACTTTGCCTTTGTGCCGAGAGCAATTCATTTACATGCTTTTGTATTATTTAGGAAGCTTTGTTCCCCCGTCTAAGTGCTCTGGATGTGCTCAGACCTTTAAAGAATGATTTGCAGAGTTGTCTTCCATGGGAAGGAACATCACCTCCTTGGGAAGAACATTCCAGGAAGCTGCGCTTCTGGTGAGTCACTGTGTATTAATAGCAACACCAAAATCTGAACAAAGATTAGTAAGTTACTGCAGAGCCAAGAAGCTGAACTAACTGTCTGCCAAGTGTTGGCCTGCAGCATGCTTCACCTTCCCATGAAAGCTCTTCAAAGCCTTGACACTTGACCAATGGGAATTCTAGGACTGGAGGGGTCCAGGAGGAGACTGGCCAGCTTGAACGTGGTAAGCACTCTCTCCATCCTCTCTGCCTTAGATGACATTCCTAAAACTAGCCACCAAGGTCTAGTCCCTTTTGTCCACTTCCTCCTCTTGAGGCTGACTACCAAGGTCCAGCTATCAAAGAATTGAAGTCCAGCAATCAAAAGCCCCTTTGGAGCTAGCTGGTGGTAGTGCACGTCTATAATCCCAGCACTCAGGATGCAGAGGCAGGAGGATCTCTTGAGTTCAAGGCCAGCCTGGTCTGCAGAGCGAGTTCCAGAATAGTCAAGACAACAAAGAGAAACCCTGTCTCAACAAACAAACAAAAACAACAACAAAAACTCTTTGGTTCACCTAAATAAATGCCCAATCAAAATATCCTAGCCCATTCTAACACAGACCTCCCCTTTCTCTCTTCTTAAAAATGACACTGCCTGACAGTGGTGGCGCACGCCTTTAATCCCAGCACTAGGGAGGCAGAGCCAGGCGGATCTCTGTGAGTTCTAGGCCAGCCTGGTCTACAGAGTGAGTTCCAGGACAGGCTCTAAAACTACACAGAGAAACCCTGTCTCAAAAAACCAAAAGAGAGAGAGAGAGAAAGAAAAACGACACCTGCAAGGTCATTTGCTTCTGTTTTTCTGCCTGAGTCAGAAACCAGCCACTTGAACATTTCTTCCCCTCTCAATAAAGTGCTCTCAGTGCTGGAGAGATGGCTCAGTGGTTAAGAGCACTGGCTGCCCTTCCAGAGGACCTGGGTTCAATTTCCAGCACCCACATGGTGGCTCATGATCATTTGTGATGGGCCCTGATGCCGCCGCCTTCTGGCCTGCAGGCAGACATGCAGACAGAGCACTCATACAAAAGTAAATAAATCTTAAAAAATAAGAAAATAAATGTGAAAACGGGTGTTTGAGTGTGTTTGTGCCTAATCCGGGGCCCAGGAGGGAACCCCAGTGTGGAGGGTCTCCGCCAGTTGAACCACTGTTTAAGATTTAAGAGATTCCTAATTGTGAATGTGTGTGTGGAGGGTTCGAGCACGTGATGAGAAACAATGGGAACTCGGAAGACATGGAGTTCCAGGCAGTTGTGAGCTGCCTGATGTGGGTATAAAGCCAAGTCCTCTGCAAAAGGATGTGCTCTTGATGCTGGACCACCCCGAGCCCGTTTATCTTCTGTCTGCTTGCTGGTTGGTTCTTGTTTGACACAGGCCTTTATGGAGCCCAGGCTGGCCTCTAACTCCCTAGGTAACTAAGATAACACGGAACCCTCTTCTTTCTGCCTCTGCTTCCCAAGTGCTGGGATTACAGGCCTGGGCCATTTTGGTGTTTTGTTTGTAAGGCAGCATCCACTATATAGCCCTGACTGGCCTTGACATCACTGTGTAGCCCAGGTTAACCTAAAATTCAGGATGATACCATCCTTCTGTCTCAGTCTCCAAGTGCTGCGATTACATGCCTGCTTACCATACCAGGCAGAAAATGCGTTAAACGCATTGTATTTATTTTTCATTTAAATTATGGTGTGTGTGTACATGTGCCATGTGTGGAGGTCAGAGGACAACTTTCAGGGGTCCATTCTCTTCTTCCATTATGTGGGTTCCAGAGACAAACTTAGGGCCAGGTTGTCAGGCTTGGCAGCAAGTGTCCGTTACATGATGAGCATCCCACCAGCTCCAGGAAGTGCATTTTAAGTTGACGTCCCATGGATGGGCTTAGTGGAGGTGCGCCTTTAACACCAGCATTCAGGAACCAGAGTCAGGCAGATCTCTGTGAGTTTGAGACCAGCCTAATCTGCATAATGAGATCCAGATCAGTCAGGCAGGGCTACATAGTGAGACCCTGTCTCAAAACCAAAAAGAAAGCACCGAACTAAAATAAAATGATCCAAGTCTGACAACAAGTGTACTCTGTCCTTCTGAAGGTGTGAACCTTCCTTCGGCTTCAGTTTGGCACAGCGAGAAGTTACAGTGCTTCCCTTGAGAGAACCCGCCTGAACTAGAGAAATCTTGCCTGCTTGATCTTAGGAGAAACGTTGGCACTGGAAGTTTAAAAATGCCTAACCGTCCCCAAACCAGACAGGCTGGGGATTGTAGTTGTCAGGAACTAAAGGGAGTAGAGCGATCCTGAGCAACACTGGAGACACAACTAAGAGGCGCGCAGAGCATTTGGTCTCCTCTCTTCTTAAACACTCGGGAAACTGAGGCAGGAGGATGTGGAGTTTGAGGCCAGTCTGGGATACACAGTGAGACCCTGTCTCGCAGTGAAATGAAGCAGAATAAAGCACCTGCCCAAGATGAAAAGAAGCGTAGGGGTTGGAGTTGTCACTGCTGGTAGAGTTCTTACGCAGTGCCCAGTCCCCAGCACTGTCGGGACAGGGGCCAAGAGTGGAGTCGCGCAAGGGGAATTCTGGGTGCATGTGAGGAAACGCCAAGAAGACGAGGCAAGTCTGCTGACCTGGGTGTCCTCCAGACTCTGAACTGTTGGTGGAATGCTCTCGTGCCCTCCCGGGTGTGGCAGACAGGAGTGAGTTCACTTCAGATTATTGGCTACAACTGTCCATTGTTACTGTTTCGGTGCCTCTGGGGGGAAGCGTTTTTACCAGGTGCAGCTGTCCTTGTTGCTATAGACAGGTTGAGCGCATGAGACCTTTACTCAGGTGACCTCTTGCAAACTGGCGATTGCATGTGACTTTAGTCCACCTCATTTTTAGGCTCCACTCTCCCAGATCCCACCACCAACCAAAGTGGTAAACATAGCACCTCATAAAATGGCTGATGGTCTATGCCTATAATCCCAGCACTCGGGAGTGGAGACAGGAGAATCAGAAGTGCCTAGTCATCTTGGGCCACATAGTGAGTTCAAGGCCAACCAGGGCTGCATAAGATCCAAGAACCTATTTCAAAAAAAAAAAAAATTATAAAAAAAGAATACACATTGCTCTGCCAGGCATTGGTGGTGTATGCCTTTAATCCCAGCACTTGGGAGGCAAATCTCAGTGAGTTCCAGGCCAGCATGGTCTACAGAGTGAGATCCAGGACAGGCACCAAAACTACACAGAGAAACCCTGTCTCAAAAAAACAAAACAAAACAAAAACTAAGAAACAAAACCATTGGGGACTGGAGAGATTGCTCAGTGTTTAAGAGCACTGGCTGCTCTTCCATGGACCAGGGTTTGATTCCCAGCACCCACTTGGTGCCTCACAACTGTAACTCCTTTTCTAGGGGATCTGATGTCCTCTTCTGGCCTCCATAGGCACCAGGCATATACAAGCTGTGCAAAACAGCCATACACGTAAAATAAAAGTGGGTATTAGAAATACCAATAATTGGTCAAGGAGCCCCCCAAAGCCCTTCAAACATGGGAGCTATTGCCACTGCTCTTGGGTGCCCACCGTAACTAGCTAGGAAGGCCCTGTTGCTTGCAGGACATAGATCAAGCTGGAGTTCAGCTTAAAGGGGCTGTGCAGGCCGCGTGCGCGGGTGGGTGGGGGGGGGGGGGGGACGGGGACGGGGACGGGGACGGGGACGGGGACGGACGGACGGACAGACAGACACGGACACGACAGCCACCGGCGGTTCCTCAGCACTGGATGCGGCACGCTCAACAGCACCCTCAGGCAGTGTGTGCCCCCCCTTCACACAGCAGTAGTGTGAAGGTTACGGGGGTGGGCGACCACTTCCTGAGCGGATCTAAGGTGTGCTCTACAGCAGAGACTGCATCCCCGGGACTGTGGACCTGCCAAAATCCCAGTGCTTCTCAACCTTCCTGATGCTGTGTGCCACCCCTTAACGCAGGTCCTCATGCGGTGACCCCAACCGTGAAATTAGTTTTGTATTTCCTAACTGTAATTTTGCTGCTGTTGTGAATTATACGGTAGCTATCTGATATGCAGGGTATCTGATATGCCACCTCTGTGAAACAGGCCCAAAGGCTCAGGACCCACAGGTTAAGAACCAGTGGCTTAGCCGGGCGGTGGTGGCGCACGCCTTTAATCCTAGCACTTGGGAGGCAGAGCCAGGTGGATCTCTGTGAGTTCGAGGCCAGCCTGGACTACCAAGTGAGTCCCAGGAAAAGGCGCAAAGCTACACAGAGAAACCCTGTCTCGAAAAAACCAAAAAAAAAAAAAAAAAAAAAAAAGAACCAGTGGCTTATGAGTTCATAGGCCCAGGAAGAACCTGAATGCTAAATGGCCTTACCAAACTTTGTGCTTATATCCTAGGTTAGTGCTGCTTTCAGCCTCAGCCAGCCAACTCGCCTGTGGGCATCAGGGCAGACTCATAACGGTCACAGTGCTGAGAAGAAGTGATTGTCCAGGGCTCAGCCCTAAGCAGGACATCTCTATCCACACCCCAGGGTTGGGGACATCTCTATCCACACCCCAGGGTCGGGACATCTCTATCCACACCCCAGGGTTGGGGACATCTCTATCCACACCCCAGGGTTGGGGACATCTCTATCCACACCCCAGGGTCGGGAAATACAGAAGAGGGGCAGGAAGAGCCTAAGAGCTGGAGGATGGGGAAGAGCGCCGTGAAATAGTCCTCTGCACAGGACACAGCAGTTGCACTCAAGGACGAAACCCTGACAGGGTCAAGTCCAAAAGGTTAGTTAACAGTCCGCCTGGCAGCACGAGGTAAACTCATTTGGCCGCCAGAAAGGGGGGGGGGCATGAAAGTGGTAGGTGGACATGTTAAGGGGTGCCAAAGGAAGTAGGAGGGAGAAATTGGGGTGCCTAAGACCAAGATACGTTGTATGCACAAATGAAATTGTCAAAGAATAAATGAGATGCAGAAGAGAGAGAAAGCAGAAATGTAAGGCAGCTAGTATGTCCGGCAGTGGAAGGTGGAGCTTGTGCTTGGCCTGTGCAAGGTGCGAGCTGGAGCTCCAGCATGGGAAGCGTGAGGGTGGGCTGCCTCGGCAGTCAGGAACACTTGGTGCTCTTGCAGAAGACGTGGGTTCAGTTCCTAGCATCCCCATGGTGGCTCACAACCATCTAACTGCAGTTGCAGGGATTCCCGACACCCTCTCTGGCATCAGTGGGACTGTGATATGCAGGGACATGGGCAGAACACCTGTATACATAAAATAAATTTAAAATAACAATAATCTTTAAGAAGAAGAAAGGAACACGTGCGTACCCAATACCAGTTGTAGCCTACAAGTGCGTTGGCCTGTAGCCTGAGGGGTGTTTGCCCGCAGCCCGTCTGGTGGGCGAAGTGGGCTCACCAAATGGGTGTCATTGGCTGTAGGTCCCCGTTTCTTACTTAGAGGTCCAGTTCCACAAGGGACCTTCTATGTTCCTTAACAGTCCACTCTTTTCTGTTGTTGTTGTTTTTCAAGACAGGGTTTCTCTGGGTAGCCCTGGCTGTCCTAGAACTCGCTCTGTAGTCCAGGCTGGCCTCGAACTCACAGAGATCCGCCTGTCTCTGCCTCCCGAGTGCTGGGATTAAAGACATATGCCACCACAGCCCAGCAATAGTCCACTCTTATTTCTTTAGGTGTTTGTTGTGGAGACAGGGTCTCATGTAGCTCAGGCTGGCCTTGAACTCACTGTCAAGGATGACCTTTATTTAGCTCCTGATTGTCCTGCCTCTACCTCTTGGGCACTGGGATTACAAGTGTGAGCCAGCATGCATGGCTCCCTTAATTCTATAGGTTCCCTCCCCGCTTAGGTCCTCCCTGGGCTCCACTCATGTCTGATTTCACCTGTGTGGCTTTCCATTGTGGATTTCAGAGGTGCCCAAGGGTGGGGGGGGACAAGACACTAGCCAAGCCCCCTCCTTCCCTTCAGCTACTGAGTTCTTCTCTCATCTTGTCCCACCTTTTCCTTAATGTCTCTCTCCATCCTCACACGTACATAGCCAGAGTACTGGGAAGCCCTGCAAATGCACGGGTGATCAAGGATGTCCTTTCTCATCCATCTGCCCTGGGAGGTCAGGGTGGCTCCACAGTTGGGATTCAGAGTGCCCCGGCCTGCTGGGAGGTGACAGTGTAGGAGTCAGGTTGTAACCCGTATACAGCTTCTGCAGCTGCAGAGAGACAGCCTCACACCTCAGTGCCCACACTTCGAAGAGCTGTGGATGGCTGGGGGGTGGGGTTGGGGGGCGGCCTGGTGAATTGGCTACGAGAGGCACTAGGGTGGCAGTGTGGGGCAAAATCCTCAGTCGGAGGGGAGAGCCAGCTGTGTGGAAGATGTTCTGGGGCACAGGCCAATTCCCCAAAGTCTTGGCTTTTACAAAGGCCTCTCTGGTCTAAGTGCAGCCTGGTAGAGTGCCTCGAACCCAAGGAAGGGACAGCTCTGAGGAGCCCTGTGGCTGTGAGCACCAGGCCTGTCCCAGGATGGGTGGGAGGGCTCATGGAGCATGGGGCAGGCAGACAGCAGGACTCTGGACACTGCGAACTAAGAGGGTGGGGTGGGAGCTGGGATTTAGGGCCTATGGTCCTGGGTGAACCCAGGAACATGCACATTGGGTTGCCATGGAGATACCTGTGACCTCACACAGGCCTGAAGCACAGGGCACCTGCCTCTCTCCTTGACTCATGGGTGACCACTTGGGGACCAAAATGAACATCCTATCCAGGAGGTAAGTCTAGAATGACAGTCCTGTGCCCTTCAAACCTGAAGCTTGAAGCTAGTGAACTGCTTTATACATGATATCAGCCCCAGGGCCACACTGGCTGCCAGCCAGCTTCACAGAGGCCTAACTTGGTGTCCCCTGTCAGGACCTGTCTCTTCCAGAGCAGGCTAAATCTGGGCTGACTTTCCTGGGAAGAGTAAGTGTGGTCCAGCCTGGATCTCTGGATAGATGTGGCCGTCCACTGAAGCCACTGTCTCCAATGGGCACTTGTGAAGGACAGAGTGGTATGGGTGTGTGTAGAAGGAGGGTAAGAGGAGGTTCTGCTGGATTCCACCTGGGGGGGGGGTCACTGTCCTTTGAGGATGAAGATGTGACCCCTCAGGGTAGGTGCCCCTGCCCTCTTGCCTTTCCCAGGAGACCTTGCTGTGAGTGGATAGAAGGGGGGGTGAGCAGGTGTCCCTTGATTTGCCCTGGGCACAAAGTGGGGTTTGGGAAGGACCAAGAGATGCCCAGGATTGACCTCCTCCACTGTCAGAGCACAGGGACCCTCTGTCCAGAGCTGAGCACCCCTGCTCCCCGCTTTGAACCCACAGGAGAATTCTGGGGCACCCTGGAATTAACGTACTGGATTAACAGCTGCATTCAAAGCCATAGCAGGGCGGGGACATCTGAAATAAAATATTATTTTACCTGAGGAATTTCCTCTAGACAACTGACTTGGAATGAGAACTAAGACCCCGGTTGCAGCTTCACTGTGGACAGGCCTTTGCCTGAGACGTTCCTTCTGGTTAGAACTTTGTGGTCCAGTGGGTTCTGCTAAAAGCCGGGCTCCTTGGAGAGGCCGACTCCCACCCGGCACAGTGACCTCCCACGTGGGGAGAAGGCTCTCGAGAGTGGACGGCATTGCCTTGGACTGCATCTCACCTGTACCCCTGCCAACCCTGTGCTTCAAAGTGAACCCAGGGCCGCGCCTGTGCCAGCGGCCAGTCCACTGCTGAGGTACACTCCGAGCCTGGTTTTGACATCTTATCAGGGGACCTCAGGGACAGGAGATTGCAAACCAGAAAACAGCAAATATTCCTTTTTAGTTCGTTAATGTTAGAATGGTCAGGGGCTGGCAAGATGGCTCAGGTAGGGTAGACGCTTGCTGCCAAGGCTGACAGACTGAACTCATCCCCAGAGCCCGCATGAAAGGCGAGAGCTGACGCTTGGGGGTTGTCGTCTGATCCCCACAGGACCACTGTGGCATGGTCATGTGTGTGATCACACATACATGCCAAGTGTCTGCTCAGGCTAGGACTGCAGCCCAGTGGTAATCAGTTGCCTAGCAACTCAAAACTCGGGGTGTAAGCGCCAACATGGCAAAACGAAAAACAAACATAAAGGTATCTGATCAGAACAGAACCTAGTAGAGAAAGGGGTCTCAATCTTAGAAAAATTAATGACGGGGGGGGGGGGGGGGGGACGGGACGGGGACAAAATAGCCATCTGTGATTTGTGCACCAAATAAGGAGCCTGTCAGCCTCTCTGGAGGTCCTTACAGGTGAGGTACAGGGCAGGTATTACCCGTGTTTAGGGTAATTTGCTGTCTCCTGAAACTTGTAGATGATTCTGCTGTCCCAGAAGGCATTTACAGCAGGAGCTGTTCTTGGTGTGTGTGTGTGTGTGTGTGTAAAATGTGGGCTTCCTGCTCTCCTTGGATCCTGGTCTGAGGTTCACACAGGGGAGCATCCTGAGATAGGGTAGACTAGGTCAACAGAGTGGGAGAACCCAGCTCAGATTTGCAGGCTCCTCAAGTTAATCCTCTTAGCACACTGCGGGCAAGGTGATTAGGGAACCTCAGAACACACGCTAGTGCAGGACAAGACGTTCAGTTTTGAACCGGACTGGTGGTGGATGGTTGAGAATCCTTACTGAGAACTCGTGCAGTACTAGGGACCGAGTCCGGGGTCCCAGGCATGCAGGCAAGTACTAACACCGAGCTGCAATGCCAGGTTCCCATGTGACAACCTTAGGCTGAGCCCACAGCGGGGTTGGTTTTTAGGATTTTTGGCTGGCCTCAAACTCCTGCCTCAGCTTCAAGTGCCAGAAATACAGTCAGTGCTACCACACCTGGCTAGTGGTTTTTGTTTTTCTTAAACACTTCCATATTCTTTTGTTTTCTTTTTTCTTTTGTTGTTTGTGTTTTGAGACAGGGTTTCTCTGTGTATCCCTGGCTGTCCTGGAACTCCCTCTGCAAGAGCCCTGTTAACCACTGAGCCAACTCTCCAGGCCCATTTCTGCACATTAAAGAAAAAAGTTGATGTATTTGTGTGCGGGTGTGAGTGTTTGCACAAGTGTGTGTATGTAGTTGTGTGTGTTTGCTCTTGTGTCCTTGGAGACCGGAAGAAGGTCCTGGATCTCCTGCTCCATCACTCCATTTATCCCTTTGAGGCAGGGTCTCTCCCCAAACTTCAGGGTTGTGTTCTCTCATCCACCTCAGTAATCCTCCTGTCTCCGCCTGCTCAGAGCTGGGGTTATAGTCGTGAACACCTGGATTGCTGTGTGGGTGCTGGGATCTGAAGGTACAGCAAGCCTTCTTAACGTCTGATCCACCTTTCCTGCCTGCTTTGGGACATTTTAAAAATTGGGTTCTTGGGGTAGGGTTTGTGTTGGTTGGTTTTTGTCACCTGGAAAGAGGGTGCTGCCTATCGGGGACTATGGGAGTCCAGCCCCTCGACAGTCCCCTCCCAGCGTCCAGGAAGAATCTACAACCAGCTGATAATTAATCTTTGATGAAAAGAAATGAGTCTATGTACACGAAACTCCTTACTCCATACACTTGATTATTCTGTGATGGTTCTCTCTCTACACAGCTTCTATTCTGCTCTCATGTTTAGCTCCTTTCTTGGCTGATTTCTCTGGACATTTATCTGTTGTCCCCTCTAGGTTCTATCTTAATTCCTTCATCTAGTTCTGTCCCTTCTAGGTTCTCATCTATCTAGTTCTTTCCCATATCATCTCCTCTCCCGTCTCCTCTCTCATCTGGCTCTTCCTCATCTTCCATCTTGTTCCTCTAGTCCTCTCTTCTCGCCCTTCAATCTAGTTCTTCCCCATCTCAGTTTGTTCCTCTCAAGTTCTTACCCATCTAGTTCTTCCATTCTCTTTTCTCTTCTCCCTGACTCCTGGAAGTCCCGGTACATAAAGGGAGGGTCCGAGCTAAATTGTGTAAAGCTATTACTTAACATCCACCTCTCCTAGGCGGTGTCTCCTTGTGGAATTTACCTTAAGTCAGGAGACTTGCAGGTGGCCTGTTATCATTGTTAGTCCTCAGAAGTTGGGCCCTCACCTGGGTGGTGTTTCCTGTAGTCCTTGAAAGTGGCTAAGGGAGATTCCAGAGGAAGCCTTTCCCGAGGCTGTTCTCCAAATACCTGGAATGTGTGTGTTCAGAGAGTGATCAGTCCACACTGTTAGTCCTTCTTAGGGGAAAGTCAATTGGGAAAACTGTGAAGGCACACATGATTTTCATAACAGAAGACAGCTGATATATAACAAGCCGAGTAACACCAAAAACTCCTTGGGATTTGGCTTCCTCTGGAGGAATTCCCTGATCCCTCCAGGTAGTGACTTTGCCATAACCAGCTGAGTTCTTAGGATATGTTCCTGCGGCCCGCAGCTGTTGCCTCCATCAGATTTGCCTGTGAGCACAGCTGTGGGGCATTTTCTTGATTAGTGGATGTTAGAAGCCCCAACCCCCGTGGGCAGGTGGGCCTGGTGGGCAGGTGGGCCTGGTGGGCCTGGATTTCGTAAGAAAGCAAGCTGAGCAAGTCACTAACCAGCTTTCCTGCATTGCTCTGTGATCTCTGCCCCCAACTGCCCTCAGTGATGAGCTGTCCCTGGAATGCCAGGTGAGGTGAGCTCCTCCCCAGGCTCCTTTGGGTCACTAGGCTTTGTTGGTTTGTTTTTCGAGACAGTTTCTCTGTGTAGCTTTGCGCCTTTCCTGGAACTCACTCTATAGACCAGGCTGGCCTCGATCTCACAAAGATCCGCCTGGCTCTGCTTCCTAAATGCTGGGATTAAAGGTGTGTGCCCGTGTGGGTCACTAGGCTTTTTGGTAAACTAGCACAAGGCTTTTTGTTTTCGTTCCTTATGGATCCTGATCATCACCTCTGCAGAAACTCTCTCCTTGCCTGTGCGCTCTAGGCTCCATTGGTTCCTGGAAGAAGTGCTTCTGTCTGGTGCAATCTTACTTGACAATTTTGCTTGGATTTCTTTTTTTTGGGGGGGTGGGGGGGTGGGGGTCCTATCTAAAAAGTCAGACTCTGTGCCAACATCTTTGTTGTTTTTGAGACATATTTCTCTGTGTAGCCCTGGCTGTCCTGGTATTCACTTTGTAGACCAGGCTGGCCTCAGACACAGAGATCCGCCTGCCTCTGCCTCCTGAGTGCTGATTAAGGGCGTGCGCCACTACTGACGGGCTTTTTTTTTTTTTTTTTTAAGATTTATTTTTATGTATTACAGTGTTCTGTCCACATACCAGAAGAGGGCATCAGATCCCACCCAGATGGCTGTGAGCCATCATGCGGTCGCTGGGAATTGAACCCCGGGTCCTCTGGAAGAGCAATCAATGCTCTTAGCCTCTGACCCATATCTCCAGCCCAATAAACATTTTAAAATTGAAAAAAATAAAGAGCCCAAGGCAGCTGTGGGTAAGGGGACAGCCGGGCAGAGGTCAAAACCAGAGTATGTGAGGGTGCTGGGTGTGGAGGGTTCACAGATGGGCTGGGGCTTGGGAAGGGTCCCCCGAGGACAGGGTAGCCTGGAGGGCGGGTGGGGGATGGTCTGAGTCTGCAGGGGAAGCTCCCTGGGAGGCAGGTGAAAGGCTAGACTCAGGCCTGGGCAGGGGTGGGGAGAAGAGCCAGCTGATGGCTATCTGGAAGTGGGTGCCAGTTGCTGATCAGCTGGGCGTGGGTTTGAAGTAAGAGGGGTCAGGTGACCTGTTTTTGTCTGAGCAAGAAGAGCGCAGAGATGTCCTCACGAGTAAGATTTGTACAGCAGGAAGATCTGGTTTGGACCCCACTGGAGACACCAGTGGAAAGGCAGGCAGTGGGCCTGGCCACGCAGTTTGGAGATGAGATCAGGGTTATATGGCAGTCCTGGGCCGGCCGTCTGACCGACCTGTCAGGGCCTACGTAGAGACATGTTTAGTATAGTACCCAGGTTTGGAGGTTAATAAATAGAACTTGGCTGGGCAGTGTTGGTGATGCCTTTAACCCCAGCATTCGGGAGGCAGGCGCAGGCAGATCTCTGTGAGTTCGAGGCCAGCATGGGCTACAGAGAGTTCCAGGACAGCCAGGGCTACAACAGAGAAATTCAAAACAAAAAACTAAAAATAGAACTTGCGTGGAGGTAGAGACTTGGTAACTTCAGGTAGATGCATTTGTAGAAGTTTCTTTAGGTAGTTTTCAAAAATAAACCAAAGTGAATGGTTTCAAATTCTCCCAGTTGTAAGGATTGTAGAGATGGGGTTCAACCTGTTCCACCAGCCCACCCACACCTCAGAGTGTCCCTAGAGAAGGCCTCTGAGACTCAGGGTCCCTTGCCAGTCCTGTGGCTGCTGGGCCTCCCTAGAGCTGGGCAGAGGCCAGAAGCAGCTGTATCCAGGGACAAAGGGACCTGGGATGGAGGAATGGGGCAGGGCTGAGGGCAGCCGTCCCTTTGGAACCCCCAGCTCTGCCCCCCTTTACTGTTCATTTTAACCTTAATTAGGAAAGAAAATTCCAGAAACTTTAGCCAGGAAACATCACCGGGATGGGTTTAGGAGATGCCTTACAGGCAACATCGCAGGATTGCTGGTTAGATGGTTTGTGCTTTTACCCCGTGCAAACCCGAGGTCAATCCTCAGTACCACGGAAGAAAGAGAACCAACTCATAAAAGTTGCCCTCTGACCCCAACATGTGCCCCATGGCTAACATGCATCAACACACAATTTTGTAAGAGAAAAATTGCAGGGGTGTTGGATGACGCAGTGGCTTTGGCAATAATGGACTTGGTTGGCTTCAGTCATTCCCCAGTTTAAAGGCTAAGGGGGCTGAGAGGGAGCTCAGGGAACCCACTGTGGCTGTGGTCTGTTTCCACCTTCTGGGGTTGGTGGGTGTGAGAAGCAGCTTGTGCCCTGCACCTGGAGGGGACTTGTTACACTGGTGTCACAGTAAAGAAAAAAGCCTTCCGTCTGTCCTGTATCTGTGGTCTGTCTGACCCTGGCAAAGACCTTTGCTCTGTACTGACTGAACGGAACAGAAAACCTTGTATGTGAAAGGAATGAGGACTCTTCTGTCTTATTACCCAGCACTTACAAGGGAAGACATGACTTTCTTGACCCAGAACAGCACTCAAAACCACAGTCAGATGATATTGTCTATAGCCATGCACTGCACCCAACATTAATGGGATATTTGGTTTGTTTTTGGTTCCAGACAGGGTTTCTCTGGCTGTAGCCCTGGTTGTCCTAGAACTCACTCTGTAGACAAGGCTGGCCTCAAAGATGTGTACCACTACTGCCTGGCAGGATGTTTGTTTTTTAGATTTATTCTTCTTTGGGGGTGGGGTGGGGGCGGGGTCTCACTGTGTGGCTCTGACTGTCCCGGAACTAGCTCTATAGACCAGGCTGGACTCAAACTCAGAGATCCACTGTGGTGATATTATGCTCCCCAAAATATTGTGCACCCTAATAAACTTGTCTGGGGTCAGAGAACAGAACAGCCACTAGACATAGGGCCAGAAAATGGTGGCACACACACCTTTAATCCTAGCATTCCAGAGGCAGAAATCCCTCTGGATCTCTGTGAGTTCAAGGCCACACTGGAAACAACCAGGCGCGGTAACAAAGAGCCTTTAGTCCCAGGAAGTGATGGCAGGAAGCAGAAAGGTATTTAAAGGTGAGGACGAGGAACTAGAGCCTGGTTAAGCTTTTAGGCTTTTGAGCAACAGTTCAGCTGAGGTTCATTCTGAATGAGGACTGAGAAGCTTCCAGTCTGAGGAAACAGGATCAGCTGAGGAATTGGTAAAAAACTTGCTACATCCCACCTGCCTCTCCAAGTGCTGGGACTGAAGTTGTATGCTACCATGCCCTGTGGGTATTTGTTTTTTGAGGCTGCTTTCCACCTGTTGGTTGCAACACACACACACACACTATTCTGGGCCTGGGCATGAAAGAGTACATAATTTAAGATTAAAGCTATGTATTTAGTTTAGCTTAGTGTAAAGTTGATTGCATGGGGTATTCAAGTACAGCAAGTTAGTTACATTGCTTTCAAGGTGGGTTAAACTAAACAGGCTGAGTACACAGTGTTTTTATTATTTTTAATTTTTTTTTCAAGACAGGGTTTTTCTGCATATCCCTGGCTGTCCTGGAACTTGCTTTGTAGACCAGGCTGGCCTCTGCCTCCAGAGTTCTGGGATTAAAGGCATCTCTGTGAGTTCGAGGCCAGCCTGGTCTACAGAGTGAGTTCCAGGAAAGGTGCAAAACTACACAGAGAAACCCTGTCTCAAAAAACCAAAAAAAAAAAAAAAAAGAAGTGTTTATTTTTATTTTATATGTATGAGTCTTTGCCCGAATATCTGTGTACCATGTGTGTGCATGCAGTGCCCTCTGAAGCCAGAAGAGGGTGTCAGATTCCCTCTGACATTGGAATTGCAGGTTGTAAGCCACTGTATACACACAAGAAATCAAACCCTGATCCTCTGGGGAAGCAGCTAGTGCTCTTATCCACCGAGCCACCACCCCAGCCCCTGGGAGTGCATAGTTTTAAATGATCTCAAAGCATATTATTGTAACTTGGTTGCATTTGATCCCTTAGAACTGAAGTTGTGAACCACCGTGTGAATGCTGGGACTCAAAGCTGGGTCCCCCTGTGGTGCAGCCAGTGCACTTAATTTGTAGACTGTGTAGCCAAGGGCATTTTGTGCATGCGTTTTTTCTTTTACATTTATTTGTTGTGTATGTGTACCATGGTGCATGTGTGGAGTTCAAAGAACCACAAATAAAGGCATCAGGCACATGTATGTGATTCATAGACATACATGCAGGCCAAACATCCTTACACATAAAATAGTAAAGAGCCAGGTATGGTGGCGCATGCCTTCACTCCCAGCACTCGGGAGGCAGAGGCAGGTGGATCTCTGTGTTCAAGGCCAGCCTGGTTTAGAATGAATTCCAGGACAGTCAGTGCTGTTACATAGAGAAATCCTGTCTCAAAACAAACAAACAAACAAAAAACCAAAACAAGCAAAAAACAAAAACAAAAAACCCCAAACAACAACAATAATAATACTTTAGTTGGTGCCAATCAGAGGGGCCCAGATAATCGGAGGAGCCAGGGAATGGGCTGAGCAGGTGCCTCTGCTTATGCTAGGCCCACTGTTTGAACTGTTACCCAAATCAGCCTATTTGGACCACTGGACACACTGGGAAGGCTCACAGCACATGGCTCTGCAGACCCTTGCTTTTGGTGGATGGTCCCCACCCTTCAAGTGTGGCTGTGACCCTGACTTCTATAGAGGACAGCATGGGGTGGACCTCACAATGGAGGCCTTGGAAGACACTGCCACAGCCAGAGGCCCGTCACTGTAGATTGTAGGACCCAAGTCACGTTGATGAAGTGACACAATGACACTTGACCTGAGCCCTCCTTTTCTAACGCATGACTCCAGCTTATTCACAAGGAAATTCCACAAGGGCTCTGGAGGGCATACTCCTCAGTGTGCCCCTAAACCAGTAAGGTCACCAAAAGTGGCTTCCTGTGAGGCTGTTCCAGCCTCGAAATGCTGAAAGCAACAGGACTTCAAAATGCCACTTGGGGCTGGGTGGTGGTGTCGTACACCTTTAATCCCAGCACTTGAGAGGCAGAGCCAGGCGGATCTCTGTGAGTTCGAGGCCAGCCAGGTCTACAGAGTGAGATCCAGGACAGGCACCAAAAGTACACAGAGAAACCCTGTCTCGGAAAAACCAAAACAAACAACAAACAAAAAAGAGTCACTTGGAGTCCTGGGGCAAGAGAAAATTATTAGATGGAAAGAGGGGAAATCTGGGTAATGTAGTACATCATAAATAATTTCCTTCCTTCCCTTTAAAAATATACAGCCAGGGCTACACAAAGAAACTGTCTCACCAGGCGGTGGTGGCGCACGCCTTTAATCCCAGCATTTGGGAGGCAGAGGCAGGCGGATCTCTGTGAGTTCGAGGCCAGCCTGGTCTACAGAATGAGATCCAGGAAAGGTGCAAAGCTATACAGAGAAACCCTGTCTCGAAAAACCAAAACCAAAACCAAAAAAAAAAAAAAAAAAACTGTCTCAAAAAACCACATACACACATTTCTTTTTTCATGTGTGTGGATATTTTGCCTATGGAGGTCAGAAGGAGGAGTCCGATGCCCTGAGACTGAAGTCACAGATGGTTGTGAATCACCATGTGCTCGCTGGGAATTGAACCCAGGTCCTCTGGAAGAGCAGCCAGGATTAACCTCTGGGCCATCCCTCCTACCCTCCCCCCCCCTTTTTTTTTTTTAAAAAAAAGTATTTATCTTTATTATTTTAAAGTGTGTGTTTATGTATACATGTGTGCAGATGCCCAAGGAAGACCGGGTGTCTGGTACCCTGGAGCTGGAGTTACGGGTGATTTTGAGCCACTGTATGTGGGCAGTGGGAACTGAACTCAGGTCCTCGGCAAGAACAGTAAATGGGCTTCACCTGAGCCATCTCTCCAGCCCCTTCCTTCCTTTTCTCCCCTTTTTGTTTTTCGGAGACAGGGAGGGTCTCACGTAGCCCAGGTTGGCCTCATCTCCCTGTGTAGTCCAGGATGATCTTAACCCCCTAACCCCTCAGCGATGGGATTAGAGGCAGATGTGAGCACCAGCATTGCTAGGCTCCAGCTTTCCTCTGCTGGGACTTTCCCAACTTTTAAGATGCCCATGAGCTCTGTGTGATCACAGGGGTGTGGCAGGGCCAGGTTCTGCTTGCTTTCCAGGCTTCAGAGCCGGGGTTGATTGCTGAAAAGCACCCAACGTGATGTGTGTGCATTTGTAACGGAGGCTCTTTACAACAGGGCCTAGCAGATGCTTCAAAGATTCTGGAGAAATCGAGTGACATGCAACTTCACGGAGGTCTGTAGTGCTAGTTTTCTTGGTAATTAAAACATACTTATTGGTGTCTGGGTGGGTTGCCTGGATGTCTGTGCACCAGAAGGGGGCGCCAGATCCTCCGGCGCTGGAGTTACATACGGGGTTGTGAGCCATTAGTTGGGTGCTGGGAGCTGAACCTGGGTCCTCTGAAAGAGCAAGTGCTCTTAACCACTGACGCAACTCTCCAGCCCCATTTTTAGCATTTTTACATTTTATTTTGAAACTTTAGAGAGGGTCTCATGTATCCAGGATGGCTCTTTCTCTGTGGAATGTATGGTCTCTTGTCCTCTCCTGGTGCTCTCTCCTCACCCCCCCAACCCTGTTTTCACCCACCATGTACCCCCAACCACAGGTTTTTGTTGTTTTTAAAGGAAGGGCTCATGTAACCCAGGCTGGCCCCTTGCTATATAGTCAAGGATGACCTTGAACTTCTGATCTAAATGCTGGGTTTTCAAGCTTGTGTCACCACTCCGATTTATAGGTGTTGGGGACTGAGTCCAGGGTCTAACGTGTGCTAAGTAAGCACTGGATGGACTGAGCTATACCCACAGCCCTCACTTTGTTTTTTGATGGAGGGTCTTGCTACGTGTCCCAAGCTGGCCTTGAACTTCTATGTAGCCCAGGCTGGTGTTGAACTCGCGTTTCTCTTGCTTTGGTTACTTCATATTCTCAGAGAATCAAGAAGGCGGGCCTGGGCTCCAGGGTAGGACTGGTTGTTTTAGAAACAGGGCTCCCTTCCTCTCCTCTGTGGCCCGCCTTCCCTGTTCCAGACCCTCTGACTGGGCTTTGTTCTCTACCTTGGTATTTTCAGTTAAGTGAAGTCCTCGAGCCCGGCCTTGAGGGATGGCCAGCCTGAGGCCCAGCCGACCTACCTGTATCAGGGCGGCGTTCAGTGCAGCTGGCTTCCGGAAGTGGCAGAGACATGCTCGCCATCGCCTTCAGGTGCCCTCCGTTCAGCAAGGGCGGGGGGTGGTGGTGGGGGTTGGTGCCATCCCTGCAAGTCTTGGCTCCCTTCCCCCACCTCCAAAAGGAAAAGTATTCAAACCCTAGTGTTCTTTGATCAAGAAAACAAAAGCTGCCTCCCTCAGCAGCCTGGGGCTGGTGGGAAAGAGCTGGACTACCAGAGGCCAGGCCTGGGTCCCTCTGGGAGCTTTCTCAGCCTCACTGCTTCTGCATGTGTGGAGACCAGTCGAGAAGGAAAGTTCAGTGCCCTCCACCTCCTTCCGGCTTTGGGCCCAGAGCCAGTGTCAGGGTGCTGTATGGCCCACTGTGCCCAACAAGGGCTCCCCGGCCTCCACTAAGCGCTGGGAGGACTTCTGGTCAGGGTTCCCTCCTTACCAGGGCGAGTGTCAGCATGTCCTGTGGTGTGGGCAGGGAGTACCCCAAGGGCCCCATGTGTTTTAAGCTGCCATGACAGAATTGGCATCAAGCCTTTCCTCACAGGTCAACTCCAGAAGGAACCTCATGGACTTTGCTGAAGGCATCTG
Source organism: Peromyscus maniculatus bairdii (assembly GCF_049852395.1). Classification (NCBI taxonomy): domain Eukaryota; kingdom Metazoa; phylum Chordata; class Mammalia; order Rodentia; family Cricetidae; genus Peromyscus; species Peromyscus maniculatus. The sequence goes on along the minus strand of NC_134865.1, from coordinate 82,699,906 downwards.
GAGAGAGGTATGCTTCAGACCGGGCCGAGGCCTGAGGGTCCAGAGACCCGGGGAGCCCTCCAAAGCCAAGGCCAGCCCGGAGAGAGGGCTGTGAGGGTCAGAGTCCAAGCAGGGAATGTTTCCACCTGTGCACACAGCCCTGCACCTAGGCAGCCTGGGGAGGGGACTAAAGGAGGATGTCTCACCACATAGCTCAGGCCAGTCTCAACTCAGGACAGGCCACCTGCCTCCTACCTCTTGAGTGCCGGGGTGACCAGCAGTGCCACCTCAAGACAGGGACAGATACTGACAAAACATGTTCACAGAAAGCAAGAAAGGACAGACAGGAAGTTCTGATCCCACCAGCAGAAGTCAGGGACTCCCCACAGCCCTGCCAAGCACCCTAAGAGGATTAAGCACTGTTGCTGGTGACGCACCCCTTTAATCCCAGCACTCAGGAGGCAGGAGCAGGCGGATCTCTGTGAATCTGAGGCCAGCCTGGGCTACAGAGCAAGTTCCAGGACAGCCAGGGCTACACAGAGAAACCCTGTCTTGAAAAACCACAAAAGTTTTCCACTGGGCAGGGTGGCACACACTTATGTCTCAGCACCTGGGAAGCTGAGGCAGGAGGATGAGAAGTTGAAGGCTAGCCAGGGCTACATGAGACCCTGTCTTTTATTTATTCATTTACTTCTTTGTTTTTTTTTTTGGGACAGTGTTTCTCAGGGTAGCCCTGAAGGTTAGCTGGTGCTACATGAGACCCTGTCTTTTGTTTTATGTTTTTGGTTTTTTGGGACAGGGTTACTCTGTGTAGCTCTGGCTGTCCTAGAACTCAGGCTGTCCTATAACTCACTCTGTAGACCAGGCTGGCCTTGAACTCAAGAGATCCACCTGCCTCTGCCTCCTGAGTGCTGGGATTGAAGATAGGAACCACCAAGTCCAGTAAGACCCTGTCTTTTAATGTTTGAAATGATCTGTTTCTGTATGTACGAGTGTTCTGCTTACATGTATGCAGTGTCGAGGTGGCCAGGGGAGGGGCTGGAGTTCTGGATGGTTGTGAGCAGCCATGTGGGTGTTAGAAATTGAACAGCTGACCCTGCTCTCCAGCCCTGAGACCAGGTCTTAAGCAAGCAAAACAAACCAGGTGTGGTGGCACATGCCTTTGATCCCAGTACTTAGGAGGCAGAGTCAGGAGGATCTCTGTGCGTTTGAGGACAGGTTGGTCTATATACATAGCTCCAGGCCGGCCAACATTACATAGTGAGATCATCTTTACAACAACACAACCCCTACCACCACCATCTGGGGATGTAACTTGCTGAGTGCTTGCCAAGCATTTTTGAGGCTCTGGGTTTGATCTCCAGAACGATCCCTTGATGAGGAGCTAAAGGCAAGAGAATCAGAAGTTCAGGGTCATCTGGCTACATGGTTAGTTGCAGGCCGATCTTGGCTATGAGACTCTGTCTGTACAAAAGGGAAGGTTTAGATGCACAGCAAGTCACACCCACTTGCCACCTGCCATCGTAGTGATGGGGACATCTTCTTTGCCTCTGTGTTGCACTACCCTGCTGCTAGGACTATCCACTGGCTCAGAACCTTTTCAATTCTGTGGTGACGGGAATTGAGTCTCAGGCCCTCACACACAGCCATGTCCTCAAAAAACTTGTCATCAGTTTTTAGATCCTTATGATGGCGACTCAGAAGATACCCCGGGTCATTCCACCTACCGAAACTCCCGCCAGCGTGCCTACCGCCTCCTGGGTGACAGGAACCGCAACGCACCTTCCTACACACTGAGGTTCAAGATTGGGGAGGAGGCCAGTGTGGAAGACTCGCTCCCGCCAAAGGCTCCAGATCTCACCATGAAAACTTCTGGCTGGACCCCCATAGCCCTGGAAGTCAATGATGTCGACATGCAGCCTGAGGGGGAACTAAAGGCACTCAGCCCCCAGGAAGTCAGTGGGTGGCCGGCCAGGCTGTCTCCATCACCAGAGGACTGGAGGATGGCAAGGGCTGCCAGCCCCCTCAATCCTGTGGAGACCCCCGAGATGAGCAGACACCTGCCCAGCAGAGCCAGAGCAACGCGGCCGCCTCCCCGACTTGGCGGGGAGAGAGACAAGGGGCCCAGGCTGTTGCTGTCCAAGAGGAAGCTGGAGCTTTTACTTTCGGAGCCTGAGAGGACTAAGAGAAAGAAGAAGTACGTGGCTGCCTCAGCCCAGGGCCCGGGTTAGCGCAGGACAGGGGCGCGGGGCCGGCACGGAGCCAGGACCCCTCCAAACCACTAGTGATGAGCAGTAAGCAGGGCACTACCGTCTGCTTAGAACTGGGTGTGCAGGCCTGGGGGACGGCTCGGGGTCAGGGTGAGTTCAGTCCCCAGGACCCAGATGGTAGAAGGAGAAAACCATCTTCTGCTAATTGTTCTCTGAGAACCACCCAGGAACACATGTGCTTGTGCACGTGTGTACACACACACACACACACACACACACACACACACACACACACACACACACACACACACACACACACACAGGCTGCAGTTGAGGGATGGTTCCATGGCCTTCACTGGGCATCCTAGACCCCAGGACCTTGTTCCAGAGCCCCGGCGACCTTCCTTAGCCTCCTGAATGCTGGACTGCAGGCCGAGGCAGGGGGCAGGCAGACCCCTCCCCGTCCCTAGTGTGTTCAGGAGTCTGTGTGCACATGCTCATCAAGCCCTCTGTGCCACCTGGGAGCAGGGTTTCTTAGCTCGGGTCAGCCTGCTAGGACACTGGGCTCACTGTGGGTGCTGTGTCCCCCGTTCCACTTTGGCCAGCTTGCTCACTGTCCTTTTCTCTTTCCGGTAGGTAGTGAAGCTGAGCGCGAGCCTGGTGCAGCCGCTGGAGGTTCAGGTCCCATCTCCTCTCCAGTCTACTGTCATCCCCATGGCGGCAGGACAAAGACCACAGGGTTCCCAAGTGCAAATAAAAAAGGCACCACAAGGAGGTGCCTTTTCTTGGCAGGGCAAGGTCCACCCTGGGGTGCTGTTGGGACCACCCCAGCATTAGTTAGGGGGTAGGGTCTTGCTCACCAGTGCCCCGGCTAGCTCCGCCAGGGAGTATGGCTGGTGGTGGCTGTCTGGCATGGCTGACTCTTCTGACTGTAGGAAGGGGGAGGGTGCTCCCTGGGGAGGAGGTGCTCCCTGGGGAGGAGGTGCTCCCTGGGGAGGAGGTGCTCCCTGGGGAGGAGGTGCTCCCTGGGGAGGAGGTGCTCCCTGGGGAGGAGGTGCTCCCTGGGGAGGAGGTGCTCCCTGGGGAGGCAGTGCTCCCAAGAAGTCCGCTTATGGGGCTGGAGCAAGCCTAGTGTCCCCAGCAGTCCCCAGAGACTCGGGCAACAAGGAGAGCCCACAGGGCTGCTGTGGGATCTGCAGGACAGTCCCTAGGTATTCCTCGGGGGACAATGTCGGCTGGTCACTTCCTTCTGTCCTCACGAGGCCTTACAGCCGGGACAGCAGCCTCTGCCACCAAGTGCCACCCTCCCAGTTACTGTGGAGACACAGGCGCTGGGAGCAGAGTAACTGTCACCCTTACTGGGAGGCCAAGGCCACTGTCTGTCTCACCATGCCGGAGTGGTATGGAAACCAAGTGTGGGAGAGCGGGATTGATGGCGGGGTGGTGAGAGACACAGAAGGTCCCTGGGGATGGAGGTGCCTGCCAGCCAAGCCTGAGTGTTTCAGTCAAGAACACAGCTGCCGCCAGGCCTCGGGGACGGAGGGCAGCTTTCCTGGCCTCACTGGCTGCTTCTGTTTCCGTGACCATGGCGACAGAGGTGAGCTGGCGTGCAGCTGGCGAGAGCTGCCCCAGGGGGAGACGCAAGGTTCCCACACCAGACTGAGCAACCACAAGAGGCGGCAGCCTGTCATGCTTAGTGTTTTATAACAAAACAAGCCGTTCCATCAGCCATCTGAAAACAACACACTTTCAGCTCTCCGTCCTCACCACAGCTCTCCGCTCCCCACCACAGCCCCTCACTTTCTCCAGCGCAAACCAACCACTTTCTTTTCTGAGTCCATCAAACTCCCCAACGTTTAAGGATGAATGAATGTTAAATACAGGGTTTTACTATTCCAGAAAGAGGATCCGAGAAAAGTCTAGCTTTACTCTGTGCACAGAACTGCAACTCCACGCTCGTAGAAGCTTCGAGGGTCTTCCTTTGTAGCAATTTCAAAGTCCACGGTGAAGATAAGGTCTGCCCGCGTGAAGTTCAGGTAGACGGGCAAGGTCACCTGTGGGGCAGACAGAGGGGCTGTGATTCACTCTGCAGACAGGGGGCTCCCGCAGGGGTCCAGGGCTGGGGTGAAGTTGTTGCCAGGCGGGTAGTGCCAGGCGTGGCCCGGCCACGGAGCAAGGGAAGCTGGTACTCACCACATTAGCCTTCTTCTCGGTATTGGTCTGCTTCACCCAGCGGAGCTGCGTCAGCGGGAGGACGGTGGAGATGGCGTTGGAGAGCGAGAGCTTGTTGTTGCTGCACGTGGCCCCCTGAAGTTTCAGACCTGTGAGGAGACGTGGAGACCTGGGCTCAAGTGGCGCCCCGCTTCCAGGGCACCCACAGGCTCAGCAGGGCCGTGATGCCTGGCCCCTTCACCCCATCAGCTGGAGAAGGGCCACACTGAAGGGCTCACCCGTGACCCCAAAGCTGCAGGCATCAAGGGAGGCGCTCTGTGAGGCGGTGACATTGACTTCCAGGCACAGCTCCTCCAGGGACCAGCTGTTGGCTTGTGCTACATACTGTCTGGTGGCAGTGATGTAGGCCTCGGGCACAAACAGGCCCCCCAGGCACACGTGGATGTTCTGTAGAAAGAGCAGCCCCCGGGGAGGAGAGCAGGTCAGGCACAGACCATCCCAGAGGACACTGTCCCACCCAAGTCCGGGCCCACAGGTGCTCCCGACTTCTCAGGGTCCTGCTCACCCACCTTTAGCTCCTTAGCCCCGCCGGACGCGGCGGCCTGTGAGATGCTCTGCAGCTGTTTGACCCTCTCACTGAAGTCCGACACCCACTGGATCACCGTCATGCCTGCCGGCACCGTGTAATGGGACCAGCTCCGAGGCAAGATCCCTGCGGCAAGGAGCGGAGACCCGGGTTGGTGGCAGCTCTGCCACCTCCCCAGCACCTGCTGACCGTGGCCCTCCTTCCTGGCTGCACCCGGTACCGTCCACACCCAGGCAGGCCTGTCAGTGCGGTTTCTGGGGTCAGTGTAATGTGGGGTGCACACTGTCCTTGGATGGGGACCTCCTGCCCCGCTCCTGCTGGTTTTGGGTCCCTTCAAAGCCACAGACGCCGCACAAAAACTTCAGCAGAGTCCAGGGAAAACCAGGGGCATTTCCGAGACGCTCCCCACCCGGGCCACCCTGGTGAAGTCTGAAAAGATGCATGGGGGGCTTGGGGCTTCTACCCACGGGGCGTGGACGGGCCGAATGGCAAACCCTGCCCCTCAGCACCTTTCACCAGCTCGTTGATGAGTGTGCGCAGGTAGTTGGTCTGCTTCTTTTTCCCCTCGCACACTTGGACCACATCAGCCAGGTCCTGGCGCACATCTTGGAGTAACTTGGCTCCCATCTTCACTTCTCTCTCAAAGAACCGAAACAGAGGGTCCTAAACCCAAGAGAAAGAGGCTGAGGACGGGAAACCTGGGCACAGAAGCAAGTCAGCCTTAAGGGGCCCGGCCACGCCCCCGTTCCCGATACAGAATGACCTCTGGCCCTAACTTTCAGATCATGGACAGTTCTAAGACAGCTGAATTAAAAACCCAAGGTTGGGGATTAGCACTCTGACTCCTAAGACAACTCTGAGGCTCCAGCCGGCTACCTTGATGTTCTCCACCGTGCGCTTAAGTGGGCTCAGCGTCTGTGGGATGAGGTGCAGCCAGTTAGATGCTGTGGTGTGCAGCGTCCTCATCCAGGCTGGACGCCCATCGGATGTGGAGTCCGTCCTTGTCTTCTTCTCCGTCTCCGCGTAGGCCAGGTCATCCTCGTCCTCCAGCATCTGCATCTTCAGCATCTTACTGATCATGTCCACACCTGGGTAGTCATGGGGGGGGGGGGGAAGAGCAGACAACGTCAACCTCAAGGCCATTAGGTCACCACAGCAGCCTCCTGGACTGTACTGTGCTACACATGATCGAAAGCGCAGACCAGGGCCTGGGAAGAGGTGTCAACAGAAGGAAATGGCCCATGTCAATCATGGACGTGCCCCACACTGTCGCTCCAGCAGGTCCATACGGCTGTGGCCTCAGAAGCATGGACTCAATCTGCTGTGGGGACACTTGAGATGGCAGTTGGGATTCCTCTGAACTCTGCCCCCACCAACCACGCCCAGATCCAGCTGTGCCTGAAGACACATTGGTGCCTGGCCTATCCCTCCCCCATGGAGACTGAAGGCTGGACTGCTGAGCTTCCCTGCTTTCTGGGCTGGGAAGGCTGAGAAGCCAGGCAGTGGCCACGAGGCTCCAGGTTCTTGACGGTGCTGATGGGACCAGGACTGGTGTCACTTGGCCCAGTGACTTTCTGACAGTCCTAAAATCAAGGCTGGCCTCTATACCGGAGAGGCTGGACCTAACCTGCTTAGCTTCCAGGTCTCAAATACTCATTTTCAAATGCTCACTACCTACTCTCCATGGGTAACCGTCCCCATCTCACCAAGGTGGCCTCCTCCCATAAGCACCTCCGACATGTGAGACCCCAGAAACAGCAGGCTCCCAGAGACTGTCCTCTGCAGAAGGGCAGGGAGCTGGGAACCACCCATCCTGCCACACCTGCTTCTGAGGCTTGTGCCAGCCCCGCCCCTTCTCAGTCTCATCACAGAAATCAGGCTGTGGCTACTCATCCGGGGAGCAGCTTTAGAACGGCTGACTAGCTGGCACTTGGACTCTATTTTCATGGCTCTCCTCTGGCTCAAGGTACTTCTCAGGAGTTCAGGGGAAAAGTTTTTTGTGGTTTTTGAGACAGGGTTTCTCTGTGTATCCTCGTCTGTCCTGGAACTTGCTCTGCAGACCAGGCTGGCTTTGAACTCACAGAGATCCACCTGCCTCTGCCTCCTGAGTGCTGGGATTAAAGGCGTGCGCCACCACTGCCTGGCCAAAGTTTTGTAAAGACAGAGTAACAGCTGGGCATGGAGGCCCATGCCTCTAGTCCCAGCACATGGGAGGCTGAGGCAGGAAGAGCAGTGAGTTCCAGGCCAGCCTCAACTACAATAAGACTGTCTCAAAACAAATGCCAAACAATTAAAAAAAAAAAGGAGAGAAACTAGGAGTTCTTTGGCTTGTCTGAGTACAGAGTCCTGGCCACAGTGTATGGAGGTCTGAGGACAGAGCTAAGGTTATCAGGTACGTGCAGCAATCACTTTTAACCACTGAGCCATCTCACCTGATGTTTTTAATTTAAAGAGGGTCTTAGGTTAGCCTAGAACTCTTGACCTTGTTGCCCTCACCATGTGGTTGCTAGGATACAGATGAGAGCCACAAAGCCTGGCTCTAAATAGTTGTTTTAGAACATCATTGAAGGGGCTCACTCACAGAACCCTGCCTAACTTGTGTTAGGCTCTGGATTCTAGCCCCAAAGCTGCAAAAAGTAAAACAAAACAAAACTGACTTAACACAAGGTATGTTTTGTTGTCTGAGCCAGGGTCTCATGCCTAAGCCTAGGCATGCTGTGTAGACCGGATGCTGAACTCTTGATTTTTCTGCCTAGGCCTCCAGGCCAGGGCAGAGGTCTGTGCGCCTACCACCAAGCCCGATCAGTGCTTCCAACCTTGAACTAAAGCCCCCTTCTGCACCTTCCCACAGAGGTCAACAAGCCCTCCCCAGCAGGCTCAGGGTGGGCAGGGCTCCAGGAGTGGGGAGACTCACCACCCACCTTGAGTGGTAAGCAGGACCCTCTCGGCATTGTTGGGCAGGCCCAGCCACGAGGGCGTCTGGGCGTCAGGCAGCAGCTCCACCCACTGCACAAACTCCTCGCGCCTGAGAGAGCAGGACATTTGGAATCAGAGTTGGGTCGATTGGCTCCAGACACCCCCACCCTGACGTCTGTCCCCGCAGGCAGCCGCACCTGATACCGTCAGGCATCTGGATGTCCTTGTGCCCATCAACCTTGCAGGCCAGCTTGAATTCACTATCGAAACTCCGGGTTGTGAACAGCCGCTCCAGGAAGGTATTGAGCAGACGCTGGTCAAACTCATTGTCCACGCGGCCACCATAGATGGACTGGGCCATCAAGGTCTTCAGGGCAGACCATGGGATCTTATCAGGTGAGATGTTCTGGCGGCCCTGGGGTGAAGGGAGACTGGGTTATACGTGTCCCTGGAGGGGGCCAGCTCTGTGCCCCTGGGGTGCATCTGCTCACTTGGGACCTCCTCCCTTCTAGAGGTGCTCCACTGTCAAGCTCCGGTGTGGCCCACTTGCCTTGGCTGTGTCATCCAGCCACGTGTCCACCGTGTCACAAGCGGATCGAAGGTCAGACTCTCCAAACTCGTATTTCTTTGACCACCCCAGCGGAGCATAGCGCAGGCGCTCTTGGATGATGGCATGGAACCAGGCCAGCAGGAAATACAAGCGGGCACGCTCATTCGGAGACTAGATGAGGAAAGTGACCCAGGACAGAATCGTCAGAGAACATCATGTGTGTGTCTAAGGAACTAGACCCCCTCACACTTCGGTCACTGGACTGCAGCACCAGTCACACGGCACAGATGACGCCAGAGAGTACCCAGTCTGTGAAGACCAGGACAGACACACGGCACTTGAACTCAGACAGGTGTCTAGAAACAGGCTTTCTACAAGTGGACTCCAACAGTGGATTCTGGCACCGAGCCAAACGGAACTGACAGGGACCCTTGCTGAAGTAGCCGTCCTCATGTGGAACAGGGCAGTGAGTGGCTTCAGGGGCTGTGCACTCTGCCCTCTGCAGTGGACTCTGGGTCACAGCTCCGGGGGTGCATCTGCTCACCCGAGACCTACTCACTTGCCTTCCCCTGTGCACGGGTGCAGCTGGTCTTGGGTTTATGTACAGGGGTCTCCAGGGGGTGCGCTCTTTACCTTGCATATCCGAGAGACGGGGATGCTACTGAATGTCCTCAGCATGTTGGCCTTCACCCCAGGTGGTGGCTCAAACACAAAGATTCGGCCTGCACGGAGCAGGTTCACTGGCACCTAAGGGACAAGGTGGCCTCTGTGATGTCTGCTTTTATTTTGGGGCCACAAGGTGTGGCTGACCTCAAGTTCTCGGCAGTCCTCCTGCCCAGCACCCTAAGTTCTGGGGTTGCAGACATGTGCCCCCACACCCAGCTGACCCTCTGGCTTCCATGCAGGCAGCTCCTTGACTGCGCACACCATTCACACAAGAGGCACCAGCACCCAGAGCTCCCACACCTTTGCTCACCTTGGGGTTGATCTCCATGGTGAGGAAAAGTCGGAAGCAGGCGTGGGGCTGCAGAGAGTGCAGCTTCTTCTCCAGCTGCATTAGCCACCCTGGGGCCAGATGCACATTCTTCAGCATCACCCACCTGCACACACACACACAGTCACAGTGACTTGATGGCTTTCACAGGGATCCTGGGGACACACAGGTTTTTAGGGCCAAACCAAATGCACCCACCTGCCTGACTTCACAGCAGTGTTGATTGCCTTATCTGCTTGGTTAAAGCCTTCAGCTGAGCCTGAGACAAGGAAACTAAGTGTGAACGGCAGCCTTATGCTTCAAGGTTGCACATGTCCACAAACCATCCAGCGTCCTTACCAATGGCAATAGAAGTGATCTGTGTGTTCTGCTCAGCTGCCAGGTCCTCCACATGCCCACTGGCATCATACCCAGGCACAGAGCACATCAGGACAGGTGTGTTTGGCTTCACCTGTAAATGAAAAGATGATCAGCTGTGAGACAGGACCTGTCCAGACAAAGCCTGAGGGCGGGGCTGGCTTCGGAAGACTGCAGCCAAGAAGCAGCGTGCCTGGCTGCGGCCAGCTGCTGTGCCAAGGCAGATGGTGTCGAGGGAGCCAGGATGGGCACTGGGACATTACCTCTGTGCCCACAATGTGGGTGAGGTCCAGTGGCTGCTCCATGATGGACATGAAGGACTCCCCGAGGTTTGTGGAAACAAACATGTGGGCCATGGCCAGCAGGCGGTCGGGTCGGAAAGCCTGAATCAGGAGTAGGCGGTGGATGGCCTGCCCGATGGGAGCTGCAAGGAGGCGTGACAAGGTGGGTGGAGGCACAGGCCTGGAGTCTCGCTCTCTGCTGACTTCCCCATCCAGGGAACCGGCTTGGCCAAACCCTCAGCCCTGAGACTCCGCTCCAACTCGTCCACAAAGCACACACCCTACTGGCTCTCTTGGGCCCAAGGAGCATCTGCCCTATCGTCTACGGCCACTTCAGCTGCCTAGCGAGGAGACTGGAACACCAGGCGTGGGGTACTGATCAGGAGCCATGGGTTGATATTACTGCTTTCAGAGACTATTCCCAGCTAACCTTGAACTCCTGATCCTCCTGCCTTTTCCTCCATGGTGCTGGGATTACAGGTGTAGCTGCCACACCTGGCTCTTGGTTGACTATCTTTTGACTATGTGTGGTGGCCTGTGTGTGGGAGCGTGTGCACTCACATGTCATGGCATGTGTGTGGAGGGCAGAGGACAGCTTCACGTATTAATCCTCTTCACCCTGAGACAGGACATCTGTCTCTTTACCACCATGGGACCAAGGCTAGCGGGCCTGTGAACCTCTGTTGATCTCTCTCTGCCTCCCATCTCCTCACAGGTGTGCTGGGGTCACGGATGCTTGCACTACTGTCTGTAGGTTTGGGGGATCAAAATTCAGGTTGCCTGTCTTGTACCCACCAAGCCATCTATCTCCATAGCCCCCTCATCTACTGCATTACTTTTTTTTTTGGAGACAGGATCTCACTATATGGTCCTGGGTAGCCTTGAACTCATAGTAGATTAGGCTAGCTTTGAACTCTGAGATCTACATGCCTCTGCCTCCTCAGTGCTGGTATTAAAGGCATGCAGTATAATGCCTGATAAAAATAAGTAAATAAAACTTTGTTTCTTTCTATGTGGCCCCTGGCTGCCCTGGGGGAATTTTTTAAAAATGCATTTGAAATGTTTTATTTTGTATGTGCATGTACATCCATGTGTGTGTTGCATATGCAGTGTGGAGGTCAGGACTCTCCGTGCACGTGGGGGTCACAGGGATGGAACTCAGGTCTTTACCCACTGAACCATTTGCTGGCTCTCTCTATTGATTCTGAAGCCACACCACACTACCTGCCGGCAGCAGACCCGGAAGACAAGACACTGGCTGGCTGAGTGCAGTATCACCCTCTGCTCTGCGGTCTGGTCCCAGAGGCCACATGCTCCTGCCTGGCCCTTCCTCTTGCGGCCTGGTGAGCCCCAGGTCAGGTATGATGCACTCAGCCTTGTGGCACAATTAAAGACAATTTCCTCCTTCATGTTTGTTAGGTATCCCCCACACCTCAGTAAGGTGGGCCTCAGGCCTGCTAGGTAAGTACTCCATCACTGAGTTATGTCCCTAGCCTCCTCCATCTGCCTATGGTCACTGATGATGACTAGAGGGAGGGATTACAAGTCTGACCCTCCATTTCTTAGCGAACTCCTAAGCCATCTCCCTAAGCCATTTCCTAAAATAGTGATTTTGCTGCTTAGAGACAAGATTTCACTATGTAGCCTAGGCTGGCCTGGAACTGTCAATCTTCCCACCTCAGTCTCCTGAGTAGCTGGGGTTCAGGGTTCATCACCATTCTGGACTGGCTTCTAACATGTCCTGATGCTGAAATACTTCCCTGGGGTGGGGGTGGGGTGTGTGTCACTGACAACTTCTTTTGGGAAACAACACCTGAATTTATATCCAGGCTCTGAGAGAGAATGGCAGGGGCCTGGAGCTGACTCACTTGTAGGTGTTTCCTCGCTCCAGAGGTACGGCACCGTCTGCTCTGGTGAACTACTGTCCAGCCAAATGCCGAACTGCTGTAGAGACAAGAGGAAGGGTCAGCACAGAACAAGAGTATCTGGTGTGCGTGGTGCTGGCGTGCAGCCCGGGTCTTGCTCCACTGCACGAGCAGACCGTAAGGGTCTGACGCAGGCGCACCCAGTCAGGACTGCAGGCTTTCCTACCTGAGGAAGCTGCTCACAGACAACATTTCTCATTGGGAACACGTGAAAGACAATTACCTCATCTGCCTGAACCTTGGCAATCAGGTCTTTAAAGGCAGGCAGGCAGCTCAACCTCACGACTGCTTCCGCCTGCTCCACAGTCAGGCCCTGGATTTTGGGGGTGGAGCCAGCACTCAGTACAATCTCCTTCCCTCTGAGGAAGTGCTGGAACTCTGCATCATAGGTGGGCTCCCTGCGAAGGGTGGACAGGTCAGGCAGGGTCTCTTGGCCCAGCAACTGAGACAGAGACCAAGTGATTCACAGACAAGGAAAGGAGAATGCATCCTAACACAGATGCCAAGACCATCTGCAGAACCACGTCTGTGCTAGCCAGACTCACCCCATGGTGCCTTTCAGCTTGATCCTCGCCAGCAGCATGGCGAAGGTGATGTGGTCCTGATGCAGCATGCCTCGAGCCACTCGGTTAAATGCCACCTGGGGACCAAGGGGGGACACATTGGTGTTCTGGAGACAGTACTTCTGTACCCTCACACCAGACAGAGCGTGCCCTGCTCTCTACCTGGAAGAGGTCCTTGGTTATGACAGAGAGGCGCTGCGTGTGGTCAGTGGCGCCCTTCAGGTTCGGGTTCTCGTACAGCACATTGTGGTAGATGTCCAGGAAGAACTGTAGTGAGTACTGATAGAGGAAGTGAACCTGGAAGGAAGTCACGTGACCATCAATCAGGGCGGGCCTCGGGGTACAGTGGGTTTAGGGCTGCTGTGCCAATGGCCTCACCTGCTTCAGGGACTCCATGGTGAAGTAGATGCTGCTGCAAGCAGTGGACAGTGGCAGGTACTGCTGGGACACGGTCTCCACCTCCTGCATGACGATGTCTGTCTCCTCCACTTTTCTGGTGACCTCGGCAGCTTCCCGCTTGAGATTTTCCAGGGTGGTTATGATGGTGTCGTCATCCAGAATGCGGCCTTTCACCTCATTGAGAGCTTGCAGCAGAGACTTTTCCAGCTGCCGTAGACGCAGCTGGAACTCCCCTTGAGAGAGAAGACAGGATTGGAATACCTGTGCTCCAGGGCACACAGTGCCACCCTCGCCACCCTCTCCCTTCAGAGCCCAGTCTGCCCTGGTTTGCCGATGTACCTACCTTGTAGTTTCAGGAGGTCAGAGCGCTTCTCATCCACGTCGGGCCTTTCTGCTTTTAGCACTTCATTGAGACACTGGCTCTGTAAACTGCTCCGCGTGACTGTGAAGTTCACGAAGGTGACCCGGGAGCAGAGATCTGGTGGGAACTCCACCTGTCAGAACAGAAGACAGAGCAGGCTGGTCGCTTCAGCCAGCTCCCACCGCCGCCGCCACCCCGCGCATCTAAGTGTCCCCTGCTTACGGTTGGGTCTCGGGTAGACAGGAAGATGACAAAGGATGGTGACAGGTCGATGTCCTGGTCACCGAGGGTGATCAGCACTCTCCCTCCTGTCCGTCGGACCTCGCGGTTCAGCACTGGATTCAAGACCGGATCATAGCTCTCCACGTCCTATGTGGACACAAACGGCAGGCAGATGTCAGTTCTGGTCTGGGCCAGTGCACCGTCCACAAGCCACAGGACCTGCCTGTGAGCCTACCTTTGAGGAAACGGAAACCCAAGCTGAGTTATGCCCTTTTTATTTTATTTTTTTATTTTTAGAGACAGGGTTTCCCTGTGAAACAGTCCTGGCTGTGTTGGAACTCAGAGATCCACCTGCCTCTGTCTTCTGAGTGCTGGGATTAAAGGTGTGCGCCACCACACCTGGCTGGGGACTTGCTTTATTCTTGGTCTAGTATCAAACCAAGCCTAACAAAGTTCAAACACTGTCAGTGTTTATGCTGTGTAATTTAGATTTACTTTACATCAACTGAGAGATTGAGGGACGGTAACAGGAGTGACAAATCAAATATGAACACAAACCTGGACGAGAAGGGGATTGCCAAATCTCAGGGCACTCTCCAAATTCTTCCGGAAGGCATCGTCCAAGAAGCTGGTCCTTGTGATCTTCCGGTCCTTATACTCATTCATGATGAATTCTGTGGCCTGTCCCGAGGGGTCAATGATCAGTGGGTACCTGGAGTGAGGTGACAGGAGAGTAGGTGAAGAGTCCACCAGGAAAGGCAGAGGCTCCTGTCCAGACGGGAAGAAACCACCACCCCACACAGCCATCTCTAGACATTTCAGTTCACAAACTGATTTAAATCGTTCTCTCTCTGGAAAACTCCCGTGGTAAGCAGAACTGAATAAAGATGTAGACATGAACACTGCCCTCTTAGCCCGGCCTCCCCACACAGCACTTTCCGCTCATCTCTCCCAACAAGGTGTGACCGACCGCTAGCCGCACCTCTGGCCTGGAAGCGTACCTATTGAACCGCTTTAGCATGATGGCGTTCTCTGTGCACAGGTCGTCAGCAGGCAAGGAGCTGGCTTGCCAGCGGAGACGCTCGTCAGCGTTGGAGAGATACTCTGTCCTGGCGATGTCTGTGCGGAACTGAAAGGGAGGCTGGTTATCTCCCCTGTGGTCCAGTTAGGACTTGGTCAGACTGTGCCCAGCGCTGGCTGGGGTGCCGGTTACCTGGATGTTGGCTTGCTGTAAGTGATGAGACCAGGTGGTGAACAAGTTCTGGCGCATCTGCTGGTCAAAGTACCCTGCGTAAGCAATGAAGGCCGCGGACAGGAGGCAGTCGCCAGCAATGGTGGACATCTGGTTCTTGAAGGTCTCACTTGTCTTTTCCCAGCGTTCCCTTTCAGCAGATAAGCTCTTGAGAAGCGCAGTGCTCCGGTTTACCTAAGGGGGCGGCCGGGGACCAAATGTCGTGTTTAGGAAAACCCTGGATACTAGAAAGGAACTCATCCACGGGGCCAATGAGAGGCCTCAGTGAGTGACGCTCTTGCCGCCAGGCCTGATGACCAGAGTTCATCCCTGCAACCTCCTCGGTGGAAGGAGAGAACCAACTCCACAAGTGTCCTCTGGCTGCCCTGTGTGTGCTATGGCATGCACCCCGACCTCAGAGGTAGTGAGAGAAAGAGAGCATCTGGGTGTGCGGGGTGCGGGGAGGACTTGTAGACTCAGGCAGACTGGGTTACAGACACTAACATCTCATCAGAGCAGAGCCAAGGGCAGAGCATTAACTTTAGCCCTAGAGAAATGCACATCTGGGATTGCCTGAGGTGAGGAACAGCTGGGTACGGCCAAAGGGAAGACACACTGGTGGCCTACTTCAAGGACTCAAGGAGGAAGTGAGCGAAAGTAAAGGTGCAGACTCAGGGCCCCAACACACACAGAGCTGGGCCTCACTGCCTCGACAAGGCGTGCGACAAGGCGTGCGCTGTGTGAGACACCCCTGTTCATCTAGGCTTCCACCAGGGAGGCCACGAGGACCTCCTCGCTAACAGTTCAGAGAATCTTGGGCTGCAAAGGCAAGGCTTACTTTTGCTTCGACAGCCGCCAGGTCTGCCTTGATGGCCTGGGCCTCTGAGATGAGGACTGCATACTCCTCCTTGTAGCGGGCGATGCTGGCCTCCAGATCCCGGATCATCTGCTCCACCTCATTGGCTTTCTGCTGGTTGTCCTTGGCATCGTCTTCCAGCTTCTGCAGCTCGTTTCTCAGGGGCTCCACTCTCTTTAACATGTCTGCATAATTCAGCTGGGAAGGGAAGGCACAGGGTGTGACAAAGGACAAGGCGGGCTGACGGAACGTGTGAAAATGCCACAGTGAAGCCCTTGCTAGTACGGCCAGGTAGAGCAAGGGCTGGGCGGAGCCTGGCACTGGGGCTGCAGTAGCCTGGGCTAGAGAGGGAGAGTCTCTCCAAACCAAATGGGGCTAGAGAAATGGCTGGGCAGTTAAGAGCACTTCCTGCTCTTACACCACAGAGGACCCGAGTTTGGTTCCCAGCACTCAGCCCTTTTCTGGACTTCTCATGTGCACATATTCACAACACAGACACACACAACTAAAAAAAAAAAAAAAAATAGCAGGGCAGTGGTGGCGGCGCCCGACTTTAATCCCAGCATTCAGGAGGCAAAGGCAGGCTGATCTCTGAGTTCAAGGCCAGCCTGGTCTACAAAGTGAGTTCCAGGACAGCCAGGGCTGCACAGAGAAAGAAACCCTGTCTTGAAAAACCAAAATAATAATAATATAATAAATAATATAATAAACCTTAAAAATGAAAATCCCAAACTAAGTCAAAGCAAAACTTAAACGCTATGGCTGACAAGGTGGCTGAGCAGGCCCGAGTGCTTGCCAGGTAAGCCTGGAGACCAGAGTGTGACCCTCAGAACCCACGCAGAGGTGGGAGGACAGAGCGGACTCCACAAGCTGTCCTCTGACCTCCGCATGCCCAGGGACGCACGTCCCTGTACCAGCCCCCCATCTGAGAACCGGCTCACTGGCCCACGCCCTCTCGGCCTCTCTTTCCTAGTAAGCCGTGTCTAGGGCTATCCCACACTTGACTTTTCTCCATCTTTCCCTCCCGGGAGCCACTCATTTTCACCTAACCCTCACTGTTTTTCTTTTCAACGTAAACAAACAAAAACAAGAAAATCACCACAGCAGCAAACAGCTAATGGAAACAAGACGTGACAAGAGACCCCCCCAACCCCTGCCCAGGGGGGCTGTAGAGGGGGGACCTACCTGGGCAATTGCCCACTTCACCATGGGGCCGCAAGCCAGGGAAGCGCGGTTGACAATTTCATAGTTATAACTGGGGTTGGACATGTAGTTTTTCTTCATCTTCTCCCTTATGGCATCACTGGGAGAGGAAATTATTTCTAAGCACGCACAGAATAAAAATAATGCACTTTCACGAAATACAAGTGTAAAGGCCTAGCACTTCTGATGACGCTGGCTGAGCCCTGGTCTCGGAAGGTCACAGGGCTGCTGAGGACAGGCTCTGCCCGCGTCTGCCTCTGGCCCCTCACTACAGCAACCCAGGCCAGAAGACCCTCGCTCTGCGGCAGCAAGGGCTGAGTGCAGCCCCACTCCTGACTACCTGGAGGGTGAAGCTGTGCCGGCAGAGGCAACGTCAAAAACATGTGCAGAGCAGAACGCTGGCTTTCTCGCTGAGACGGTATTGAAGGGCACCTGTGGGACTGTGTGACCCAGGGTCCCTTTGGTAGACGACATGCCAGAGATGGCCAAGCAGGGCCTTGAGAAAATGTCCATTGCAAATGGCCGCAAGCAACAGGAGTGTCCCCGAGGGGGCCCCCTCACCTGATCTCCTCCGCCGAGAAGTTGACGATGGTGGGGATGAAGTTCTCCCTCATGATGATGGAGCGGATCTGCTTCCAGTCTGTGGTGCTCTCGCCCAGCAGCAGGCAGATGGACTCCAGCGCCAGCTTCACAGCAGCAGGAGGGTTGGCCATGGACCTCACCTCCACCAGGTGCTGCTTCTTGATGGACTTCACAGCTGGTCAGCAGGGATGGGGGTGGGGGGCAGAGTACAAGTGAGATGTGGACAAGGCTGCCACCAGGGCTCCACCCCACTTAGAGCACACCTTACATCACCTACCCTAAGCTGCAACTGTCCTTGGCGAGCATGGTGTTAGCTTGCTTAGCTTGCTTTACAGTTTCAGGAATTGCAGCTACAATTATTCTCTCTCTCTCTCTCTCTCTCTCTCTCTCTCTCTCTCTCTCTCTCTCTCTCTCTCTCTCTCTCTCTCTCTCTCGTCTTTATGAGACAGGGTTTCTCTGTGTAGCCCTGGCTATCCTGGAACTTGCTATGTAGCCCAGGCTGGCCTCGGACTCACAGAGATCCACTTGTCTCTGCCTCCTGAGTGCTGGGATTAAAGGTGTGTCCACCATCACTTGAGGCTATTTTCTCTCTCTTAACTTATGTGGGAGAGGAAAACTTTTCAGAGATGACGACTTGTTCTCCTAGAAGGTAACATCCCCACTTTTGCTTTACGAGGCAGATAGCGACCCCAAGCCACAGCCAGGCTGAGGCCTGCGCAAGCCTCATTCATCTGCTACAATTTACAGTTGTCTGATGGGCTGCTCTAAAAAGAGGCAATTACTTAGAAAATTAGAAAATACTTTTAGTTACTCAGTAGAAAACTTTTCCTTAGCATCCATCTGTGTGTGGAAACTCAGAACCTCTGTAGGTGTGTAACCGTCCTAGGTGTGAAATGAAAGCCGTAATAACACAGCCAGGCTCTAGTGAGCACGACAGCTAAGGGCACTCTTCCCTACTGGGTGACCACAGTCAACGTGGGAGCTACTGCTCCAGCCCTGCACGGGTCTTTCAGAACAGAGGAGAGTGACTAGTGACCCGCCTGCCTGTGTCTGCCGAGTGCCGGGATTAAAGTCGTGCCCATGCACCCCCGAGTGAGCGTTTGCCTGCAGGTCTGTATGTGCACCCCGGTGCAGTGCCCCAGGAAGCCAGAGGAAGACAAGGGGACCACTGCACTGGAGCTACACAAGCAGGAGCTGCCATGTGGGTGCTAGGAACCGAACCTGGGTTCTCTGCACGAGCAGCAGTGAGTCTTACTGCTCAGCCGTCTCCAGCCCTATTTTTAGACAGGGTCTCAGGATCCTCCTGCCTTGCCTCACTCTGACTTGAGATTATAGGCTGGAGCCCCAGACTCAGCAAGACAGGGCCCATCTGCTAGTTCTCTTACAAGAAGGGCCTCACGACAGGAAATCAGACCGGGCTATAGCACGCTGCTCTAAGAGGTGGAGACCGGGGAGCACTTCAAAGAGGCTGCACGTGTCTGCCCATGATGCTCCTAGAAGCACGGTCCCCGGGCCTCACAGCGTCTTCAGTGACGCCCAAGGTCCAGGTCTGCCAGCACTGACATACCATTCTGGGCCTCAATGACGGCCGGCTCCACCTTATCAAGGTCCTCCTTGACGCTCATCTGCTTGTCTGCAATGACCTCCTGCTGCTTGTGCAGCTGCTCCTGGATTTCCTGGCTCATGACCTAGAAAGCAAGGATGGCTTAGGTGCACACGGCTAAAGCACTGTGGACCTGCTAAGTGAACCTTACACAGCGCCCTCCTGCCAACACGCACCTGCTAACCCATTCAATTTAGAACCCTGGACAATCCAAGCCTCCTCCCGCGCAGGCCCGGCCCGCAGGCTGGCTCCCTGGAACCAGGGGACGCACCTTTTTCTTTTCAGCCTCTTGCTGGTCTTTCACCATTTTCTTCAGCTTGTCGTTGGCGGCTGCGTTCTTCACTTCCAGCTCTTGGCTCTTGATCCTCAAGTCCCGGCGCAGTTCTTCCACCTACGGGACAGGCCACCCTCAGCACAGAGACACGCAGCAAGGCTCGGTGGGGCCGGGAGGGGCTGCTGCCCCTGCTCTACCTGGTCCACGGTCTCTTTGATTTTCCGGAGCCCGACATTCAGGTGCATCTGCTGCTCCTCCAGCTCGCTGCGCTTCTCGTGGAAGAGGTTGGCGTAGTGGTTGATGAAGTCCAGGTAGTGCCGGGGCGTGATGGCCATTGTTCTCCCTCCTCGCTTTGCCAGGCGTGCGTTGGCCTTTTAGAAAACAAATTCAACTCTTCACTCCTCAGCCAGCCTCGATTCTATCCTGTCAGACTGTAGGGTGGCCTGGGGGAGTGGGCCTGGCCCTCAGAACACTCAAGCCAGACCCCGTTCTCAAGACTCCAAAACCTCCATCCTTAACCCTGATGGTGACAGCACACAAAACACCCATCCCGGAGACGCTGTTTCCTTGTTATTTTGAGTTAGGGTTTCATGTAGCCCAGGCTGAACTTGAACACCTGACCCTCTTGCCGCTTTCTCCCAAGTGCTGGGATTACAGGTGGGGGCCGCCATACTCGGCTTAGAAGCACATTTTATGAGAAAAACGCTCGACAAACAATGGATTTACTATGTCAATGTAGGCCGTGTTTAGTCTTTTTTTTTTTCTTCTCAAGACAGGGTCTTATTATGTAACACAGGCTGGAATGCAATTCTTTCTCTCTTCTTTTAAGTTAAAAAAAATTTGCCGGGCGGTGGTGGCACACGCCTTTAATCCCAGCACTCTGGAGGCAGAGCCAGGCGGATCTCTGTGAGTTCGAGGCCAGCCTGGGCTACCAAGTGAGTTCCAGGAAAGGCACAAAGCTACACAGAGAAACCCTGTCTCGAAAAACCAAAACAAACAAACAAAAAATTTTATGTGTGTGGGTGTTTTGCCTACATGTGTGTCTGTGTACCATGTGCATGCCTGGTAGCCATGGAGGCCAGAAGAGGGTGTTGGATCCCCTGTGACTGACTGGAGTTACAGAGTCGTGAGCTGCCATGTGAGTGCTGGGACTAGAACCCAGGTCAGAGCTCTCTCTGGAAGAGCAGCTGTGCTCTTACATACTGAGCATTCTCTAAGTCCTAACCAAGTTTTAAGGTCCCAAGTGAGTATTGGGATTGCAGGCAAGTCACCAAAGGTTTCTGCTTATTTCCGGCAGACACAGAGAGTAAGAACAGCTTTTGTGTGATAGACAGCTTGGGCTGCTGCTGGAAGGGAGGTGTCAGAAACGGGGCAACTGGGATGGCTGTGGGGACACTCGGGGACAGGCTGCCACAGCTCTGAGTGGGTCATAAAGGTTCTCAACAGTCACCTGTCTGTGACAGCACTCCTAAAGTGCAGGACAGTGGGGACAATTCACCGCCAACGGCCTGTGCTCCTGGACGCTATCTGGGAGCTCTGGACTCGAGCAGCAGCAGCGCGGGCTCCTACAGCCTGCAAGGCTTTTGCCGCCCTGGCCATTTGTTTATTTCTATGTTATTACTGTGTGCACATAACATGGATGCCATGGTTCCCATGTGAGGGTCAAAGGACACCTTTCGGGAGTCAGGTCCTCTCCTTCCACCTTTTGGGGGTTCTTGGGATCCCACTCGGGTCACTGGGCTTCCACAGCAAGTACCTTTACCCATCAAGTCATCACTGGTCCCCATCTGAGCAGTTATGGAGACATGAGAGCCTCTTGTTCTAGAGGAACAAAGCCTGGGCGGAGAAGGAAGTGTGAAGGGAGAAAAGATGCTGACAGGAACGGACGTCGCCATCTCATGAGCGCGAGCGAGCGAGCGAGGTGAGCCTGGGTTACAGACAGGGCTAGTTCCAAGGCAGTTAGGGCTACACAAAGAAGCCCTGTCTCGAACCCCCTGCCTCCCCCAAAAGAAAAAAGAATGGATGTCATGAAGAGGTGGGAAAAGTATTTGCTTTGCTGCGGCAGAGCAGGGGCGGCTGGGAAGCCCCCAAACGTCTAATGCGATCGACCCACTAGATCGATCCACTGGCCGGCTTTCTGCGGCCGCTCTAAGCTGCACACACCTGGTGAAGAGTCTGATGGACGAACACACAGCTGTTCACGATGGCTTCCCGGTGTGTCGGGGGCTGCGGCAGCTTGTCGTACACCACTGGCATGTAGTCAGGGACTATATAGTTGGGCTTCTCCAGGTCCATTTTACTGGTGAATTCTTTGCCGACCTGATACAGCGCTTCAGTGGACCAGTCACCAAACCAATTCAGCACACACCTGAAAAAGACGCTCTCATCTCCAACAGCTCCCCAGAGTGGGTCTGCCTCAGATGGAAGCCCAGTGCCCAGAGCTGGAGGCAGCCAAGGTCAGCATTACCTGTTGAACAGGGCCGGTGACGTGGCTGCCCGGTCCTTGAGGCCCTCCGAGGACGGGTTCATGGTGAACACCACGTGCAGGTTGCGGATCACCTGGCTGGTGAACCACTTGTAGAGCTCCTCGTGCGAGTCCAGCATCAGGCCTTCCTTCTGGGCCCCCTCTTTGCACTGAGTCATCAGTGTGGCGTACTCATCCCCTTCAAAGAGCCCCGGGACCTGGGGAGAGAACAGCCTCCCTGTGGCTTAACTGACTCGTGAGGAGATGCCATGCCTCACATTACAGCACACGCTCCCTACCTCCCCATTGGCCAGAAGGGTATTCATTCGCTCCAGGAACCCAGAGTCCAGGACATTGGACTCGTCCATTATGAATGCTATCTTTTCATTTTTACAGCCAGAACGTCTCAGCACTGTCCTCAGATCTTCATCAAAGTCTTCCCCTGTGTACTTCCTGTGGACCTACAGAAGCAGCCACAAGTTAGAGTTCTTCTCACTCAACAGCTACGTGCAGAATCCAGACTCGGGAACTGAGAGGCTACCCAACAGACCCACCTTAATCTGGTACACACTCAAGCCGTTCATCCAGGCGACAAAACGAGACAGGGTGGTTTTGCCAGCTCCACTAACACCAATCAGAAGCAAGTGACCTTGAGGCTGTCGGAATATTCTGGAACATCATCAGAAGAGATCAATTTCCAGGCTTATATGACTCACTTCCCATTTGATACTCATGCCCGTGACTTTTCTAGGATGGTGTTTGACATTTTCATCATGCCTTGAATGTGTATGTTAAAGCTCTGTGAGCAGCTGTGGAGGGCCGGGTCTAGTGGACACAGAAGACACAGCCCTGCCTCTAGATGCCAGTGACATAAGAGATGAACCCAGCTCGAGCTGGAGGCTGAAGGACCCAAACTGGCAGCAGGCCTACGGAGAAGGTTCTTCTTGGAGTGAGAGCCAGGACAGCCAGGCTGGACTGAGGGATAAGGGAAGGGGCCAGCAGCAAGGCTGAGGGGAGGTGTGGGGAGACAGCACCAGGCGCAGTGTGACCCTGCACACAGCTCAGGAGACGGACTGGCAGTCACGGGAAAGCCTACCTGTCAATCCTGAGCACATGGTCCAGCACTTCATTGAACAAGACCAAGGGAACATCCAGTTCTTCTTCATAGAAGACCTTCAGCCGAGCCTTGACATAGTCTCTTAGCTCTTCTTGGTCTACTGGGATGTAATCCTATTTGGGAAAAACAATGCAGCCCGCCATTGATCAGGTCACTGAGCTGTTAAGACACCAAAGACCGCTTAAAAATGCACAGCACAAGACAGCATTGAGGGAATGCAGAGCATCCCACGCACGGACTCCTCTGTAGCCCTGACTGTAGAAAGCATACACCACACACGTCAGCTCATCCAAACTCAGACCCCCACCAAAAGCCCAAAGGTGGCTGATGGCACTCTTGGAGGAAGCTGACAAGCTGATTCTAAGGGGCGTTTGGAAGAAGAAATAGTTGAAAATGGTCAAGATATTCATGGAGAAGCAGCAGGCACGAGGGCCTGGACTGCTGTAATCAGGACAGAAAGCAGAGAACAGCTCAACAGAGGTTAGCAGAGCTGGAAGACACACTCACACGCACAGGGAAGCCTAGCAAGACAGCGACAATTACTCAACCCAGGACGAGTGACAGAAGGCAAATGTGTAGACAACCCACAGGTCACAACCCACCTAAAACCAGCTAGAGGTGGTTAAACTGGTAAGAATGTTTGCTCTTCAGAAGGCCCCATAAATAGTAAAAGGAAAACCACTGGGGAAGGTCTCCTGCAGATGACAGTGACGGGCTACGGTTTAGACCCCAGAAAGTTCCTTGACATTGAGCAACCTACTGGGCTGTCTCTAGCATCAGCTGCCCTCCCAACAGGAAGGCGCCCCTCACAGGTGGAACTCTGTTTTATTCCATTATGCTTTGTTGTTTGGGATGGGGATGATTCATTACATATGTGCCTTGGGCTCAAGTGATTCCCGGGCCTTTGCCTCCTAAGTAGCCAGACCACAGATGTGTGCTCAGAACACCTGAGCTCAGAACACCTGAGCACGGAACCAGGGTCTCATGCATTAGGCCAGTGCTCTCTCTACCACTGAGCTACAGAAGCCGAGTCCAGCTACGCTTCTCTCCAAACTCAATGCACAGTTGCCTGTCAGACCTCCAGGCTGCGGGGAACTCTCTGTTCCTTCCTTTGCTTTTAGAGCATGGTCTCCCCACAGAAGTTTTGACTTATCCCCATAACAGCAGTATCTCTGCATGAAATATGCATCCAGACTAAACGGGAAGCAGTTTCCCCCTCCCCCTCCTCTACAGGAAAAGGACAATTCACAGCTATTTGCAAATGTCACTGCTATTATTTAGCATTTGGCATTAAGAAGCTTTCGCCGGCGGTGGTGGCTCACGCCTTTAATCCCAGCACTCAGGAGGCAGAGGCCGGCGGATCTCTGTGAGTCCAAGGCCAGCCTGGTCTACAGAGTGAGTTCCAGGGCAGAAACCAAAACTACACAGAGAGGCCCTGTCTCAAAAAACCACTCCCCTCCCCCACAAAAAGCAGCTTTCATACGTGCAGTCTTGAGGCGGGGGGGAAGGGCTTGGACTTGCCTCTATTGGATGTGCCTCCCCATGGAGGCCTTGCCTTCTTGGGAGGGATTTGGGGAGGAGGCTGAGGGGGTGGGAGGAGGGAAGAGGGGAATCTTTGACTGATGTGTAAAATAAATAAAAAAATTTTTTAATCAAAAAAAAAGTTTGAATTTATGAAGATTGTGGGGGGAAAAAAGCTTTCATACGAATTGCTCACAACTGCCCCATTTTTAGTGTTTGGGTGACCTTCTGCAGCTGCTAGAGACCACTGCTCCTGCCCATGGATCATCACACAGAAGAATCCACTGAGAGGCTAGGCCAGCTACACGTCTTCTGGGGCTTTCTGTCGAAAACCCAAAGACTAAAATTGCTTAGTGCTGCCAGGCAGTGGTGGTGCACACCTTTAATTCCAGCACTCGGTAGGTAGAGGCAGACGGATCTGAGTTTGAGGCCAGCCTACAGACAGACAGCCAGGGCTACACAGAGAAACCCTGCCTTGAAAAACAGACAGACAGACAGACAGACAGACAGACCATGCTTAGTGCCTCTGCTGAAACTACAGTCCTTGATGTTTTCCTTTTTCCGTAGCACTAGGGACTGAGAGCCCCAGACACGCCCACTCGCCCTCCCGAGCTGGCGACCGGAGGATAGCTCTGGTGGGAGCCTCCGCTGCCCTGCGGCGGTCTGTACCTTGGACAGCCAGTTGCTGTACAGAATAGGCCGGCTCATGGCCTTCTCTTTGTCTATGTTCGGGAAGTGCTTCAGAGCAACCATGTCGATGTTCTCATCCGTCCAGCGCCGCTCTTCGTCCTCCACAAGCCTGTTCAGGGAGAGCAGCACAAGTGTCAGTCCCGAGGCCTGGTGACAGCAGCCACATGGCGGGGCTGGAGCCTCCACCCCAGTTCCTGGGGACGGACGTGGCTGAAGCAATCTGATTTTTTTTTTTAATTGTTTTTTTTTAAAGATTTATTTATTACGTATACAGTGTTCTGCCTGCATGTATCCCTGCAGGCCAGAAGAGGGCACCAGATCTCATTGTAGATGGCTGTGGGCCACCGTATGGTTGCTGGGAATTGAACTCAGGACCTCTGGAAGAGCAGCCAGTGCTCCTCACCTCTGAGCCATCTCTCCAGCTCACAAATCAATATTTTGATACTAAACAGACCCTGGCACCATGACACCGTACAAGACTGATTTAAGATATGAAACAATAAATGTGGTTCCTTTCTTTTTCCAACCTCTACTATATTACCCAGTCTAGCTGTAAACCTCCAGATTCACGTGATTCCCACATCTTCACCTCCTGCATGGTGAGATGTTGGCTATACATTACCAAGCCCAGCCCAAACTTGTTTCTACACTTGCTAACAACAATGTTCTGTCTACACGGGAGAGCCTACAGCGTGTCTACTGTCACATCAACGGAGCAGACAAGACACTGTCCTGAAGCATGGGGTCATCTGAGAAGCAGAGTGTAAAATACTTGTGTGTATGTCTGTGTATGGGGTGTGTGTGCACGTGTGTGCGTGTGCATGAATATGCACTGTGAGGCAGAGTCTCACTCTAGAACAAGTTTTACCTTGAATTTGAAATCTTGCCTCAGTTCCCCAAGTGCTAGAATTTTATAGGTATACACAATAATACAAGGTTTCCAAAACAGAATTTATATGCATAATTACCCCCCCCCCCCCAAAAAAGGGGTTTCGTTGTGTAGCCCTGGCTGTCCTAGAACTTGCTCTGTAAACCAGGCGGGCCTCAAACTCACAGAGATCTGTGTGCTTCTGTCTCCCAAGTGCTAGGATTAAAGGTGTGTGCCACTACCAGCCAGCTGCACAATTACTTGTTTTGAGTCTAAATAAAGTTTTCTTTGTGGTATCCTGTAACAATTACAGCTTTGCTGTCAGCAACGATGAGTTCACTTAACAACAGAGGCCTTTTCCAGAGCAGCAGCCTGGGAAGGGCAGGCTGCTCACCCATGTCTCTCCCTTTGTCTACGTTTTTATGGCTTTTTTTTTTAAAGATAAGGTCTCATGCAGACAGTCTGGTTTCAAACTGACAATATATTGCCAATGCTGACCCTAAACATCTGATCCTCCTGTGTGCCATCAATTCCCAGCTCACCCTCATCTTCTGAGCCTACCCTCAAGCATCCCTTACAGCATCTTCCTGAAATGCAACTTGGCAGAAGCTAAGAAGCGCAAGGACAGTGGCCAGACAGGCATCCCCCTGCAAGAAGACAGCACAGGAAGATTCCCGGACAACATGGACAGGAAAAGCTGTAGGTAAGCTGAGTGTAGTGGATACGTCTTTAATCCAACACTCAGGAGGCAGAGGCAGGAGAATCTCCTTGAGTTCAAGGCCAGTATACAGTCTACATAATGAGTTACAGCAAGAGCTACATCCTGGGACCCTGTTTCCAAACAAACAAGGAAAGTGCTGCTGTTTAGAAACCTAGAGTTAATCTCATGAACACAGAAATAAGGCCAAAATACAACTAAAAGATTCTTATACTAAAATACATAAGATAAAAAAACATGAAAGAGGGCCAGAGAGATGGCTCAGAGGTTAAGAGCACTGGCTGCTCTTCCAGAGGTCCTGAGTTCAATTCCCAGCAACCACAGGTGGCTCACAACCGTCTATAATGAGATCTGGTGCTCTCTTCCGGTCTGCAGGTATACATGCAGGCAGAACACTGTACATAATGAATAAATAAATCTTAAAAAAAATTTTAAAGAAAGAAAGAAAAAAAAGGACAGGTCAGAGTGAGGAGGAAAATAAAGAATTTATTATAAAATGAAAACTATACTGAACTATAAAGATGGCATTTAAAAAAGGCTTACAAAACAAAAATATCGGTAGTTTCCAAGACTCCCTGGAAAAGACAAAATACTTTGCTTGAGACTGAAACTAGAGGGCGTCCCACAAGCCACAGCACCTGGGCCCGCCAGTTCCTCCCTTGGCACTGGGCACTTACAGTGTGGCAGCCAGTGCCCCGGAGCCACAGAGCACATGGGCCCAGAGCAGGCAGGACAGGAGGAGCTGTTCCCTCCCGGGAGCCCCTGCTCTGTAAAGCCCCAGCAGCACCTACGGTGCATGTGTGGATGTTGGTGTTGGTTTAACGGGTCCACGGACTGCCCTCCCCAGTCACCTAACAGCAGACAATACTGGGAAATCCCATGGAAACAAGACCGGAGGTGGCGGAACCCACATCCAAATACGCCAGGCTGCTTCCACTGCTGTCCACCTGGCTCATGCACGGCTGGGCCAGTGCTGCACCGATGTCCACAGAGGACCCCAGAATGCAGAGAGGGAGGAACGTAATCAGAGGACCCTCGGCTCCCCTTACCTGTCTTGGAAGAGACGCAGGGCTTCGTGTGCCCAAATGCGAATGAGGCCTTCAACAGGCAATGTCTCCAGGGGCCTCAGGGCTTCAAAGATTCCTCTCACCCACCTAGTCATCTCACGGGGTGAATAGATATAGTGTGGCTGCGTATCCTGAGTGAACCTCTCCTGCAGGAGTGGAAAACGGAGCTTATGTCAATGTCCGATAATGTGTGAGAGGCTATAAAACATTTCTGTTCTAAAGAGAATCTAGACCCAAAGTATTCAAGAATGAACTAGTCAGCAATGTTCAGGTTCAAACAGCTGGGCGGGGTGTAGCTAGTGTAGAGCACTCATCCCGGATGTTGGAGGCCCTGGGTTCCATCCCTGAGGCTGATAAAAACAAATCAATTCCCATAAAGATCAGCGAACAAAGACATAAACAGTCCTTTCTTCCAAAGACCCCAACAAAGCAGGATGCCACAAATAAAATCAGACCCACGCTCACTCCAGATTGGAGTGAGTATCTAGGATCAGCTGTGGAGCTTGGGAGGTGGGATTCAGTGTCACCCTCTGCTGCATAATGGGATCCCTAAGATCCTACTGTAAAGAAAAAATAACTGGGTGGTGGCGCACGCCTTTAATCCCAGCACTCGAGAGGCAGAGACAGGCTGATCTCTGTGAGTTCGAAGCCAGCCTGGTCTGCAGAGTGCCAGGGCTGCATAGTGAGATCCTGTCTCAAATAACAAAGCAAACAAGAGACAGAAGAAAAGTCCACAGAGACAAACAGGTTAGAGAGGCGGCTCAGTGGTCCACACTGGCTGCTCTTCCAGAGGAACTGGGTTAAATCTCAGCACCCACATGGTGGCTCACAACTGTTTTTAACTCCAGTCCCAGGAATCGGACACCCTCTTCAGGCCTCCTCAGCACTGCACACTTGGTACACAAACACGCAGACAAAACTCCCATACACAAAATAAAAAACCTAAAAAAACCAAAACCTTCTACATTAATGTTTATACCATACAATACCCTTCAGAAAAAACACTTCAATCAATTAAATGCATAGGTAAAAAGTCCTTGCAGGATAGAGCAGAAAGAACCAAGCACTATAGACATGCTGGTGTAGACAGCCCGGCACCCATTCAAGGGCCACGCAGGCTAAAAACCCAAGCAAGACTTCTCAGCAGGGTAAAGATTTATTGTATTGTTAGAGGCAAAGCCCCATGTGCCACAGGCTATCCCTGACCTTGCTACAAAGTACTGGAACAACTGAGCTAACTCCCTAGCCCCTAGCCCAAAGACCTATTTTTTTTTTAATTTATTTTATTTTAAGATTTATTTATTTATTTTGTATACAGCATATATGACTGCAGGCCAGAAGAAGGCACCAGATCTCATTACAGATGGTTGTGAGCCACCATGTGGTTGCTGGGAATTGAACTCAGGACCTCTGGAAGAGCAGTCAGTGCTCTTAACCTCTGAGCCATCTCTCCAGCCCCCAAAGACCTATTTTTAATATGAACTTTTCATTTTTACAACTCCAGTCCTAACATGTAGGTTTGTTTGTTTATTTACTTTGATGGCTTTTGTTTTGTTTTTATCTGGAGACAGGGTCTCACTATGTAGCCCTAGCTGTCTTGGAACTCACTATGTAGACCAGGCTGGCCTCAAACACACAGAGATCCATCAACCTCTACCTTTTAAGTCCAGAATTAAAGGTATGTACATCACCATGCCTGGCTCTAACATGTAGTTTTAAAAATGAGAAAAATTGTATCTCACATTCATTTGTGTGTGTGTGTGTGCGCGCGCGCGCGCATGTACACTGGAGTGGAGCTCTATCAGAGGGCAACTTGAGGGAGTTTGTTCTCTCTTCCAACTATGTGGGTTTCTGGAGTCATCAGGCTTGGTGGCCAGCACATTCACCAGATGAACCATTTCACCCCCCCCTCAATATGTGATTTTTAAATGTTCAAAGAATATCAAATGATGGGCTTGCAATCCTCCTGCCTCAACCTCCTGAACAGCTGAGATTACGAGCCTGTGCCACCAGACCTAGCTGGATCCCAGTCTTTCAACAGGTTTTTGGCTGTAGAGGAAAAGAATTCTGAGTGGCGGCACGTGGTGTACCTGTGACATGGTGTAGAACTCCACCATGGCAGCGGTGAGGGGTTCTGCATAGGTGCGGAGCGAGGGAATGAGCCTCAGCATGGCTCGGTTGAAGGTGCCATAGATCTGCGTCAGGGAGGCCGGTCCTGGGTAGTCCACATAGACGACAGGCACGTGGCGTAAGAACCTGTACCGGGACAGCACAGCTCAGCCCCTCATAATGGACTCAGTACTCCCAATCCACTCAACAGGCCTCATGCCAAAGCTGACCTAGGCCCCACACACTGCTGGGGCTGGGCCTGAGTACCACGGAAAGTACACAAAGCTTGTCTCACCTTGGCCTTGCAGATGGGTGGGAGCAGTTCATTACTCCCATAAAGTCAATGTCCCCCTCTTTCCCTCCATTTCCTAGTTTTGGTGGTAGCGCAGGGACTGAACCCAGCACCCCGTCCTGCATGTCAGGCTCTGGAGCACTGCCGCTAGCCCAACGCTCTGCTTTACCATCTTGAGACGGTTTCCCTCTGAGCTCACATGGCCTTAGACTCTTGCTCCTTCGGCCTCATCCTGTAAAGTCTGGGTATACGAGGCGCATGCCATCTTGTCCAGCTACTAATGCTTTTATTTTCAGCATAACTCCCTGGTTATAGTACAGGGCAATTAACCCAGGAGGAATCATTCGATAAGCAATGTTTTAAAATGCTTTTTATATTTATTTTTAATCAATTAGTGTGTGGGACACGGACACACACGGACACACACGGACACACACGGACACACACACACACACACACACACACACACACACACAAAGTCACGGTGTAGCCGTGGAGGTCAGAGGACTACTTGCACCTGTTGGTTCTCTTTCCACCACTTGAGTCCTGGGGACTGAACTCAGGGTGCTGGCCTTGGAACCTCCTTACCCCCAAGTATCTGGCCTGCCCACCTTCCTGTATTTTTGTTACCTTTGTAATTCAAATCAGCCTGCTGCTGTGCTATGTTCACGGTGTGTGTGTGTGTGTGTGTGTGTGTGTGTGTGTGTGTGTGTGTGTGTGCCTCAAAGTCCACGAGCTGCTTACCTGTGTGAGAGGGGCTTTCTCCCAGGGTCCGTGGGTGGATTGCAAGCCCCGACAAACTGGATTCTCTCTAGCTTCACCCACGTCTGGTCTGAGGTACGATAGAAGCCTCCATGCTCCACCATCTGAAGAAGAAGGGCGCGTCACGATTAGGAGCACGACGTGAATGACAAGCACCATGGGGAGAAGGGGCCCCTGCGTCACACACCTGTCTGATGAAGGAGATGACCCTCTGGGTGCCATATTTATCCATATCTGGCAAGTTGATCTCGTCACAGAACAAGACCAGCCACTTTCCAAGTTGAACAGGAGCCAGGACGACGCCGTTCGGTGTGCGCCTGTACTCGCAGTAGTGGTCAAAAGTCTTCAGCAGCAGCTCTGGGGTAGTGGCGCTTGAAAAGTTAAGGCCCACGACCTTCGGACGGACACAAAACGAACTTCTAAGTCCAAGCCCACATTTCAGCCCCAAAGCTTTTGTGTGTATGATCTCTTGACCTTACCTCCATGTCCGGCAAGGCCCGGAGGGCACTGAACAGTGTCATAGTCTTGCCAGATCCAGGAGGGCCGCATAAAACCAGGGGCTTGTGTTCAGCCAGCCAAGTGTACAAGAGAGCTTCGTGGCGGACTGTGTCTAGAGTCGGCACGACGACATCTGGGGCTGCTACCTTGTGTGTCTCCACTTCAATCTGAGGCACCTTGGCCTGCCACGGCGACCACTCTCCACTGATGGACACCTACACACAAGACGGAGATGGGTCACTGTGGCTGCTGTACCTCCTCTCTTCCAGGACTCACTCATCTTAACACAGCTGAGATCTTCCAAGATAAGGGCAGGACAAACTATTCAACACCCCCTGCTGTCCTGCAAACGCCAAACGCCTGACAGGCTGCTCCAGGACAAATCCCACTCACCAATTAGAACCAGGGGAAAGGTTGCAACAAGCCTCGCTTACTTCATAATCAATGATGGGGATGTTGGGTGCCGTGGGCAGCGGCACGGTGGTGATCCGTCTGATGTACTCGCCCAGCTCTGCTCTCATTTTCAGACGGCTGTCTCCAGACAGGGACCAGAGGATGGCATAGACCAGATAGCGCTATTGAAAAACGGTAATTGTTACGAAATGGGAACAAAATGGAAGACAGAGATGGCAGCCTCTGGCAGCTCTTTGGAGCCTCCTTGGACAGTGGTCTGTACCTCTCTTAGCCCCTGCCTGCCCATGAAAGCTTGACCTTCACCCAGGAAACCGCACACTCAAATGGCATAACGTTTTGGAACTTCTCAGACTCCTAGCTGCCAGGACGTCCCCTCACCTGAATGTAGCGTTCCAGCTGCTCAATCTGCATGGGGAAGTCGGGATGGTTGGCGTTGTACTGTGCCACGTTGCGGCAGGCCTGGTGCAGCATGGAGAAGAGCGAGCCCAGGCAGCGCAGGCGGGTCAGGTCCATGATGTGCTCCAGCTTGAAGGCGTGCTCCAGGGCCTTGGTGACCAAGCCATTGGACGTGAAGTATGGCTGCATAATCGTGGCTGCATCTCTTTGAATCTGAAACAAAGAACCAAAATGTACAGCAACCACTTCAAAATGCTGGAGGAAGCCAGCACCTGAGAGGCTCAGGCAGAAGGCTATGAATTCCAGGCTAGCCTGAGCTATACAGAGACCCTGTCTTTAAAACAAAAGGTTGGGGGGCTTCATCTATCGTAACCTAAGTCTGCAGGAGGATCATGTGATCTGGTAGTTCCTCAGGGATGCTACCTTTCAACCACTAACGTGGATAAGGGCACTCATTCATCAATTACAAAAAAAAAAAAAAAAAAAAAAAAAATGAAGTAAATCAAAGAGCACTTTCAATTTTTTTCCTCACTTTTTGTTTTTTGTTTGTTTTTAGACAGGGTTTCTCTGTGTACCCTTGATTGTCCTTGAATTCAGAGATCCACCTGCCTCTGCTTCCCAAGTGCTGGGATTAATGGCATGTGCCACCACCAGCCTTTTCTCATTTTTAAAATTACCTCGTTTTGTGGGCACGTGCGCATGTGTGTGTGTGTGTATGTGTGTGTCACAGCATACAGTAGAGCGTTCACCCACTATGTGGGATCCAGAGATGCAGCTCGGATCGAAGGGGACAGGAGCAAGTGTCTTTACCAGAGTCATTTCACTTTCTCCCTTTAAGTTTTAACTTTTGTTCCAGTAAGTTTACTCAAAAGCTGTTGTAAGACAATCCTGCCCACTTAAAACTCTACCAAGTGCTAGGTTTCCCACTCCCACCCTCTTGGACCCAGACATGTGGACCCCTCAGAGAACAGGTCATCTGCAAACTATGGACCCCTCAGAGAACAGGTCATCTGCAGACTGTGGACCCCTCAAAGAACAGGTCATCTGCAGACCCGTGGACCCCTCAGAGAACAGGTCATCTGCAGACCTGTGGCCCCTCAGAGAACAGGTCATCTGCAGACCCGTGGACCCCTCAGAGAACAGGTCATCTGCAGACCCGTGGACCCCTCAGAGAACAGGTCATCTGCAGACCCGTGGACCCCTCAGAGAACAGGTCATCTGCAGACCTGTGGCCCCTCAGAGAACAGGTCATCTGCAGACCTGTGGCCCCTCAGAGAACAGGTCATCTGCAGACCCGTGGCCCCTCAGAGAACAGGTCATCTGCAGACCCATGGACCCCTCAGAGAACAGGTCATCTGCAGACTTGTGGTCCCTAAGAGAACAGGTCATCTGCAGACCTGTGGTCCCTAAGAGAACAGGTCATCTGCAGACCTGTGGTCCCTAAGAGAACAGGTCATCTGCAGACCTGTGGGCCCCTAGAGAACAGGTCATCTGCAGATGTGTGGGCCCCTAGAGAACAGGTCATCTGCAGACCTGTGGTCCCTAAGAGAACAGGTCATCTGCAGACCTGTGGGCCCCTCAGAGAACAGGCAGCCTGCAGACCCGTGGCCCCTAGAGAACAGGCAGCCTGCAGACCTGTAGCATTGGAGAAGCGGCCTCTTCGCCCTCGTCTTCTTTGCCTTTTCGCCTCCGCTGTGCCTCATCCTCCCCTTCATCCAGGGGGATGCTGCGCAGCCTGGCCAGGAAGTTATTGAAGATCATGTCTGTGCTCAGCACATCCTCACTGAACCACACCATGCCGCAGCGTGACACTGTGGCCAGGGTTGCATATTTCAAGTCTTGCACTTCAAACATTATTCGTACCTTGGAGGAAGAATTAGGCAAATTTAATGATACAAATTTGGTAGAAGCTTGAATATTGAAATTCCTTTACCTATATGCACAATTAAGAGTATTCTAAATTTTTTGCACTTTTTAAAAAAACCCTACAATTCTATGATACTCATAGCCTCTCTCCTTAAGAAGCTGGGTAGGAAACTACGCCTGGCGTGACATTCCTGGTGCATGGGGGCCCAGCTGCCTCAGGAGGTGCTGTCATGGACAGCCTCAGTGAGCAGGAATCTCCTATAGATACTGCTCCCATGTTCCACACACCCCAAACTCCCCCACCTCAAGTACAAGCACGGTCTATCTGCACTGACACCCAGTGTTAGGTGTTCTATCCAGATGGCTCGCAGTAAACAGTAGGCTAAGATTCTAACCAGAAGGTCAGAGTCCAGACCTTTAACCCGGGACTGCCATCTCACAAGATCAAGCTATCTGAGCTGCGTCAGAACCCACTGGTCAGTCGGTCACCCAAAGGACCCGAGGAGATTAATGGAGTACAGTAACAAGCACACCCTTTAAGACTGAGCCGTGAGCATCACCCCGGACACACACCCAGCATCTCTCTCTCACAGTGCTTTCCTGCACCCCGCCCTCAGCCCATCTGTGGGTCCCACTGAACTGCAGCCGCAGTCAGCCACCTGGCACCTCACCTGCAGAGACAACTCTAAGACTCCCTACGGATGCTTGGAACTGTATATATATATACCAGTCTCCTCCTCCACACGGAGACAAACCTCAACGAACAAGCCAGGCACAGAAACAGACTAACAACAGTAAGCAGGAAACAGAAAAATTCTAGAACAGACTATAAAAGTCTGGTCTACAAAGCGAGTTCCATGACAGCCAGGGCTACACAGAGAAACCCTGTCTCAAAAAACCCCCAAAATAGGTTACCTCAAACTTCTAAGCTGTTAATCTCTGGAATCCTCCCCTTTAGATGACTCGGGGAAGGGAAGTCTTGGGAAGTGAAACACTGACCGTGGGTGGGGCTGCTTCCCGGAACCACGCTTTGTGTACCTGCAGCTGGCAGCTGGCGACTACTCACGTTGGGTGGCAGGCTGAGGCGCTCTCCATTAGGCAGGGTCAAGAGCTTGTTGTCGTCTAGCACCGAGTTCAGGTTCTCCACCCACTCGGGGTCCACGTCACCGTCAAAGACAATCCACTGGCGCTTCTGCAGCTCACCTCTCACATTGTCTATGATCCTGGTTTGGAAAAAATGTACACGGCCTGTTCAAACCAGGACCCCAGATTTAAACGCTTTCCCTCCCCCAACGGACTGTCCCTTGTGTGGACTTCGTGAAGAAGATAATGAACACAGTGACTGCAGCGCTCGGGTCCCACAGTCCTGAATCTGAACACCCACCACAGTAAACGTACTTTCTCAGCACATGTGTGAAGAGTCCATCGGTCCACTCCCTGGTGTTGGGGTCCAAGGTTCCATAGAGGTGGTCTTTGCTGATGGCTTTGGGGTCAATGATGTGGGCCACACCCTCCACACCCTCAAGCCTCTCCAGAGCCTTCAGCAGCACACGCCAAGCCATGCTCTTTCCACTTCCGGAAGGCCCAACCATCATCAGGCCATGGTTAATCTGGGTGATCTGATAGAGCTGCAGAACCTGCAGGGCCAGAGATCAGCACTGAGACCACCAGGGGAAGAGAGACTCTGCAGCCATTTCTGCTGACAGTGAGCAAGAAAGACATCCTCTGGATTCCTAAGAGCCTGGAAACTCCAAGAGATTAAGGAGACCACATGTCAAAGACATTTCTAAAGCAGGCAGAAGTCTGGGCCAGTGGAATCGATGCTTGCCAAGCTTTCTCAGTATGGGCACATCCAAAGACCAGCCAAGGATGACAAGGTCAGAAGAAGGGTTATTATTCTGATATAGAACACTCAGGTCAATATACACAGTGGGTATAAATAACAGACCCAGAGGCCAGGAAGAGACTGATCTAGAAAGGAAGCTTGGTTGACTGTCAACTGAGGCTGGTGCCCTGTGGCACCAGGAAATCCTTAAGTTGATTATTTAAGGGCATCAACCAATTCTACCATGATCATACTTTTAGTCAGCATTTTTAGAGTTAGTGCTACATGTGAAAGACATTTCAAGTTTTGCTATCTCTACGTGTTAGTAAAGGGACAATCAGTAAGCCTTGATGAAAGGTCTCCAGAGATGGCTGGGAGCCTGTAGTCCTGGGAGCATCAAGTTATGGTACCTTTTCAACCCACATCCCTCCGACTTCTTCTCCATCGCCGTACGTCAAGTACATCTCCTGACACACTTTCTTCAGCTCCTCCCGCAGGGCCGTCATCTCCCCACGGTGGTACTGAACTCCAGGGAACACATCCGACAGGAGGCTGAAGAGCAGCGGGATGTCTTCTGCCACCAGCTTGGGCACCATGGTCTCGCAGACACTCTGGATCAGAATCTATGGGTGGGGGTGGAGTGCTGTGAGGCAGGAGCGTGGCTGCTGCCCTAGAGTGCTACAAACTTAGTGAGCAAAACAAAGTAAACAAAGTCACACCACAGAGTCTACTCTACTCTCCCTGAGAACTCCAGGGTACTGACCTAAGTGTCCTGTGGTCAATTTCAGAACGTGGACGGATTGAGAAATCCACGGTATACTTGTAAGCTGGATGTGGGGGTGGATACCTATAAACTCAGCAATTGGGAGGATGAGGCAGCTATGGGTTCAAGGTTAGCCTAGGCTACACAGTCCGAGCCACACTGGTCTGCAGAGCAAAGGGAAAACAACAGCACCCAGCATGTACAAACCTCCTGCTCAGGCAGATTCTCAGCGATCTCTCCTTCATCAACCGCTTCCCCCCTTTCTTCTTTCTCCCTCTTTATCTTCTGGATCCTCTCCCTCTTCACATTGCCTGCACTCACGAGCACACTCTTCAGAGCCCGAAGACCGAAGTCATAATGGCTTTGAGAAGACAGCTGCTCATCACAGAGTCTGAAAGAGAAACGTTGTCTTTAAAGACAGCGCCCTGTAGGCAGACAGCATGTGAAGTCAGGGACTCAGGTGGGCATTCAAAGACTGGGGACCGTGGACAGAACATCAGCCACCAGCTAGAAACGTGTCTGTGGACAGCTCTCAGCTACTCACTTAAAGAACGGGACGATTTTGTTGGCGAGGACCTCAGCAGTCCGGAAGCCCTGAGAGTACAGCATGACCTGGGCGATCAGCTGCCGGTCAGGCTTGGTCATGGCCAAGCTCCGGAACAGCTTCTTGAGGTTGTCAGGGAGGTTTGAGCGGCCTGCGTAGCCTGGGTTCATGGTGATGAAGATAGCCATGTCTGGGCTAACCTTGACCTGTTTGTTCAGCAGCTCACAGGTAATGGGGGCGGAGGCTGGAAGGAGAGG
Organism: Peromyscus maniculatus bairdii; assembly: GCF_049852395.1. NCBI lineage: Eukaryota > Metazoa > Chordata > Mammalia > Rodentia > Cricetidae > Peromyscus > Peromyscus maniculatus. The sequence continues at coordinate 82,662,471 of NC_134865.1, read as the reverse complement.
GCGTGAACTTACTAAAGACCCCGGAGAGCGGAGCGGAGAGCAGAGCCACCTGCCCGTCTCTAAAACGGCAGCACCGCTCATCCCTCACTGCCCTGCTGGCCTGAGAGGAGGCTCTGGGGCTGCTCTCAGCAGCCAGGCCCGAGCCCTCTCAGACCCAATGTCAGTCAGGCACAGAGCGGCACCCGTCAGGCACCGGAGGCAAGCCGCTCCCTAACTGTGCGAACATGCTGAATGTGGAGATCACGGCAGTCAGCTCCTCTCAGCATCTGCTCAACTTAGGAAACAAAGCCTCCAGCCACCTCAACCACGGGAGTGTTTACTGTGAGAGACTGCAGGGCGGCTCACAGTCCTGTTCGCTTCAGGTCTGGGAGACTCTTTCTAACACAAGTTGCTCTAACTGTGCAGTAAAGGTAAACCAAAAAGGCTAAAGTAGGCACAGACAGGGAGACCCTCACGCCAGCCTAGCGCACATCTTCAGGCACCAGGCCTACCTTCACCCCGTGCGCTGGGAAGCTGGATGCAAGAAACAAAGCTAGCCCAGAGTCTTCCAGGGCAGCTGTCCCTACGCTCACAGAGGACTCACTCCACAACCAGATGGTGGGACACTGAGGCACAACAGGAGGCTGGCTTCTCAGTGATGCCGGAAGCAAAGGGCCCCTGAGGGCCATGGTGGGATACATGTGTGGAAGGGAATGGGCTGTGACCTTGGCCTTGCAGAGGATGCCCTGCTCCAGGACTAGGAAGTGGTACTGTTGCTGCCCAGCACTAGGAAACAAAACCGATCTCAAACCACCCAGCCCTCATACCAATCTCTAACCGCGATCGCTACACCCGCTTGTCTGTGGGAGTTAAGTTGTCAAAACACACAGCTCCCATCAGATTTCCCTCCACCTCCTCGGCAACAGACCAAACCAAACACCCCCCAGAAGTCTTACTCTTATCGTAGTTGGGGTTGGAGTGCTCCCGGAGTGCCTCTTGTATGCACTGCACCTGCTGGGACACGGCCGACAGCATCCGCTCCTCCAGGCGGTTAAACTCATCAAAGCAGCCCCAGGCGCCCACCTGGCAAAGCCCCACAAAGATCCGTCCCATCGCCTGGAATGGAAGGAACCACAGAAGATGAAGCCATTTGTGATGGACCGAGTTGTGTCCTTTCCCAAAGTCGCCCTTCGATGTCCTAACCCCCAGTGTTATTGTACGTGGACACGGGCCCTACAGGAGGTGAATGAGGGAGACATTACTCAGAGGACTGGAGTTCTTTTTTTTTTTTGGTTTTTCGAGACAGGATTTCACTGTGTAGCTTTGCGCCTTTCCTGGATCTCACTCTGTAGACCAGGCTGGCCTCGAACTCACAGAGATCCGCCTGGCTCTGCCTCCTGAGTGCTGGGATTAAAAGCGTGCCCACCACTGCCCGGCAGAATCCACTCTTCCCACCCCCCTCCCTTGCCCTCGACACAGAGAAGAGGGCACATGCTCAGCCTGTGGGCAAGCAGCATCTGCACACAAGGAAGAGGAGCCTTACTGGGAGCCGACTATCAAAACCACGTGGGTTTCCAGGCTCCAGGACTGTGGGGAGGCACCTCTGGTGTGCAGCCTTTGGTAACTGTAGCTGACTTGTCCGACTCTGAGTAAGGCACACCTTTCTGAGACCTTTAACTACTCCCTTCAAAATGAGAACACTGTCTACCTCCCAATGCAGACACTCAGTGAGTCATTCTTCATTCACATGAACAGCATCACCATTACAAAGAGGTGCTGAGAAATGCATGTTCCATCCTGTGTCAGTAACACCCCTCTGACAAAACTGTTGTTTTATTTTATCACTTTGTTAGCAAAGAAAATCATTTGCAGAATAGTCACTGTTTTCAGACACAGACACTAAGCATTAGCTGGCAAAGTACCCCCTCCAGTGCTGGAGGTGTAGCATGGGGTAGAGCACCTGGCTAGCATATTTAAATTCTGGTCTTGACCCCTGGTTTGGAAGGGAGGATAGATACTGCTACAGATGACTGTGCATGCCTGCCAGCCCAGCTGAGATAGGATTATGAGTTCCAGGCCAGCCTGGACCACACAAGGAAACCCAGTCTCAGATACATAAGTACACAGACAAGCAGGCAATGGCCATTTTAGACAAACAATAATGGTTAACTTTGAGACTATGAAGGTCAAGTTGACGTCAATGTGTGTGTCGGGCTCTGCTGCAGTTCAGAATAGCACCAGGTAAGGCATGTAGTACTGAGCCTTTGAGAGGGGAAGCTTAATGGTTTTAGATGCTGTGAAAAAAAGTCTTACTTGGAAATCGAAGGTCTCATCACAATTGAAGACCAGGACAAAGCGCCCCAGCTGATGGCCAAGGGCTTTGACGGACTCTGTCTTCCCAGTCCCAGCAGGTCCTGTTATTTGAAAGAAAAGCAATTTAGTCCATTACCTAATTGGTAGCAAATCCTTAGCTTGAAGAGAGCCATACATTTATTTTGAAATTCAGATGTAATGAATACAAGGAAGTTAAAGATTTTAGAATGTAGAAACCATGGAATGTAGAAAAGCACCCCAACCATCAGCTTAGTGTATAAAAATGACACTGCCCCACCCCATCTGTCCAGTTTGTGAAATAACTTACCAAATGGAGAGCCCCCAAGCCTGGCCTCCAAGGCCTGTGTCATTGTCAGATAGCAGCGGTCAGTGAGGGGTGTCTGAACCAGCTTGTCCTGAACGCCCAGGTACTCAAAGCCATAGTTAAACTTGGCGTTCGCCATCTGAATGGACAGCTGCTGGAGCACGTCAGTCTGCTTAGGGTCAAAGTAAAACCGCATCTGGCTGAGCCATTCAAAAGACTTGGCGTTGTCGATTTTGCTTTTGATCAAGGACCTGGTAACATCTCTTTGGTGAACCAACTCTGTGATCTGAGGAAGTAAAAATTTGCCACAAGCTAAAGTAACTTCTGCAGACTATCTGTTGAGTTTACATTAGGATTTAGGCTGTTACAGTGACTAGCAGCAAATATTCCAAACCCCAACAGAACTTCACCCGCAGGGACAGTGGAAATGTCATCCACGTATCCACACAACAGTATCACAGACTCAGAGCTACAGAAAACACAAAAGCCAAAAGCCTACTGTAAGCAACAGCCCCGTGCAGCTGAACGAGACAGAGCAGCTTTCTCATGTCTACCCCACAGGCTGCCCACTTCGTGCCACCAGGCTACACCAGTCACCCCGCTGGGGAGTGTACACCCTCAAAAAGCTGGTCATTTTCTTCCTCCCATCTAGGCACCCGACACCTCTATAACACATCATCCTTTTGTGGGTGTATGTACGCATGTGTGCATAGAGGCTGGGGTCAACTCTGGGTGTCACTTTTCAGGGGAATCCACCTTTATTGTTTGAGCAGTTTTTCCAGTTTTACCAACCTAGCCTTCACCAAGATTCTCTTTAAAGAGGAACAGAGAACCAAAGACTGAATGCCTATGTCCACTCATGTAAGCCAGGTTGGCCTAGAATTCCCGAGCCTCCTGCCTCTACCTCCCCAATGCTAAGGTTACAGGTGTAGACCACAACTCCCAGCTTACCTTTCTTTTATACAAAAAGCCCATTAAATTTTTTTTTTATTATTAATTATGTGCATGGGGAGTATGTGCACATGAATTCAAGTGCCTAGAGGTCAGAGATCTCCCTGGAGCTGGGGTTACATGCAGCTGTAAGCCACTGGGAATCGAACTCAGGTCCTCAGGAAGAGCAGTGTGTGTTCTTAACCACTGAGCCATCTCTCTAGCCCCCAAAAGGTCCATTTTTAAGCCTCTTTTCCTTTCACTACTTGAGCTGCGAGTTAAGAAGGGGCTCAGGCATGAGGCTTACCAAGTGCTCCAGCTTCCGTCTTCGGAGAGGGGGCTGCTCCATGAGGACAGAGTCTGCTAACACGTTGAGGGTGACCTCCACATTGCTCAGCACGGACTGTAAGGGGGCCACATCACCACCTCCCCCGATGCTGCTTAGCGCATTCTCCACGTTTTCAGACCAGGCTATTTGGGCTGACAATACCACTAACTGGGCCTGAAAGAAACAAGACAGCAGATCCACAGGGTCATTTTTTTGAGATGGGGTATCACTACACTGCTTGGGGTAGTCTTCCTGTCTCGATTCCCCAAAGAGCTAGACTACAGGTGCCACTGCCCTGTTCCCAAGGGGTCATTTTCAAGTCAGTCAGCGCTTCTATCTTCAGCCTGCCTGCTTCTTTTAAAGATTACCTGGTATTTATCAATCCAAGTAATGTAGGTATTTGGGTCAATTGAGGTTGCTTTTCCAAAAATCTCCACTTCTGTAACGGACTCTGCCAGAAGTTTAGCCAGGGTGACTCTCATTTCCTTTTCCACCAGAGTGAGCCACTCATTGATTTTGGGGTGTTCAGTGATGGACACTGGAGTTTTAAACATAACCTGAAGATAAAAAAAAACATCAAGAATTAAGAGTGCAAGTATGTAAGAGAAGTTTCTGAGTCACAGTCATTTTTTTTTGGTTTTTGAGGCAGGGTTTCTCTGTGTAGCTTTGCACCTTTCCTGGATCTCGCTCTGTAGACTAGGCTGGCCTCGAACTCACAGAGATCCGCCTGCCTCTGCCTCCTGAGTGCTGGGATTAAAGGCGTGTGCCACCACCGCCCGGCTCTGAGTCACAGTCATACTACCTACCTCCTCTCCTTCTCGAGATGAAATGCCAAGGACCACAGAGTTGTCCTCATTTAAGATGATGCTGGAAACGCCAGCGAACATTTTCTTGAAGTGCTTCTGCAACTTAGCTACATTCTTGCTATTTCCAATGATTTCAAGCAGATCTTCATCACCCACAAAGTAGAACCTGAAATCAATACAACCCAGTGGCTACTGCCTGGTGTACAGAGGGTGACTGAGCAAATGCTCAAGTACAGGAGAGGCAGCTGGAAGGAAGACCTCCAGCCTGAACTCAGCTGCAAACACCTGCCAGGGCTCGGCAAGAGACATGTTACAATAAGACTTGGAGGAGTTCAACGTCATTCACCAGTCATTTTGACAGCATCTGCTCCGCTCACGGTAAGCAAACTCCTTGGAAAGGAGGAGAGGCCACTCAGGAGACAGCAGGGCTAGACCCTGGAGTGAGCAAGTGGCTTGGCAGGAAAATGAGCTTAGTGAACTGGGGTGGAAAACTGGAGTGTGGGGAGCATTAGAAACCAGTGCTGCAAGGCAGAGGACTCAGCCAGCGACTTGGTCACCAGGATCCTCGACATCAAAGCTGAGTGACACCAGGAAAAGGGAGCAGAGCCCAGGTGAACTTGGCTCTCTCAGCTTACCTGGGGAAAGACGACCGCTCTCGTTCTAGGTATTCCCCCAAGGCTTTCTGGATCTTTCCGAGCAGGTCTGCCAACCGCTCCAGAGACCGCTGTACTCCCTGTATGTTCAGAACATCCATCACAAGTGGAGACTTGGAGACTTTTTTCATCAGAGCCAAAAACTCTGTGCTGATACTAGAGAACAAAGGAGAGCTGGTCAGCCTTTGCAGGGGCTCCTCAGCCCTGCCAGTGCCTGATCCTGCTGGAGCTCTACCTCTGGAAGCGCTGGGTTTCCACGGGCAGCAGATGTTTGATGTCCGCACTGCCTGTGAAGATGCCCTCCAAGTAGACCCAGCGCCTCTGCACATCAATCCACACGTCGAAGAGGGCCATGATCCGGTTCAGCTTGTCTTCCCAGCTCAGGGCATCCTCTTCAAACACCTGGTGGGTACACAGGCGGGCAGAGCTCAACCTTTCCCCCCAAGGAAATGCCAAAGGTGATGGAAAATTGCAATCAGGATCCCATCAAGCTGTCTGACCCACATTTTACATAAGCAGACACTTAAGGTGTAATCCCAGTTGCAGCAGAGTGCCCCGGCAACGAACCTTATAGTATGGAGAGAGCTTCATGGCAGACACGCTGTTGATGTGCTCCTTGACCTTGTTGAAGAGGTCATCCCAGCCTCGGATCAGGCGGCACTTGTTCTGATAGTTGACTAAGTCCAGTTCGTATGTATTCCACACTTCCCGTATCTGAGTGGAGCCAGGAAGAGGCCATTACCAGCACAAATCAGCACTCAGCATTTGTAGGCACCAAACATCGGGGACAGAGATACATAGATGACAACGCCTCGTTTTACAGTCAAATCCATCAACAGCCTGACACCCACTCCCATCACTTGCCTGCTTCAAAAATTCCTCCAAAGCCATCTCCCCTTGTGCCACCAGCAGTACATCCTTGACAACAGCTTCATTCTTCTGGAGGTCAACATCCCAGATCTGGCCCAGGGTCAGCTCAGAAACCACCCAGTTCACGTGAAGCCTCTTCATCAGCTGTTTCCAATGCCGGTCTTTAAGTGCCTCAGACTTCAGTTCAATTACCAGCATGTTAATCTGTGCAGGGCAGACAGGATGTGAGCAGTGTCCTCTGAAAAGACACCCAGTACCCAGAGGGAGAGTCACCCACCTTCATGTAGCCTTTCAGCAGCCTCTGAACAAACTCATAGGAGGCGTACTGCCGAAGCCGCGCAGGGAAGTTCTTCAGCTGGTTCAAGAGGCCATCTAAGTTCTGTCGAAGCTGTTAGGAGACACAAGAGAATGGAGTCTCTCTCTCTCTCTCTCTCTCTCTCTCTCTCTCTCTCTCTCTCTCTCTCACACACACACACACACACACACACACACACATATCAACAACACTGTATGGCCTTTTTTTTTAATTTCCTTCTGATACCTGGTCTCATGTATCCAAAGCTAGCCTTGAACTTACAAAGGCCCCCCTGACTCCAGCAGCCGGAGTTCTGGGCAGTGAACCTAAGGTTTTGTGCAGGCTGGATGAGCACTCCACCTACTGAGCTGCAAGCTTTGGAATGGCTCTAAGACAAGGTTCACATCAGTCTCGATGAATCACATAAATAACATGTAAGGACATAAGTGACAGTTTGTGAACTTGCAAAGTTCTTTCCGTGACTGCTAATATGTAGAAAGACTCAGACATCCACTTTAACAAGTTACCTTACGAGGCTGAACTGAGACCCATGGTTGCTCCTTCATTTGATCAATTTGTTCCCAGACCTTAGAAAGCTCTGACCAAACACCTTTGAGGTCCTGTAATTCCTCCAAGGCCACCTGTGATTGAGAACAGCAAGGTAGTTAAATTGGGGACATTAGAGCAGCTTACAAATCAGCAACAAAACGAAAAACCACCTTAGCATCTGCCAGGGCCCTTCGGATGACCAGGACGGTGGCAGAGCCTGGTGGAGCAGGTCTCCAGACTTTGCACTCACGGGTCCTTACCTGTACACGCTCTTCACTGCCACTGAGGAGTCCCGTGTCTGTCAGTTCCAGCGCTTCCTTGGCCTTTGCACATTTCTCTCTGTCATCCTTCAGCCGGCCAAACTTCCCTTCGTATATGGTCAGGGCCTGAAGAGCCTCCTCGGGGCGCAGATTGCCCTGGAATAGCCAGAGCACAGAGAGTGGCAGGACTGTCCCAGGAGACGGCCCTGGGCTTCAAGACGGTGGAGGGCCAACAGGGACAAGACAGGAACCACATCCCCCCATGATGCATGCAGCTAGCTGCTGCCTTGTGAACCTTGAGCTGTGGGTAACAAATTCTAAATTCTGAGCATGTCTAAGGGCAGTTTAAAAACAGCAAAATAAGTTTTAATCATCTAAAAACTCCTTCTGGGGGGCTGGAGGGACAGCTCAGTGGTTAAGAGCACTGGCTGCTCTCTTCCAAAGGACCTGGGTTTGAGTCCTAGCACCAAAATGGCAGCTCACAACTGTCTCTGACTCCAGTTCCAAGGGATCTGACATCCTCTTCTGGCCTCTAGAGGCGCTGCATACACACGGTGCACAGACGGACATGCAGGCAGAACACCCACAGACATTAACTAAACAAATACCAATAGCTGACTGAAATGACTGTCCCTCTGGGTACATAGATGACTGCCCTGGCTGTCCCACTTACTATCTACAAACACCCAGGGCATCCACACACTAGGTAAGATCTCTACCAGGTCTATTTCCAGACCCTCACTTTCTATTGCTATTGCTTTTAGCTTGCTATGCTGCCCTAAACTCACACACTCAGGTGATCCTCTGCCTCAGCCTACAGGACTGGCTGCCAGCCCAGCCTTTTAATTACAGAGGGCAATCCCATCTTTAGTTCTGGAAAGCTAAGCCCAGCGGGGCTTCCCATCCCTGACAGCAATAACCCATGCTATGCTGCAGGCAGGCAGGCTTAGCGACGCTCACCGTGACGGGTTTGGTCTTCTCCCAGTCTGTCAACAGATCGGTGGTGCGGCTTTCCACAGCTCGGTCCTCCTGCACGATCTTCATTTGCAGGTTTGCCACCTGTTGCTGAATGGCAGAGTCCTTCCGGCGCATGATGTCATTGAAGGCCCCCCACTCACCCTCGATGTTGTCAATGTAAAGCCAAGAAGGTGGGAATTGGAACCTTTGTTTTTCCAGCAGCCGCTGCCCATTGCGGTAGAGCTTTGAGAGTTAAAAGATCATGTTTTTGTCTTCTATAACCACAGGAAAACTGCTGCCAAGTCCCAACAAGAGAGAACACCGCACCCCACCCCACCCCCGCCCAGAACCACAGACCAAGGCATCTGCTCTTCCACAACTGTCCACCTCCAGATTACTGTGGTCAGAGTGACTGCAGAGTCTGGAGTGGCCCGCCAGTTACCACACCTAACAGCACCCAGGGGCACAGAGCCCCTGCGCTGTGCCTCATCCCTTACCCTAAATTACAAGAGAACACTCCACTCCTAAGTTCTCGAAAACAGTCAGAGGTTTGGACAGACAGTGCCTCTCAAACCTAACTGTGCATGACAACCACCCAGAACCTTTCAAGGGCAGACTCCTAGGCTCCACATGCAGTGTTTGCACGCTTTTTTCTTCACATACATTTGGGGGTGTGTGTGGCGGGGAGCACATGTGTGGCAGCATGTGTGCAGAAGGCAGAGGACAACTTGTGGAAGTCGGCTCTCTCCTTTCACCTCGTGGTCATCAGGCTTGGCAGCAGGTGCCTTTACCCACTCAGGCACGTCTCTGCTCCCAGCAGCCTCTTTTCTGAGACCAGATCTTGTTATGAAGACCAATCTGGCCTAAACTCACAATCCTCCTGCTAAGCCTCCCAAATGCTGGACTGCAGGTGTGTGCCATCACACCAGGCTTGCCACAGTGCATTCTAACAAGCACATCTGGTGGTCATGGCACACATGGTGGCTTATGGCACACTGTAAGAAACACTCCTCAGGTGCTGAATCCCTCAGAACATAAGATATTAACAGCTAATCATGGGTCAAACGTGAGAACTCACTTCAACTTGCTTCTCAAACTGCTTGATCTTGCGTTTTAGAGACTGCACATAGGTGATGAAGGTCACTGCGTCAGAGGTACTGGCCGTGTCCACAGAGTGCTGCTCTAGCTCTTGGCGAGACTGTTGGAGAGAAGGCCATATTTTACCATGGGACCAGGCTTAACCTGCAGCCGCCAGTTCCCTGGGCAGCATCCCCACTCCTCACCTTTGAGATCTGGGAATGGAATTCTGTCATGTTGGACCCCAGCATCTGCCCAAATTTGCTGAGCACCTCCTTATGCCAGGAGTCGTACTTCAAGTTCACCTTGGACTGGACCTGCAGGTGAAGTGACACACACAGCCCTTGTCACTTCTCTCCAGCGCAGAGGCACACATCAGTACAGCTTTTCCAGTCCCCTGACACCGCTGGAGAACAAGCCACGCTCACCTTGCCGTAATCGATCACCACAGGTCCAAACTCTTTCTTGGTCTCTGCGTTGTCGAAGGTCCCTCTGGCCTTCCTTATCTGGACCAGGAGAGCCTGCCACTTGTTGAGATCTTCCCCAAGCCTGTTGTAGATGTTCTCCGCCTGCATGTCCCATAAGCACTGGTACTGGAGCCAGACCTGCAAATAAGGAACACGCCCCATTCCAGCTGCTGTTCTGTAGACCACGAATATTCTAGCAACATTATGCCACAGTCCAGAGTCACGTTTTCATGCCATTAGAAAACCTCACTTCGGTCTCAGAACTCATACAGCACAAGGAGAAAATTTACTTTGCTTGAAAACCAGAGTTAAGACCCTACAAGATTTATCCTACTATTCACTCTTGGCTTTAAAATAAGGAAATCAGCCGGACGGTGGTGGCGGCCTTTAATCCCAGCACTGGGGGTGGGGGGGTGGGGGTGGGGCAGAGGCAGGCAGATCTCTGTGAGTTCGAGGCCAGCCTGGGCTACCAAGTGAGTTCCAGGAAAGGCGCAAAGCTACACAAGAGAAACTCTGTCTCAAAAAACCAAAAAAAAAAAAAAAAAAAAAGGAAATCACGAGGTGTGATGGTGCACACCTTTAATCCTAGCACTGTGAGGCAGAACAGGTGAACTCTGGGAGTACAAGGCAAATCTGGTCTACATAGGGAGTTCCAGACCAGCCCACGCTACATGGTAAGATGCAGCCAGGTGTGGGGACACACATGTATTGCAGCTCTCAGGAGACAAAAGAATTCCAGGGTCTAGGTCAGCCTGGTCTACAAAGCAAGTAACTCCAGGCCAGCCAGGGCTAGAATAAGGAGTGAAACCCTGCCTCCAAATAAAAAAACACATAGAAGATAGATAATAAATAAATAAATAAATAGAGCAAGTGTTGCCCATTGGACCATACTACCTATTAAGACCTTCCCAGTATTTTTTCCTTCTTTCTTCCTTTTTTGGTGGTGCTGGGGAGTGAACCCAGGGCCTCTAGCTACACTCCAGCCCTTCTCTCATCCTCTTGCATGTCTAGAATAGAGTACCCACTGCATTGGGAGGGAGTCAAGAGCATTTTACCTTAACATACTGCTCAACTTCAGTCACAATGCCCATGACCGCAGAGTACGACTCTTCCAGGGCGACGGGGCCATCAGGCATGCGTGTCAATGCATTCCGATAGAACTTCTCTTCCTCAGTCAATTCATAATGCACGCCCACCTGACCAACAAGAGCAGGATATGAATGTTAAACGGTGCACACAATGCCAATCTCAGTCACCTTTATTTACTAAAAATGACTAAAAGTCACCATCAAAAGATTATCTTTTAAGAGATAATATCCACTTTCCCTAGGCACAAGTAACAAGAAGCCTGATTATATTTAACTCGTTAAACCAATAAAGGGAACACTAGAGTAACCACAAGCTGGAAAACGTGGAGACACTAATGGCACAGGGTAAAGAATGCAAGGAGCCCTTGGTTCATCTGACCTGCCTGAGCACCTCCTACACGTTAGGCCTCAGTCTAAGTACAATAAACAGACACTCCCACTCCCATGAAGTCCGATTCCATAGGAGGATCGAGACAAAGAACACCCATGTACAGAGTGTCAGATGGGAAGCAAGTCTGTGCAGAATAAGTAGGAAAGAGACAGGGAGGACAGGGATTGGTCGTGCTTTACTCATTTTTTGTAGTACAGGGACTGATGCCAGACTGACCAGAGTCAGTCTGCACGGCTGAGCGCTAGCAAGAGTTCAGTGAGGCCTGAGCAGAGCCAGGAGGGGAGAAGCAGAAATTAAGGTCAGAAAGGCAAAAAGGTAACTATGGGCCCAACAAGCACCAGGACTGCCTCTTTCCACAAGAGAGGCGGCAGGCTGTGAGAGGAGCCACAGAGGAGCAAAGGCAGGCAGGTTTACTCCGTAAGTGAAGACTAGGCAGGGAGAATGGCAGGAGGAAACATTAGTAACCTCAGACAGAGTGGGAACAGTGACTGTGGGGAAACAGACCAGGGTGAACTTTAAAGACAGTGATGACAGACGTCACGGCTGACACATGGTTTCTGGACTGGGTGGAAGGCAGGCCCAGAGAGCAAGAGTACAGCAAGAAGGGCACCAAGTCATGGCTGTGGGACAGTGCGGTGATATTTCATTTGTGCGCTAATAATAAAGCTTGCCTGGAGATCAGAGGAAAAAGACAGCCATTATATTAAACAGAAGTCAGGCAATGGCAGCACACGCCTTTATTCTTATCACTCGGCAGGCAGGCATCTGTCTGGATCTCTGTGAGTTCAAGGTCAAACTGGGGAACAGAGCCAGGCATGAAGACACAAACCTTTAATCCCAGCACCAACCATAGAGGTCTAGAGGTCTGTACAGACAGACAGGAAGTGACAGAGCTGGGCAGGAAGGGGAAGTGATGTAGCTGGGCTGAGAGAGCAAATGAGAGAACAGAACAGAAAGGCATATAGGCATAGTAGGTCTCTTCGGAAGCTGTGGAGTTGGTGGGGTGAGGTTAGCTGTGGCTTTTCCTATTTCCCTGATCTCTCAGGTTTTCACCCTTATATTTGGCTCCGTGTTTTTATTTAATAAGACCATTTAGAAATTTGTCTACAGGACAAAACAGAAATGGAAAGCAGCAACTGCAGAGATGGGCCTGGGCTCTGGGTAAGGTCAGGTTGTATGTGAATGTGGAGAAGGCTGTGTCAGAGCAGAGCTGGTTGGAGGGTGCTCAAGTGTCTGAGTATTAGTGTCGAGAAACAGGCAAGCTTTCATTTGTCAGTGTGGAGAGAAACAAGACAATGCAAAGCCTTAAACACAGAATAGGACAAGGAGGATCACAAAAATGATAACATAGATGCCTGGGACAGAAACCAAAATTCATAGCATGGTTTTGATTAGCTGAGCAAAACATACTCAAGGACCAGGGAGATGGCTCAGTAGGCACCTGAGGCCAAGCCCATGTCTTGAGTTCAATTCCCCGAATGAACCTTACAAGGTGGAAGGAGAGATCTGATCTGCAAGTTGTTCTCTGACCTTCACTTTCTGTGATAGGTGAAAAAGTGTGTGTATGCACAAACACACCCCAAATAACTGTAACTAAAACAATAACAACAAAAACAAATAAACCCTAGAAGAGTGACATTTATGCTCAAAGTCATGGGGGAAAAAAGGTGTGTTTTGGGGTTGGAAAGATGGCCCAGTAGTTCTGAGCACTGGCTACTCTTCCAGAGGACCCAGGTTCAACTCCTAGCACCCATGTGTCAGCTCAAGACTGTCTGTAACTCCAGTTCCAGGGGTTCTAATACCCTCACACAGACATACAAGCAGGGAAAAAAAAAAAAAAAACATAAAAATTAAAATTGAAAAAATAATAAACTTGTTTAGTTATTTAAATTGTAAAGGGTGTGGTTCTAGCATAATTACTAAGTTCTAGAACAGACTGCACGGCAGAGCTGTGGAATCTGGCTAGAATTATGGACAAAAAGGTCTTTCGGGTTCCCCTCCGGCCCTACAAGTATACCAGGAAGACTATAATCTAGGATTGGCTTTAGACTTGTCGGTGGGGAGCTACCAATGGAGTGAGAACAGCGACGTGCTGATAAATAAGGCTGCAGATAGGAGCTCGTGGTTCCCACTTCTGCACGTGCTTGAAAATTTCTCTAAAGTAGGAGCTGGGTGTGGCCATCCCAGTATTCAGGAGGCTGAGGCTGGTGGTCAGCTAGGACTGTACGGTGAGACCAGATGTCCAAAACCGAACAAAATAACAATGGGGTAGAGAGGAAAACAGGAGGACTGGGATTATCAAAGGAGTCCATGGGCCAGGCATAGTGACAGGCGCCTTTGACACCAGAGCTCGGGAGGCAGAGCCAGAAGAATCTAGATGAGTTCGAGGCCAACCTGGTCTACAGAGTGAGTTCCAAAACAGCCAGGGCTACACAGAGAAACCCCGTTTGAAAAGAAAAACCAAAGAAGCTCATGGAGGAAACTTCGAGGAGATGAGGGAGACTGCAAATGCCAAGCTTTCCCTTAGAACACGGGACCTGTACATGAAAAGACATGTACAGGGCTTGTTTAATGACACATCCTGAGAAGTAGCATCCGAGTCCAGGTGAGACCTGGTCAGAGGGCACATGCTTGGAGCCCCTGGATGCTTACCTGGTACCTCTGACTCTGGATCCTGGGCAGGGACAGCACAACCATCTTCCAGGCGAACATCTCCTGGTATAGCTTGTACCTGCACTCTTCGATGGGTGGATTCAAATAGATTACCTGGTTTGTTATTCTTAGCTCATGAACAACGTTCTGTTAAAAAAAAAAAAAAAAAAAAGTTTTGTTTTTACTCAGCAACATATTTTAATAAAATGGTTTTGATTCTTAACAATCTTCTTTGTCTAAATGATGACATCTTTGGTGAGAACCACAAAGTCTGTCACTTTATCAGATGTACTCCTGGACTAGTTCACATCTGTCCCTCTAAGATCACAAGAGGCTGGGGACAGGCACTGCTTCATCTGCTCGAGGTGCCCTGGTGCCTGTGTTGGAATCCACATGCTCAATAGAATGACCTAGAGGCCTGAAAAACTAGTATCTCTGAAGCAGCAGGGAGGTGGGCCCTGCTGCCAGCCATATGGTGAATGATGCGATCTCCACTGTCTGTGCTCCCACAAGTCAGTACTTCAGGCTAGTTCAGAAGTCCAACTTTCTCTCCACTGGCTACTGAATTTATTAAGTCAGACACACGTATTGTTTCACTGGGATACAATATTTTAAAAAGCATGTTTATGGGCTGATGAGATGGTTCAGCTGGCAAAGGGGACTATTGTTAGCCTTGACAACTGAGTTTGACCCCTAGGCCCACACGGAAGAAGGAGAGAACTGACTCCCACTAGGCATCCTCTGATTTCCACAAGCAGGCCATGGTACACATGCTCCTTCCCCAAGCAAATAAATGTAATTTTAAAAATTTACCTAAAGAATGCTTTAGGAACAAAGAACTACGGGACTAAAAAGTTAAGAAATTAAGCATTAAAGAAGAAAGAGGAGCCAGGCGGTGGTGGCGCACGCCTTTAATCTCAGCACTCGGGAGGCAGAGGCAGGCGGATCTCTGTGAGTTCGACGCCAACCTGGTCTACATAGTGAGTTCCAGGACAGGCACCAAAGCTACATAGAGAAACCCTGTCTCAAAACACACACACACACACACACACACACACACACACACACACACACACACACACACACACAAAGAGGAGATGTAGTGGTGCACATCCCTAATCCCAGCACTCAGGAGACAGGGGCAGGTAGATATTTGTGAGTTCAAGCCACCTTGTCTCAAAAAAAACAAAACAAAACAAAAAGAAAGACAGACAAAGGGCCAGGAGAGCTGGCACAAGCAGTTAAGACCACACACATCCTGCCCGTCTAGAGGACCCTAGTTCAGTTCCCAGCACCCACATCAGGCAGCGATGAGCTGTAATTCCAGCTCCAGGCGATCTGACACCTTCTTCTGGCCTCTGCAAGCACATGGCACACACGCACAAAAACATTAACATGAATGAAAATAAAATGTTTTTAAAAAAATAGAAAAAAAGATAGAGCTTGTAGTTTAAGAAAGTACCAATGGCTTCTTCTCTCAGATCAAGACTACTGGTGTAGTATACTTGGGTTTCCATGCTGTGAGCCAAATGTATAGGTAAATAAACACAAAGAGTGCAAACAGGAAGCAAGTACAGGGTGCATGGATCACTGCCAAGCAGACACCTTTGGGAGCACATTTCCTGCTAACATAATGCAGAGCCTTCAGCCTCCTGCCCAGCATGGGGCTGCTCTGCTGCTGGCCTGGACTCAGACAACTTGTTACATGCAGTTTTTGAAATAGTTTATCACACAGATACTGGGCAAGTAAGAATGCCCTCGTGTATGTTTCTTAAATCAGACTTTGAGTTCTTTATGGCTGTTTTGAAATTATTTTAAACTGATAGGAGACTGCAAAGAAAGTACAAAGTGTTTCAGCAGCTTCACTGACACTGGCTGTGACACCCTGGATCACCCTGCACTTGAATTTAGTTGTTCTATGTTCTCAACCCTTTCCAACCCAAGGCACTATTTTCCATGACCCTGACGCTTTAGGAGAGCTCTGGTCAGATGCTGTGCAGACTGACCATCAGTGTGAACTTTTATTTCTCGTAGTTTCCTGGAGAAAAAGCAGGTGTGAAGTGCCTCCCATCACAGGACATTCTAAGCACGTAGTAACACCCACATCACCGGCGGTGCTGTCAGGCTTTTCCAGTGTGAGGGGACTTCTCTGTGTACCCTACAGTCCCCAGCCCCGGGGCCAGGAATCCAATCTAGGATTCCCAAATTCTAAACAAGCGCTCTGACACTGAGCTATATCCCTAGACCTTGTCCTCTTTTTGAGACTGAGTCTCACTACATAGCCTAGGCCAACCTTGAACTTGTGATCGTCTTGCCTTAGCTTCTAGAGGTCCTTCCCAAGGGGAGGAACTTGTTTTGCTTATACCCAGGTGAGTGCCGATGGAAATACTCACTTTGATCTTTGGCTCTCCCCCAGGCTTGTGACTAACTTGTGGAGCGTCTGTATCCATGTCAACTTCTGCTTTATCTTCTGCTTGTCCAAGCAGAACCTGGGTCCAGGCTCTGAGTCCAGCTTGCAGACGAACACCCAGGATCCTTTCGATCTACAGAGAAAGCACAGTCACTGAGTGGCTGCTCTTGCAGGGGAGCTCACAAAGCACGAGAATGAGAAGGTGGCAGGTGTGTCAAAGCCGGGTTTGCAACTGCCATCCTGTCTCCCTTCCGTCCCATCTCCAGCCTCATCTCTACCTTTGGGACTTGGCTCCTAAGTGACAGGGAGACTTAACGCCATGTTGTAGAAGCAGTTAAAATCTTGGTGGCTATTATTTATGATGGAAAACTCACTTTAAGTGAGAATTTGTGGCGCTTGGAGGTAGCTAGCTTTAGAGGTGAAACTAGAAACAGTGACTGACGATCAAGCCATTTCCCTCAACAAGTAGAAGAAAGCCTTCTCTCTGTCCAGAATGAGGCGAATTTCCTGTATGACAGACAGGACTTCTGCATGTCTTGGCCACCAGTGTGCCCTAGGCCATCAAAACCGCAGGAATGTGAGGGCTGAGGGCCATCCACAGCCTCTGTGGGCTGTTAACTTTCTTCCTGCCATATCCTCTGCATGGAAACCATTTTAAATTTACGGAGAGAACCAGCCACGTTCAATCTGTAACCTCTGCTCTGGCCTCTCCAGCCACTTGTCCTCTCCAAATGCGGCAGTAAGAAAAGCCACTCAGGCCTGGCCTCACCCTCCCACGGCTTTAGGAATCTGGTGTGGAGAGGGCAGTGGTCAGAGAGGGCTGCCCGGAGGGCTGGGGCTGCAGAGGGGGTCAGTGGTGAGAAAGGCACAGGACTCATCCCCAGCAGCACCACCGCTGCCACCAAAAGAAGAAAACAACTCAAGTCCTCTGACCAGGAGAGAAAGACCAATGGAAGCTGGCATGTGTCCAGCAAAAGGAGGGCTCTCCTCTGGGCCTCAACTCCCTGCTCCCAGCTCTCCTCTGGGCCTCAACTCCCTGCTCCCAGCTGAGAACCGCAGGGGACAGGGCACAGCGCCTTCTGCTGTGGCACTGGCTGAGGGATTCTGGAGGACCTGCCAAGTGAGGATCTAAGGAAATGCTCTGCAGACAACTAAGGCCGCAGCTAACAGGGCTCACGCCTGCGGGGACAGCAGCAACGGAAAGCGCCCCAGCCCACCCCGCCGTACCTCCATGTCCAGCTTGTTGACCCAGATGGGCAGGTTGGAATACGAGTGCAGGTTGAGGTCGTCCACTGCTTTCTGAACTCGGTTCAAGATTTCGGAGAAGGTCTTGTGGTCATACATGCACGTTTCCAAGGAACGGACTTCCAGGTCTATTTTTTCCTCAATTATCAGGAGATCGTCCACCTGGAGGAGGTATGTTTAGCATTAAAACATCCACTTGCTCTGCGACTTTTACCCTGTTCCTCTCATGAAGAACTCTGCTCACTGAGGGCAGAGAAGTCCTCCCTCTGTCAACAGCTAGCCCTAGGCGCTGGCGGGAGGATGCGGCTCCCCTGCATGGCCCGGAGAGGAAAGGACGGCCAGGAACACCACCGGTGTCTTTCCCCCTGCCCTGCTCAGGGAACAAGCACTCCTACAGGTCTGGAGACACCTCTCCCTCTGGCTGTCTCGGCACCTGCCTAGGGCCCCCATGTCCTTCTCTAGACTTGTCAGTGTTCCTTGCCAGCATTCCCAAAGCCCCAGGAAACGTCTCTCCTCCCGAGCTCCAGCGGCTTTAGCTCCCATCTTACAGACTGCTGGGGAGAACCAGCGTTCCCTGACTAGACCCACCACACATGCTGAAGGGTCAAATTAAGTTACCTTCTCCTGGAAGTTGAACACCGTCTCTGCCAGGCGCTGCACGTAGGGGTCGAGTTTGTAGGATTCCCACACCAGGGCAATGCCTTCTGCGATCAAGGCCTGCACCTCCTTTTTCAGGCCGGCCACCAAGAGCGAGATGGTGTTACGCTCCTCCACCTTCTCACAGGTACGTTCGTAAGTGCGGACACTTTCAATCAGTGAGATGGCAAATGGGTAGAGTTGGTTGGCTTGGTGAGCCTTGTTCACAATTGCAAGTGGCACACGGAAGCCAAGCCACTTGAGGTTTCGCACTTCTTTGGACAGAGTTATGATCTCTGGAAGGAAGTTCACCTTCAGCTTGAGCACGTTCCCAGTGCGACCCCGCACACGAGCACTCTCAATGGTGAAGATGCGCCCCGAGACACCAAGGTTGCGCTGCTGCACCTTCCTTGCCCAGTCATCGAAGATCTCCTGGGTGTTGAGCTTCATTCGAAAGCTGTCTCCATCCTGCTTCAGCTTCTGCCCTTCCACGTGGTTCTCCCAGCCTTTGCCCAGGACATCTTCCACTCGCTTCATGTAGGCAGTGAGCTGTCTGTCAATCTGTTTAGCCCAGATGATAGACCCTGACACAGGAGGCAAGTCACGGACATGACTCATTTTACAAGCTTGGCTCTGAGGGTACTGGACCTTGAACTTGTCGTGCAGAGACTCGATGTCATCTTTTACACGCTGGATCAGCTGGGTCTGGTATTCTCGGATGGCCCCTCGGATGTGTGGGCGGACGAACAGTGCATTGAACCTGGAGAAAATCCTAAACATCTCATTGGCATTCTTGGCTGTGCCGAGCTGATCTCGAAGGCGGGCAGTGATGCGGGTCTCCACACGGTCGATCCTCTCATCGTATCTCTTCATGGCAGCCTCCCAAGCCTCTGTACCTTCTTTGGAAACATCCAGCCCATCCACTTCCTTGACATTCTCATAGGCCAGGTTCACCTCCTCGATAGCATTGGCATCTGCAGCATCAAAGAGGACTTCAGCCACCTTCATGTCTTGGGGTTCGGGTGCCTCTCCCTGGTTCTGTTGTGCAACTGCTGTGACCTAAAAGAAAGATTTGGAACAAAAATATTTGCAAAAGAGGTGAATTCTGTCAGTGCAGAGCACAGGGTTACGATGCAGCAGGGTGGCCTTTTAAACCTTCCTTCCTTGATAGTCACAATCCAGCCATGACCGCGCCATACGGACTCCTGGCACACTTTTGTCTTTACTCTATTTTTTCAGAAAGGAAAGACTAACTGGTGAAAAAGAAGAGGGAATGCAAAGAGGAGAAGAACATACACAGGACTAGGGTGTTGTTCAGCAACACAGTACCTGACGACTTTCATCCCTAGGACGGAACAAGACAAAAAAAATAAACAGAACAAAAAACTCTACCAAAAATGTACAAAGAAAAAGGGAAGCCCTGAATTATTTTAATTAAGTTCAGAGATAAACAATCATTTCTCATAATTTATGGGCAAGGACTCTGTAAAAGTCACACACTACAATCTAAACCCAGGGTGTCTGGCTCTAGGGCTCTCAAGGTGAAGGGCAGAAGGAATGGGTGGAGCTTGGTGGGGGAGCTGGGACCTCAGACGTTGGCCAGTACTCTGCTCTGCACTGTACCCTGTGCTGAGCACACTAAGTATCTGGATACCTAGAACAACATAACGCAGCATCACAAGATCTCAAAGATGACGAGTGACGAAAGGAAAACTGAAGAAAACACTAAGTACCAAGTAGTTAGTTCTTTAAAAGGGTGAACTAGGCATCAAAGCATAGAGCACGCGAACGTCTGTAGCAGAGGCGTACCTGTGGCCTCAGGACCCTGACAATGACCGCTCTCAGCTGCTCATGCTGGCGTCGGAACTTTCTCATCTGGTCAAGGCGCGCCTGAAGCTTCCTGTGAGCAGGGTTGATGCGCCACACCATCTTCAGGTTCTCTTCCCTCTTCCTCTTGACGATGTCTCTCAACAGCACCTGGAGCTTCTCATACTCATCATCCCACGTCTGGAAGACTTCGAAGCAAGCCACCATGACCTACGGCGAAATGCAGGCGATGGACTTGTCATTACGTCACATCATCTCACTGGTTCAGGGTGGTTTTCTAAGAACTAAGACTTACTTTTTCAAATTCTTCATAAGCTACATGCATCAGCTTCCTAGTGCCCAAGACTTTGAGCAGCTGAGAACTCAAGTCTCTGGAAATTGCCTCCACAAGACGCAGTGCCCGCTGAATGGGGTATTTTGTGTTTCGGATCTTTCTCAGATGTGTGAAAATTGCAACAAGTGCCTGCCTTATTTTGTCCAGCTCAGTGGCAGAGAGCAAGTCATTTAGAGGGAAATCTTTCATCAGAGGATTGTAGTCATTCACTGTTTCCAATGCCTGCTTGAGACCTGGATTGACAGAAAGGGTTAATGGCTTTTGTGGAAAGTAATAAAGTCAAGTAAACGACGTCTTAACTATGGAATCCATTTTGATGTTATAGATGCTTTAGTTACAGAAAAATCATTCATGGTATTTGGGGGAAAAAAAGTACCACTAGCCCTAACGTGGCCTCAGTTTTGCTTTACTTAAGAGCAGAGATGGGTTGAGAGATGACGCCGTAGTTAAGAGCACTGGCTGCTCTTGCAGAGGACCTGGGTTTGGTTCCCAGCACCCACATGGCAGCTCACAACCATGATAAGTTTTCAGTTCCACAGGACCCAATAGCCTCTTCTGGCCTCGGTGGGCACCGTGTACACATGAGGTGCGCGCATACACACCCACCCACCCACCCAATACTTATGTTAAAAATGGATGGTAGCCAGCCTTGTACCCCAAAACTTGCTGGAGGCAACTGTATGGCTTAACTTTATATTTTGCTTTAGTATTGTCTATATGTTTTACTGTAATAATTAAGTTTAAAGAAACTTGAATGTCAGTCTTGAGACCACTCACCAACGGCTGAATTTAAAGGTGTCATCATGAACATAGACTCACAGGAAAAACTGGCTTTTGGTCTACCTCTTCCTCTGACATAAGATTTTTAAAAAGTATTAGGGAAGAAAGATTCAAAGCAAGGTGAGGTGGTACTCCTGTTACCCCAGTACTGGGGAAATGCAGACAGGATGGTCAAGAGTTCAAGATCATCCTTGGCTCTATACCAAGTTTGAGGCCAGTCTAGGATACATGACTACATAAAAACCCATCTTTTTTTTTTTTAAAAAAAAAAAAAAAAAAAAAAGGGAGAAGTAATTAAAGTTTCAGAGTTGTTTTAAATTAAAGAATCGAATGTACATATCAGTGTTGGTGAATGCCAGTTAACATTTGTAAGGTGGTCATGGGAGCCTGAAGAGCTCTACGTGAGATTTCCTTACTTAAAATGCCGAGTACCACCTTTTGTTGGGAGGAAATAAATGGGTCTTAATTACTTGATCTTCGTGGCTATGGAGCTTGTAGAAATGCTTTACAAATAGATACTGGCCAAACATTTCTGGGTTTAGCACATGCCAATGCAACTTCACTCCTACTGTTGCTATTAAAAAGGAATTAGTTGGGCTAGAGATGGCTCAGAGGTTAAGAGCATCGACTGCTCAAAAGGTCCCGAGTTCAAGTCTCAGCAACCACATAACATGGTGGCCCACAACCATCTGTAATGAGATCTGGCATGCAGGCAAACACACAGACAGAATACTGTATACATGATAAATAAAATAAATCTTAAAAAAAAAAAAAGAATTAGTTAACCTACTACAGAATTTGGTACTGGACCCAAGACCTGTGTTTGCTAGGCAAGCACTCTACCGCTGAGCTACATGCCTATCCCTTGGCTGTCTTTGAAATAGGGTCTTGCTATGTAGATCAGGTTGGCCTTGGCCTTAGAATCCTACCTCTAACTCCAAAGTTCTGTGATTGGGCTGGGGCTAGCTCAGTGGAAGAGCATTTACTCAGGATCTAAGAGACTGGGTTCAATTCTCGGCACTGGGGGTGGGGAGAGGAGATGCTGAGACGAGACGGGTGTGCATCACGCCCAGCTCTGCACTTCCTGACCATTCAGGAGAAGGAGGAAGGCGGAGAAGGTAATGGAGTAGGAAAGCAACAATGATGTGCTCGCCTTCCTTCTGCAGCACGGGCAATGACCACCTGACTACCCAGCGACCACACAGTGGAGTGATAGGAGGCCGAGTCCCAGGGCTCACTATCCTCAGGACTAGAAACTGTCTTAGTTTCTCAAAAGTCATGAAGGGGAATGGAATGTGTAGGTGCTGAGGGGAGCCCTAGAATTTTATCCCATAGGATTAAGGTAAGAAGGAGACAAGGTGCCAGAGAGAAAAGGGGTTAAGAGAATAGCAGTGTTTAGGGTGTGTCCCGCTGGTACAGACAAGGCTGGGCCTGGGTCTCATCCCACAGTGCATCTACTAGTTGTCATTTAAATCATCAAAGACCTTAAGAAGCAAGATCAATAACTTATGCATCAAATTATCAGCTCGGGCCTTACCTGTGTCAGTGTCAAAACTGACAGTGGCGTGGAAACGTTTGCCATGCTTCAAGATGTCCAGAGTCAGGAGGACCTCAGGGCTCTCCCGTTTCTCCTGGATGCGGTACAGTGCACGTTCCAAGTTTAGCCAAAAGCTGATTTCTTGCAAGGCAGTTCCCGACGCAGGATCTCGATCGAGTTTGGTCACCTTTGAAGATACGATGACATTGACTTGTAAATCTCAAGTTGATCTCTCCCCTGTACATTTGAAGGGTTTGGTTTGCAGCTTGGCCAGGTGGTTGCGTTAAATGCTCCCACAGTTCACAGTATACTTACTAATCTGCCCAGACTCTGGCCCTGCATGAACATCCCTAGAAACAGGAGGGGCTCCTACCATCACCTTAGTCACACCAGAACTTGGGGCAGCTTCCCATAGACATTAAAAGAGCAAACCACTGCCCCAAAGCAAATCATTTCACAGTGCTCTTACCTTTTGAATTTCTCGGATCCACCGATTAACTCCAGACTGTAATTGGTTAAGAAAAGTTGGGTCTTCAACCTTATCACCAAAATCTGTAACTTTGGGCTTTTCTCCACGCTCATAGCACTGCTTTGCAACGTTCGTGATAATGGGATGAATAGGCAAGCTGATCTCTGGGATCTCAATATTTTGCTGCAGGTGAAGGAGTCCCATCTCAAGTTCTGCAATCTTTTTTTCAACTGAAGGAGCCATCTTATCACCATCCCTACAAAGACATGAAGTTATCTCAGAACTAGAGCATTATGTAAGGTCTGTTCAGTATTAAGGAGATACACTGCTGTAATGAGAGAGAGCCCAGACTCAGTGAGAAAGCAGGGCTTACCTGTCTGCCTTGCCAGACTCTCTGATGTAGGACTTGAAAAAAGGAGCCACTGCATTGCTGATGAAAGAATGCAGTGTTTCATAGGGTGAGTCTTCACTGAGAGTGAGGACCCGGAGCTGGGAAGACACTGGCTTATCTGCATCAATCACAGGAGTTCGCTTGATGAATGCCAAGCTAAAAGGCAAAGGCAGAATTAGAACAGAAAAGTCCCACTCTTAGTAGTTTTAACAGCTATAGTTTTTGTGTTGAAAACAAAACTTCATTTGAATGTTTAACTTAAAATTATATTAAGAACACACTGAGCTAGGTAGGTGTGGTGGCATACACCTTTAATCTCAACACTCAGAAGGCAGAGGCAGGGGTATCTCTTGTGAGTTTCAGGCCAGCCAGGAATACATAGTGAGACCTGTCTCAAACTAACCAACCAACCAGACTGAATGGTTGCTTTTCTAGCTGTGACCATCTTCCTTTCCCACTATGGGAGAATGACTGTATGCTGTATCAATCCCGTCCTCCACCCTGGAACCCACGTGGTAGAAGTAGAGGAAAGGCTCCTGTACTGTGATCTACCCAGTGGTAGAGTGCTTTCAGTACTGCAAAAGACGGGAAGCCGAAGGAAAAATTTATATGCATACACACACACATACATACATATATGCACACATATATAAATACACACACACACACACACACACACACACACACACATATATTGCAGTGCAGGTTAGGCAAATTACTGTGCTTTCCCCAACCCACGTGTGGCAAATGCCAGCAACTCCTATCTGGGAGTTCTACTCACTGTCCACACATCTCTTCTGCAACCTTTTTTTTTGAGACAGTCTTTTCCTCCTATGCAGACTAGGCTGACCCCAAGCTTGATCCTCTAGCTTCAGCCTTCTACATGCTGGGGTACAGTGTGTACCACTATACTTAGCAACCCCCCTGTAGTCTTCAAATTGCTTAAGAAGTCTTGACTGCCGATGCAGAATAATGATAGTATTCATATATGGAAACTTGAAAGTTTCTACTGGAATTACAAGTTGATACAAACTTTCTGGAAGGTGGAAAATCTAGCAACATTCATTAAAACTATAATGATGTCTTTCCTGTGAATTAGTAATACTACTTTGAAGGATTTATCCTAAAAACAATCAGGCCTGTACATAAGAATGTTTACTACTAATGTATAATGATAAAAACAAATAAAAGCAGAGATTATTATTAGACCAAAGAATAAAATCTAGTTGAAACCCCAAACTACCAGTAAGTACATGACAGCTGAAACCTAAGACCAGCACCATGTGTGACTATTAAAACTGGAGTGTTTCAGGATTTAAACTGACTTAGAAATCTTGCCCATGTTCAGGATGTGTTCATGTGCAGTAGACCTGTGGCTCATTATCATAATAGCATACTCACACTACTTACCTGTTGGATTTGACCCCGTAATGAATGTCTATGTTGATGTTATAGGAAATGAATTCTTTCTCCTCTTCTCCTTCATCACCAACATCCTCTACAAGTCATAATAATATTATCAAATTCACATTGGCATTTCTAATTTCTTATCTATCAAATCTTAAGAGACTGGCCCTCACCCCCTCCCACCCCACCTCTCAAGTCCCCGGGTGCTGGCACTACCTGTTTTTCCTGACTCCTAAGTCGGGCATTTGTTTGCTGTGTGATCTTGGGGACAAGGAGGCTGACTTCTCTGTATCTTCCAGGCAATACTGAGGGCTTGGGTTGTTGGAAGGACTCACAAGAGGACACAAATGAAGGCTCAGGGCAAGGCATGCCTGTGGGCAGTGCCAGGTGCCAGCAGTGTCTGCCAACTTCTCATTGTTCCAGCCCACTACACTCACCCTGTGTCTCAAACATACACATCTCTGTCTATCCTGAGTATTCAGCTCTTAATACATGACATGACAAGCATTTCCATGTCACACAGTCAGCCCTAGGCTGGCAGGACTATTAGTCCTGTTGTCCAGGTACAGAGTGTAAGTAAGTGGTCCCCAAGATGCTCAGCTGGAAAGCACCGTGAGGATGCAGAGACCTCCAAGTCCACACCAGCTTTTCACCAGCACAGGGCAGGGCCAGGCCACGGGAGAAACCCACCCTGCAAGACTGTGGACAAGAAATGCCCCCAGAGGCAGTCACCGGCTTTTCCTTTGCCATGCTAAGCACCTGTCAGTCTTTGTGGGCTTCAGATAGAACCACCTTTTCCACCTCAGCTAATGGAAGGCCCAGACCACGTGGCCCACAGAACCACCTTTTCCACCTCAGCTAATGGAAGGCCCAGACCACGTGGCCCACAGAACCACCTTTTCCACCTCAGCTAATGGAAGGCCCAGACCATGTGGCCCACAGAACCACCTTTTCCACCTCAGCTAATGGAAGGCCCAGACCACGTGGCCCACAGAGCACACAGGTCCCACTCAAAACTTGGCCCTACGACAGTCTCAGGAGGCATGTGAGTCAGACTTCCAAACTAAAAATCAAAATTATAGAAAGAATTTTTAAGAGGGATCTGGGTGTGGTGGCACAGGCCTTTAATCCGAGCACCTGGGAGGCAGGATATCTGTGAGTTTAAAGCTAGCCTGGTCTATATAGTGAGACTCTGTTTCAAAATAAAATAGCACTAAAAGATGAGCAAACTTCTCTATCAAGTTATAAATAATCTCTAAAGCATTTGAACATTCTAGCTGAATTATTTCCACAATGACTCGAAGTGTGAAAGAAGGATCATTTATACATTTCCTCATTTATATCACCTCCTTCTTTCCCCTTTTTTTTTTTGAGACAGTGTTTCACTGTATAACCCTGGCGGCCTCTGCCTTCCAAGTGCTGAGATTAAAGGCATGAGCCACCACACCAACCCTGCCTTCATTTTTAAGCCACGAGGAAGGTAAAAAAGCAATAAGCATAACAGAGGCTGAGGCTGAGTGGTGTGAACTTCAAACTCATAAGCAGAGAAGGGCATGGGATACTAAACTGGGTGGTCTACGAGGCTTCTTTTAGCAATCAATCCATGAAATTCAAGTATAAAATACAGCGCCGGAGCAACGCTATCTGCTTTGTTAGTTTAAGATGAGACAAAAGCAAAATCTTTTTTTCCCCCAAGACAGGATTTCTCTGTGTAGCCTTGGCTGTCCTAGAACTCACTCTGTAGACCAGAGAGACCTCATAGAGATCCACTTGCCTGTGCCTCCCTGTGTGCTGGGGTTAAAGGCATGCAGCAGCAGCACCACCACCCACCACCACCACCACCACCACCACCTGGCAAAAGCAAAATTCTAAGTCACGCTGTTTGTACAAAATGGGTGGAGCTGAAGATCACTGTGGTGAGTGAATAAACTCAGGATTAGTGGACTCAAAGACCAAACTCTTCTCTCATATGTGGGCTTCGGATTTAAGTCAGGGGGGTGGGGTGGGGTGGGGTGGAAAGAGGACTGTGAGAGATGAGGAAGCAGTCTTGGCGCAGGGAGTAAAAAGGGTAATGAGATACATGTGAGGTGAAAACAGAAGTGGGGATTATTTGGAGAAAAGCAGAAGAGCAGTAAGAGGAGATCAGGTAGGATGGGGAGAGCAAAGGGAAATGGGGCTGAATAATAACAAAGTAAAATGACACCTATGTATGCAAATGCTGTAACGAAAACCATTTCCTTGTAAACTAATTTTTAGAACAAAATCCATACTAGAAAGCATGATATGGAATGTATCTTATCCAGAAGACTTTCCTTCCAAAAAACTATTTTTGATCTAATTTTGGGAAGGGGAGAAAGAAGTGGGTGGTAGAGCATTCTAGTAGGCCCGGTACTACCTCTTGTATTTAAAAGTAATAACTGTCATTATGTGGGAGTTGGCATCTTCTGACTGTACCCTAAGGCCTCAGGCACACTGAGAAGGCAGCGCCTACCCAGATGCTGCATGCCACTTCTCTCTGACATGGGAGTCCCTGCTTGACTGGGTTGGCACTCAGCATCTCAGCTGAGGAGAGATGGTCTACTGTGTGGTGTGGATGTTGAAAAGCAACCCCCGGAGGTGCAGAACGCCAGATCTGTTGGCTGTATGGCTCCCCTCAGAAGTCCTCCGTTGTCTAAGAATCTGGAGCATGACCACTAAAGGCTGTCACCCAGTGCTATGGAGTGGTGAGTGCCCAGCACTGAGCCTGTGTCCCTCCCTCCAGATTATGAAGCCATACTTTGGCAAGAGATCCAACATGTTCCTCTTGTACAGGGTCCTCCCACCACAGACCTGCCCAAATGAATGCTAAGGGAAGTTTTTAATTTTTTAACCTTTTAAAAACTATTTTAAAAACCCTTTATAAATCAACTGATTTTGCAACAACTCAAATTGGCTACATTATAAGATAACCCTGCTGCCTGGAAGTAGCCACACCTATGCCTACAATCTCTGAAATGCAAGTAAGACAAAGCACATTAAGACACGCTGTCAAGGCAGGGGAATTATGAAATACTGTCTTGTCAGGCCTGAAGGCGCATGTCTTTAATCAGAGGCAGGCAGATCTCTGTGAATTCGAGGCCAGCCTGGTCTATAGAGCAAGTTCCAGAACAGCCAGAGCTACACAAGAGAAACTGTGTCGTGAAAAACAAAAACACAAACAAAAACAAGAAGAAGGAAGAAGAGAAGGAGGAGAAAAGAAATACTGTTCCCTTCAGTTTTCTAAAATAATCCCATCATTTGGGAGGCAGAGGCAGGTGGATCTCTGTGAGTTTGAGGTTAGCCTCGTCTACAGAACTACTTCCAGGCAGTCAAGGCTACACAAAGAAATCCTGCCTTGAAAAAACAAAAGTAAATAGATAGATAGATGAAATACATCACCAAATAACACTCAAGTAACAGACAGACAATAAAAGAACATCCTATAACCACTTGACACAACTGGAAACTCTGAAGCAGTCCTTCCCGATGGTTCAACATCATTCACAGAAATGCAATCACAGAAGAGAATCCAACAGGCTCCATGGCCCACTCCAGGCAGTGAGTGAGTCAGGCAGACTCTGCAGCCAACCAAGGCTGCAGTTCAACACTAGGAGCACTGCAGTGCGGCGGCAGAGAGCTGCTCAGGCCAGCTCAGGAAGACACACCCAATGACATAATCCTCAGACAGGAAGAACTCGAAGACGGTCCTGCGGCTTTGGTGAAATTCCAGCACCCTCTGATAATAACTTGGGGAAGTCACTCCCATTCAGTCAGAGAAACACATTTGGATCAGTCTGGTTATATAATCCCTAGTGAATAAATACAGAAAGTCTGAATATGCTCAAATCTCACTTATAGAATGTTACAATGTTTGATAAATTGCCATCCGATAATCTTCTGCAAAAGGCCAAATGTGATAGCATATTCCTGTGATCTCAGCACTGGGGAAGCAGAGACAGGAGGATCACCACAAGTTCCAGTCAGCCTGGTCTACAGAATGAGTTCAGGTTAGCCAGAGTAATGGACCAGCTCCAGAACTGTGGGTGCTCCCTATAAAGACACTTGATTATTAATTGCTAATAACAGGAAGGCCGTGAGTGCCTTCTATCTAGAAGGTCATCTACAAACACAAGCTACATGTTTTTATCAGATGGTACATTTCAATAAATCTCGCATCAGGTTCCTGATCCCTGTGAATTCCCGGTTAATACACAGCTAACACAGGAAAAGAATCAAAGCACAGAGCTCAGGAAGAGCTGGGCCTGCCTCCTGGTTGCTGAGCTGCATGCTGTGCTGAGCCACACCGGTGGACGATGGCCAACTGGCAGTAGCACTTGGATACGCATGCTTCTACAGACAAACCGATACATCTCAAATTACTAGTGCAAATTAGGAGCACACCGTGTCTTAATAAAATTCAACTGCTGTAAGAATTGTACTGAGTAGACATTTTCATCAAGTATGGCGACTAGGGAGGTAGGAAAGGGGATAAAGCTTGGTCATTCCCTCCCAACTCTGCCAGCCACAGAGCAAGATGAAGGCATCCCTGCCCTTCTCCCCACAATTGGCTTGTTACAAGTTCCTGGGTTTATCTTTTTATCATGGTGGTCACCATCACCACAGGAACTCTCTTTTCTCATGGGGATGTTTTAGTTTTATCCATTTTTCATCTCTGGTGCTGAGGACCATGACTTTGCTGCCACACTACCCTCCATGCTGGTACCCGGCTATGAACTCTGAGAAAGTCAGGTTTTCTCAACCTGAAAGCTTTGCAAAGAAATATCCTTTCAGGTGCGCTAAGGAAGCATTACACCTCACTTAACTACTGGTACAAAACTTAGCTCATTTAAACAGAAAGCCACTAATGCCTAAGGAACTTAATACTCAGAGTCTAGGCAGACCTTGGATTCACCCTTGAACTTCTGAGTCTTCTGGTTCCACCTGTCCAGTGCTGGGATTATGGACTGCACTACCAAGTGTTGAGAATGAAACCAAAGTCTACATAAGCACCCTACCATCTGAGATACCTCCCAGTCCCAAGGGCTTAATACTTTTTAGCTAATATTAATTTAGAAGAAATAGTTGATAAGAAAATTGACTAAAACAAACATTTGTATCTTTAAATTTTTTTTAATATTATTGTGTGTGTATGGGTGTTTTGCCTGAATGTACATCTGTGTACCACTTGTATGCCTGTTGCTCACGGAGGCCGAAAGAGGTTGAGAGTCACCACATCGGTGCTGGGAATGAAGCCCAGTTCTCTGCAAGAGCAGCGAGTGCTCTTAACCATGGAGCCATCTCTCCAGCATCACACATCCCCATCGTAACAGATGCACTGAAGAATTGCCGAGACTATTTTCAGGGTCCAGAACTCTTCAAAAATCTCTTTCCTTTCATCAAACCCCTCCCCCAAGGATCGGGGATCTATTGAAAGTGGGAAAACTGTGGTGGAGACTTCAAGAAAAAGTCCAGACACAGCAGGACTGAAGCACGATGAACTAACAGATCGAACAGAGACTGGCAGGATGCACAAGACCCGCACAAGTTCAACCGAGACAGGGCTCTAGCGCTGTGCAAGGGAAGCAGACGTGGGCTTCACCCCTAATCAAGAAGCTGTCTACAGTGAATACCTGTTGTTTTCCCCAATGAAGTCTCACTCGGTAATCAACCACACTTCAGGGCAGGCCCTATGCCCAGGAGCAGTTGGTCAACACAAAACAAAGTCAATGGTATTTTTGTGTTACTGTGTTTGGGCATTTTTAAAATTTTATTGGTTTTTGTTTTGATTTGTGTGTGTGTGTGTGTGTGTGTGTGTGTGTGTGTGTGTGTGTGTTTGAGATAGGGTTTCTTGAAGCTCTGTAGACTAGTCCTCAAACTCACAGAGATTTGCCTGTACAGAGATTTGCCTGCCTCTGCCTCCCAAGTGCTGGGACCTTTTTTGTTTTTGTTTTGAAAGAGAAAAAGAACTTAAGTTTGAATGGTCAGGGAGGTGGGGAGGATCTGGAGAAATTGGGGGGAAGGGAAAATATGATCAAAGCATATTATATGAAAAAAAATTTTCAATTAAAAAAAAAAAAAAAAACGACAAAGTCCTTTTTTTTCTTTCCACATTGGTGTTTAAAAAAAAAAAAAAGCCTGCATGTACATCTGTGTGAGGGCGTCAGATCCCCTGGAACTAGAGTTACAGACCGCTGTGAACTGCCATATGGGTATTGGGAATTGAACCCAGGTCCTTTGGAAGAACAGCCAGTGTTCTTAATTGCTGAACCATCATCTCTCCAGCCCCCCAAAGTCCTTTACCTGAGTCTCTCCTGGGGTTCTCAGTCCACCCATCTTTACTCTTTTCTAAAGCAGTGGGTACGGTCTCCCCTCTGCACCGAAAGCAGTGGGTACGGTCTCCCCTCTGCACAACGAGCCCACATTTCCTGCGCCGCACGCTCCTGCTCACCCTGCCGCAGGCTGCCTTGTGCAAGGCCCCCCTGCACCTGACAGCTAGGCAGTGCGCCCGGCTGCCAGGCTCCTCCTGCTCAGGTATTACAGCCTCGCAGAAAGCTTCCCCTGTTGACGGACGGATCCCTTTACTAACCACGTGAGGGCCAAGTCTGGAAATGAATGCAGGCTGAAGATCCATAATCGGAAAATCTCAATTTTTGGAAGATCAGAGAGTTTCAGATTGAGAAGTATTTCATAATTCAGATTAGAGAGGCAAAATTCATACTTGAAACACTTCTGGCGCCCAGCATCCTTAACACCTCCAGGGATGCTCAGCTGTGTGAAGTCTTTAAAGCCATCAATTACCACCCTTCATAATTTCTATGAAAATTAAATGCTTACAAAAACAACTTCTGAAAGCTCACAGAAACAATTCTCCTAAGTCTCCACACAGCTATGTTTCTATGAAGCCGGGAACGATAAGATGCTCTACATGAAATGTGAGAAATTCTTCCACATTCCAGTCCCCAGCCATCTCTGCACTAATGAAGAGTTAAATCCCCTAAATTACCTACCCTAGAAAAGACAGCATTGCCAGTTCAAGACATACACTAAGAGCAGCCACTATTCCCAGTCATGAAGACAAAGTTCCAAGCCTAAGAATGGAGTGAAGTGTGAGAACAAGTGTGGTCTCAGTCTGTCTGTCTGTCTGTCTGTCTGTCTCTCTCTCTCTGCATGTCATCCTTGCCGGGCACAAAAGTTGGAGGATGCCAGTCACAGAGGCACAACTGTTATGTTCCTACTGACAGGACCAACGTGCCAGGAACAGAGCACAAGGAAAACTGGTACCCATCTAAGAACTGCCACAAAAACATCCTTACTGTGTAAACCACCTAGTTAAGGAACACCTTTTCATCTAGAAGAGAACAATTTCTCACAGATTAAGAATTAGAGAGAGCAGATTTCTCAGGAATTCTGCCATTTAATGAAAGTTTATAGCTGGTTAGGGTAGCTTAAAAAGAAAACAAAAAAAATCTTATTTGGCCACATACAAAAATGCTTCTATTTACTTGGTACAAGTGTTTGGGAAGAGGCTGGAGACACAGCTTGGCTGGTGGAGGGCTTGCCCGGCACACATGTAGACCTGCACACTATCCCCAGCACCCCAGTAAAACTGACCACGGGAGAGAACACCTTTAGCACTTGGGAGGCTGAGGCAGGAAGATCAGAAGTCCAAGGTCATCCTTGGCCACAAATGAGTTGGAGGCCACTTCAGGATACATGATAATTTGTCTTCAAAAAGAGAGAGAGAAAGGAAGGGACTAATATTAAAACCAATTCCCCGGCTCAGGAAATCAGCTATATTATTAATCCCAGTTGGTGGTATTTATCCACTGCGATCAACCATTGCCTATGCATATCTAAGTGTGCAGAAGCCGAGGTGGACTCTTAGGAACTACCAAAACAAAGCCCTCTCATCAAGGGCCCAGGTTCTGTACAGAGCTAGGAGTGCAGGTCAGGGTTAGATTGTGTGCTTGGCAGCCCCCAGAAGACAGAGAACCATGTAATCTCTGTGAGTTGAGGTCAGCCTGAGCTACATAGATCCAGGCCTACATTAGCTACACTGTGAGACTTTTTTTTAAATAAATAAATAAATAAATAAATAAATAAATAAATAAATAAATAAATAAAATAAACAACAACAAGAAGAATGTGCTTATTAGCATGTGCAAGGTCTTGGTTTTAATCCTCAGCACAGATAACAAAGACGCTAATAAGAACGAGACCTTAAGGCATAAACTTGGATTTTTAAATCTTTCCCTATGTTTTCATAAGCGAACAAGAAATTAATGATATGTTAAATTGTTAGGAATACATACAGGATTTTTTATAAACACAGAAGGGAAGTATTTCAGACTCAGACACTCAAATTCCTTAGTCAACTTTCAAAAGTGCAAGTCATTATGGAACCTAGGCTGGGATGCTGGATCATCCCTTTGCTGGAAGAAATGTGTACTGCATAGACACTGTTCCATTCCACCCTTGGTACCAGATTACCATGTATGAGAAAATAAATTATTGACAACCACTCCAGAGCTAAGAGCAAAACTTGGTAATCTTTTCATAAAGAGAAACCATGACTCATGGTTTTTGTGTATTTGTGTTTAAATCACTGATTTCAATACATAAACTGTGCAACAAAGAATATAAAAGAATTAGCTAGGGTCAAACTACTCAAAACTACTTTAAAAACATAGGTTAAAATTCTTTTTAGTAAACAAGCACCAATAGCATACTACTTTAAACATTCTAGTGGATCAAAGAAAAATATTTTGCTATCTTCTAACTTCTGGCCCAAAGCAAGGCCACAATGAACATTTTGCAAATAAGAATAACCTTTAAGAGATACAAACTATCTGAAAGATACAAACTATCCGAAAAAAGGAAGGTCAGCGACACCGGTTTTCTAACAGGGAAGCGCAGAAGCGCACAGCCATTTGAAATTCTAAGGAACTTGCTAGCAAACATTCTCAGACCATCTTCAATCTTATCTTAAGTGCAAACTTTAAAATTTACTTGGACAGCACCTCTGGACCCCTAGGGGGATGCCACACCCGTTCACCAGCGTGTCACACACGCTCCCAGATGCTACAAAGTGGTTTTAAAGACTCAAGGAGGAAGGAATCCTACAAGCAAGCTCGAGATTCCACGCGCATCTAGGGATGCTGTGACTGTCTATTGGAGGAGACCCCTGGAGCATGTCAGCGTGCTTGCCTCCTTCCCCAACCAGGTAACCAACATTTTTCAAAGCTTTGAAATCAAGCTTAAATGTTACAGGGCTGTCATTAATCAACAATTAATCATCTAATCAACAATTTCAAGCCATGATCAGCAAACCAAGCAATGAACTGGAAACTGGTATTGAGTCTAGTCTAAGGTCCAGTACTAGCTGGTGACCTTGGGCCAAGCACCAGACTCGGTTTCCTGGTTTGTAAAATGGGGAGATACACCAACTCAGTCAGCACCGATGCTGTGAGGCCAAAGGGGGCCTACGCGTAGGCAGCCACAGAGAGCAAAGATGCTGAGTGCCCAGGGCCTGCCCACTCAGGCTCCCTCCAACCCACTGGTACCCGAGACCACCCAGGGGCCGGCACCCAGGCTGCCCTAGACACATCCTTCCCAAAGGGGGCTGAGCTTGGACACGAATCGAAACCGAAAAGCTCATGTGACTTTGGAGGCAGGGATGCGGCCCTGCTCCCGGCCAGGCCCGGGAGACGCCGTCTCCACCCAACTCGGCCATCTTGAGAAGCCGCGGAGACAAAGCGACCCCACAGTGCGGGCGCCGGCGGACCGGGGCAGCCTGGCCGCTCCACGCGACCGGGGAGGGGGGCGCCGCGCACCTTTGAGGGTGGAGCGCTCCACCAGGACCGTGTGGACCTGCGGGTCTGACAGGAACTTGCGCATCTGCTCCAGGGCGCTCTTCTCCTCCAGCGCCGCCTCCAGCGCGGCCGGCGCGTCGCCGCCGTCCTCCAGCAGCAGCGGCACCAGCTTGCGCAGGTGCTTCTGCAGCACCGCCACGTCCGCCACATTCTGCACCGCCGACACCTCCAGGCCGGCCGAGCCGTCCTCGCCGCCGCCGCCCGGCTCCGACATGGCGGATCCGCGGAAGGGAGAGAGAGGAAGAGAGAAAGTCGAAAAGGACGGTCACCGCCCGGCGCAAGGAAGCAGAGAGCGAGAGGAACAGGAGCCCGAAGACGCCGTGTCCGCTAGCCCGCGGCCGACTGCGGACAGCGGAGCCGGCTCCGCCCTAAAGGCCGCCGCTCCCGCCGGCCCCGCCCCGCCCGCTGGCTGCAGCCACCGGCGCCCGCTCGCGGTCGGCGTCGTGACGTTACGCATGCGCCTGGAGGCGGGGCTAGGCGCGGAGCCGCATGGCCTTTTGGGACTTGTAGTCCGAACACAGGGCGGGGTCCGCGTGTCTCCGCCCGCCCTGGAGTGGTCCAGGAACCGCGTCTTTCTCCATTGCAGGGTCACAGAGAATATCACAGAGCCCCTTAAGGCTCCATAAACAGTGTATGAAGAATGCGTTGACAAGAGTTGACATTTAGTGAGCGCTCATCCTCTGCCCGGCATTGTTCTAAACAACTTGCGTTCTCCCACTGAATGAATGAATGAGTCTGGAGTGCCACCATCAACCTCAGCCCACTCGTTATTAGATACATACATGGGAAGATGAGGACTTTTTTCAGAGGAAGAGGAGATGAGGGGCGTGCCCACAGTCAACCTCGCTAATCTGGCAAGGGAAGAGGGTGGAAAGGGAGCCGTTCTCAGCTGAGGAACTGGCCTCTAGGAAGGGAAGGTTATGGGCGGAGCAGCAACTGCAGGGCAGCGTAAGGTTAGGCCAAAAGAACCTTGGACTGCAGATAGCATCGAGCGGTAATAGGACCTGGTTGCTGAAGACAGTGTCATTTACCAAATAAGGGTGATGTGTCTGTAAGGAGCGGACCCGTATGAGTGAATTTACTGACAACATTACTGCTCCTTTCCCGGCCCTGGACCTGCACAGCCGTTCTGTGGACTCAAGAATCTGGGTCAGTAAGAGGCAGGGGCTGGGATGACTCCCAACTAAGTTTCCCTGCTTCTGACCATCTCCTCCCGTCCAGGGAGGTCAGAAAGGCCAGAATCTGGCTGCTTACTTTCTTAGGGATAGTAATTGGCCTTTGAAAATTCAAATTCATAGTTTGCTTCTTCAGTCGGGCAGAGGGAACTGAGCCAAAGTCATCTTTAAAAAATATGATAATGCAGTTAGAAAGCTGAGCCCTGATTGGTGGACTGATGATGGCATGATTTGATTCTCCCAAATCATCTTCGGAAAACAGTGAGCCCTACAAGCTTCTTCCTTGCGCAGTTACCCAGTGCCAGGTCCCAGAGGCTGCTGATGGAGCCCTGGAACTAGCCAGATGATTCTTGTGTGTGAGAGAAGAACAGATAATTATCCCCATCCCCCCTCCATTAGCCCTCTCTGGTATGATGCGTCCAAGAAGTTCTAAATAAGCTTTCCAGAGGTGAAAGGACAGCCCCAAAGCACCTGCGATGAGTTGGCGTTATGGAAATGCTGACACACCAGCAGTGACCCATGCCGAATGCCCATTTAACACAGGGTGCTGTGTTACTGTCTCCCTCTGTATAACCTGCAGAGAGAGGAACAAGGACAAAGAAGATCTGAGATTCAGAAGCCTGCAGAGACTTGGTAGTAGGGGCGGGGGCTGATTGCACACTGGCTGCACCGTGAGTCAGCACCTGCCTGGGAAATGCAGTCATTCAGTCATCCAAGGGACCCACACATCTGCACCCTGGCTCTAAGTCAGGGAACAGATAATGGGCTCAGACTTTAGATTATCATTATTATTTCAAAGAAGACAGAAATCATCTATCGACAAGGACCCACAAATGGGCCAAACCTGCTTGTTTTTTCCCTCTAAACATGTGTTTAATATAGTAAGATTAGGCACGCTTGAGTAGCAGCTTGCTGCACACAGGCTGCTGAGACATCAAAGTGCACCATCCCAGAGGCTGCCCAGACAGGGCTGATGGGGAGGAGAGCTTGTCTGAAGGTGCCCTTCTGCCTCGTGACATAGGACTCCGCTGATCCCGGGTGGGGATGGGACCTCCCCTGGCCTTTCCATAGCTTCCTGTCAGTGAAAGGATCTGCTTTCAATTGTTGAGAGGTGCTAGAGAGAGAACTCCCTCTCAGCAGATGTGGGATGATGGTAGCAGCTAGAGTACACATAATTTTGTCATAAATTGGTGATAGGCTGTGTAGAGATCCTGTCCATTCACAATATCCCTTTTAAAATACTACATGGAGTGCTGCTCAGGCCCAACTTGGTGCCAGACTCATTCGCCTCCATCTGCTCCCCTCCTGAGCCATGCACAACACAGTCTCTCTGTGGGACCTCTTCAGGCTGTGCTTCCTTACATTCCTTCTCTGAATCTCATATTGGACTTTTTTTTTTTTTTTTTAGACAAGGTCTTAGCCTGTGGGTAGTGGTACACACCTTTAATCCCAGCATTTGGGAGTTTGAGGCCAGTGTGGTCTACACAGTGAGTTTCAGGGCAGCCAGAGCTACACAGAGAAACCCTGTCTCGAAACAAACAAAGAAGTAACTAAATAAAGAGAAGGTCTTGTCATGTAGTCCTGGCTGACCTGGTACTCACGACATAGAGCATGCTGACTTTAAACTCTAGCAAACTTCCAGCTCATTCTATTTTGGTCTGTATTTCCAGCACTGAGATCATGGAGTGTCCTATCGTACCTGGTTCACGCTGGGCCATTCACTCATAACCAACCCCACTTCTGACAATACTATCAGGCCTGGCGAACACCGAACACTTGCTTACTGTTTGTTCCCGGGCCTGGGATGGGAGCAGTGGAGGTGGCCTCAGGGACCCAGAGTACCCAAAGGTTTGGACTCTCCTTGCCACTTCCAGACAGAATGCACCATTTGGGCTGCTAGGCGCTGCTGGAGGACACAGCTGGCGATTCACCTCACCGAAGAACGCTTTTTGGTGAGACTTGTTCCAGGATCCACTCCACTTTCTGTCTTGGCTCGGTGTTAAATGGGCCTCAGGGTGAGGACTGAACTGAATCTGGGGTCCTAGAAGTTTCAAGGACTGAAGACTGAAGTTGGAGACCAGGGAAGCCACTCACCTGTAGGAACAGAACGGTCCGTTCACGCCCTCTGGTGGTCGGGAATTTTCTCTCACTTTCAGGGGCTTTCTTTCCATTCCCATCTCCCCATCCATCTGCGTGG
This sequence comes from Peromyscus maniculatus bairdii, assembly GCF_049852395.1. NCBI lineage: Eukaryota > Metazoa > Chordata > Mammalia > Rodentia > Cricetidae > Peromyscus > Peromyscus maniculatus. The sequence continues at coordinate 82,624,233 of NC_134865.1, read as the reverse complement.
TATCACCGTCACCATCCACAGGGAAGATTTATCCGAGTGTCTACCCAGGCAGACAATTCAACCAATCCCTCGACGCCCCTGGCACTGCCTAGCTCCTCCCCTCTCAGACCCTCTAGTGGTACCAGCCATGTCTCTTACCAAAACCTGTGTCCCTAGCCAAGATTACTTCTCCCTGGGTGCCCATCCCCGTCTCCTCTCAGCCTCCCTGGTTTTTTACCTCCCTCACCTAGCCTACTTCTTTAAAATGGTCCAGGATGGGCATCTATTAAATCACAGCACTTAGAAAGGCAGAGGCAGGAACATCCCATATGCCAGGACAGCCTGGGCTACATACATACAAAGATCCTGTCTCAGAAACAATCAGATCAAAACAAAGCAAGGTAACAAAGAGAAAGAAACTTTGTCACATCTATGCAAGCACCGTATCTCTGCTGCTTTTCCCAGCAAATTCCTTAGAAATAAGGGCAATGAACCCCACCTTGGACCCTTCCAGCTGTCCTACCCAGTCCTTATGTTCCCAGCAAGTGTGGTGGTCAATGTCACCAACCCTCCCCACCTGGACAATGTCAGTGACTGGGTCTTGAGCTCCTTCTTGCTTGACACACCAAAGGCTTGGCACAGCGCCTTCACAGCTGGGCTCTCCTGATCCTTTTCTTCCCTTCTTTTAAGGAGGGTGTGGTCCAAGAAGACTTGGTGTTCAGCTTTCTTTGGTCTTGAACCAGCATCTCTGCAGCTTAACCGTGCAGTGCAGCTGTACCTGATGGCTCCCAATATCAGAGGGGTGTTAGAGTGTGCTACGGTTGTTGAATAAGTGTTCTAGAAAATTCCAAGCGTGTGGGGGGTGTTTTATTCTTCTATATCCATTTTTCCTCCTCCTCCTTCCCCTTTCCGATCCCCCTCCTCCTGCTGCTTCCTCTGCTGCTTTTTCTTTTTGCTGAGGATTGAACTCAGGGTCTTGTGCATACTTGGCAAGTGCTCTAGCCCCAAGCTGCATTATCCTGCACCCTCTCTACTTGTCTGTTTACTCGTTCTATTGATTATAGAAAGAAGAATGTTGAAATATCTAGTGGTAATTGTGATCTGTCTATTGTGATCTCTGGATTTATTTTCTTGAGGTCATTAGCCAGCCCTCCTGATTATTATCATTAATTAGGTTTTGGGTTTTTTTGTTTTTTGTTTTTTGTTTTTTGTTTTTTCGAGACAGGGTTTCTCTGCGTAGCTTTGCGCCTTTCCTGGAGCTCACTTGGTAGCCCAGGCTGGCCTCGAACTCACAGAGATCCACCTGCCTCTGCCTCCCGAGTGCTGGGATTAAAGGCGTGCACCACCACCGCCCGGCTAGGTTTTGGTTTTTTAAGACAGGGTTTCTCTGGGTAACATCCCTGGCCACCGAGTCTGTTGCAGGCTTTGGCTCCCATCGGTAAAAGGTTCTATGTCTGAATTAGGGAGTGGCTCTTTCTTTAAGTGTGGCTGTTAGGAGAAAATCTCATAATTTTTCCACAATCATAGAGGGACGCTCCCTCCTCTTCAGGCACATATGTGACCTGTTGACATAACTGCCACCTTCTTGGACGAGAGGATGGCCTGGCATGTCCCTCAGTAGTGGGGCAGGTGTCTTTGGAGGGGCAGGAGTCTTTGGAGAGGCAGGAGTCTTTGGAGGGGCAGATGTCTTTGGAGGGGCAGGTGTCTTTGGAGGGGCAGGATCAGATGGTCTTGTGACTGCTCTGGCACCATGTGGCACTGGCAATTAGAGCCAGTTGGGAGGTGGTATCATGGGCAACATTTCATCCTTTGGGGAAGCTAATGGGGGTGCTTCCTTGGTGTCTTCAAAGTTTTACAGTCTTTACAGGACTGAACAGGTCTCACATCAGGGCTGTGCAGACCCCATGAGCAGAAGAGTTCCCTAAACTGGAGTTTCTATGTGCCTAACGTGTGTAGTGTCTAAGACCAGCTTCTCCCTCAGGCAGGTGCCTGCTTCACCATCTGCCTCTCACCCCTCCCCCAACCTTGTGGTGAATTAAGAGGTGTTATCTTAGGGCCACACATATAATCCCATACTTGGTCACCTCTTATTTTTGGGTGTCCAGTCAGATAAAGCGACCTCATCAGATCCGCAGGTTGAAGCCCACTCAGATCCTGTAGCCACAGGGCTGTAGGGCCATTACAAGCACCTACACATTCATTTACCATCCATTCAGAAGCTATACATTCTAACTTTAAATTCCTAGTCTGGGGGTGGGGTGGCTAGAGAGGTGGCTCAGCAGTTGGGAGAGCTGGCTGCTCTTCCAGGGGATCCAGGTTCAGTTCCCAGCACCCACATGGCAGCTCACAGCTCTGTGGCTCCAGTTCCAAGGGATCCAGCACCCTCACACAGACATATATGTAGGCAAAACATCAATGCACATAAAATGAAAATAAATAATAAAAAAATAAATTCCTAGTTTGTCTATTCTTCTGGAGACCAGTGCAACCTCAGTGTCACATTAAGGCTTGGATGCAATCTCCTGCTGGGTGAGCAAGCCCACACCAGTGCTTCCTCCTATCCCCAGGGTCCCCACCTGGTCTGGATGTCCAGTTTAGTCTCATCTTCTTCCAGTCAGAGACTCTGGACCCGGCTTTCACAATCCCCTTGGCCACTGGGAGGGGACCACAGAATCCCACTCAGAGTGCATGCTTCTCAGTTCCAGAAACCTTTTGTGGGCTGAGAGGCCCAGGACCAGCAGCCCCTCTGGACCAACTGGGGTTGTGGTGAGGAGATCTCACTGGGGCCTCCAAAAATGTTGCAGAAATCTTTCTGGAATAAGAACTTCAACACCAATGAGAGTGGAAGATATCACCAGTGGACTGAAGCCAGGATAACTTCTGATTCTGAAAGGTTTCAATCCAGGATTCAGTTTGTACTCTCATTTTATGCTGTAAAATCACAAGGTAGGGCAGGCATGCAGGTGAGATTTTACAGGAGCTTATGTGGCAGTCGGCAGGTTGCTAAGGGTAACGACCTGTTGTTTCAGCTATTTCTCCAGGTCTTTTATGTTGCAGGTAGCAAGTGAAGTCATAGGCAATACAAGTGCAGTCATTGATAAATAGGCAGTACAAGCACTGCTTTAAGTAAATCACTAAATAAACCAATAAATCAATATCTAATAATTGGTCTTTTCTATCTTATTTTACTTCAATATAATTATAAAATTCAGTTCAGTTTCCTGTAAGTTCATGACATATGAATACTAAAATAGTTGTTGCTATGAAAACTGAGCAAAGGACTGGGGGTGTACCATAGTTGGCAGAGTACCTGCTCAGCATTATGAAGCCCTCAGTTTCATACCCAGCACTTTATAAACCTGCATGTTTCTAACACCAGCGCAGTGGGCAGTGGTGGCACATCTTTAATCCCAGCACTCAGGAGGCAGAGACAGGGGGACCTCTGTGAGTTCAAGGCCAGCCTGGTTTACAGAGCTAGTTTCAGGACAGCCATGGCTACACAAAGAAACTCTGTCATGGAAAAAAAATTCAACTAATCACAATGCAGAATTGTGGAGCCCAGTCCCGATGGATACAACTACAAAACATCCAGCACCTAAGGCTGCAGGAACACCGCAGAAGAAGGGGTGGAGACAGTGTAAAAGTCAGAAGAACAGAGTTTGCTGTGAGATGAGACTATGTCTCCTGGGAATGTCAGAATCTATACCCATGGAATCTCACCACCATCACTACCTGGATCTGAGATGAATAAGGATGACGCCAATAGGCATGCCAAAGTGGACGGCCTCAATCTTACACAAAAAGCCACAGGCAACTAGGGAATACTAACTAAGGGTGGGAGAAACAGTCTTCCCTAGGCCAGAGCACACCGATTGTTTATCAAATACCAAATTGTTTATCCAAACCCTGAAAACATACATATGGCTAACATTATACAGACTGAGCAGGTTATATTTAGGAATGTATATGTATATACATATATAAACGTAATAATGATTAGTGAAATAAGAGGCCAGGAATTTGAGAGAGAACAAAAAGGGGTCCATGGAAGGGAGAAATGATGAAATTTTATCGTAATCTCAAAAATAAAAGAAAGCAAAACCCCACATCTTGAGGTTGATCTCCAGGACCCACAAACTGTCCTTGACCTCCATCTGCATGGTGTACACATACTTCTGTGTGCACATGTACATACATACACAAATAAGTACATGTCATTTTTTTTTCTTTTTTGAGATAGGGTTTCTCTGTGTAGCTTTGGAGCCTATCCTGGAACTCGCTCTGTAGACCAAGCTGGCCTCTAACTCACAGAGATCCGCCTGCCTCTACCTCCCGAGTGCTGGGATTAAAGATGTGCAACCACCACCCTGCTAATATATGTAATATTTAAAAAACTGAGCAGAGTACTTGCAGTGTGACTCCAAGTTACAAGCAGCATTTAACTCTACCTTGAGTGCAAATGCGGAGGCAGGATGACCCTGACCTTGTCCTGTCCAGCACCACCTGTGCGGCATAAACTGCTATATTCCTTATTCCTAAAAGTAAAATGTCAGCACGCTCTAGGCTTCTCAGAGTAGACTGAACAAAATGAGCACATAGGCAGATTAAAAACAGCAGAAAAACCAGGTTTCAAACCTAACAAACACACCAGACCAACGAAGGGTGCAACACTCTTGCCTGGACCCTGTAATGAGGGTGCTTGCCACCATAATGGCAACAGCACTCCCTGACTTCCAAGCTGACCACCCCGTGAAGCAGAGACCTCTAAAGTCTACCTAGGGCTTCAGCTCAGCCCATCACCACCTACGATGTGGCCTGACTGAACTGCCATCAGTTCATCCATTCATCTATCCATCCAGACTAGTCCTACACCAGAACACCTACACCTGAGGCCTGGATCCTAGAGCTCTGAGGCTCTGAGCTCCATGGCTCTGAACTCTGTGTTGTCAACAGCTAGCTCTCCAGCTGGGTACCTTAATTTCTGAATATTGCATTTGTAGCAGCCATCTGCCTCTGCCTCCAGGAAGGCTCCGTGAACTCAATGGACTCTAACCTTGTGTAGCCATTCTGTAACATATGTAACACAGTGTGAGGTATAATGTGTGATCTGAGTTATTAGTGATTAAGAGAGTGAAATCAGGACTACTCAACAAACCACAGTCAGTAAGAGGGATGCAAACTGCCAGTTTATTATTCAAGAAATTCTAACACCGTGGAAAGAGAAGTGTGTCCATGTTTCTGATGGAGCTGGGTCCCAACACTCCCTTCTAGGGTTACCAGTATCTTGGGCAGGAAGCAGTGGATAAGAGACGTCATTAGGGCCTGTTGACTCATTTGGATAGAAAGCTGGGGGCTGACACCCCTTCTCAAGATCCCAGAACCACTGTATGTAGGAGGGAGCTCTCTCTGTGGGTGGGTCAATTTCCAGGCTGCTTCCTTTACTTCCTGGCTTTCGTGTAACAGGCGTAGCTAGGAGCTTGGAGGGCACTAGCTCACATTTTCAAGTTCTTGTATCCTAGAACAGTAAGACTCATTGACCGAGGCAGGAACAAGTAGTTTCTTTAAAAAAGCAAAGCAAAGCAAAACTAGGTCTGGCCAGGAGGTGCACGTCGTTCAGGGAGATCTGAGTTCAGGGTTTACAGAGTTCCAGGCCAGCCAAGGATACATATGGAGACACTGTCTTGAAAAACAAACAAACAAACAAACAAACAAACAAACAAACAAACAAGGCACCGTGGATGGAAGGAGGTGCTCAAAATCTCGTAAGTTCTGGTCCTCTATAGTTATTTACGTAGCAAGCATCTCTACCGATTTTCTGTCATCGCGTTTGTTACACTTGGCTCAGGTGGGAAGGGAGTCCATCCCTGCCCGGTGTTTTGTTTTGTCTTTGCTTTTTCGTGTGTTAAAGGAGAAGCCGTTCTCTCTGCGCAAACCCAGCCTCCAGTGCTGCTAGAGGACACTGCCACACCCATGCTCCGGCCCCGCCTCGGGGTTACTGGGCGGGGGCAATCCGGCCACCCAGGTCACCAACCCCGCCCTTTCCGTGGAGTGACCGACCCCGCGGCAGCCTTGGGGCCAGCATTCAGTTTCCAGCGGGTCTGACAGTCGCTGTCCAGAAACCACTTCGGAAGCTTGCCGGGTGAGTCACGTGTAGCCAGGGACGCGATCACGTGCGGTCTTCCACTGTCATGTGAGTCATCAAACCAATCACTGCGGCCTGGAAGAAGAAGCGCTGTGATTGGCTCATTCTTCTCCAGCTTCCCGATGAATCTCGCGAAATTTAGAGTCATTACACCGGGGCGGGGGGCGGGGTAGTTCCAGATTGGTTGGTGCATCGCTTACGTCATTTTCTTGCGCCGGAATTTTGGTTAGGGGTTTGTACCAAACTCTCTCGTGCTCTCCTTGTCTTGTGGGCTGTGGGGCAAATTTCTGAGCGCGGGTCTGGACTGTCTGCGGTCATTACTCCCCTCCCCGCTTAGGGACGCGGCTCCTGTGCCTGTTTCCTCTTTCTGGGGCTGCCTGGCTTGCCCAAAGTCGGGCTGTGTTCGAGACCGAAGGAGGCGTAGTGTGGCTTCCGGGCGCTGTGACCCATCCAGTCACGTGCCTTGTGGAGGCTGCGCCGTGGAGATGGCGGGTCTCTTCACAACAGATTTTGCCCTGGTTTCTTGGCCCGGTGCAGCTACTGAGCGATCCTGCTTTTAATTTTTCGATGCTCTCTGCATTACACTTCATCTCATTCCTGCAGGGATCCTTGCTGCCATCTGCTTGCTCTTGGGTTTTGATACGGGTATTATGTAGCCCTGCCGGGGTCTCACCTTTGCTTCTGTCTCCACTTCTCGAGTGTTGGGATGGCAGGCGTATGTGGACACCCCGTCTTACACATACCCCCACTTTGATTGTTCTTGTTGACCCCACATTTAACTGTACATGCATTTACCAGACACTGAGCCGCTGAGTGCTGAGTGCTGGAGTCGGGGTGTCCCACACAGTGCCAGACCCTGATTGTATAGTCATGAACAAGGTAATAGGGACATTGCTTGTTCAGACCTCATGGACTAGCCTGGGGTGACTGGTTGGAGATGAGAGGGAAACCGAGCAGCTCACGATCCTTTACCAGAAGCATCTTACACAAAGATGAGAGAAGCCAGGCACAGTGGTCCAGGCCTGTAGTCTTTCTGCTCAGGAGGTTGAAGTAGGACGAATGGAAATTCAGGGTCATTCTCTGCTCCTTAGTGAGACCTTGTCTGAAAAAGCAAAACAAATCAAAAAGACAGTGGCCAGGTGAGGTCAAGAAGCCCACTAGTGTTTGAAGGCTTATGGGTAAGATTCAGCCTGTCACGGGGACAGTAAAAAGTATGTTTGATTCTTTGAAGGTTGCTCGGCAGGACTGTGAACTGAATAGATAGATGGGTGGTTTTGGAAGGTCTCTCTTGGTTGCAGTGTGGATTATTCAAGAAGAGGGCTTTGGAGAGGCAGAGATGGGGAGGGGAAGACCTGAACTGAGGATGAATTAGAATTCTTAATGTGTGCCAGAACCTTTCTGGTTTCAATTTGCCCATCCTTAGTGAAGAAGGAATTGGGGTCTAGAGAGACCGCTCAGCAGTTAGGAGCATGTACAGCTCTTGCAGAAGATCTGAGTGATTCACAATATCATGACAGGCTAACCGCCTATAACTCTCGCTCCAGGGGATTCAACACCCCCTTCTTGCATCCTGGGGCATCTCCATTCATATGTACAAACCCCCACACAGAAACACAAACACATTAAAAAATAAAAACAGCCAGGTGGTGGAGGCACACATCTTTAATCCTAGCACTTGGGAGGCAGAGGCAGGCAAATCTCTATGAGTTTGAGGTTAGCTTGGTCTACAGAGTGAGTTCCAGGACAGTCAGAGCTACACAGAGAAGCCCTGTCTGGAAAAACCTAAGCAAATAAATAAATATAAAAACAAATCTTAAAGAGTAGGACTTGGGCTCTGGGGTTTTCTCACTTCTTTGTTCATATTTACATCTAGCATCACTTCAGGCAAGTGAGGAGAATTCCTCCTGGTCTCTGTCTCTCAGCATGGGGAAACTGTTTCAGTGAGTGGTTTGCCTTACAGCCCCGTCTATGCAAATGCTGATGGCTAAATTTCTAGAGGCAGAATTGTAGAGTCAAACTGTATGACACCCTGTAGGCGTGGGGGCACGTGTTTACAACACCAGCCCTCAGGAGGCTGGAGTGGTGGGCTTCTGAGCTCAAGGTCAGTCTTTCTCCATAGTAAGACTCAGTCTCAAAACAAAAACTACAACGTTTTCAACACTTAACCTTTTAAAACTCATTTGGTTGCATTTCTAAGGTCCTACAAACCTGCAAGCCACGAGCAATAAACCGAAATGATCCACCTTTCTTTCCTCTCAGCTGCCACTGGGATTTCTTCCTTGTCCCTCCAGGAGGTTGGGAGGTGGGAGCAGGATGGTTATACTCACAATGGGAGCCCCACCCTCACCCCAGTCCCCTCTGCTGGCTTTGCACTGTCCTCTCTATAATCTCTCCCACACCCCTCTTTTCTGATACGTAGGTGGAGCTGGAATTGGGACTATGGCGTGTCTGCTTTCAAGCAGCTCCTTTCCCTCCAGCTGCCTTCAGAGGACAAGCTGGAAAGCAGTGTGGTGTAGACCGAGGCAGAGTTTTTCTGTCCCGACCTCCCAGTCACAGATAAATACATAGAGGCTTATATATTGATTACAAAATGCTTGGCTGATAGCTCAGGCTTATTTCTAACTAGCTCTTACAACTTAACCCATTTTTATTAATCTATGCATTGCCCTGAGGCTTGTGGCCTTTACCTCTATCTATCCCATTTTGTATGTCTGACTCGGTCTCCATCTGGCTGGTGACCCTGACTCAGCCCTTTTTCATCTCATCATTCTCAGTTTGGCTTTCCCGCCTAACTATCCTGCCTTGCTATAGGCCAATCAGCTTTATTATTAACCAATGAAAGTAATGCATATTCACAGCATTCAGGAGGACTATGCCACAGCACAGCCATGGGTTGCCATCCCCAAGCCCTGGTATTTTCTGCAGCCACAGTTCTGCAGAGTAGTATGGGACTTGCCTGTTTGATGCCTTTTCAGAGTTGAGAGGGAACCCTGTCACAGGAAATGGAAGGAAATGCCAGCTGCCTCCTGTAGATTCCAGGCCATCACCAGTGACGGGTGTCATCCTATGGATGATCAGGCAGAAGGATGCCACTCACCTCTTACCTCTCCTAGGGAGGTGATATATAGTTGGTGGAAGGTTTCAGATCTTCCACATTCCTAAGACCCGGAGAGAATGCCATTGCTTCCATTTTTAATTCATGACCATAGCCTCATATTGGACAAAAATTGCTCAGAAGCCTCGAATCTCTGTATTTGAGTCATCTCCCATCTTCCTTAAAACAAAACAAAATTTCCCTCCTGTTTAAACGGATTAACTGCCAACGCTCCTGCTTAAGACCAGCTCTTGCACTGATATTCTGGTTTCAAGTCCTGTTTTCCCTTCACGGAACTGCCCCTACAGATCAAAGATATTCGATAGAGAGATCTGTCTTTCTTCATCTATCTGAGTATTGAAACAATGGTTCCCAAGGAATTGGAATTACCCCAGGGTTTGAGTTTCCTTCTGTTGCTGTGATACAGCACTCTGGTCAAGAGCAACCTGGAGAAGAAACGTGTGTTTGGCTTACACTTCAGGTTCCCAGTCCCTCACTGATGGAAGTCAGCAGGAACTCAAAGCAGAATTCTGGAGAGAAGAACCATAGAAGAACACTTGCTGGGCCACTAACTTGCTTTTCAATTTAATTTTTAAAGTTTATTTTACATCCCAGCCATGGTTTCCCCTCCCTCCTCTTCCAGCCCCTCCATGCCCTTGGTTCTCACTCCCAATCCATTCCTTCTCCATTTCTGTTTAGGAATGGGCAGGTCTCTCACGAGTATCAACAAAATACAGCCCAGAACCACCTGCCCATGGGATGGTTCCATCGACTGTGGGCTTTGCCAGCTTACATCAATTATCAGTCAGGACAACCCCTCCCTCACAGATAGTGACAATTGCCCAGTTGAGACTCCTTTCTTGGGTGATTTTAAGATGGGCCACATTGACAATAAATGATAACTAGGACACCTCACGGTGGACAAAGGAAAAGGTTGAAGGCTAGTGCCCACCGGAGGAGGAACTTGTCTCTTTGAAAAGATTTTACACAGTTCTGTCAACTTCAGACCACCTCATAGAACATACTAGAGTCTTGACAGCCATGGGTGGGACCACACTTAACCAGGACTGTATAGTTATATTACTTCCTGTCTTCTATCCAAACCGAGGCTTTATGTTAGTACCCCAAAGGTAGACTTCATAGTGAGGGAGTCAGCAGAGCTCAGGTGCTCCCTCCCTAATGAGGCCGCATTGGATTTAACCTCCTTTCTCTGCTTCTTGAGACTAGACTCTAATGGCACGCTGGGAATTGGTGGGCAAGCCTCTTTTCAGGACTGCCAGAGCCCAGGCCTGGCCTCTCTGGTAACATCACAAACTCCACATGGGCCCTGTTTTCTGCTAAACACCAAGTCATCTCTCATAAGATGCCAAGACACTTCCCCGCGCCACCCCGGTTTCTAAGGTCAGTAGTGACTATTTTGCCTGGTAGCGTCTTCTGGGTCCTCACCCTCTTGGTTTTGGAACATTTGCTGTTTGCCTCTGTGATGCTGCTTTGCCCCAGGTTACCTACACCTTCACAGTCCATACATCCTCGGCCCTCTCCCTGGGTGTGGGGGCCTGTCATCTTTACTTCCTTAATTTCTCATGCAGATGTACGAACTGGAGTTACAGATGGCAGTGTGTAGACGAATTGCTAAACGGTCTTATTAAATAAAAAACTCGGAGCCAGAAATTGGGGTTAAAGCCCGAGAGAGATCAGAGGAATAGGAAAAGCCACAGCTAACCTCACCTCACCAACTCTGCAGCTTCCAAAGCGAGCTACTTCCTGTCTACCCACGCCTATGTGCCTTTCTGTTCTGTTCTCTCATTTGCTCTCTCAGCCCAGCTACATCACTTCCTCTTCCTGCCCAGCTCTATCACTTCCTGTCTGTCTGTACAGACCTCTATGGTTAGTGCTGGGATTAAAGGCGTGTGTCACCATACCTGGCTCTGTTCCCAGTGTGGCCTTGAACTCAAGAGATCCAGACAGATCCCTGCCTCCTAAGTGATAGGATTCAAGGCATGTGCTTACCATTGCCTGACTTTTGTTTACTATAGTGGCTGGCTTTTTCCTCTGATCCTCAGGTAAATTTTATTGGGGGGACACAATACATCACCACATTAGTGAGTCACCACATGAGTGCTGGGAATTAAACCTAGGTCTTCTGGAAGAGTAGCCAATACTCTTGCCCACTAAGCCACCACTCCAGTCCTAGAGTGGGGAATTTAAAATTCTTAAAACATAGTTTGTCTGTGTGAGTGTAGATGTATGTGTGCCACGTGCACACGTGGGGAGGTCAGAGGACAGTTTTCAGGAGCTGGTTCTCTCCTGCCATGTTGTGGGATGTAGGGGAATTCAGACCATTAGGCCTGTGTACAAGCACCTCTACCCATTCAGCTGCCTTGATGCTGCAGACTTATAAACATCAAAAACTGATTTCTCACAGTTGGGAGGCTGGGAATTCTAAGATCAGGGAGCTTACAGGTTTGTGGTCTGGTTGGGGCCCAGTTTATGCTTCTAAAATGACCCCGTGAATTCAGCATCTTCTTGAGGGGAGGACGTTCACGTCTTCGTATGGCAGGAGGAAGGGAGGCAGAGGTAGAAAGGCAGGGGCCCTTACAGAAAGCTCCCCCAGTGGCAGCACACTGGGGATCTATTTCAACACAATGTTTGGGTGGGACACAAACCTTCAAACCTTACCACAATCTTGGAGGACACACACCTTTCTTCCGTGGGTCTAGTGAGTGTGTCTCCAGGACCAGCCTTGGCCTTGCCTTCTTGGGAAGCAGACATCAGACAGAATGGGGCTTCCTCTTGGTGTATCATCTCAGGAGGTTTATGGTGTCTTCCTGTCCACACTGGTCATTGAACTTTGACTGTCTGGTCAAGGTGCTGTCTGCCAGGTGTCTGCACTGGAAAGCCAGCTTCTCACTTTGTGTTTGGCTAGCAGATTTAGAGAGATACCCCTCTGCGGTGTTGCTACTCCATGCTTTCTCAGCCCCCACCTGCCAGTCTTCACTTCCATTGGTCTTTTTTTTTTTTTTTTGCCTTTGTCAGTCACCTCGGTAGTGGTTGTTGTTCCATGGGCACCTATTTCTATCACCCCTCTGCCTGTATTAATGGATGCTTCTGCAAGGAAGAGCTTTCCTTTCTGTACCAGGTAATTAATGTGTTGCTATGAATGGACTTGATATGAATGGACTCAAGGGAGCGAGGCTGACTTTGGCTCACAGTTTGAGAGGGCATGGCCCATCGTGGCAGGGGAGGTAGGGTGACAGGAGCGTGAGGTGGCTGTCACACGGCATCCACAATCAGGAAGAGGTGAAAGCTGGCACGCAGCTCATTTTCTCCTTTCCATTCAGTCCAGGACTCCAGTCCATGGGATGGAGCTGGCCACAGTAGGGCAAGCCTTTCCTGCTCAGGCAGGCCTTTCTGGAAAGTTTCCCAGACACACTCACAGGTGTTCTGATGGGGTTCTAGAACTGGTCAGATTGACAAGACTAACCATCACATTTTCCGCATAGGTTTTTCATTTATTTATTAACATTTGACTCAGGAATTTTATCTTATGCAGTGAGTTGTAGTCTGATAGTGTTTTTATATTGAATTATTGTTATAGGATAGATAGCCAAAGTCTTTTTTTTAAGACAGGGTCTATGTAGTCCTGGCTGTCCTGGAACTCACTAATGTAGACTTGGCAGGCCTCAAACTCACAGAGACCTGCCAGCCCCCCATTCCCCAAGTTCTGGCACTAAAGATGTGTGCCCACCATGCCCAGCTCCTATGTCTTTTAACAAATTCCTATCGTTTGTTGATCACTTCCTTATTTTCTGTTACAAAAAGATGTTCTAGATTCAACCTGTGGACTTCACCGCTCCTTCAAGGAGCCATGTTCCCTCAATGGAGCACATATGTACTCCCAGAAGACAAGGACTTGGTACTTAGCATGCTGTCACCAAGTATCAACACTGCTTCTGCATCCGCAGGCTCCATAATTATTTCAGTATCTTTGGTGGTTTGAAAGAAAATGGCCCCCAAAGGGTGTGGCACTTTGTTGGAGAGGTATGTCTTTGTTAGAGCGGGTGTGGCCTAGTTGGAGGAAGTGTGTCACTGTGGGGGTGGGCTTTGATGTCTCCTATGCTCAAGCTAGTCCCAGTGAGACAGACCATTTCCTTTTGCCTACAGGTCAGGATGTAGGACTCTCAGCTCCATCTCTAGCACCATGTCTGCCTGCAGCCATCATGTCACACCACGATGATAATGGACTACACCTCTGAAAAGGGAAGCTGGCCAGGTGGCAGTGGCACACGCCTTTAATCCCAGCACTCGGGGGCAGAGCCAGGCGGATTTCTGTGAGTTTGAGGCCAGCCTGGGCTACAGAGCGAGATCCAGGACACCAAAACTATACAGAGAAACTCTGTTTCAAAAAAATAAAAAAAAAAAAAAGAAAAGAAAAGAGAAGAAAATGTAAGCCACCCCAATTAAATGTCTTCTTTTATAAGAGTTGCTGTGGTGTCTCTTCACAGCAATAGAGACTCTAAGACAATATTTAAATCTGTATGTATGTATATATATTCTGAATTCATACTGACACTACAACCAATTCAAAGGGATCTCAAAATATATGATTTGTTTAAGACAGGTCTTGCTATGAAGTCCAGGCTGGCCTTGAACTCATTATCTTCCTGCCTCAGCCTTTCGTGCTGGGACTACAGGTGTGTACCAATACGCCCAGCCTATATATAATACTTAGGTGGAGATTTATTATGGGAATTGACTTGTGATCATGGAGGCCGAGATGTCTTATGCAAGCTGGACATCTGGAAAAGCATAAAGTGTAATTGCTGTTGAGTACCAGACTTCATGGTGTAACTGTCAGTCAAAGGATAAAGACCTGAGAAACAGGGTGGAGTTATTGCTCTGGCCTCTGCATATACATGGGTGCATATACACAAATACATTCCTCTAATTAAAAAAAACCTAGCCAATCAACTACCCAACTAACCAGTCCCTCACAGCCTAACGGGAATGCAAGTGGTTGTCAACATAAGGGATCCATCAATGAGCAGCCTTGCTAGATCTTATTAAATAGGTACTATGAAATGGTTTCCTGTGTCCACTAGTTAAGGTGATTTCCCTTTTGTGAGCTATGTAGATATTTCTCTGAAATGGAAACATTTTCTGCTGGAGGGAGGCTCCTAAGAGGAAAGTTAATAGGCTCAGAAGTCCCAGGACTCATGAGGCCCTTCTCCCAGGCATGAGGGAACAGCCAAGGAAGAGGAGACTTTTGAGTGCGACTGTTTACAAGCTGTCTATTGTAATTCAGGGATGCTACTTTCACAAATCCTCATGTCACTGTGCTGTGGAATGTCTTTCTGTATGCTGTGAACATGTGTGGCTCCCACTGGATAATAAATAAAGATGTTTTTACCTATGGCAAAAAAGCTTTCAGTCAGGTGAGAAACCTAAGCAGAGACAGAGAGAGAAGAAGGACGGAGTCGGGTGAGATGCCAGCCTGCCACTGAAGGAGAAACAAGGTGTCAGCAGACTGGTAACGCCACGGCCACATGGTAACATATAGATTTATAGAAATGGGTTAATTTAAGATGAAAGAGCTAGCTAGCAAGAAGCTAAAGCCATAGGCCATACAGTTTGTAGCTAATATAAACCTCTGAGTGATTATTTTATAAGCAGCTGCAGGACTGTAGGGCTGGGCAGGACCAGAGAAACTTGTGGCCACATTCACACTGGTTCACTGAGTAGACTTGGGTAGAATCTTTTATGTTCTGAGTGCCTTTTCTGGAACAGAGTTTGTTCATGGCTCCTCAGGAAAAACCACACATGAGTTTATTCCATTTTCTGTAAACCAAGGGGTTTGAAATAGACAAGGGATTCATGGAATTTGGGGTTTCCTAGGTCATGAGGCAGAGCTATACTGTAATACTAAAAATTTTCATGAGAACACAGTAATGCCTACTATCAAGTAGAGAATTTGAAAAAAAAAAAAGCATGGGTCATGCCTGTCACTCTCCAAAGGTAGAATTTAATGTCAAGATTGGAGGAAAGGCTGGTCAGACATGGTATATACTAGATCAATAATCTGAAGACTAGATAATGCCCCTGCTCTTTTCTTGATACTGAAGGATGATGCTCTCTTGTGCCCAGGACTGGCTTGCAGACTGGCAGTGGGGACCTATTTATGGGCATTAGAGAGCTGATCATGGCCCCAGGTCAACTTTAGGGAAGATTCAGCATTTTACCGGGGTACATGTCTAACAGGATGGGCTAGAAGCTGGGCGATTAGGTCTTCCTGGTACTGAGTGGCACTGACTCATGGCTAAGCTTCATGGTTAGAGTCATGTGTTTGCATCCCATGGCCCTGAGTGATCGTTTCATTTTGAGCAGCTTGCGATGCCAGACTCTAGGCTAGAGGTAAAAACCATAGAGACGGTCATGCTCCTAGCTCTTAGTCTGGGACACACCATTAGGAATGGAGTCAAAGATGTTCTTTTGCTTCAGATTCCTGCTCTCCAGACTTGGAAGGTCTCACACTGCTGGGTAATCCAGACGACTCAGGCTTTAGTTCTCCAGAGTTGTGCTATTCTGCCATTATGTATGCACCGTTACCACCGAGACCACATGCAAATGTTTTCCCAATTCAGACTAGAAGGTTAAAAAGTAAAGCTAGGTATTTTATTTTATCTTGTTAGGAGATCAGGTCTTGCTCTCTTAACTGAACTGGTCCATAATTCTTGGGCTCAAGCAATTCTCTTGCTTCAACCTCCTGAGCACCTGGGACTCAGCTGTACGCCACTATGTTGGGCTCCCCATATGTAGTTACTATTGATATAGAGTAAGAGCCTCGGGTTGAGGGTACAGCTCAGCTGATACTGTGCTTGTCTAGGTTTGATCCCTAGCATATAAAACCAGACATGATTTTGCATATATGTATTTTCAGCACTTGGAAGATGGCGGCATTTGGGAAGCCCAGTCATCCTTGGCTACATAGGGAGTTCAACATCAGCCTGGGATATGCAGACTTCATATAAAACTTGACATATCTTTATCTTCCATCTCTTAGCAGTTTAAAGGTACTAGATTGTTTCCTTCTGGGCTAGGACAGCCCTCCCTGTGTCTGGCTGTGCCTTTCTCCTCAGTAGGCTGTTTAGTCTCATCTCCAGAGGCCTCTGTGTTCTCAGATTAGCTGCAAAGCTTATCACAGGCTCTGGATCCTTCTTGTTTGTCTGGGGCTGTGCAGTGGGAAGAGCATCATGTCTGGGGTATGTGCATGTTGGCCAGGACATCCTGGCTAAGTTCACAAACCTCTCTGTACTCTATTCCTCTTTTGAGGGGATCTGCTGGGGAAGAGGTCAACTGTCCCCCAGAGTGGGACTGGCTTTGTCTCCAGCTCTCAAAGGTGGCAGCCATTATCCTGCCTGATAAGAATGCTTTTTGTTCTCTTGGGGACTGGGGTCATGCTGGATAATATGATGATAACATGGTCCAGGGGGTCTTGCAGATTCAGCATCAACTCTACTCCTGGAGGGGATGGATACTAAGATCAAATTGTGTATGTGACTAACCCTAAAGACAGATGAGCTTGGCCAGGCGGTGGTGACGCACGCCTTTAATCCCAGCACTCGGGAGGCAGAGCCAGGTGGATCTCTGTGAGTTCGAGGCCAGCCTGGTCTCCAAAGCAAGTTCCAGGAAAAGCGCAAAGCTACACAAAGAAACCCTGTCTCAAAAAACAAAAAACAAAAAACAAAAAAAAAAAAAAAAAGAAAGAAAAAAGAAAAAAAAAAAAGACAGATGAGCTTTCAGGTGAGCAGACCTCCCCATGAGCTGACTCACACTACTGCCAGGCAAAGCCAGTGCTGAAGGCTAAACGTAAGCAGAAGGCAACTGAGTCAAGCCTGAGCATCAGCCTGTCAATCACATTATGTCCTTCCAGCTGCTGTCCTAAACACCCTCATGCAGAGCACTTCCAACCGCCTCATCTTGCTAAGTCTTTCTAGTAATGTCTTATGCCTGGGAATCCACCGGGACTTCCTGAACCTGCTGAAGTCCTTTATGCAGGATCCCAAAGCCCTGGGCTGCAGATGAGGCTGCTGGTGAGCCTAGGCTCTCTGCACTCAGCCAGTCTGCTCCTACAGCAGCTGGGCCTTGGGGATGGGTTTACACAGCAGGCCTTTATCTGTCTCCTCACCTCCATTATGAAAGAAGGAACTTTGCAGTTTCCAAGCAAATACATTCGCCAAGGAATCTCCTGGAATTTGACAGTATTAATAAAAAGGAGGTGGTGGCACACGCCTTTAATCCCAACACTTGGGAGGCAGGGGCAGGGCAGATCTCTGTGAGTTTGAGGCCAGCCTGGGCTACAGAGTGAGTTCCAGGAAAGGCACAAAGTTACACAGAAAAACCCTGTCTCGGAAAAACCAAATAAATAAATAAATAAAAATAAATAAAATAAAAAAATAAAAGGCCTGAATTCACTAACACTGTTGCCTGGTGTGCTGTGGTGCACACTTAATCCCAGCACTCGGGAGGCAGAGGCAGGCAGATCTCTGAGTCTGAGGCCAGCCTGGTCTACAGAGTGAGTCCCTGCTTAGCCAACACTTAGTGTACACACGACTCCTTGCTCCAGCTAGCACCAGCAGTTTCCCTTGGCTTCAGAGTCAGCCTTGATTCTGTGGGCTGTGTGGTGCCAACATTGATTTCAGAAGGCTTGGGTCTCAGCCTTATTTCCTGCTTAGAAGATGGACAGTCTGCACTGGGGCTGGCCCCTGGGTACTGCTCACTGGAGTCACCTTACATGCTTTTAAATATGCTCATTCCAACCATGTCGGGGACAGCTCTGATGGGATTCTGGTTGTCTTCTTTGTTGAGTGGACTCCTTGGTTCCTATCTCCCAAGCAGGGTGGAAGTTAGGGCTCCTGAAGGTGATTCCATCAGAAAGACTGGCTTCAAGATGCCTCCAATGTCACTGTGGATCGACAGCCTAAGTTTAAGATGGACACCTTCCTAAGAGATGGACAGCCTGAGTTTAAGATGGACACCTTCCTAAGAGATAGACAGCCTGAGTTTAAGATGGACACCTTCCTAAGATGGATTTTGAAGACAGAAAAGAAGATGATTTAGTAATTTAGTAATTGGGAATATGACTACACACAGCATCTATGGCAGCAGTTCTCAATCTGTGGGTCACAGCCCCTTCGGGGATCAAAGGGCTCTTTCACAGGGGTCGCCTAAGATCAGAAAAACACAGATGTTTATATTACAAGTCATAACAGTAGCAAAGCTGCAGTTATGAAGTAGCAATGAAAATAATTTTATGGTTGGGGTCACCACAGCATGAGGAACAGTATTAAGGTTGTAGCCTTAGGAAGTTGAGAACCCCTGCTCTATGGAAAGCTGTCTCCAGTGGAGGGTGTAGAGTGCAGGGCTCCCAGGCTCCCCTTGTCCTCTACCTGGCACCTGGGGTTCCCTGTGCCCCTACACTGTTCTGTTTCATCACACTGTTACCAGAAACATCTGTTCCCGCCTGGTTTTATTAACAGGAGTTGAGAAGATGGGTCAGGACCCCTTGGTCTAACAACTGGTTTGTTAGACATCACTTTCTAAATACACACTGGAAAGCTCGAGCTCTGCCCAGTGTGTATTTGGTAAATTTCCCACAAGCATAATGCAGGCTGATTTGACCTTGAACTAGATATGACCAGAAAAAGAGGAAGAGAAAGAGATGTATTCTAAGTTTCTTCTATTGTGAGACAGTCTCTCATAGCCCAGTCAGGCTTTGAACTTCTGATCCTCCTCCCTCAGCCTCCCAAGGGCTGGGATTCCAGGTTTGGGCCACCATGCCCAGAAAATTCTAGTTTTCAGCCTACCTCCTTTCACAAAGTTCTTCAGAATTCATATGCTTTTGTGAAACTGGGCGTGATGACCCAGGACGCTAAGGCAGGATCGAGGCAAGTCTGAAGCTAGTCTGGACTATGTAGTGAATTCAGACTAACTTGAGCCACAGATTGAGAACCTGTCTCAAAAACAAAACAAAAGATAAGCTTTTGTTTGTAAAAAGACGTGAAGGAGATGGTGAGCTGAGTCGGGGAAGGATACCTAGCTTGCAATGCTCTGGGCCAACCTTTACTCAGATGGCTCCCTTAAGCCAAACCCAAATGTAACAAGAAATAGCGCCCCCCACCCCCCAACAAAAAAATCCAACATTAATTTACTGCTGGTGGATTTCAAACTTCTGGTAATGGAACTCAGTTCTCCCCAACCAAATCATGTGTAGCAACATACATATTATGAGTTGAATTTTCAGAAGTTTCATGTTAGTAACATAAAGCCAGTGAGAACAGAGGTTTTCAATGGCTGAAATTTGGTATAGCATATTTGAGACTTAGCTAAAATTTATATAGAAACAGTATCCCTTGGGCACTGTGAGGCATGGACTGATGTCTGAGGATCTACTGGTCCAGCCAGGCAGGTGCCAAGTCCACACTCTCCTATGTCCACACTGATCCTAGGGCCCCACTGCGAGTTCATGGTCACCCTACCTTCTGCCTGGAGGGTGAATTCACACTCTTCACCTGGATGTTTCCACAGATTGCTGTGGTGCCTTGTCTAAGGGGCCTTCCTACCTGTCATGGGTCCTGGTGCATGGGCTGAACCCTGGCTCCACTCAGAGTGTCTTGGTCTTTCTGCTGTGGATGGAAAGAGTGACCAACACTCTGGTGAGCTACAAATGGAGATTAGCCAAAGGGTGAGAAGTATCTCAAGATCCACTCTTGGTCACCGCTGCTGACTTGGTGATACAGTCCTCAGGAAGGACACAGAGCTTTTTCAGTTTGCCCGGGAGCCTCTCAAAGCACCATGGCTCTGGTAGCTGTCAATCAGAGCATGCCCCTGGCCAAGAATCACTCTCTCTCTCTCTCTCTCTCTCTCTCTCTCTCTCTCTCTCTCTCTCTCTCTCTCTCTCTCTCTCTCTCTCTCTCTCTCTGTTTACCAAACATGATGCCCTTCTCCAGTTGGGTCACCACCAAGTGCCCGGGAAGCAGTAATCTTAGTCACTACCCGAGACCTGATGTCTTCTATCCAGTGAGGCACTACTTTCCTCAAATACTTGCAGCCTGCAGGTCTGAGGCCCAGGGCCTTAGGAAGCTCCAAGGCCTCCTCTGGCTTCCCTCTGCCTGGGGCTTGGCCTCCACAGCTTAGCTCCTGTCAGAAGGGATGGAGACCCAGAGGCCATGTGATGGGTAAGGGTCACTGATCCAGAGGTGCCCTTCTCTGCATGGACCAAGAACAGCCAGAGTGAGGCTCCTGGGCTGTTTCCACAGGCTTCAGCAACGATGGGCCAGTGAGGACCTAAACTCGCACCCTCAGTGTGTCTACCCACTCTAGACACCCAGTCAGGCATCAGGTTAGAACATGTCTACCCACTCTAGACACTCAGTCAGGCATCAGGTTAGAGCGTGTCTACCCACTCTAGACACTCAGTCAGGCATCAGGTTAGAACATGTCTACCCACTCTAGACACTCAGTCAGGCATCAGGTTAGAGCGTGTCTACCCACTCTAGACACTCAGTCAGGCATCAGGTTAGAACATGTCTACCCACTCTAGACACTCAGTCAGGCATCAGGTTAGAACATGTCTATCCACTCTAGACACTCAGTCAGGCATCAGGTTAGAACATGTCTACCCACTCTAGACACTCAGTCAGGCATCAGGTTAGAGCGTGTCTACCCACTCTAGACACTCAGTCAGGCATCAGGTTAGAGCGTGTCTACCCACTCTAGACACTCAGTCAGGCATCAGGTTAGAACATGTCTACCCACTCTAGACACTCAGTCAGGCATCAGGTTAGAGTGTGTCTACCCACTCTAGACACTCAGTCAGGCATCAGGTTAGAGTGTGTCTACCCACTCTAGACACTCAGTCAGGCATCAGGTTAGAACATGTCTACCCACTCTAGACACTCAGTCAGGCATCAGGTTAGTTTCTGAACACTGGATTCTTAGGCATATTTCCTCTTCAAAAAGCAAGTATTGTATGTCAAAAGCTGCATCTGCGTTTTCTCTTTTCTCTCCATAGTCCTGGGCTTCGTTCTATAGACCAGGCTGGCCTCGAACTCACAGAGATCCACCTGCCTCTGCCTCCCGAGTGCTGGGATTGAAGGTGTGTGCCACCATGCCTGGCACCTGCTTTTTCAATCCAAGAGGTAACGTCACAGGATCAGCTTCTTAGAGCGGAGACGGGGAGCTAGTTGACAGCTGGAACTCAATAGGGGGGCACAGGAACCTGCTTCCCAATGTCCCTGACAGTTAAGAGTATGTCGAAACCAGACTGCCCAGCGCCATGGCTAAATTTACTTTCATGATGAGCGATAAAATTCACATGTTCTTTATTTAGTCCATATAATACACCATTTTAAAGAGTTCTTTAAAATTAGATAAAAGAGCATAGTAAATGGCAAGTGCATGAAGTCTTTCTTCATAAACAATGTCAAAACAAAAAGTTTTGAATTACAAAATGTTAAAAAATATGTTGGTACTTAACATTTCACTAAAGCATAAAGTTACAGATATTTTCTAAAGAAAAATAACTGTGCCACTTACCTATTTTTGCTGTTTCTATGAACTTTTTTTTTTTAAATTCTGTACATAGGACATTTTGTACAAAATACGAAGTCTACATTTTTATTACTTATTACCATAAAACAAAGATACAATGTATGTACAATGTTCAAAGAAGCCATACAAAGCCACACTAGAAAGACACTTGGAACTGTGACATCTCTGGCGCACAGATACATTTGGGAAGAGTGAAGGCGCCAAACTCAGAGCTTTACGAAGAAAAACAGCCGCCTGTTTATTTTCAACACGGTACTTTTCTTCAAACCAGTTTGGTACAAAACCGACCGTGTCTCTATAGTGATATGCAAGTTGAACAATTAGCACAGGGAATCCGAGTACTAACTAGGGAAACTTTAATAGGCCAAAATATAGAGTAATACTCTTGTCAAAGAAAATTAGTCTCTCTCAAAACTGTTTTTTTTTTCCTTCCTTATTGGTGAATGTTTGTCTTCAATAAAGAGCAGAAATAAAACCTAGACCAGCAGATGTTCTTCTGTGCTGAGTTCCACACAATCACCCAGACACTGAGAGCTCGCTTTCCACAAAGGGCACAAGAGTCTCCCGGGACCTCTCACCACCACGGAACACCCCATATCGGGGATATCTGAGACTCTACCAGCCAAAGACGAGAGTTCAAACAATGGGGTATCAAACACAGAGACACTGCTTTATACAATAAAAGCACCCTTTTTCCCTCCAAAGGAGAAGGCATCTCAACTTTTTTTTTTTTTAAATTATAGATTTCATAATGGTAACGTGGATAGATACTTGTCAAGTTTCTCAGGAAGTGTTCTTCTCACCCAAGCAACTAGCCTGTCCACCTTCGCTGGGACCACCTTTCTGTTTCGTGCCGGGCTGGCTCTCCCTCCCTGCAGATGCTCTCTTCCCTGCGATGTGGAGCGAGCATCAGCAGTGATCTAAGGAGAAGCGGGCTCTGCGGCAGTATGAGAGCAGTGTCTGATCTCACCATTTTTTTTTTTTTTGTCACGGATACCCGAGACCACAATTAAAAAACAGGTTTTAAAAGAAGCCACACTTTACCTCTTATGCATCAAGACATTTAACACTAAGTTATATATATGCTGGAGACAAAAGAAACTAGTCACTGTTCAGAACAGCGGTACACATCTCAAGTAGCTTTCAAGCAGGATAAATAAGTCAAAATACTGGCCACCCTGAGAGAAATAAAGAACAGACAAAGCGCTAAGTTTAAGGATTTTTCTCCTCGTGCTATTCCACCTAAAACAGAAGCTTAATCCATGCAAGACGTCTGTGAAGCCTGTAGCAGCATGTGAAGACGAGCGGAAATGCAGACACTGCACTTTTCCTTATGAGCTTGGTAATGGGTGCTTTTTCCAACAGAAGGCTCACCGAGGGCACCCTAACAGCACGGCCTGCAGTATGCCCAAAGGCAGCTGCAGTTTGCAGTAGGCCAAGTAGCTTAATTTATTGTAACGTTCTACAAATGCGCAATTCTTAGATCCTACAATTTTACCAATTCAAGAGCCTTGTTGAAGGATAATGTGTAAGTAGATGAAAAACTGATTCTGTAAATAAAAATATGAACACATAATTTCAACATTGCGATTCTAGTCAAGGTGGACTGAGAAAGCACTTCTCAGAGCTTTCTTCTCTGAGCTTAGGTGGAACCCTGGCCTCTACCACAGACGATGAGATATGGCTTTTGGTAGACATTAAGGGAAGCATGACATGGTGTGCATGCCATTAATCAAAGGAAAGAAACACCTTAGAAGGTCCCAGTGCTGAGGACGTCAGCCGGTTTCCCAGTGGGCAGCTAGAATGTGAAAGCAAAGAGCCGTTTCGGCGAGGTTTAACCAACAAACACTAGCTGCTGGTGCAGCAAATCGTGGGAACGATGTCAAAGGTTGTAAAGTCTTAAAAAGGAGGAGATACCTTCAAAGTGTTCCTTTGATTTGAAAACTCATGGCGTTCCCACAAAACTACCCATTTGGGAGAACAAGAAGACAACCAGGGTGCTTTCCTACAGCTCTGACTTGGGGACACAGTCTTACTCAGGACTATGCTGGGGTGGTGACAACACTGTCCTCGGCCCCCGGCTTGGCCAGCAGGGCCAGAGAAGCCACCATTGTTTGAACTCCTAATCTCGAGCTGAGGCGGACGTGCATTATTGCCCACAGAACGGGGTCGGAGGGAGCTTTGACTTTGAGTGTAGCTGACTGGTATGGCACACACAGTATGTCTTTTCTATAGCATCCGGAAGAGAACTGACAGGCCCCGCTCGACGTGCTGCTCCGGAGGCTAGCGCCCATCCTGGGAGAGCAGCTCACTGGCTCTGCAGTGAGCTTCCAAGGCTTTCTCGGTGTGGGGGTCCTGAGGCAGCTCGGACTTGCGCCGCACAAGGGGACGGTCCTTCTTCGGGTCTTTCTGTGCCTGGAATCACAAATGCAACGCAGTTGGCTACGCACTAGGCTGACTGAGTTAGAAGGGAGTTCACTTCTGAGTTAGAAGTCAGAGGATCACAGGTGTGCTACAGCCTCAGCGGGCCACGGGAATGGGCCCATTTCTTACTCACTCACCCCAGACATTCTAGACCCGATGTGATGACTAGTGTGAAGCCTAGTGGGCAGTGCTGGCTTTGAGTCTCTGCCGTGCTACTGTTCGCAGAGTCTCCATCCAGTTCTTACTCCTCTCCCGAGTACCCCCAGGAGAGGAGGCTCTCTCACAGAACATCGCCAACGTCACTTCATGACCATGTCTGCTACACACATACTTCAGAAAGTGGACATCTCTTCGGGGGAACACAAAACTAGATTTAAACCAGTTGGGAGAGCTAAAATATCTACACAAAATTTTAAAAGTTTTTTTTTTTTTTTTTTTTTAACAGCAAGAGGTGTTAAATGGGCCATGCAGCTAGAAGAAAAATTGTACCCAGAAGTCATTTACATTCCCAATATCGAGTCTAGGAAATAAAAAAAATTCCTTCTCTTTTCCACTCTCTTTCTGAAGTTTAGGAATCCCACTTTAGCAGGAAGATTTAGACTATGTGTGTGCATGTGCACATATATGTACATGCTTTGAGACAGGCTCTCATTATGTAGCCCAGGTTAGCCTTAAGTATATTATGAAGTCCAGGCTGGTCTTGACCTCATAGCAATCCTTCTGCCTTGGCTTCCCAAGTGCTGGGGTTATGAGCATGAGCCAGAACGCCCAAGGATTTAGCTAACTGTATCTGCAAAGAACGGGGCCAGAGAGGAGAGTCTACCCTGAGCATCCGCTCGGCTTTAAAGGAGGCTGCTAGGTTAGCACCAGCACTCGGGAACACAACAGAACGTCGACTCAGCTGTCCAGAGGTGCCGTGCCGTGAGAAGGCGGTAGGCAGCCGCCAGTCGCTTCTGGACCTAAGCTGCTCAACCCTAACTGCTTTCCTTCCCATCCAGCGTCTCCAGCCAAACAAGGGCGGCATTAGAGGAGGTAAACCTTTACGGTGTAATCTAGAAAAAAAAGTACACAACTGTTCAAAGTCAACTATGTGACAACAGAGAGAGCACGCATGAACGGCTGCTCCGTGTGCTCATGTCTGACTTCCACACGGCGATCAACACGCTCTTAGGCTCTCGTGTTTGGGAAACTCAAGCACCTGCCAAGCCACAGACGGAAGCCTGCGTCTCCAAGAGTTCCGTGTTTCTCAGCAGGGTTCTCTGTGGGTCTGCTTAGGAAAACAGCAGCAGCAGCAGCAGCAGCAGCAGCAGCAGCAGCAGCAGCAGCAGCAGCAGCAGCAAGAGGTCCAGTGTCTTGTCTGACACCACGGTCATGTCTAGAGCTGCCACTTGACCTCACCACTCACCATGGTGAAGGAAAGCTTTTCAATTTGCCTGCCTAGAAACCAGTCACCAGTCCCCACACAGGCCGTCCCCAGTCCACACACAGGCTGTCTGTCACCAGTCCCCACACAGGCCGTCCCCAGTCCACATACAGGCTGTCTGTCACCAGTCCCCACACAGGCCGTCACCAGTCCACACACAGGCTGTCTGTCACCAGTCCACCTGCTCATAAGAGTGCATTTATTGATTTTGAGTTTTGCTACAAAACCCAGGCTGATTTCAAATCCATGATCCTCCTGCCTCAGCTTCTCAAGTGCTGAGATTTTGGGTGTGCACCACCACAGCTGGCACGTTAGGAGTGCCTTATCTTTAACCCATCAGAAATTCAGAGGTAAAATTCTACCCTGAATTTTATGTCCATCCTGGTGCAAACCAACATTTTAAAATACATGAAATATGTAATTAGCTCTGGCACAGGCATGTCAGAGAGAAGAAACATCTTAACACAGAGACCATAGTCAAGCTGTTGGAGCTGGACCCAGTGAAGGTGAACTGAGGAAACTCAACTGACCGGAGCTTCTGGACATACACAAGGGGCCCCTCTGCTTAGCATGCAGACAGATGCACGAGGCAGAGAAGAATTTGACAAACCACAAGAGGAACAATGAGAGAAACAGGAGGCAGGAAAGAATGAGACATCGTGCAGATGGTGGTCTAGAATGAGTAAGATCTGGGGGGAGAGGATGTGCTGGCAGCGTGCGGGCAGGGGTGGGTGGACGAGGAAGCAGGAAGTGTTGGCATGAGACAGCTCTGTGTGAGACACAGGAGCCTGGGCACTCTGGCAGGTGCAAATGGCCAGTGCTGGAGGTCTTGTAGAGTACATGGGCTGGGTACACAACGGTACACGCCTCCTATCTTGGAAAGGCGTTGAGTTCTAACTTGAGAACTAAATTTGGGGTAGAACTAATCAACGTTCCTTAGCTCTGTCTTGCCCATCACAAGCTGTGATGTCATGGAAAGAAGGGAAAATACTTCATGTACACCATGGTGACTCATCACGCTCTCGTAGACACAAAGCCTTAAGTATATTCTATGCATTTTCCAAGGAGTACCTGCACTGCCTGCCTTCCGTCTCTACACCTTCCTGACTTGCGTGGTTGACACTGCTTTTCTCCCGACCAACTGTTAAAATGAAAATTGTTAACATTTTAAATGTCTCTGATATTAATGTTATTCACATGAAACTTACACACTTTTTCAGGGGGGTGTTCTGTATAGAGTTCCACAAGTTCCACAAAGGAAATCCAAACAGTGGTTCTGACAAGTGAATACAATATTGAATTTCTCCACCTCGCCCATCAACCAAATGGTTTCTTAGCATTGGTCTCTTGTTCCTAGTCTTCAGCAGGACCATCTTATTTACTTCTCACCCTGTCCTGACCCAATAGTCAGGTCCACTTAAAGAAACATGGCTTTTTTTTTTTTTTTTTGGAAAAATAGTGAAAATAAAACTGAGGGCCACAGAAAGTGTTCATATTATTGAGCCCCAGACCTTAGTTTTTAGCTATAGTTTTGTTTGGTTTTTGAGCCAAGGTCTTCCCATGTAGCCTGGACTAGAGTCAAATGTTCTGATCATGCCTTGGCCTCCAGAGCTCTGGGACTACAGGCATGCGCAACCACATCTGGTACTTTGCACATTTATTTGCTGTCATAACTGACTAAGAATTTCAAGAGTATGATTCCACTGTTCTCAAACAAAGAAGAGATTATCATTTCGCCAGGTGGTGGTGGCACAAGTCTTTAATCCCAGCACTCGGGAAGCAGAGGCTGGCAGATCTCTGTGGGTTCGAGGCCACCCTGGTTTACAGAGTGAGATTCAGGACAACCAGGGCAGCACAGAGAAACCAAGTCTCGAAAAACATAAACAAAAACAACTAAAAAGTTTATCATTTCAAGTATTACCTACGAGGCTGTACCTCAGAAAACCTTCATCTAGACACCGATACCGTCTAACTATGTGTCCTGGCAGGGGTTTAACCCACAGACATCTTGACTGGGCAGTATTGTCTTTTTCAGGTTGCTATTCTAGGTCCTCTGAATTTCCACAGCAATTTGCTTTACCTTCTCATTCCTTTTCGAAGGCAGGTTCTTTACTAAGTTGCCCAGCTAGATTCAAGCTTGAGATCCCCCTGCTCTGTCCCTGCACCATAGGAATTTCAGAATTGGTTGGTTTTTGAGCCTGGGCTGACCTCTGAACTTGCTATATATCCAGGGATGACTTTGAACTTTTGATTTTCTGGTCTCCTCTTCCCAAGTGCTGAGGTTACAGGAGTGTACCTCCATGCAGGGTCTATGTTGTGCTGGGAACGACCCAGGCTTTTGTGTATACTAGGCAAGGGCTCTACCCACTCAGCTCCATCTCCGCTTGTCAGTTCCTTAAGGTAAAAACCCTGCTGGGATTCTAGTGGAGGAATTAATTTGGGGAGAACTAACATGCTCGGGCCCGGCATCTTCTGACTTAGGAGCATGAACCACAGAAGGCTCAACCAGATAACATAATTTGAAGAGCCACAGAAACAGAGAGCAAATGTGCCATGGGAGTCTTTCATGCTGAGAATGCCCAGCTGGTTTTACCAAAAGGGGACCTGTCACCATGATGAACAACAGCTTGGAGGCTCCGTAGCCCCTGAACTAACAATGCCAGAGCCCACTTTTCAAGGCATTTTTGCTTGAAGTCTGAGATTAATTTGGTGTGTTCTCAATCCAGTTGATCTTGTATGGCATAGGGTGTAAGTTATAGTGAATCATGACCAAAGCTGAAGATGTACCAGAAGGAACATTCCTTTGAACCTTCAAGTGTTCAGGAAATGGCTCACAAGTCAGCTTCCTCTAAACTTCATATGGCCCAAGTATCTTAAAATTGAGTAAGAGTCACCAATTCCCAGACGGGCTTCCCCCGATGATGTTCTGAGGAATATGGGGATCTCAGACAAGTACTCAGCTGGATTGCCATTGGTAAACTTGGGGCTGCAAAATCAAAGTGGGAATAAAAAGGTGACCTTAATTCCTTTCAAAGTTACAAAGAAACCACACGGGGAAACTAGTGCCTGCAGGTAGAACACAGAAAACACACGGGGTTTCTTTCTTTTCTCTTCCTCCCTCTTTCCAGCCCCCCCCCCCCCCCATTCTCTTCCTTCCTTTTTCCCAAGAGGTGAGTCTCACTATGTGGCCCAGCCTGGCGCTGAAATCACAAATCCCCTGCCTTGGCTTCTCCGGTGCTGGGATTCGGGCCTGAGTAACTATGCCCAGTTGAATTCTCGGTAAGATCTATTCATTGCTAAGAATAACCATTATGTGCAAGTGTAGAATTCACCTATTTCCTGACATTCAGTAAGTGGTCACTGAGTTTTTCCATTGCATTTTCAGGTTTTGTTGAGTAGAAAAAACTATTCATTCATCCATTTAAACAAACTTTAATTTAAATCAAGGGGCTGAGGATGAACATGGATTCCCATGACAAGTGCTGGGGCCGAGCCCTCCTTGCTCAGCACTGTGACAGGGAGCCTGGGACTCCAAATCAGGCAACCATGTGGCAGCGGTGAAAAGAAATGGCCACGTGCACCTCTGCACCTCTGCTTATGGTATTTACACACAAGCCACAGCCTTTCAGGGCACCGTCACCAGTAATTATGAAGAGATGCTGCCGCACCCTCTCTTCATGCCAGGTCTTGAAGCGCTTCTGTGTGCTACCCTGGGACCACAGCCCAGTTCAGAAGGTTCCATGTCTGGTGTTCTGCAGACACGTGTGGCTGGGGCTGATGGCGGCTCAGCTGGCTAGACTGCCCACTCTTAGTAATGCCTCATCCCATCTTATCGGGTGAGGATTTACTGGAACCAAACAAAAGAGATTAGCGAATCCTTCTGTTTATTTAACTGAGCTCCAATGGACATCACGAGCAGTAAGCAGCAACCAGGGGTTCCCTTCTACACTCTAGAATCTGAGTGCTAACGTCTAGGGATCCTGTTATTGGTCAAAGGGGGCCAAAATTGACAAGGGAGAATAACTAACACCTGCAGGTCCCATCTGGGCATTGTTTACACTTGCCCGGAACAGGGAGCATGCCCAGAGGAATGAGACTCTCAGGACCCTCAGAGGAGCTCAGTGGGTCACCCTCTTGGAAACCTTTCTGTGTACGTTCTCAATTGGGCAAAAAGAACTGGATCAGAACTGTTCTAAACAGTTATGTGGAGTTGTGGAGTTACTGGAAGTGCTGCTGGCCGAGCCCTGGCCTGCCACAGGAGCTCTGGGTCCTGGAAGAGGCTAAGCTTCCCCATCTTGGTGTCCGGGGAGGTGAGGGGTGTAACACCTGCTATGAGGAACTAAAGGCAGTGCTCTGGGCCAGAGCAGAAGGGGGAGGGCTGCACAGGGGAAGTGAATGGCAAGATGCTACCACAAAGCTTCTGATTTTGCTCAAGCTAACAGAGAACACACAGTTAGGAGTTGGGCTTCTGTTGCTAAGGTAAATGAAGCAACAAATTGCAGGCATACACTTAATTGTTAAAAACTTTTCTAGCGATCTGATCACTCAGATCTCCAGATGTTTCTAAACAAGTGACTGCATTTCCCTTTACAGCATTAGCTTAGCGGAACGTACGGGCCCGTCAAGCACATCTGTAGCGGGCACTGCCCTGCTGAGCTCAATGCACCTTTACCTGACGAGTCTCGTCGCTCACTGTCTTTCTCAGCATCTGCACATCTTCAAACTGAGGCCCATCTGTCTCCATTGCCACCGGAATGCTCATGACGCTGGCTTGACTATACACTGCATACTGCAATGCAAAGTGTGGAGTCACTCTCTGTTCAGTGCTGGGTCTGCACTTAGGGCCCTCAGACTGCAGGGGACGCTGGCCCACTGCCCTTCCCTGCAGCCCTCTCCCACCAGAAGCCACACGGTGGGAGACAAACTTGCCTGCGTGCCCACTGATGAAGCCTGTGGGCTGCTGCCTGTCGGATACTGGAAAGGAGCTCACCTTTCTGCAGGCTAGGCTATGGGAGTGACCCTCTGCTGACCCCAAGATCCCCTCTCCATCTCCCCTGAGTTCATCTCCATCCAGGTAGCCCGCAGCCCTCCTGCGTCTCTGGCGCTCACACACTGAAGGGGGGCTGCCCACAGCACATGGTCACCTCTCACCCTATTCTCCGTCCATAGCCGCTTGAGCCCCTTCTCTCCCCAGCTCTCTTCCCTTCACTGCTTCACACCCAGCCTGGGGCAGCTGCCCCCAATCCTTCATTCCACGTCCTCAGTATTTCAACACATTCCGATATCCTGCTTGCCACCAGAACTAATGCAGCCTGGATTATGGTTGGTCCCTCTGACCTGGCACCCTGTGCTCCGCTTCCCCACCTCTCCACTCCCTTGTGCTCTAGGGGCATCCGGCAGGTTGTAACGGTCGATAGCCCTCCCCCACCTGCTTCTACCCTGGCCCCAGTGACTTAGGGCTCTGTGAGCAGAGGATGTAGTCAGGGCTTGCTAGTTGCTGGCACTCGCTCTCCCTGTGGTCAGGCCAGGGTGGCGGGGACAGTCAGTGTCTGCTGCAGGTCGGGGGTTATGCTCAGTCCTTCCCCTGCAGTATACGTGCTGTCAAGAAGCCTCCAGCCTGAAGGGGACACTGGACCCTGGGCCCAGGCTTGTGGCCACCCACCCCTTTGGCTGGCAGCTCTGCGCGGGCCAGTCTGGCTCCTGACCTCTCTCTACCTAGCTGCCTCCTGGGCACTGACCACGCGTTCGCTTTACCCTGCAGACCGTGTACTTGCTGTAACCAGACCTGGCGCTCAGTTTCTTCCTACAGCCCTCGGGCTCTCCTGCCCTTCCTGCGACCTGCTCTGCTCAGCAGCCTCCTTTCCACACGTTCCCCCAAGAGTCAGTCCCCTGCGGGCCTGGCTCTTCCAGCACAACATCCTGCCAGAACAGAAGAGCTTCCTAACCTGCAAGTCCAGCTGGGCCACCGTGCCCCTGACACACATTGGGAGGGATAAAGGCAGATGGCGTCTGTTCTCTCTCCAGTATTATCACAGCTCCCTCAGGGCCAGCCCTGCGCTTCTCTACTATTTTTCTGACTTGCCTGGGTCTTGGGCCCCTGCCTCAAGTGCAGACTGGGTGACAACCGTAGGGCTGGGACCCCCCCCCCCCCCCGACAGACCACATCCCATCCCAGTGCCATTGCTTTCTGAACCTCCCTATAGACACGAGCCACACTTTCTTCTGCAGTCTAGAGCAGGCCTCAGTTGTGTGCTATGGTCTGGCTGCACTGGCCCCTTGTGCAGCCCATGCTTCTAGATGCCAGGCTGTATTTGGCCCTGACGTTTTTATCACTGGAAATTTCCATAATTTGATTCAGGCTACATGGCGCCTTGTCCTCTAGGTGCTCAAAGTCAGGTGGGGAGGAACAGAAAGTAATGAAAGTCTACTGTGAGATAGTCCTGGGGGCTGATCTAAAGCAGACACTTCATCTTGATGCTCCAGGATAACCTGATGTTTCCCACACAAGTTGCCCAAGGAGTGGAAAGGATCCTGTGCTCATGGGTTGTGCTGGTTCACAGCAGACGAAGCTCACTCCCAGTAGGCACAGGCAGGCTTCCCCCAAAGAGCACAGGCCTCCAACAGGCAGCAGCTCAGAGGACAAGGATGCACAGAAGGTAGAGGACCTGGGGCACAATCCCCTGCCACAGCCCAGCTGCACTCACACAACACCCCAGGTGGGGGTGGGGGGTGAGTAATAAGATGCCCTAGAGTCTATTTGGTGGGTTGGGCGAAACACACCGGTGTTGGAAATGACCAGTGTTTTAGAATTCTACACAAAGAATATGGCATGGAAAACCCAGGGAAGCGGCCACAGCTTCTGGATCCCTCCTCCACCAACATCTATGAGCAGATGAGACACTTGCTTGGCCTGTAAAAATGAGGGTTTGCTTGGGGAAGATGTCTCCCCAGATGCCACTGAACACACACTGAATTATTGGTAACCTTCCTTTGGATAGTGAAGCTGATGTTCACTCTCACCAAGGCTGATATGAAAATGGCTTAAAAACCCATATATCCACTACCAACCCGAGTCCTGTAACGACAAGTACTAACCAGAAATTAGTTAGTGCTGAGTTTTCTCTCAAGAGAATGAGTTCTAAGGCCACACTTTCGGCTATGAGGTCTTAACACATGAAGTATTTTCCACTTTAGAGACACTGAGTCATGGGGCTGGGGTATGTGGACAAGACTCTTGATGACTGTCACAGACAGATGTTTCCACACAGAGATGAGGGTGAGGACAGTGGGAAGGGAGGTCACCAAAGCTCCGATGCCAACCCCCCCACAGGTATGCTATCACCACAGACAGTTTAAAGGGCAATCAAAAGGAATAAACCAGGAACCTCTGCTGCCAGGCAGCGGTGACTCCAGGCCCCGTGCTGATACAACAACCAGCTCTTAGTTCGTAAGCACAAGTTCTGTGCAGTCTTTTCAACACATTGTTATTTCCATATTCTAGACAAAGCACACTTTCCAAGGCTCTTCACTCCTAGCTAAATAAAGCCTTCCAAACAAAGCAGGACCCCCAGGGCAATGTCACCAAGGCTGAACCACCTAAGTCTGCCCATGTACGCTTTCCCCATGTTTTAAAACAACTCTCAGTACTTCAACCTCATTTTCAACATAAACTCTATCCATAAATGCACATCTCTATAATGAAACTACAAGCCTTAGAAGAAAGTGCTGCTGGGAAATTCGGGCTATTTGTTCTAGGTGGAACCATAGATCTGTAACAGACTGTCATTAAGTATCTTTTCATCAAAGGGATGCAGGCCAGTATGCTGCTTTATAGGAAACTACACACCGTTATCTTCATGTATCGTTTTTATTAAATGACAAAGATTAAAAAACCCACATCCAACTTATATAATAATTTATACACACTTCTCACCAAAAAGAAAAATACACGGTTAAGTAAAACATTTTCTTCCCTGGAAAGCCAAGAGAAGCCTGAGAGATCTTAGTGTGGAAAAGGTCAGATGTTTTATCAAGTGGCTGATAGAATCAGACACACACAGAGCAAGGAGAAAGCCTCCGATAACTCTCATCATTCAGTCCAGCAGACACAACACCAAAGCTGTCCCAGGGCTGGCAGCCTAAGAGCTAACAGTGATGGAGGCTGCTGAGCTGCCAACAGCTCTGGCAGATATGACCATCTGCGTCTCGCTTCACCTTGCGAGAGCATACGGGCATCAGCTAGGGTAGAGGGAAGGTTAGCGTGAGCAGGGCAGAAGTCAGTTAGTTTATCAGCATACTTCATCTACTTCATACTTCATCTGTTTCAAATATGAAAATAAAAAGAGAAATATGGTTCAAGTGACAGCATTTATGACATTTGAGCAAGAAAGAACATTACAGTCTTAAGAGGTTACATCCTGGCTTTCTTTTTACCACATCATAGCTTTTAAAAAGAAGAGGAAAAAGTCAATTTTGTGGTAAAAATGATGTGTGGCAAATAAGTACTTCTACAAGAGGAAGGTTACAAAGTTGGAAAGTGTTTATTGTGGACATTTGCACATACAGTGTTAGTGGCGACGGCCCCTTCTGGGGGGAGCCAGGGCCTATTTCATCCAACATTCACGCAATGCCTCAACACTCCCGCGTCACTCTCTGCTTTAGTACCTGGGGATTCGCTTTGGCTAGATTTTCTATTTTAACCCATGCTTCTTCTCTCTCTTTCATCTTCAGCTTCTCTCTGAAAAACAGTAAAACGTCATTTATTAGAGAAGACTCTCCTTCAGGCAGGATGGGGGCGACCGCCTGGAGATGTCAGCAACACAACCTTGTTTTCCAGGTACTTTCTGGTCTTATTCCATGTCTTATACTGTGGCTCTCAACACATGCAATGTGAAAAAACAAACCTAAAAACTGGCCAAGTGTTAGACTAAAGATTTTAAAAAGTGAAAAAGCTAAATATTTAACACGAGTTTAAAATATTCCCCATCTCCTGCAAGTAGGTCCAATAGGCTGCCTGCTTTCATACCCACTGGCGGGCGAGTCTGCAGAGGAGCCAAGGAAGCCAGAGCCAGCACCCTGGAGGTGACAGTATTCCAAGGACACCAGGACTGCTTCTGATTCCATCATTAGAGGCACCGAATTTAGGCCACTGTTTCTCAAAATCCTCGAAATGTACTACCACAGGCAACTTTTGGAAGCCCGTGACTCTCTAGGAGCGGAGGAGGCGACAGCAGAGAGCTCATTCTTAGACACTCACCATGCTAACTTAGCCCCGTACGCACTCTGCCCTGGAGGCGGAGACCTGGTCTGGTATAGCTCTCTGTGGTCTGCCACCCCGTGCTTCCCCGACACACATTCTGTATTTTACTCAAAGTGTGCTCTGCTTTACTCCACCTACCCTGTTATGGCAAGGACTTTGGTTGCCTTCACTGCTGTATTATCAGAAACCAAAACAGAGCCAGACATGCAGCCAAACCTCACATATTATCCAAAGAACAAAGAAATGGTGGTTGGGGGGACAGACACCCTGTAGTTTATCTACCTTAGTCACTTTTAAGTGGCGAGCAGAGACTAAAAACCTGCCAGCACTTCACACTGGGTTAGGTTAGGAACAGTGATTTTCTTCTTCTTCAAGAAGACAAGGTCTCACTACACAGCAAGGCTGGCCTGGAACTCACAGTACTCCTCCTGCCTCAGCCTCCAGAATGTTGAGGTGATGGACTCGTGTTCTATGCCTGGCTGAAAAGTGACTTCTCTAAGTAGATAGATAAGGTGCATTATTATTACGTAGGTACATAGCATGGCATGGGTGTGGGGTCCAGAGGCCAACTCTCTGAGTCCGTGTTTTCCTTCTGTTTCACACGGGTTCTGAGCTCAGGTTATCAGACGTGTGGAGCAAGTGTCTGTACCACTGGGTCATCCTGCTAGTCACCGTTAATCAATCACATGACTATGTGTCTAGCCTAGAGACAGAGCACTTCAATCAACATCTAGGCAGTCTCTGCGAAGATGCAGCCTCTCGAGTCCCACGTGCCCAGAAGCAGCACCCTGAGAAAGGCAAAGACGACTCATCTGGTGGAGGGGCGAGGACCCTGGGTTAGACACACACTCTCTGGCAATAGGCCAACACCAACCTTTCACTTGCTTCCTAAGCAAGAGCAGAACAGGGTCTCTTCAAAAGTTCACAATGAAGACTAACTCTGTAGGACTAACAATGGTGGTGGAATATTAATATTATGGAAAACAATAAAAACCCACCCTGGAACCTGTGCAAGGACCACTTACTTCAGTTTCTCTGCTTTGAACTGCTGGGTACAGTCATCGAAGAGTTTTTGGTTCATCTCCATGAAGAGTTTCAGGGCATTGTATATCAAGCCATGTATGGTCCTGCAGAGGGAATGCCACAGTGAAATGCCGCCGCTGGACCCTTCTCATCCTTCTCCTACCTCCTGCCACTTCTCCTTCCCCTCTAAACCTCCGAGTCTCCCTTATTTCTGAGATCCTACCTGCAACAAGATCACTAGGTTTTTTATACAAGCTGCTAGTTCTAATTCAGTCTGCTTCCCCAGTCAGGGCTTGTAGGCACCTGCCAGGCCAGGAAGTTCACCTTCCTGGTAACAGCAGCCAAAGTCACTCTGCCTGGAGCCTGACTAGAAAAAAGAATTACAGGTAAATTATTCAGATGGAAATAACAGAAAGACTGTATTTATGATGCCCCACAGAGCAAAGGGGAGCTCTGGTGTTCACATCTGGCTAATGCTGAGTATTGAGCTCAGCATCCAACACATATGGCGCCCCCATATGGAGTTCCTTGCAAGGCATCAGGGAGCTTTCACGAAGGGAGGGGACGGAACACTCCTTACTCCTCAGCCACAGGAGCCACCCATTTCTCTTTTCACCCTCAGGTAATGTGCACAAGAGGGCAGCCCTGGAGTTTAACCCATGTGCTCCCCTGATGTGTTGTGGGACTTGAAGGGGAAACTAAGGACTGATGGCGTCCACCGTGCTCTGGCAGGACTGATCCTATGAACTTTGCAGTGACCTTCCAACTCCCCCGAGGCTCCAGGAGAGGGCAAGATAGTGCTACTGCTGGGAGCAGCAGGGACCCAGAGGCTGACAAACAGGCCTTTGTACTGGCTTGCCATTGGGGTGAGGGGGCAAAACAACAGGCCACAGAGACAATTCACACTGCTGCATAGCAAGGCCTGGCTATTTAAAAATGACCAGGGGGTGGACGGGCTGCCGATTCCTACTTGTTCCAGTGGGTCTTTGAGTTGCGGTACAAGGATGGAAACATGATGGGCAGAATCTTCGCTGCATTGTCACTGATTAAACTCATAATGTATTCATTGTTCCAGTAATATAGTGCCCGCTCTGCCACCTGAAAGACAGGGGTGCAGAAATGTCGGTGATCTGCACAAAGACAGGAGGTAAACATTCTTACTGTTAAACTTGTGAGTAGACAGAGTTATACTGGACCAGACAGTTACAAATATTTTCATCAATTCTAAATAGCCTAGATTGTGACGTTGAACAGTCAATGAAGAGGCAAAAAGATAACTCATTTATCAAAAAGTCAACATTGTCATTCACTTTTTCAATTACTCAATAAACACTCAGAGGAGACCCCAGGCTGGATGCTGACACTAAGTCAAGTGTGTGTGTGTGTGTGTGTGTGTGTGTGTGTGTGTGTGTTTGTGTGTGTGTGTGTATGCACGAATCTGTAGTGTAGGTGTGTATACATGTGCACACACACATGTGGAAGCCAAGGTTGACACTGGTTGTCTTCCAAGTTGCTCTCCACTTTACTTTTTGAGACACAGTCTCTCACTAACCTGGGAGCTGGCTGGTAGGGACCCTCCTATCTCTAGTCCCCCAGTGCTGGTATAATAGGTGGGCCAGATAATTCAAACTCAGGTCCTCAAGTCTGCGCAATGGGCACCTCTCCCGGCCCTTCCTCAGCCATTCACTCCCACTCATCCTATATTAGCTAGGTCTACAGTGTGTGTACCACCCACTTGGCTAGAGGCTGAAGCAGAGCATACATTCGGCTGGGGAGTAGAGAACGGAGATAACTGATTTACTAAAAATGACAAATGATGGTCAGAGGCAAGAGGTTGTGTCCACTGGCGTGGAGGCTCTGTAAGGCAGACCGTGTGTAGGAGAACCTCAAAGAAGGCAAGGGGGTGGTCAGCCAGAGGGACAGGAGGCGCCAAGGCTGCAGACCAGACCGCAGGGCCTGCCGGCTGGCCCTCACCCAGGGTGAACTGGGGAGCTGGGGGTGGGTTCTTTTCTATTAGTTACTACCAGTTTCCAATACAGAGAGCAAGAAAGCTAGGGTAAGCACTCACATCCCTCCATCCAGATAGGCAGTTGTCTGTCTCTGCCCTGACTGCTGACAAGTATACTCTGACTCTGAAGAGCCGGAGTTCACAAAGCCATCAGGGCATGTGGTCAGTCCTATCGCAGTACACATTCCTCTAGGCAGAGCTGCAAGTGCTCCATCAGCACAGCCAGTGTGCAGCGCGGTGGCCATGCTCAGCTCAGAGCAGAGTGGGGCCAGAGTTCTGCCACCAGAAGCCTTGAGTGAGCAGGTGGGGTAGGAGGAGGTAGGTGTGGAGGAGCCAGGACCAGTCCCTCGGGAGTGAGGAGAGGTGAGCTTTGCAGATGGGTAAGAAAAGGCACATACAGAAATACAGAAAAACACACGGAAAGGGGGTGGAGTAGTGTGATGGCTGGGGTAAAGGTACTTGTGACCATGCTTAATGACCTCAGCTTGATGTCTGGAACCCACATGGCGGAAGACAATCAACTCTTCCACATACACCCTGTGGTACACACTTGTCTTGATCCGTGCCCATAAAATGAATGTGAAACACATGTGCACACGCATACACGCACAGCTTTGGGATGTCTCACTATTGCTATGCTGTCTCTTGCCCTAGCCTTCCAAACGCTGGGAATAAAGGTGTACAACACTGTGAACGGCAGATAATTCTTGTTTAAGAGTTCAAGACCTATGTTTTCAGTTTTTGCTTAAAAAAACAAACTATGTGGGTCAGGCCAACCTCAAGTTTATAATCTTCCCACCTCAATCCCCTAAGTGTGGGGATTATAGGTGTGTGCCGTCACGCCAGACCAATACCTTACCTGTATTATTATTTTTCCTTTACAAAACTACACTTATCTACTATGCGTGTATATGTCTGTGGTATGGCATACCTGTAGCCTTTAAAACAGTATGGAGGGGTTGGCTCTCTCCTTTCATGATGTGGGTTCTAGGGACCAAACTTGTTGTCGGGTTGGTCGCAAGCACCTTTACCTGCTGAGCCACCTTGCTGGTTCTGCATTTTTATTTACTGTATGTGTGTACACATGTGAGCATGCATTATGATGTGCCTGGAGGACAGAGGCTAGCTAACTCTGAGTCTGTTCTCTCTCCCCACTTTCATGTGAGTTCTGATGTTGAAGTCAGGTCACGGGCTTGCAAGGCAAGTGCCTTTACCAGGTAGGCCAACCTGCTGCCAACACCACCTTTTCTTTTTCACCTTTTTTTTTTTTTTTTTTTTTTGAGACAGGGTCTGTGGTGTTGCCCTGGCTAGCCTGGGGCTTGCTATGTAGCCCAGGGTGGCCTTGAACTCATAGAGATTATAGAGAATATTTATCTATCCATAAAAAGTTTTAGATATAATATTTCAAGACTGTACATTAGAAAACAGAAGCTAGGGTGCTCAAATCATATATTTTGTTTTAGTTTTCAACATCATTTTTCCCCCCTTGAGAAACAGTAGCCAGATTGGCCTGGAACTTGTGATCCTCCTGCCTGAGTTCAGGGATTAACTACTGCACTCAGTTGTTTTAAATGACTTCTGGCAGTTTGATTAAAGAGAACTTTCAGCTTACGTCTCTCTGGCATGCTTCCAACAATGTCCCTCCCCTGGCTCAGTGACAGCCATGCACACTCAGTCCTTTCGCGTGTTCTTCCCAGTTCAACAGTACCGCCACTGTACCAATGAGGCACGGTGTTCCATTTCAGATTTCCTCAATGCTGGCCCTTGATAGGGATGTACAACTTCACTCTGTCCTGTCTGCTCATCCTCAGAGTCTGCTTGTACCAACGTACCCACATGTCCTTTTGACTTACCTCTTTAAGAAGTACGTAATTTATTTATCTTGTGTGAATGTGTACTGTGTGTGTGATGGGGTGGAGGCCAGAGGACAACGTTGGGGAGTTGGTTCTCTTTTCACCATGTAGATCCCAGGTATCCAACTCCGACGGCCAGGCTTGGCAGCAGGCACCTTTATCTGCTGAGCCATTTTGCTGGCCCCTTTCTATTTTTCCTAACAATGTGGAGTCTAGAGCTGATTGACTCCAAAGAAGTCTCCTTTACAGCCAACATCTCCCTGCTTTAAGTGCAGGACAACCTCCACCAAGAGAAGCTACCAATTTTTCTGTGTGTGAAAAACTGCATAGAAAAAACATCTAAATATTAAGAAAGAGCTAGCCACGTGTTTCTGGAAGATTCTAGAATGTACTTGGTGCTGATCTGGGTCTATCAATTTAGCAAAATGGTCAGTGGTTTCTGGGAGAAGTATTACCTCCCTATGTAGAGAGATTCCAATTAAACTCTACACCTGCTGCCTCCAACACCTCTTATAAACTAGGTTTCCAGACGGCTAGGCATTTTTCTGTCTCTGGGCAGGTTCAGGTTTCCAAACACTCCTGGTGTCTCTCCGTGTCTTCTGGGGTTCTGACACCTGTACCCCGGCTGGTGTCCTGAGGCAGGGATAGGGAGATCCAGACAGTTTTCTCACTGGTGCTGCTCTGTGAAAACTGCACTCCTTAAGCTTCAGAAACAGAATTCTCCTGTTCTAGTTCTAATGTAAAATGCCTGTGGATGTCTAAAGTAACAGCAGCTTAGCCGTGTGCAACAGGAAACCCTGGACTAGAGGTTCCTTTTCAGCAGATGCAAACCTGGCCCTTCTGCACCTCGGCTGGTGGCTGCCATGCTCCCTGAGCAGAGGCATCAGCTTTCTTGTCTGGTTTTGCTGGTCCCAATGACTCCTTCCTAGCTCGGGAAAGGCTCTGCGTGGAAGGTCCTCCATGTGGAGAAAATCCAGAACCCCTGGAGTCTCTTGGGACTGCGAGTCCCTTCACGTGGTGCTGGGTGCTCAGCTGCATGGAGGCTAAGCGGTCACAGCTTCCTGAGGGCCAAGGTTCTGCTGATCTTTACATCTTTATCATGCTTGCCATGAACACACCATACACATCAGCTGGAAGGGGAGGACAGCCAAGGCGGCTGGGAGAACTCAAGAGCAGAAAGTGAGTGACGGACACTGGCCTCCCAGACAGGACTGTGGTAGTAAGAAAAATCAGAACACTCATTTTTAAAAGAATAAGGAGATATAAAGTTACGTGTCGGAAAGGAAGCACTTATTAAGGGAGACTTTCAGAGTTAAAAGTTGTTAGTGTTGAGTTATTCACTGGCTTTGGTAACTCAATGATAATAAACAGGGCCCTATGAACCTGGCAGCACATCACACCTGAACTCAGAGCTGAATTAGAGACAATGATGCCAGCATGTCTCCTGAGAACCATGGTTTCAGTGAGGAGAACGGGAGCTGGAATTGAAACTACACAGAACTAAAGTTTATTTTATTTTTGGGTACAGGATCTCTTTATAGCCCAGGCTGATCTCAACTTGTAGCAATTCTCCTGCCTTAGCTTCCCAAGTATTGGTATCACAGGAATGAGTGTCCCTACCTGGCTAAAATTTAAGCATCTAATTTTGAAGTACATGTCAAGTAAAAAACTGAATTTCACCCTTGGATCACAGCAGACCCAGAGAACCAGCAGCTGCACACTGAGAACGTCATTTCAACAGGGGCTCCCGACCCGCCGCCCAAACCTGCATACCTGGAAGTGAGGGCTGGAAACACATTTGGCTAACTGTCGAAAGAGAGGCTCCATGATCTTCACAAATTCTGATGGTTCAATTACATCTAAAATTTCTTCTAATTCATTTAAGAACATTACTTCTTTTGGACTGTGAGTCTTTGGCCAGTATTTGAGAAGTGCCATTACCACCTATAAAACAACAACAGCAAACCAAGTGATGCCAATACCTCAGAGGAAGATGTCTGTGCTTCCTTAGATGTCCCTCTGCAAAGCAACACAAGAGACGATGCTGAGAATCAGCACTAGTGCGCTTTCCTCTCATCAACAGTCTAGTTTTACACACTTCACTACCAGCTTAATGCGGCCCATTCCCTCTACCAGTGGAGACAATACAGACTGTTTTCTAGTGTGGAAACAGCCAGTTCTGACACTGTTAACAACATTCATATGTATGCATAATCCACTTCTCAAGTTAACTGACCATGTGTGTGTATGTACACACACACACACACACACACACACACACACACACACACACACACACACACAAAACCTTTGTTACAACACATCCGAAGGGTGCTGTCAGTGAGGCACATGTAATCTTGTATTCACTGTGGGTGCTGGACCTGAGCTGGGTCACAATGCTCTGTGTGACCCCAGATCTTGAGAACGAGTGCGGGGAGAGTGCTTGGTCAGGAGGAAGCACATGGCAGCCATGGCCCTGATTGGGAGCCCAATGCTATGAGGTCACAGTGCTTTCCTAGTCTGGCTACTGCACACTCCTCTTTCCGCCTAGGTCAGACAGCTGTAGAGAGTGTCTGCTGGGCAACTTTAAAAAAAGAAAAAAATCCCTTCTATATATACTTTCAAGATGTCTTACCAGATTATACCAGCAGAAACTGGTTTGAGTCAAGGAAGACTAACTATCTAGTTTTAGAGTTTCGATATCTTAGTTCTAAAAAGTACAATGAGTACCAGCAGGTACACTGTCATAAGGACACATGTGCACACACACTGTGCACACACACCCCTGCACATGCAACTGAACAAGTATAACTTGTCCTTCTGAAGCAGCTGTAAGGCCTCTTCTGTGAGGCAGGATGAAAGATGAAAACTAAAGAGACATGGGAAAGGAAACCCTCTTCCTAGGATCTAGTTTGAATTTCCTATTGGCTGAGGAGTCAAGAAATCTCAACACAACTTACAAAACCAAGGCTGTGCAGAGAACACCCCTTCTCCTAGTGACTTCAAACATGGATGCTAACAACAGGGTGTGCTTACTTGGGAGTCAGGGTGGTGTGGCCCGGATTTGATGGAGTCAGTGCTCCCCTTTAGTACCCCAGTCTAAACAATGCCCTTCATGAAATCCACCCTCCGGTTTCATTTATAAAAGAGAATTCCTTTTCATCACACTGATTCCATGTGTTGCTGTCAGAAGAAAGCCTGCAGGAACTGCACCTCTCCTTTCATCATTCGGGCCCCAGGAACCCAACCCAGGTTGTCAGTCTTAGCATCACACACTTTATCCACTGAGCTGCCTTGATGACCCACAAAGAGAAAGTCTTTCAGATAAGAGAAATAAGCAAATAGTTCATCCTGCTGAAACTGTAATTTTTAAACTGTGTGTGTGTGTGTGTATTTACTGAGACAGGGTTTCTGAGACAGGGTTTCTCTGGGGGCCCTGGCTGTCCTGGAACTCAGAGATCTGACTGCCTCCGCCTCCTGAATTCTGGGAACAAAGGTGTGTGCCACCACCATCTGGCATGTCAGTGGTTTTGAAGGTCACGTAGGAGCTGCACAGCACCACCAATTTGGACTGATTTGCTGGAAAAGCCACAATTTCTGACTCACACTGGACTTCTCCTGATCTTTGGGGTCTCATATCTGTGAACAGCGCCCAGTCTTCTGGCATGCTAAGGCTAGACAACAGCAGCTTGAGGCTGTGGTTCATGGTCTAGTCCCTTTGCGGGGGTGGGGAAGCAAGCCCGGGGCCCTGCTTTGAGTCCTGGGGACTCTGTCCTGGTAAAAGAGCAGGCTGCCAAGTAGTGGCTGCCAAGACACGTGGGACATTCCATTAGCAGAAGGAGACAGGCAGGTGAAAGCAGACACAGTTGTGTAAAATCTCCCATGAGCCTCTATCCTGGCAACAAAGTAAATAGTAAATATGTCTAATGTGCCCAGGACACTTTGGAGTACATGAAAAATATCAATTACAGGGTCAGCAAATGCCCTTTATAGACTGCAGCCTTTGAAGTGGAACACTGTGATAGGCAATTTCCACTGTCAGCTTGACTGGATTAAGGAACACCTAAGGCATTAATGAGGCACCTGAGGGTTCGTCCCTTTGGGCTTTTCCAGAAGACTAACTGGAGGGAA
This sequence comes from Peromyscus maniculatus bairdii, assembly GCF_049852395.1. NCBI lineage: Eukaryota > Metazoa > Chordata > Mammalia > Rodentia > Cricetidae > Peromyscus > Peromyscus maniculatus. The sequence continues at coordinate 82,580,288 of NC_134865.1, read as the reverse complement.
GACCTGCCTGTGTGTTGGTAGCACCACTGCAGGGGCTTGATTCCTAGACTGAGTAACAATTGAGAGAGGAGGAAGGCAGCTGGGGTCTGGCCTTCCCCGTTTCCTGCCTCCTGACTGTCTGGATCAAGAAGTCTAAGCTATGTGCTCCGGCGGCCAGCTCTGCTGTGCTCTCAAACCATGAGTCAGACTCCGTCTTCCCATAAGTCATTTCTCCTCAGGAGTTTGACTGCAGAAACTGACATGACTTGTATTTAAAGCAGTTCCACACGGCAAGGCAGCATGGTAGGTCTGTGTGTGCTGAGTGTACATGCTCCTTTCCAGTTCACACCTGCATCTTAACAAGTGTTCACTGCTCAGTCAGACACAATGGTTTACATGTTCAGAAAATGTGAATTTCAAAGGAAGAATTTAGCAGCTGAATGCTTTACATATACTGAAAATGAGCTCTTCTTTCTGTAGCTGGACAGTAATGTCCTATCATCATCACCTTTCAACAGGAACTATCGAACCACAGCTTGGGATGGAGCCACCACACCGAGTGTGTGGGAGTTGTGGCTTGTCTGTGCAGGGTCCTGCCTCTCTGGCAGCTGATGTTTATGTGAGACAGCATCCTGGCTGTCTCTCGCCTCCTGAAGTTAAGCTCACCGTCACAAAGCTGCCAATCTGTTACTACGGTGCATTAGTAGGATGGAAACTTTGCAACTGTCACCTGAGAGTATGTTCTGCTCAGACGGACGAGGACACAGTCCATCTGGGCTAAATCAGCCTGGAGTCAGGCTGGGACAGAGTCCAGAAGGGAGAGGTGCTTTGGGTGGGAGAAGCCTGTGGCAAATGTGGATTAACACTTGGTGTGTTCTTTAGTTACCACAGAGTATTAGAAACACACAAAAGGAAAAATCATGAGAGAAAACAGTGTACCTTTTCTATGTCTTTGATTTCTTACTATAAAAGGGGCAGCGAGAGCAGGTAGAATTCCTTTCCTTTTAAAAAGAAATTATTAGTGTGTGTGTGTGTGTGTGTGTGTGTGGTGAAGATACCCGTGTGATCATGCAAGTGTGCTCCTGCATGTGAATTCCTGCAGAGGCAGGGAAGAGGGTGTCTGGCCCCTGCAGCTGGAGTTACAGGCAGTTGTGAGCCACCGTCTGGGTGCTGGGGACCCTGAAAGAGCAACAAGCACTCTTGACTGCCGAGCTCTCTCAGCTCCTCTTTCCCTTCTCTGAAATAGGGTCTTACTAGACAGCTGAGGCTGACCCCAAACTCATGGTAATCTACCTACCTCAGCCTCCTGAACCACCATGTCTGGCTTGAACAGTACACCTTAAATGGATGAACTGCAGGGCTATGAATGTATCTTAGGTTATTTTTAAACAGTGAATTCAAATGCTTATTTTGGCTGACACCTGACAGGATAGATCTTGTTAACCTTGACTACATTTTTAACTGATTTTCAGTGGATGTTCTAGGAATTAAATTTAAAAAAAAAATTAATGAAGATAGCTGAGTGGTAGTAGTGCACTCCTTTAATCTCAGCACTCAGGAGGCAGAGGCAGGCAGATCTCTGAGTTCAAGATCAGCCTGGTCTACAAAGCAAGTTCCAGGACAGCCAGGGCTACATATCACAGTGAAACCCTGTCTTGAAAAACCAAAAGAATAGAATAAAATAAAATTTAAAAAAATTAATAAAGATAAAATACCAATCAGAAATCCACATCCAAAGTCAGCAGCCTAGCCTTCATTTACTACTCAGTGATTGTAAAATAGTAACACTAACTTAAAAAAACTTCCAGAGCAAAAAGAACCCTCTTGAGCACAAGTGACTTATACTCTCGCTGCAACGCCTGTGACTGAGTCCCGACACATGCTGTCAAACGTGGAGGTCTGCTGGGCCCAGGCTGGTGGTCACAGCCACTCAGGTGCCGTGCTCCAAGAACTGGCGACAGGTACGAGACAAGGTGGCAAGCTTGTTACACAAAACCATCATTGCAGTCAAGGAACTTGCAGCCAAACGACCACACTCAAACCTCCAAGCCAGGAGTGAGATCGGCCTCCATCAGCATCGCTGCTGAAGAGGACAAAGGCATGGTGGCTGCTCACCAATCAGGGCCCAGGGAGAGCACTTACTGGTTCAGTGAGGGTGCTGTCCTTCTCCAAAAACTGCACAACACAGTACGCCAGCTGAAAGGGATGGGGGAGAGAGCGTCAGCAAGTCACTCCAGCAAGGAAACGCCCTTCTAGAACAACCACTAAACACCATCCTGGGGGAAATGGCTGCATGTGGCTGAAATGCTGCCCACGACCGCCATGACTGCCACCCACAATGCTCTGAGAGGTACTTCAGGGAAGCACCTTTGGGGCTGATGAGCAGTGGATAATTCTTTCCTCATCAATCTGTGACAGATTTCATAGCTATGCCCAGGCCCAAGAACCATAAATACCAGGGGACATCTTTCAGACAAACACCACCAACAAATCAACCAAGTGAAATGAGGGATGTGTGTGTGAGTGTGGTGTGTGTGTATGATGTGTCTGAGGGTGTGTCTGTGGCATTTTTGAAGATTAGAATGGAGTAACTGGAAAGTCTTTAATTCAGCAATCTATCAGACATTTCTGAATTATTCTTTATTTTCCCTTTGAGATAGTTTTTTTTTAATTTAATATTTTTATTTTATAATTAGCTTAATTTCATATATCAGCCACGGATTCCCCTGTCCTCCCTCCTCCCACCCCCCAGCCCTCCCCCGAAATCCACCCCCCAGCCCTCCCCCGAAATCCACCCCCCATTCCCACCTCCTCCAAGGCAAGGTCTCCCCTGGTGAGTCAGCCTAGCCTGGTAGATTCAGCCTAGGCTGGTCCAGTCTCCTCCTCCCTACACCAAGGCTAAGCAAAGTGTCCCAGCATAGGCCCTAGGCCCCAAAAAGCCAGCCCATGCACCAAGGACAGGTCCCGGTCCCACTGTCTGGGGGCCTCCCAAACAGTTCGAGCTAATCAACTGTCTCACTTATCCAGAGGGCCTGGTCCAGTTCCATGGGGGCTCCTCATAGTTCATAGTTCATGCGTTTCTACTAGTTTGGCTATTTGTCCCTGTGCTTTTTCCAATCATGGTCTCAATATCTCTCGCTCATACAATCCCTCCTCTCTCTTGAGATAGTTTTTATATGTAGCCCAAAGTTGCTGCAAGCCTCCTGCCTGAGTCTCAGAGTGCTGAGATTATAGGTGTGCACCACCATGGCCAGCGTCTTTATTATTTTTGTTCAACAATGAGTATGATAAGCCCATTGGACCCGTTGCCATGCGTTACCAATCAGAAAACAAGTGGATATTTCCTAGGAAGCTAATGCCATTGAAATCAATGAAAGAATGTCCTTTTTATAATGTATCCCATGCCACCCACTTCCAAGAAGCTCTGGGGAATGGAATCTCCATTTTATTTTTAATTTTTCGACAAGGTCGTTTTATATACAGCCCAGGCTGGCCTCAAACTCATGATTTTCCTGCCTCAGCTTCCTGAGTGCTGAGATTATAGTTATGAGCTGTAAGTTTTGATAAGAATTGTCGGGTTTTGTTTCCTTGCAGTGTTAGGAACAGAACCTAAGGCCTTGCACTGACAAGCAAGTACTCTCTCCTACTACACCCACAGCCCTCCCATGTGCTCTTCTTCTTCCTCCCCCGGTGGTGGACATGTGTGTGTGTGTGGGGGGGGGGGTGGTAAATTTTTTTTTATAAAATACTTTGTTTATGTATATGGGTAACTGTGCACCATGGGCATGCAGTGTCTACAGCAGCCAGAAAAGGATCCACTGGGACAGATGGTTGTGAGCTGCCTTGTGGGTGCTGGGAAACAAACCCGGGCCTCTGGAAGGACAGCCAGTGCTCTTAACTGCCGAGCCAATCCTCCCCCGTCCCGGGTCCATGTGTTCTTAACACATAATGGCATCCTGTTGTGTGTCCAGCCTTGTGGCAGCCAAGAGTAAAGAACTACGGGCTGTAACTGATAGAGTGGCCACCTCTTGAGACTCAGCATAGCTCAAACTCTGCCTATTGGAAAGCAGACCCAAATACAGACAGACAGGAACTAGTTAGGAGCCAGCCACTGAGGTTCCAGCACAGCTACAGTCAAGATTCCTGTGGTTTAAACAGTCCAGTTTGTACAAGCTGTCATAGACCATGCCACCGGCTATGGCCATCTGGCTTGTCTTTAAGGCATTAGGTTTAGATCACACTGTAAGAAGCTCGCTCGCTCTCTCGCTCTCTCTCTCTCTCTCTCTCTCTCTCTCTCTCTCTCTCTCTCTCTCTCTCTCTCTCTCTCTCTCTCTCTCTCTAGTTTTGGTGTCTGTCCTGGATCTCACTTTGTAGACCAGGCTGGCCTCGAACTCACAGAGATCCGCCTGGCTCTGCCTCCTGATTGCTGGGATTAAAGGTGTGTGCTGCCACCGCCCAGCTTCTTTCTTTTTTGTAAGCATAAATATGTGTGATGTTTGTGTATGTTCGAGGCTACAAACATACATGTGTATGAATGCATGTGGAGGCCAGAAGTTGACAGCACATGTTTTTCTCAATTTTTTTCACCTTGTACCATTAAGGCAATGTTTCTTTCACTGAACCAGGAGCTAGCTACACTGGCTAGTCTGGAATCCTACTTCTACCTTCCGAGGTTGGGAACACAGGCAGACTACCACATCTTATCTGCCATTTATGGGAGTTCCGGGGATCTCAACATTGGTCCTCACACTTGATGGCAAGAGTTTATACAACTAAGCCATCTCTCACTCCTCTCCCAAATTTCTTAGAAAGGACTCCCTCTTTACCCTGTCTTTGAAACACCACCAGTAATCTATTTTCACTGCAGTACAGTGATATGGGAAAGGAACCACGTCCACAAATGATTGGACCACTGCAGGTGTGCAGTTGTGCTCAGCTGGCCTTACCTGGGGATGGTAGACACTCAGGGATTTCACTTTGTGCAAGGGCAGCAACACCTTTAACAGGAAAATCTTGTGCTCTTCCTTCAGTGGTAAGGCAAATCCATTAATTATACTGTGAAAAGAGAATTCAGCTTGAGTATTTACACATTCCAGATTACAGTCAGATATCTTGTTCTTTCAGCTTTTGTTTTCAGCATGAAAAGCCAATGGGCAAATATTTATTTCAGAATAAAGAGGATATTGATAGGAGCAACAACTACAACAAAAAGGCCTTCCAGGCGCACAACCATTTTTATCTTTTTTTGTATTGGGGCATAAGTCACGCACAGGGGGAAGAAAACAGCAGGGGACTGAACGGCCCCAGGTCTTCCCACCAGCACTTTCCTTTAAGACTTCTACATTCCTGGGGGTAATTCTAGATCATTATCCTCGTGTGACCTGGAGTGTCCCCCAACCCCAGTGTGCAGACTGGGTGTTCTTCATTCTATAGGAAAGGCATGCCACCTTCAAACTGAACATTAACTGGCTTATCTACGTGGTTTCAAGATCAGGCAAAGTGAACAAATGCTTCTCAGAGCTAGAGAGTCAGAACAATAACGGTAACTTGGTCCTCCGGGGGTCCTGCTCCCACTGTACCCATCGAGGGTGGCGAGCACATCTGCAGGGGGATTCCTGGGTGAACGCTGTGTTGGCGGAAGGGTTGAAAAGTCAATGTGGTAAGATTTACACTTGACACAGTTCACACCACTCCTGACACATGGCAGAGGGCAACACCAGGAGCAAACAGCTTCCTTCCCAGTTCACAGAAGGAGCTTGCCCAAGGTCATGGGACTGGGAAGAAGCACCTCTAGCCATGTTGTGAGGGACAGACCATCCTAGGTCCAGCCACTTTTTCAAATCACATCTAATGCAGCAACTTGAGAGGGACCAGATCCACCAGACAACAGTTTCTGTGTGTGTGTGTGTGTGTGTGTGTGTGTGTGTGTGTGTGTGTGTGTGTGTGTGTGTTGGGGGAGGCACACAAAGACAACAGGCTAAGAGCCTGTAGGGAACCACCAGATTCTCTTATATACTGGGTGTCTTCACTTTGGAGAAACTCAGAACTTTAAGCTGCTAATAACAGACATGGATTCTCTTGGAGGCACTGGACAGAGCATTCTCCAGGCTGACCTACCTCTCAGCTCCAAGGAAATCTACTGGGAAACAGTGGATCAGGGAATCTTATATTACATCTATAGGCCATTTAAAAAAATATGTAAAAACTTTACTCAGTTTAAGATGATAAAAAATTGAATTATAATATACATATGAAAAGGCAACAGGTTGAAGCAATTTAAAATATTAGCATTCACTCAGTACCTCACATATATAATCTATTCTTCAAATAAGCTTATAATATCAACTTCTTCTGTAACTATTTTTAACACTACTTGAGGGAAAAAAATTGAAATTCCATAGTTTCCATAGTAATGGATAGAGGTGTGTGAAGAGGGCCGTTCCTATGGAGCCACAAAGATGGAAGTGAGTTGTTGTTTGCTCGCTCTGATCTGAGTTCACCAACCTTCCTTCTCCTTACGTGAAACTCTATTTCCGTTCTTTCGGGACCTGGCTTACACTGCTGTGCTCTGGAAAGGGTCAACGTCAACAAGCTAGATCATTCTGGTGAGAGCTGTAGCTGCAGCCTCACACTGGCAGCGACAGGAACTTACCTTCCCAGTATTTCCAGTAATTCTGCTATGCCGTTGTGATGCTCTGTCTCATAAATAAACCTGGAACATACAACGGATCATCAGTGCTGGACCCCGAGTAAAAGCTGCAAACACTACAGCAACCTGAACAAGTAACAAAGGCTGCAGGAGGAGCCCAGGAGCTGGCAGCTCCCCACTGCCACCGCCCCCTTTCAGGGATATGTTTCAGAGCCCGCAAAGCCCCGAAAGCCTGCAATGGAATACCTGAAGGGCAGATAGCCTGTGTAGCTCAAGTTTCTTCCAATATTTTATTCTGAAAATTTTCAAGTACCCAGGGAAGTTGAAGAAATTCCACTGCCAACACCTATGTTTTAACAGCGAGTTTAGCCGTGGCCGTTCGCACTGCTGTCTGCCTGGTGTTTACATCCTAGCCTGCTGTCCTATCCTGCTAATCACCTTGTTTCTTTGCAGCTTTTCAACATACCTCCAGTCTCTAGCACACTCTCTGCCACGACAAGAAGCTCCTCTCTGAACCCCCGTTTGCCCTCCTCCCCATCAATACCGTCCCTGCTTCCTCAACACCAGCTCCAAGTGCAGTTCATTCTCTACCTCTGAGCATTCTGTCCATCACAGCTGACACGGGCTCCTAAGGGAGCTCTGGAAATATGCACTCCATTCTCTGTTCCAGCTTGTCTCCCTCCAGACAGGGACAAGGACTTCCAGTGAATGTGTTTCTGGTACTAGGACCCAGCCTGGCATCTGTGTACTGCTTAAACACGTCTGGTGAGTGAACTGGGGATAAGAATAGGGAACAGGGGAATGTCCACCCCAGAGGAGTCCCATGGAAACTGAACCCCAGCTACTTGGCTGTTGGTGGTCTATAGCAGCAGGGCAGTGCATTTAGGACGTGTGACGGTGGAAGCGGCCCCTGTCCATCAGAGGGAGCACCTCCCTCAGAAGCTGCTTAGTGAAGTTTCTGGGCCAAATTTCAGTGTCCTGAGACAAACTGACTAGACACCTTAAGGTACAGAAGAAGTAGGTCTCTAGACTTTCAGAAGTCTGAGGAACAGGTATAGACATTTCTGTATTCTCAAAGGGCCAGGCCTCCCTGATGGCTCCTACTCATACTAAGCCCCAAGGAAGGTACTGACAGACCCATCGAGGTGGGGGCATGCAGAGGGGAGAAAACAGAGTGTCTGTGACTCCAGGTGAGACAGGATGGTAGGCTAGACAGCATGCGGGCAGGCTCCAAGGCCACTGGCAGCCAGACACAGAAACCTAAAGACATGCTTGGTTGTAGTGTGAAAGTCAGAGGACTGGCCATGGTTATCAGAATGTGTGTCACATTCTGTCGCTTCCCGCTATCCTCTTCCTCCCCTGCCCCAGAGGACAGAGCTGACACATCAGTCTGCCGGTGCCAGTGCAGAAAAGCAGTCTCTTCTTGCTTCCCGGGTTTTACCTAGTTACGAATCTGTAGCTGGTGCAGCAGCACCCTTGCACACAGCTCACAGTGAGTGACCCTTGGCCTTGCTGCTCAGCCTTCCTGCATGTTATGGGAGAATGGTGGTCCATGTAAGCCAGGTAGCTTTCCACATTAGTATCATTTTATGAGAGCCTCTTACTTCTAAGCACCTTTAGCTGACTGTAAGAGAGAGAAAAGGGGACTAGTTTCCAGAGGAGACTGTCTGGGAAGCCGAGCAGACATCAGAGCAAGCTGGAGTGATCTTCACTCTATAGCAAGAACCCAGACTGATCTGAACCAGGCCGGAACTGCTGCTCATAGCACTCTCCCACTGGATGTGTCCTGCACCTTGGACAGAGAGGTGGGATCTACTTCCCTTCCTGTGGAGCTGAACTGCCCTGTGGCTCACCTTGACAATACAAAGGGTGGAAGGAAGTGGCACTAATTTGGGGCTAATCCTGTGAGGAGACTGGCAGCTTCTCCTGACTCCTATAGAGGCAGCTAGTGTTGGTAATAGGTTATACTGGAACCGGAAGAGGAAGCTGGAAGAGGCAGCTCATGTCTGTAATTCCAGCACTGGGAAGGCGGAAGCAGGAGTATTAGTGTCAGTTCAAGGTCAGTTCAGGCTACAAGAAATAAAATAAAATCAATCACAAGGCTCTAAGCATGACCAGAGAGGCCGTGTGCACAGAGATGCACAGCAGCAAGAAGCCACCCGGGACATGGCTGTGCATGACACCATGGGCAGCACAGCAGTTCTGCAGAGCTCAGGTCAAGGACAGAACTGAGAGGGGTAACAGGTGGTGATTTAAGTCACGGCACTGGGTGGAGCCGCAAGAGAAGGCCTGGCTGCTCCGCTGGCTGCTCCGCCGGCCTGGCTCGCCTCCAGTGCACCCTTGCTAACGCCAGCACTGGGTCACCGTTTGCTTACAATAATAAACCGACTTACTGAGAACTTACAAGTAGGATCTTAGCTTTTGGTAAGTTGAACCAAATTGTTTAAAACTGAATTTTCTTACAAGATACAGGTGCAAACTAAGACCCCTTACCCGGAATGCTCCAGACCAGCAGTTTACAATTTCAGAGATCATTAAGAATCACATCTGCATATGTATGAGATATATCTTGGGATGTGACTCAAGCTGAAAATCCAATTACTCTATTCAATTACTCTTTACACAGAGCTGGAGGATAATGCTATATAACATTTCTAGGTTGGAGACAGGCTCTCTTTATGGTGTCCAAGTTGGTAAGTAAGTAACTGTTAGGCTCAAATGATCCGTCCGCCTCAACCTCCTGCGTAGCTGAGACTGCAGGCATGAGCCACCATACCTGGTTATTCCTGCATTTTAACTATGACCTGTCACACAAGTCAAGTGTGGAATTTCCCTTTGGCATCATGTTAGTGCTCAAAATACTCATTTTTTTTTCTTTTTTGGTTTTTTGAGATGGCTCAGCTGTTAAAAGCAAGGCTCACAACTAAAAATATTCTAATTTTTAAGTGTGCAGATTTCTGGGTTGGGATGTTGAATAAGCACAGTACTGTACTTCCAGGATCTGGGAAAGTGTGAGCTTTCTGACTCTCTGCACATGATATGACGAGAAAAGATCCAAGCCAATTGGGGACTCTAAGTAATATGCTTGCTTCTGAGCACATCTACACAGACAAGTATAGAAAAGACGACCTAAGGGAGGGAGCACAAAATGCCATACTGTAGCCCTTGCCCTTGGGGAGAACTGAACTGAATCATGTGATGCATTCTGAATAAGCATCGGAGCACCCCAGTAATCAAGGTAAGCTCTCTACGGCAGGAGGCATGTCCACTTCACACTGCAGGTGTTTAACAGATTTGGGGTTCGGCTGTCTGATCAGAACCACTAGTCCTGCAGAAACAAAACACTACAGCCAAAGCCTGAGTTTCAGGGCTAAGAGTCTGGAATTTAAGTTGTACCCATTCTGTGTAGAGAATGACATCAGCTAAGGAATGAATGATCTTGTGAGGAAGCAGAGCACCAAGAAGTGAAAAACAGGAGCTGAATATGTAGGAGCTGACATCATTCCCTGACTACAGTCAGCAAGTCAGGGCTGGGCTGGGCTCTATTACAGAAACATTATGTATTATTATAAGGAACCTGGAAGGGGCTCAAAGGGAAGCCACATGGTGAGGGCCCCAACATCACAATGTGCCATCAGGCACAGGATTCAACTACAGGGATACACCAGGCTTGGAAGGACCGAGAGGGCCACACAGGCTGCTTGGTCTCACTGTCTCAGCTCCCCTTTCTTGGCCACTTTCAGTCACTGTGCGGAAGGAAGGACCAGGCAGGCATAAGCAGGCCCTTGCCCCACAGCTAGATTGTTTAAAACTTCTTGTTTTATATCAGATGGGTATCACAGTGTTTCCAACACTGCTAAGCTTTGTTAGTTTTAGGCTTCCCTAGAATCAGATCTCTGAGAGCACGGAGTCGACCCAAGAAGCCAACAATTACAAGATAACCTCGGTAAGCTTTCCAGGTACTAGTAAGAAAGAGCTACAAAGTAGGCTGGGCATAGTGACACACACCCTGCACCCCAGCAGAAGCAGGAGGACATAGGTCAGCCAGTGATAGGCTAGCCAGGGCTACATAGTGAGACCATCGCATAGAAGAGCAACAGAGACTCTTCTACCAGTACCCACTGTGTGTCACTGTGGGACGCACACAAAGCTGGCGCCACTGAAGCTGCTCCTAGGGAGGAGGGACCCTGTCAACTCAGGGGGACTTCAGCCTGGGATGACACATGGCTGCCCAGCTTGGGAGTGGGCAGAACCTGGAAGCACAGAGGTAGCCCGGGAAGCTGCACATTAACCAGAGAGCAGCAGTGGTGTGAACCATGTGAATGCAGCCCTGACTCATCTGGACCTCGAGGCAGATGAGGCTGCCTGAGCTGTGGCAATCTTTCTGCCTCAGTCTCCTAAGCCCTGGGATTCTAGGCGTGTACCTTCATGCTCACTTGCGATACCAGACCTTAAGACTCATGAGGCGTGGTCAAAGATGAGACAAGGGTGGGGAGAAAACATCAGGGGTCATAGCAAACAATCCACTTGAAGGGTTCTGGTGTGTCCTTTCTGAGCTAGAGGCCGACAGACAGCACAGGTCTGGGAGTACATAGAAAAGCTGTCCTGCTCTGTCTGCCACCAGGGCTCTCCCCTCTCTCTCTCTGCTTGGCTGGCCCTCAAACTGCTCACCTAATTCACAGATCTTCCCAGGCAAAGGCTGACTACTTCCTTCCCCCCTCCTTCCTGTCTTCCTGTGACTGAGCAGGAACAGTAAGGTAACAAGCAGGTGAATGGGACACAGTCAATTCACTCACACTCAGGGCAACTGGACAATTCTATAGGAACTCAAGCAAGGGTGGTGTATGTGGTAAGGCGTTGGAGAGCAGAAGCAAGAGCAGACTACAAGAAGTGAGCAGTCAAAACTGCATCAGGAAAGAGTGGGCAAGGTACCCAGTGTGGTGGTGTGTGTGTGTGTGTGGGGGGGGGTCACTTGCACATGGCTCAATTCCCCTCCTCTGTCTTTGATGTGATAGCAACCACATGGGGACTTACCTATAAAATATATTATTTATCTGTTTCCTGATGTAAGCACGCAGACCTAAGAACTTCCCGTAGATTCTGTGAAGGGTAGTTTTTAGAAAATCTCTCTCCCGAGGATCCTCGCTGTCAAAGAGCTCTAGAAGCTTTAAGAAAAACAGCACTTAGTGACAATGACCATTTTGTACTCAAGGCTGCTAAGGAACACCTAGGTGGAAACTTACCTGTAATACAAACTTCTGATCAATATATTTCTTTGCTATATTGGGCTGGAAATCTGGAGACTCTAAAAATCTTAAGAAAAATTCATAAACAAGCTAGGAGAAAAAAAAACAATGTGTCAAATAACATGGTACTTCATAAATGGATTAAGAACACCTCAAATTCAATCTTAATTTTGCTTGAAAATATTAGACTTAAAAACACACATGCAAAATTAATGCTGAATTGTGTGGCTTAGCATAATTCTAACTGCAGACCGAATTCTTTCATTTAGTGAGAACCACAGACTATCTCTTAAATGGTACACAGTGCTTTCCATGGTGCTCAGTTGCTACACCTGGGACCATGATCAAGCTTGGGGGTGAGATCTGCAGTTTGCCATCTACATGTATCATGGAGTTCTAAGCAGACAAGAACTTAAGGATTGCCTGGGAGAGGAACACAAAAACACAGACACTGAACCACAACCACTGTGGTTCCCTTTGTAAATAAACACAGCATAGTTGGCTGGACAGCGTGGATGGTCTGTCATTAGCTGTGTGGAAGTCAGATGCCTGGAGGGCAGAACATCTGGCTCCTCTCTTCTTTTTTCCCCTCCTCACCAAGGACATACATAAATGCTCTGCTTGTGTTGGCCTTATAACCAGTCAACCTGGCATCTTACAGGTATGTTGGGGAGTATCATCTGTCAGCAAGGAGCCTGGGATGTACAGGGGCATAGGTTAAACCCAGGCACTGAAAACTGGAAGTACATCTGGGAACGCTCTAAGTCTGTGCTAGCTGACTTTATGTCAACTTGACACAAGCTGCAGTCATCTAGGAGGAGGGAACCTTGATTGAGAAAATGCGTTCATAAGACTGGGCTGTACACAAGCCTATAGAGCATTTTCTTAATCAGTGATTGATGAGGAAGAGCCCAGCCCACTGTGGGTGGTCCTGGGTGCTATAAGAAAGCAGGCTGAGCAAGCCACGATGAGCAAACCAGTAAGCAGCACCCCTCCATGGCTTCTGCATCAGCTCCTGCCTCCAGGTTCCTGCCCTGTTTTGATGTCCTTTGATGATCAAGTGATATGGAAGCCAGATAAACCCTTTCCTCCCCAAATTGCTTTGGTCATGGTGTTTCATCACAACAACAGCAACTCTAACTAAGACAAAACCCAAATTCAATGTTGTTAGTAAAGCTAGTATCATCACTGAGGACAGAGAAATAAGTCTCCATTTCTGTAGCTTGTGTAAAGTGTTTTCATAAAATCAATCAATCAATCAATCAATCAATCAATTAACCAACCAACCAATCAATCAATCAATCTTTCTTTTCTTCCCCTCCCTGCTCTGCTAAAAAGAAATCCCTTTAGATCAGAAGCCCATTGGTCTAAAGAGAGGCCCTGGGTCACCACCCACATGGCATACGCCATCCTATCTGGGCTGGTGCCAAGTCCAGTACCTGCAGATGAGGCCAGGCTGCTTCTAACGTTGGTTCATCTTCTTCTGGGTCAAATTCTGCTCCCGTAGGATTGGAGGAGGGTGGCAAGGTTCGAAACATGTTAACTGCAAACTAAAATCCACATGTTCTATGATCACAACCAGGATACTTAATTATTACCAAGAACATTCCAAGAAACACTACACAATCCTAGGGATAGATGCTTCCCATTCTAAGCTGTTCTTTTTTCTTAAAATTCAGAAGAAGTGTGGGTCTCCAGAGAAGACAGGATCAGAGCTGCAGCTCAAAACAGACCTTTCTGGGCATGGGACCACCAACTGACTGCTATAAGTCACTCTGACTCTCACCTGTCAAACTGTCAAGAGACAGCTGACCCCAGCAGATGCTAAGAGGTGAGTGCTGACAGGAGACTGTTAATCCAGTGAGTGGGCAAGCAAAAAGCCAGAAAAGGACAAGATGACAAAGACCACAGAAAAGACTAAAGAAGCAGGAAAACCGAGAAAACAGCAAAGGCTATATATCGTACAGGGTCGGGCCCGTAACCACCATAGGAACACAAGGCAGATGAGTGACTTCTGGGGCAGCTGGAGATCACTTCTGAGACAGGACTGCTCTCTGGCACAGGGATGAGCTGATGGAGGGGAGTGTGTCTAGGGGCTGGCTGAGCAGAGCTCTTGGTCTGTCTGGACCTGCACAAAACATGTGACTGGCCAGTGATATAAACAGCAAACTCGAGTTTTCCTAAGTCATTGACTTGTAAGGTTTTTTTTTGCATTAATTTTAAATATGACCTATTATCTTATAACAACTATGAGTCCATCAAATGCCAGTTAAGAAGTCTTGGGATCTAGTAACTGGCTTATAGGTGATCAAGAAGTCTTTGTCCCATCAGGAGGTAGAGGCAGGCAGATCTCTGTGAGTTCAGGGCCAGCCTGTTCTACAGAGTAGTTCCAAGGCAGCCAGAGTTGTTACACAGAGAAACCCTGTCTTGGGGAGAAAAAAAAAAGTCCTCGTCCCACATCGTCAAAACCACAAATCCAAATATCTGACATAAATGCAAATGCCAGCTCTAGGACAACCTCCCGGGAGGAGGCCTGGTCTAGTCAGGCAAACCAACACTGGGTACTTCTCTGTTTTCCCTTCTTTTTCTTTGTAAAGATTTATTTTCATCTTACGTGTTTGAATATTTGGCCTGTGTCTCTGTTATGTGTACTGTGTGCACACCTGGTGCCTGTGGAAGCCAGAAGAGGTGCTGGTTGCCCTAGAACTGAAGTTACAGATGGTTGCAAGCCATTGTGTGGGTGCTGGGAACTGAACACAGATCCTCTGCAAGAATAGCCATTGCTTCTAACAGCTGAGCAATCTCTCAATTCTCCTTTTTGTTTTGTTTGAGACCTCAAGATGTAGCCCAGGATAGTTTCAAGATCAAAATCCTTCTGGCTTGGCCTCCTGGGAGTCAGGATTTTAGGAATATGTCAGCACCAGCAGCTCCCTCTTCTTTCTTTACTGTCACGAATACCTAGCCTGCAAGCCGGGCATTTCTTACGATGTCACCAGCCACAAAAGCTAGGAGTGCAGTTTCTATGAAGAATGACATGAAGGTAAAGGGGCAGTAAAGGAACGCAAGAAAGGAAAAAATGGCTGGAAACCCAGAAACATGTAAACTGTGAGAGGAAGAAAAGTCTAGGTGTTGAACTCCAGCACCCGTATGAATTATGAGTGTCGATTTCTGGCTTCTGGGGATTGGAGCCTTCTACGATTTGGGGAATGTGCACAGGGCCCTGTGAGGCCCCCAAACAATGGATGATAAGCAGACATGCAGGATGTTTCTCAGCAGATGGGGATCAGGACAGGTAGAGTTTCCTGAGGTAATATACTGTTGAAGCTCAAGGATGAGATAAACAATGGGATGAGCCTAGTCGCACACAGCCTGTGCAGGCCACCAGTTCTTCCCAAGGTCTGCCCAACAGTGATAGAACTGACCCTGTCACCACCAGCCAACTCCCTGGGCTCCCAGGCCGTGAATGTGTTGGGAGAAGAAAGTTAGAATTGAGTCCTTTGCCCGGACTGACTGTCCTCTTTCTCCTCAGATGGAGAGGAGCTAAGGGGCCTTCAAAAATGGAAGACTGGCACTTTGCTCTCTGGTAGGTACAAGCTGCAGGCTCAGGCAGGTGCCAGCTCAGGAGCAGGGTAGGGTACGTGGATACCCAGTAGGGTCAGCAAAGGCAAAGCAAGCTGGGGAAGGAAGATCTCGTGATGCTGAACACTGTCGCACAGGCATGGACACACCACATAGGAAGGAACAACAGCCTGGTGGCGGCTAGAGGCAGTGACGGAGCAAACAAGCAACTGGTCACCTGCTCAGAGAGTGAGAGGGGCCCCATGATAAGCCCTTCACAGGTTATCCCCAGGAAAAGGTACAGATGCAACCCAGACGAGAGCTTCAAGTCAGATCGCTCTGCAACCAAAGATGACACAAGCCACGCAACCTGCTCCACGAGTACTTAGGAGCAGAACTGGGTGACGTCATGGACCATGGTGAAAGGCAACAGCTAAAGAGGGAAAAGGCAGCTTCTCCTGTTGGGCTCTGTCTTCCAAGGAGTTCTCCCATAAGAAAACCGGGCTCCTGGAGCTCCCAGCCACTTTCTTTTTTTTTTTTTTTCCCAAGACAGGGTTTCTCTGTGCAGTTCTGTGCCTTTCCTGGAACTCGATTTGTAGACCAGGCTGGCCTCAAACTCACAGAGATCCACCCGCCTGCCTCTGCCTCCCGAGTGCTGGGACTAAAGGTGTGTGCCACCACCGCCCGGCCCCCAGCCGCTTTCTTACTGCACCATGGTACACTGACAGCTCCTCCTCAGAAAAGGTCAACAGAACTCCGATGCTTAGTGGGGGAAGGGACAGAGGCAAACGCACAGTGTGACACCACAAATGATACTTGGGGTTCTAATCTGGCAGTATTTATTTATTTATTTTGGTTTTTCAAGACAGGGTTTCTCGGTGTAACTAATCTGGCAGCATTTATTTATTTATTTATTTATTTATTTATTTATTTATTTATTTATTTATTTATTTATTTATTTATTTATTTATTTATTTAGGTTTTTCAAGACAGGGTTTCTCTGTGTAACAGCCCTGGCTGTCCTGGAACTTGCTCTGTAGACCAGGCTGACCTGGAACTCAAAGATCCGCCTGCCTCTGCCTCCCGAGTGCTGGGATTAAAGGCCTGCGCCACCACTGCCCAGCAGCACTTTTTAATATAAAAACTTGAGGAGCTAAATTTGCGAAAGGACACAGGTTGAGAAAAGCAGTGGTGCTGACGTCACCTCCACGCTACTGAGACCTGTGTTGTTCCGAGCAATGGAACCAGGGCAGAGAAGCTCCAGCAGCATCATCTACGGCAGGGACGGAGGACCAGAAGCCTGAGGTACTGTGTAGTCTGCCAGCGTGTCATGATCTTGTAAATGGAATGTATATATTCAGAGTACACATGGAAACACAGACACATGACAGGACTGGGTCACATGGGAGGGCAGCACAGCACCATGGAACAGCACCTCTCTGTGCTTATCTAGAATCAAGACAGTAATGGACATTCTGCCTGTGCCAGCTCTGAAAAGGGCAAACCCTTTCTTCAAACCAGGCTGCTCTGAGGGTCACACAATGTCTGCAGAAGCATTCTGGCAGTTCCAACTGTTCGGCACGTCCCAAAGTCTTTCCTGTAGACATTAAGAGCAGGCTTGCACATGTGCGTGTTTGTGTATGTGACCCACAAAGCTCCACCTGGCCATGACAGGGGCTGACGGCAATGTAAGAAAGTACCCATCACTCCCATTTTCTCTCAGTCAGCCCTGTAGCTCTTTCTCAAACTGTCTTATCCTCTGATTTAAATATAAGTCAAAATAGTTATGAAATAATTTTAAAAGAAGAGGTTTTTTTTTTTTGTTTTGTTTTTTGTTTTTCAAGACAGGGTTTCTCTGTCCTGGAACTCACTCTACAGACCAGGCTGGCCTCAAACTCACAGAGGTCCATCTGCCTATGTCTCCCGAGTGCTGGGACTAAAGGTGTGAGCCATCACCACCCAGCTAAAAGAATATCCTTATAGTTCAGCAGCCCTATGAAGCCTTTCTCTATCTGTATTAGTCATTACCAATTGGTAGATTAATGAACACTTAGCTGTGATGTGAAGCAACAGTCCCAAACAGAACAATGATTCTCATTCCAGAGACACAGTTTTCATTTCTCAGCTCTTTGGTTTTTGTTTTTAACTACCAAGAGCTCCTGCTTCCTCAGTCTTAGTGAACATGATTTCTATTGGGAAGGCCAAAGGCCAAAAGATGGTTCCTTCTAAACACTTTTCCTCCCATAGATGGCCATGGAATGTGAGGCTCTGTAAGTCAAACTTCTGTCATTTGTCTGTATGTGACATACCTGTACAACAGGCCCAGACTGACATCACAGCAGGGCCACAGACACAAAGACCAAAATAAGAAACTAAGAGCAGCAATGTCAGCAACTAGAAACTGAACAGATGGAAAGATGTTATAAACACAGACATGAAGACATACAGCACTCAGAGTTACTGATCTGGTGCCTTCATAGAGAAAGTACAGAAACTGGTCAAGGCTTCACCAATACCTGCAGCATGGTGGAACCTTCCTCCCGAGGCAATGATGACCTACAGGGAACCCAGGGAGCAATTTACAAACTGAATGTGATCTCTCTTGAGTGACATCAGGTGTCTTCTCAGTCACTCTCCACCTTATTGTTTGAGACTATCTCTCACTGAACCTGGAGCTCTCAGACTTGGGTATACTGGTCAGTGAGCACCCAGGATCCACATACTGCCCCAGTACAGGGATTATGGATGCATGCTGTTGTGTTGGGCTTCTCGTGGATGCTGAGGATCAGAACTCAGGTCCTCATGATTGCATGGCAGGACTTTACCTACGGAGCTACTTCCCCAGTTCTGAATGCAATCTTAAACGTAAGTGAACAAAATCTTTGATAATGGTGAACTTAGCCCTTGGTAGACCCTCAGGAAAAGCATGAGTCACCTTTCTAACTGCACTAATTACCTGAAAACCATTAGCTCTCAGCTGCAACGCAATCATGGTCCTAACTGTGTCCCTAACTGTAGGCTCCTCCATGATGCTTTCTCTGGAACGTTATCTCAAACACACCTGGATGGTGGGGAAGTGCCAGGCTGAGGGCTTTTGTTCCTCTGCCTGACCCTGCAGCACTGTAGTAATTCTCCAGGGGAGCCAGGCAGAGCCTTCTTTTGCATGTCTCAATCTCACCTCCTTCTCCACAACCACAGCTGCTTTCAAACAAGGCAGTTTCCCTCCAAGTAGATGCCTGCATGTGGTATTTAAAAATCTACACTTAAAATTCTTACATTTGAATAGTTTTTCATTTTTACAGTCCATTCAAATATGATTGAATGTCACTTATCTGAAATGCTTCATATCAGAGTTGCTTGCATTCGTCTTCCAAACTGTGGAGTTTGTGTGTGTTTGTGTGTGTGTGTGTGTGTGTGTGTGTGTGTGTGTGTGTGTATGAATATATATATGAGCTATTCTGGGGTGGGATACAGGTTTAAACACAAAATTCATGTTTAATATGTACACTAAACATATAACCTGGAGGTAAGTTAAAAAATATTTTCCCCATTAAATGTACTTAATTTACACAACATTTTTAGTGGGTAAGGTCAAGTGTAAAAGTTTCTACTGTGGCCGGGCGGTGGTGGCGCACGCCTTTAATCCCAGCACTCGGGAGGCAGAGCCAGGAGGATCTCTGTGAGTTCGAGGCCAGCCTGGGCTACCAAGTGAGTTCCAGGAAAGGTGCAAAGCTACACAAGAGAAACCCTGTCTCGAAAAACCAAAAAACCAAAAAAAAAAAAAAAAAAAAAGTTTCTACTGTGGTATTATGTTGATGCTCAAAAATTTAGCATTTGGAGGATTTTTGAGTTTGTGTTTTCAGCTTTGGGATGTTTATTCCATATGTTCTATTTTTTTAAAGTAAGATTTACTTATTTAAGTGTACATGGAAGAGCCTGGATGTTATGTACTGCATACCAGTGTGCCCTGTGCCTGTGGAGGCTGGAAGAGGGCACTGGTTCTCCAGGATCTGCAGTTACAGATAGCTGTGAGCCTCCTGGTGGTGGTGGTAAGTGACCTGGGTCCTCTGTAAGAGCAGTGAGTGCTCTTTTTTTTTTTTTTTTTTTTTTTTTTTTTTTTTTTTTTTTTTTTTTTTTTTAACGAGACAGGGTTCTCTGTGTAGTTTTGGTGCCTGTCCTGGATCTTGCTCTGTAGCCCAGGCTGGCCTTGAACTCACAGAGATCCGCCTGGCTCTGCCTCCTGAGTGCTGGGATTAAAGGCGTGCGCTGCCACCGCATGGCCGCAGTGAGTGCTCTTAACCATCACTCCAGACACTCAACTTGTATGTTCTAAAGTAATGACTGAAAATATTAGGGAAATAAAAATTTACACAATCTTTATAGATTATTAAATAAAGAGAATGTAGTTGCAAAATTCTAACAACTGTTTTTCTAACAATTCTGAGCTTTCTTTTTTCTTTTTTTGGTTTTTCAAGAAGGGGTTTTTCTGTGTAATAGTCCTGGCTATCCTTGGACTTGATCTGTAGATCAGGCTGGCCTCAAACTCACAGAGATCCGCCTGGCTCTGCCTCCCGAGTGCTGAGATTAAAGTTGTGCACCACCACTGCTGAGTATTTTAGACCTATTGTACAACTAAATGTGCAACCCTATCTTACTTCTGATAAGAATGAAACAGGACACTCTTTTTAGTGTATGAGTTTATTTAACCTTTTTTAGTTTAAGAGTAGAAAATTCATACATGACAAGTAATAATTCTTTTTTTTTTTTTTTAAAGATTTATTTATTATGTATACAGAAGAAGGCGCCAGATCTCATTACAGATGGTTGTGAGCCACCACGTGGTTGCTGGGAATTGAACTCAGGACCTCTAGAAGAACAGTTGGTCCTCTTAACCTCTGAGCCATCTCTCCAGCCCAAGTAATAATTCTTAAGTCAGTTCAATTAATGTAAGTTTAAAGATAACAGTGGAAGGGCTGGGCTGTAGCTCAGTTGGCAGAGTGCTTGCCTGGAGAGCATGGAAGCCTGGGTTCCACCCCAGCAGATCATACAACAGACATGGTAATACATGCTTGTCATCCTAGGCATGTGGAAGGTGGAAGCAGGAAGGTCATATATTCAGGGCTATTCTTGGCTATGTAGCCAGCCTGGGCTACAAGAGACCCTGTTTCAAACAAAACAAACCAGAAAACCAAACCAAACCAAGTGTTTGCTGAGTATGTAACTGCTTGGAGGACATCTGTCATGCACAGGCCCTAGGTTCCATTCCCAGCACCACAAGAAAGCAAAGCAGAAAAACAGCGGATCAAGAAATGTGCCTTAAGTTACTTACCATGGGCCAAACGTTAGTTTTAAGTAGATTCTGAATGTTGTACTCCCAGAAGTTCTATGCTCGAGAACTTCACCACACAAAAAGCTGGAAGTCTGGTCTAGTGAGTGGTTACACCTGGATTCTACCTCAGCATTCTAACACATTTGCCTTGCCTTGCAGACCGACGTTTTTATTGGGATAAAATGTGAAGGACTTAGGAGGGCTTCAGAATATTCAATTAACAGACTCTACCTCCCACACAGTGTAGAGAAGTGAAAAGGCACCATCCAGAGCCTTCGACTCCCCAGTCACTGCCATGCCATCCCCTAGACCCCAGCTGATGCACAAGGGCACAGAACCATCACTTTATGCAACTGCCTCAATCCTACATCCTTGTGCTTACTGCTGGGTCCGCTGGGGACATAGCTAAGTGTAATAAGGGATGGGGTTTACTTTACTGTCCCAAAGACCAAAGTACTAGGTATTCTGATTCTAGGAGATGGGAGCAGACGAGGAGCCCTATAATTGCCACCAGGTCACTGCCAGGCTGCTGAGTACAGAAAAGAACCCAAGTGGAGTTCAGCGGTTAGGGCAGGGCAGGGACAGAGGAGGGAGCTGCCCAGAGTTCTGCAACTAGAAAAGGTCCCGTCATCGATTAGCACAATATCACAAAGGAATGTGATGTGAGAAAACTACCAGAGTCCATGAAAACACACAAGAGGATTAGAGAGAGCCCAGTACAGTTGGTTCTTTACCTGTGGGTTCTATGTCCTTGGATTCAGTCAACCAAGGCTCAAAAATATTTCCCAATAAAATGCTGTGTCTCTGCCCAACATGTAGGCTTCTTTTTAAAGCCATGATCTAAACAATACAGTGTAATAACTCATTACACAGCATTTGCACTGTACTAGATCTAAGTATCTGGAGATGACTTAAAGCGGAGGTAACTAAGAGTGGACAGGAGGACATGGTTATGCAGACACAATGCCCCTCATGTAAAGCACTTGAGCACCCCAGATGTGCAAATCCCCTTGGATACTCAGAGTTGACTGTACTCCGGGAAGCTGAGCAGAGTGGCTACTTTAATCAAGCAGACCAGGAAAATTCACACCCATGGAGCCTTGGATTCAACATCAAAAGAACCTTGCCTTGTCAGTGGAAAGTTGCTAGCCCTGGGCTAGTATGGCTCAGATCCTGCCTAATGCATCTTAAAAACAAGTACCAAAAAGGATGGAACTACCTCCATATGGATTAATTGTATCTCAAGTATATCTCAAAAAAATTAAAAGGAAAATCCTAACTATATAGGCCTCAATGGGACAAAATCCACAGTTGCACATAGCTAAAGATGACCAGACAGGTAGAAAAGCAGGGGAATACAATTTCCAGAGAGAGAGAGAACAGGCCATTCATCTGAACAGACCTGACGGATGTGGGTATCAGCAGACAATAGTACTGAGGGCATGTTGTATCCAAAAGGTGAGGTATAGACATAGAAGCTCTAGACAAAAGATGCAAATCCACCACAGAGATGATGACCACATTAGAGAGACAAGAACCACAGGGTGGAATGAACAGCTAGATACCACAGGAGAGAATGGGACCCTGAAGATAGAAAGGAATGATGAAACGAGCAGGAAACTGGGAATATCAGAAAGCAAGGAAACAGTACCGTGAGCTTGGGACACCTCCAAGAAGCCTAACATGACACTGGGATCCAACAGATGGCGGTGTCCGAGAACATAGTCCCTAAGACCAATGACAGAGCACAGTGGAGTACAGGAACAGACTAATATAGTCAAATGATGTACAACAAGGTACAAAGCTGTTCTATGGAGACTGGCAGGTTCTTTATGGGTAGAGCAGTTCAACATCCATATGCTAAAAGAGCCTGTAGTCAAACAGGCCACAGATCTAAATGCACAATGTAAACCTGTAATAAAAACATGAGGAAAACCTTTCTGAGTTCCCCTGCCATGACACCACAGTATTATCAATTAATAAATCAGAAGTGACTTCATCTAAATAAAGAACAGAATTCTTGGGTGCTAACATGTGCTGGCCCCAGAATCCATTGCAACGTGCACCAAGTTCATGAACACCTGTGTCCAAAGTTCATCTATAAACACAGCAGCTTATGGTCAAAGCTGGAAGCAAGCCAGCATCATCAACTGGGGAAGGGGTAAGCACGTTGGGTACTTACATAGTGAACAGCCAGAAGCTATAGGGAACTACGGACTCACCCAACAAGATGAATCCCAAACACTTGATTAGCAACAGGAACCAGACCCCAGTGGTCACATCAGGATGGGCCCACCTCCCTGCCGTTCTGGCAAAGACCACAGCACAGGTATGTAGAGAAATTAGAGACTATTACAGTTTCAGAAAGATACTTGCTAGGCCAGAAGCTCCTTCAAAGTTCCTGGCTCACCCCATCCCCCCTACCCCCCAGTCCTTTTAATCTCTTGGCCGTGCTCCAAGAGCAAAATGAACACCTAGCAACTCGGATGGCTTGAGGCTTGCTACAGAGACCAGACAGCCTGACATTTGCTGCCATCTTCCTGCTTGTGCCTCCCAGCACTGGGATTACAGGAGTGGGCCATCATGCCTGGCTACTACCTAACAACTCTGGATCTTATTAAACATCTAGCTTTACAGAGATATAACTCACAAGCAATTAACTACGCACATGTGACACACTGGACATGTTCCTCACAGAGTGCCTGTGAGACCACATATGACAGATAATGAACTCATTCATCATCCTCAAAGGTTTCTCAACAGTCTTCTCAAAAAACAACTCAAATGAATTAATTATGTGGTTGGAAATGGGAGACAGACAAAATAGGGGAAGGACAAAGTGAAGAAAAAGCTGAGTTAGTTTCCTTCCTTCCTTCCTTCCTTCCTTCCTTCCTTCCTTCCTTCTTAATTTGCTTCATTTGTTATAAAACAGCCATGTACTTTCTATTTAAAACCATCAAACAAGGAAAAATTTCAAAATTGTAAGAGCAGATCTCTAAAACAAATGCTGATAATTTCAAAGTTAGCTTGCTCTGTCATTCACTCTTCTTTAACCCATGCTACTGGGAGGCTGTAAAACAAAGGCAATGAAGTAAACAGGGGCCACGTGATTGAACGCTCACTTGAAGGTTTTAAACTATACTGGAAACTTCCAGGAGACCCTCCTTTTCTTCCTAGTTCTAAATGGGCTTTCCTTTCCCATTGCAGACTCTCATCACCATTACAAGTACTCCTTTCCACACCCAAACAGCAGGAACAAGAGAGAGGGGTGTCCAGGTCAACCCCCACACGGCACACCGCCTGAGTGTCCTGGGATGTGGGTGTGAAACATCACAGCTTTGTTCCAGAGTATCCTGAGGAAAAGCTGTAAGCCAACGTGTAATCCAGTATCCAACAGTGACTAAATTAACAGGGCGAGCTCTAAAATAATGGGGTAAACTCATTTTCCTGGAAACACACAGGAGTCCCACACAGGCAGTACCACCATCAGGCTACACAGATGCTTACTTTTAGTTTTTTTTTTCTTCTCTAAATTTGTGGACTTTTGATGACAATAAATGTGGTACATAATCGTTATTAAAATGTTTTACAATTATCAAAACATAGCAAAGGGGAATTTCCAAGGTCACACTATCCAAAGGCAGGTATTGCTAGCAGCTGGGACTGTACCCTTCTGGATTTATTTTTAGAGTCTACTTAAACAAGAAACCAATAACTCAGTGTCTGGTATGAGTGACACTTTGCTGTTTACTTCATGACTCATTTTCTCTTTGCTATTTTGATTTCATCCTTATGAATTTATTTCTATGTCATAGACATAAAATGACACTTCACACCACATGCTGTTAATATCCCAGTCACCACTTAACCTAATCTAACCAATTCTCTATGAAACAGTGTTACAGTTTAATGTTCTAAATACAAATAAGCAACAGAAAAGTTGGACTGTGGTATACCAGTTTGGTAATGCTTGTCTGGCATGTATGGGGCTTTAGTTCCAATCACCAGTACTGCAAAAAACAACACTCACTTCCTGGGGAGAAAAAAAAAACAACAAAAAAAAAAAACTTAAAGCCACAAAAATTAACCCCATTTCAGGTATCCAAGTCTGGGAATGAAAATGAGAAACAAGGGAGAGTTGGCTCAGTGGTTAAGAGCACTTGTTCTTGCGAAGGACCCAAGTTTAATTCCCAGCACCCACTTGGAGACTCACCGCTTCCTCGGGCACCAGACATGCATGTGGTGCACAGACATAAATGCAGGCAAAGCACATTTTTTGTTTTGGCCTCTTTTAAAAAATTTGCTTCATGATGAGGGATGATGAGTGAGTTTACTATGTATCATATATAGTCTCACAGGCACACTATGAGGAATGTGTCTATAAAATATATTTATGAATAAAATAAATATAAAAAACATTAAAAAAATTAGAAACAAAACCTAGACTAGCCCAAGAAAGGAAGACATATTTCAGTGTCACCTGGTAAATGTTCTGCAAAGCCTTGGGAGGATGGTCCCTTTCTGGCGGAGGTGACAACTTGATCACAGTGGCTATCCATCTCTCTAACACTTCCCTGTCATCAGGCGGCATGAGACTCTGAGAGCTTCTCTATGTGCAAATCAGAGGCCAACCTTGGGTGTCACTCCTCAGACGCTCTACACTTCTCCGGCTGTTGTTTGAAGACAGAGTCTGTCACTGGCCTGGAACTCACTGAGTTGGTTAGGCTGCTGCCACCAAGCTCTAGGGAGTCCTCACTTGGCTTCCCCTCCCCGGTACTACCACTACAAGTGTGCACTACCATGTCCAGCCTTTTGTTTTCCACATGGGTTGTGGGAACTGAACTCAGGTCCTGCTCACAAGGCAAGTACTTTACTGACAGTTTTGTTTTGTTTTGTTTTGTTTTCTCTCCAGTAATTTACACTTAAAGAGAATTAAGCTACTGGCCTAAAGCAACACAATTAGTGGGTGACATGACTGCTCTAGCCTCACTTTTCTGGAGCAAGATCCTCCCCAACTTCAGCGTGCTGTTTGGTGGATCATGATCACTGTACCTACTCCCTGGTTATGGTTATGGATCAAAGGCAAGCAGGAGACATGTAGGTATCGGGCCAGTTGTCTGAGGGCTAGTCTTTCCTCGGAGATTGTAAGAGCCACCACCATCTAAGGATATCTAAGAGAATAAAGCTGCACACTGAGCATGGGACATGAGGCAGAGAGAGAAAGCTGTCCCTGTGACAAGCCTGGGCTATCCTAGAAGGTCTGACAAATTCTTCTTTGAGTATTCTCAGTACTGAATTGGGCAGCTGCACCTAGAACTGGAGCTGCCGTCCTACTTGAAGTCAGAATTCCGGGGAGCAGCTCTTCTCCCTCAACATCTCCAATCAAATCCAGACCACATCTTGGTCCTACCCTAAAACCACCCACTTCTGCCCATTTCTCTCAGCTGTCCCAGCCAAGCAGCCTACCCCACTGCTTCTCTGAGATGCCTCAGCACTCATCAGTCAGCCGGCACCCAGAGCACCCCCATCCTACGTGTGCTCGGCAGGCAGCCCCCCAGGCACTGCTTCTACCAGCGGGCTTCATCAGGTTCCTGGGTCCAGACTCTAGCCTCACTCAACCCAAGCCTCTTTTTGTGACTCGGGCCTTTGGAGCACTGTCCCTGCCAGAATCAGCTCATCCTCCCAACAGTGACAGTGGTCAGGCTCCCTGTGCAGCCCTCAGCTCTCACTTGTGCCTACTGCCGTCTGGTTCTGTCTCTTAGACACGTCCAGGCAGGCTCCGGGAGAGCTGAGCCGTATTACCGTTTTTAGTGGAAGCACCCCAAGGCAGCAGGGTGCTGGAGTCCATAAGGGATGCAGTATGTGTTTCCTGATTCAGTGAGTGCATCAAGCTGTGTTCTGTTAGCGATCCAGCACAGGTGGCTGGGTAATCCCAGAGCTCCATGTGCTGTGTAGGCCCCTGAGCCAGCCAGTCTATCCAAATGGTGCTCTAGCCAAACCCTTTTCTGCCCTCAAGGTTTCCCTCCTGCATCCAAGGCTTTGTAGAAAGCAGCATCACAAGAATTCAGTGATTCAGGAGCTCGGCTTTTCTGTCAGGGAATTTACAGTCTGCAGGAGTTTGCTTTAGTTTTATATAAATTAACTCATTTGGGGTAAGGGAATTTCAAATGGCAGCACTTCTAACTGGACTTTCAGTTCCTTCAGTCTTTGGGCAGCAGACTTGACTGTAACAACAGAAGTGATGTTACTGTAGGGCCACCACTTTTATGTGGGAGCCACAGTGCCAGATGCCAGGGCCTGTCTCTTCGCCTTGGTCTTGCCACAGAAGGAGCAGGTGCACTCAGCATGTTGGATGATCTCAATCTTTTCTGCTGTTTTCTATAGAAAGGAACCATGGAAGGTCCACATTAACCAACAATAATCCTGACCATCTCAATGTATCCAGCCATGTCACTGTGACCCAGACCTGAGCCCAGAAAGGAAGCCAGAGAGTTTCTGTTAAGCATGTGGCAGGTATACCTACCAGCAACCTGGATGGCAGATGAACAGAGTGCTGCAGGGCATCCCTAGGGTCTGCTTCTGCAGGGCCCAGGGGCATCTGGGAACCGGGACCTCTGATGACGGCTACTTTGTAAGACAAGAGCTGTCCTTAACCTTTTTGGAATCAGGATCCTGCTAAGCTCCTAAAAATTACCAGGGACCCCCAAAGAGCATTTTATCATTCTATCTACTAGGCTCTATCATGTGAGACATTACCCACAAGTTAGAATAGTAATTATGCCTAAATATAAAATGTTCATGAGAAATAACTCCCCAAACCTAAAGGATTCGGCTGGAGGCGTGGCACTGTTTTCTATTTTCAATAGTTGTGATGGCTGTTCTTGTCAGCTTGACTACATCTGGAATTACCTAGAACTCAAGTGGCTAGGTACACCTGTGGGGGATTTTTCTTAATTAAATAATTTGAAGTGGGAAGACCCACTTTAAATCTGGATCTTTTGAGGTGGCAAGATCGACTTTTAATCTGGGCCACACGTTTTGGTGGCCGCCTACGTAAAGGACATGGAAGAAGAAAGTTTGCTCTTTTTGCCTGCTTGTTCTCCCTTTCCCTGGCAAGCTCATTCCTTCCCTGGCATTGCAGCCCCCTTCTTCAGGATCCTGACATATACTGAAGACCAGCTGAGACATTCAGCCTCATAAACTGAACAACTATTAGATTCTTGGACCTTCCATTGGTAGAAGGCCATTGTTGGACTAGTTGGACTACAGCCTATAAGCCATTCTAATAAATGCTTTTTTCTCTGTATATATACATCCATTCTACCAGTTCTATTCCTCTAGAGAACCCTGACTAGTACACTAGGTGTGGCTGTACAGAAAACAGCTGGGCCATCCTGCCTCACCCAGGTACTTAGTAAGAGGAAGGAACATTCAACAGCCAGGTAAATGGATGTCGTTGGTACTGCAACAAAACTGGACCAGCAGTGATTTACTACAGGTGACATGCTATGGGGACAGGACCTCATCAGGGGATGATCTACCCCTGCTTCTGGTCAAACCCAGGTGGGATACACACTCAGCGTGAATGAATCTTTTGCCTGTGAGTGATTTTGTTTATGTCATCTGGAAAACACCAGTTTGCTGAGTTCTACAGATCCTGATGACTTACCTCATCCCCATGCTACCAACCCCAAATCCCCTTGGAGGCTCTCATGTTGGCAACAAATACCATCAGGTATTTCCTGGAAAGTATAGTCTAATTTTTTTTTTTTAAAGAAAAATGCCTGCTAAATATTAAAGTTTGAATCGCAGGTTTTTGTCAATAATTTTCAGGTTCAGTTTCCATGCAAACAGTGGCAAACTCTGCACCACTCCACTGCACACCTCTCTACAGGCACTGGCTCAAGGGCCCTGTGCATCACGCAAATACCACAGCCATCTTCCTAGCTCATCAGGCAGCACTAAAAGGTCGTGATGTAATGACTGTTTCAGCCAGACCTGGAGTTTTCCGTTGATCACTGTGAATGTGTGGCTCTGAACACAGCAGTCAGTGGGCCACTGGCTTCTTGCTGTCAGATCTTGTACCCACTATTGCCCCTACATCATCAGCGCAGTGCTGACACTGTGGAAGAGCCAAAGTCTTGGTGTTACTATGGAGATGTCTGCCTTTACAGAGTTTCTGAAAGGTCTTGGCAACCAGGAATCTGTGAAGCACCGATCTGGACAAAGGTGTGAAGCCTTGAAAACTGTATGTAAAAACTGGGGCACAGATCCAAAATCTTCTTCAGAGTCTGAAACCTCCAACTCCAGAAGGTAACTCCTTACATACTGAAGACGAAGCAGTCTCACCTTTATTACCTTTGAGCATTTTAAATACACTATAACTTAGTTTTGCCACCTGCATTTTGACCATTAGAAAATGTCCATGCCTAAAAAACGGATTAACTAGATAATTTAATGGGAAATGCATATGGCTGGTTATTTTTAAAGTCTGAAATGAGGATACAATGGAGCTTTGCAATGCATGCCTAAGAACCAGGAGGCCAAGTGTCCTTTCTGCATCCTGCTTCGTCACCCCCCGCCCCTGGCTTGGAACTTAAAGTTCTTTAGTCTGCAAAGAGAAAGGGTCACACTAGCTGGTCTGTAAGGTTCTGGTTTTTAGTGAACTAACATCGTTGGTATATGAAAACACACAGCACACACGAAAAGATGTCAGACAAATGCAAATCAGAACCACAGTGAGTTGCCAGGTCCCACTCACAAGGACATTTGAACCAAACAGGCAACAAAGTGCTGGAGATGTGGAGAAACTCACACCCAAGACTGCAGACAGGAGTGTGAACTAGTGGAGCCATTCCAAAAACAGCCTGGCAGTTTTTCAAACTGTGAGCCACAGAGCACTGCACTGCTGGGTCACACCCAAGAGAGACAGGTTTGCACCAGTATGCTTCATGGCAGTTTTATATACAAAGGCTCAAGTCCAAGCTGGCATGGTGGTGCATGTCTGCAATCTCAGAGGCAGGCAGATCTATGAGTTCCAGGCTAGCCTGGTCCACATACAGAGTCTGAGGTCTGTTGCAGAATATTTGTGCACTGTGAAGATGTGTCTTTGCCAAGTTCTGACTGGTTTAATAAAGAGCTGATGGTCAATAGCTAGGCAGTAGAGGATAGGTGGGATTTCCGGGGAGAGATGAAGAGGAGGGATCTAGGCTCACAAATTTCAGCAGCAGACTCAGAACAAGTTGTATGTGCAGTACACTGAGGAGAGGTAACCAAGCTACCAGAATGTAGATAAAAAATATGGGTTAAGTTATAAGAGCTAGTGGGACAAGCCTAAAATAATGGCCAAGCTTTCATAATTAGTAAGTCTTTGTGTCGTTATTTGGAGGCTGGCAATCCAAAGACAGTCCCACAGGAAAGCTTGCTACACCAGTCAGCCAGCGCTGCATAGTGAGACCTTTTCTCAAAACAAAAGGCCACCAACTGATGAATAAATGGACAGCGGTGGCTCAGTGGTTAAGAGCACACTGGCTGCTCTTCCAGAGGACTCAGGCTTGATACCCAGTGTCTACACGACAGCTAACAATCACCTGTCATTCTAGTCTCAGGGGATGTGACATCCTCTTACGGCCTTTGAGGATACTGCACATACATGGTACACAGACATACATGTAGGCAAAACACCCATATACATACAATAAAAATAATAAAAATTAAATCTCAAAAAACAAATCTCTATGAGTGTATCTATATAATGGATATATATATATATATATAAAATTATTTGTCTAAAACAGGGAATGAAATATAAGCATAGGCTATGACATAGATTAGACTCAACCACACTTTCTGGAAATGCTTGTCATGAAAGACATGTTGCATGAGTCCGTTTCATGAAATGTCCTGGACAGCAATTTACAGAGACAGAGAGCAGGTCAAAGGTCACTCAGTTCAGGCAGTGGTGAGGGAACAGGACAAGATTTCATTTGGGGAGAAATGTTGTACCATTAGAAGTGATGAGATACATTCTATGCTAAAAACTCGAATTCCCCAGGTTGTGGGGTGGTGAGCTATAAAATAAATAACATCTTTACAGCTGTTAAGCCACACAGCACTCCAGTCAAACAGGCCAGGTTTGTACAGCTACATTGTTGTGGATTCTTTAAAGTTAGTGGAAATTAGTGTCTCTGAAAACACTAGGAAAAAAACTACACATACTCCAAAAAGAAGAAACAGAGCAGCAGGGAGCATGAGTGAAGTGCTATGTGAGAGGCCATGGTTGGCTGCCTGAATTCCAAATGTTCTCTCTGTGTCTCAGAGTACCACATACTACAGCGACATCCCACCCCACCACACTCTCTCTTTCTCCACTATACTTTTCTTTCTTGTGTCTGCTAGTTTGGTCTGAAATGTCCCCCACGGGCTCCTGTGTTTGAATACCTGTTCCCCAGCTTATGGCACTGTTTTGGGAGGGGCAGAACCTCTGAAGTGGGAGGTGTGGCTGGTAAAAATGAGTCATTGGGAGTGGGCCTTTGATAGGCACAGGCTGGCTGGAGCTCTCTTGACTTCCTGATTCATCAAGATGAACAAGTCATACCATGGACAGACTGCCAGCCACCATGACCTTTGCCACCATCAGGCAGTTTGCAACAGTGATGAGAAAGTAACTAACAGACCATCAGTCCATACGAGTACAACAACTAATAAAACAAAAATCCAATCTCCCTGTTCCCATTCTGCTCAGGAAGAACCAGACACACAGGAAGCCAGGGAAAACACACACAGGCATCTGGCAGTCTGGCAGTTCATAACTCTTTCTCTCTAGATCCTCTTGGCCACATGGGAAAAAAAGCAGAAATCATACCCTTAGCCTTGCAGCTCGGGGTTGCTTTTCTTCAGGACAATAACATTTGAAACAATGCAGATTAGTTATTTTACCATTGTCTCCCACCTAGGAGGAAAGCTTCGGGAAGGTAGAAATTGGTTCTTTCTCTGTGCCTGGCCCACAGCAGAAATTCAGGAAAAGTATGTCAAATTCTTCTAGAAGCTATCTGCTCAGCTCAAGGGAGGGCACGCTGTTCAGGAGAGGGACCAAAGTAAGGACAGAAGCAGAGATTCTAGCTAGGGAAGCTCTGCAACAGAAGAATGACCAAGCCGAGAAAGCGGTCTGCAGAGTGCTGCATGTCCCGCATGCTTCTGGTACTGCCCACTGCTCCAGTGAGACCCACTGCTCCAGTGAGACCCATGGCACCAGTGAGACCCCTTGCTCCAGTGAGACCCCCTGCTCCAGTGAGACCCACGGCTCCAGTAAGACCCCCTGCTCCAGTGAGACCCCCTGCTCCAGTGAGACCCCCTGCTCCAGTAAGGCAAGCAAGACATCAAGTCAGGCAGTCTGGAGCATATTTGGCTCAAAGGTAGGCATCTGACCCAAATAAGGCAGATTCTTCCTTCTTGGATTAAAGAGTATAAATTAGGCAATACTGCCTGCCAAGACTTCTTAAAAATAGAAATCTTCCATACTGTAACTGACTTACTAACAAATTTAATAGGTACCAAAAAACAGATATAATTTTAAAAGAAAGTTGAGTTCAATATATTCATCTTAAGTGAATGGAGGAAATAGATCTTAAATATCTGATGTAAGAACACATTTGATAATCACAGAAGAAAATGAAGCTGTACCCCGATGTGTGCCATAAAAAAGGCCCAAGAGGACTGACTATAAGATGTAACACGACAAATAAAACCATGGAAGCTGTGCATGATACTCAATACTCTTCCTTAAGACTCCCGACTGGAGGTCGGCTTCCACAGCATGTGAGCACTGGAATTAAGAAAAGACCAAGAGCTTTGCACCCTACCCTGGGCATCTGCTTTTTGCTGAGTGCTAGAATTTCCCTGTACATGGATGGGCAAGAATGTTTACTTCTAAATTACGCAAGGACGCCAACACGACTGTTACATATGCTTAAAAAAAATTAAACCAAAGACCAGAGACGATGTCACAGCAAACACAAACCGAGTTCTAGCACTTCTGCCCCGCCCGTCACAGGGTGGTGGTGACAGTTAAATGGGTGCAAACAGCCCCTCCCCCATAGGATAGACTGCATTCACTCTCCCTGGGGCAGGACAGATCTCGGGAAGCGGGGACCCCTAGCTGCGGCTGTGCTGGGAGAGCGCTGTCACTCACCATGTGGACGACCTCTGGGTAAATGGGCTCTGTGATCACATTCCTGTTGTGGGTGATATATTCAACCATCTCACTTAATGCAGCTCGCTTTACTTCCTTCCACTTCAGGTCACTCAGCGGGTCAGAAACAAAGTCAAAGAGGACACAACATTGTCGAAGCTTCTGGATGAAAAGCTTCTCTTGATCCGCAGGAGGAACATCTGAAAGGGAAGAGAGAGGACTGTCAATCACAAAGCTGCTTAACCCACAGGGCCCAGGACACACTGCTCAGCCTCCTATGTTTATTTTGAATTAACAGAGGTGCAAGACAAGAGATAGATGAGGTGAAGAGTTGTTAAATATTCTTTAAATGGTGAAGAGGGGCTGGGGGGCACCCCACAGCTGGTCACTGCTGAGGTCACAGGCTTGGTATGATTGAGAGCACCCGTCACCTTTCTGAAGGCACTCAGTGGACAAAACTTTCTGAGCAGTAACACATGCCAGACCCTGTGCTGGGCAAAACAGGCTAAGAAAAGCTGCAGACAGTGAGGACGAGTCTGGGTGATGTTACAGAGGGAGGTGTGACAGGTACGGGATGGAGGGGGCTTCTGGATGCCCAAAGACCTGCAGTAAGGGTGACCCCTTGGTGTTCTCAAAGCCCCTTCTGTTCCTCACTCTGGGTGACAGTGCTCACGATGACGGAAATACAGTCGCTGCAACAGTAACAGTGACTTATTCAGTGAGCACCTACTTCAAGATACTGACGCCTTTCATTTCATTTTTAATAAGACAACAGTGCTGTGGATATCTCTCTATATAAATAAAACACTGATGGCCAGTGACCAGACAGGAAGTATAGGTGGGACAAGGAGAGAGGAGAATTGGGGACACAGGAAAAAGGAGGGGGAGACACTGCAGCCACTGCCAGGACAAGCAACATGTAAAGACGCCGGTAAGCCACCAGCCACGTGGCAAGGTATAGATTTATAAAAATGGGTTAATTTAAGATGTAAGAATGGTTAGCAAGAAGCCTGCCACGGCCATACAGTTTATAAGTAATATAAGTGTCTGAGTGATTATTTTATATGTGGATTGTGGGTCTGCGGGGCTTGGTGGAACCTTGAGAGAAGCCCTCCAGCAACACAACAGAGATACAGAAACAGGGTTAAGCTGGGCAGTGGTGGCGCACACCTTTAATCCCAGAGCTCGGGAAGTAAAAGGCAGGCAGATTTTTTTGAGTTGGAGCCCAGCCTGGTCTACAGAGCAAGTTCCACGAGAGGCCCCAAAACTACATAGAGAAACCCTGTCTCAAAAAACAAAAACAAAAACAAACACCTCCCCCCCCAACCCAGAAACAGGGTTAAAGGATCACCGTTTGGTGGTGGGAAAGGAAGCTTAACTGGATTAACTGGATTCAAACAGCTCCACATGACAGTCCAGTATCCTGACAAGTTTAGAAAACTTTTTTTTTGTTTTGTTTTTTTGAGACAGGGTTTCTCAGTGTAGTTTTGGTGCATGTCCTGGATCTCGCTCTGTAGACCAGGCTGGCCTCGAACTCACAGAGACCCGCCTAGCTCTGCTTCCCAAGCGCTGGGATTAAAGGTGCGTGCGTTGCCACCACCACCCGGCAGTTTAGAAAACTATTACCCACTAGTGTGAGGCTGATGGCCAGTGGTGGTGATGATGGTGGGACACATTCACACACACACACACACACACACACACACACACACACACACACACACACACACAACCACCCAAAGACTGGCCAAATATCTTAGAGCATCTGTTTACCTCCACCAGTCAGTATTTCCCGAGTGATTAGTAAATGGTACTATGATACTGTTCAAGAGCCTATCACTCCAAGTGCGCAGGAGACCATTGGATTTTTATGGAATAAAATGCGCCTGTAACTCACTTGTTTCAAACTACTCATGCAGATTAACCCCTTAACAGACTATTCACTTAATAAGTTCTGGTAAAATGTCCATAATTCTCTTCAAGGGCCTCTCAAGACCACACCTTTCTACATCCAAGCAAACAATCACAGGGCCACAGGCTGGTGTAGAGTAGAAAGATATACATAAGGAGAACGCAGTCATCCACCAGTAAACCAGACATTAGAGACTCCCCAAACACAAAATTATGTCATCCTTCTCTCTAAAGTTCTGTTTTGGAAAATATATCAATTTTCATAAAACTATTAACTCCCCCCCCAACACACATAAAATAGCTTCATTACTATTTTTTTTTTTTTAAAGATAGGTTCTTGGTACATAGCCATGGTTGGCCTAGAATTCGATGTAGACCAGGCTGGCCTCAAACTTGCAGTGACCCTTCTGCCTTTGCCTCTCAAGTGCTGGGTACACAGGTATGAGCCTGTAATTCATTACATTTTAAAATGATTTATAAAACCGTTAACATTTTTCTTTTTGAGTTATTCCCCCTCTGGTGTAATTTCAAGTGTAGTCATAATAATAGATGAACTTGCATAAGTTCTTTAGGTGAATGTGAGGCATCCTGGGGGTACCTTCCCCCACCAGCCTTCCCCAGCAAGTGTCCCTAAACACATGCTGCTCTGCCTTCCTTCTGCTCGCGCCTATCTAGGAGCCCACGGCCCTTCTCTCCATTCCTCTTGCACCACCCCTCCCGTCAGCTTCCTGATCAGGTCCTCTGCAAGCCCTTTCTTGCTTCCTAGTGGACAAGACAAGGCTCTGCTGAGTCACTTCCCACCTGGATGCCAAGTGACAGCAGGCGCCTTCTGACGATGGCTTTTATTTATCTGAATCCTTAATGGCTAACACCAGCGAGAAGAGGCGTGCAGGCACTACTACATGAATTCCATAACCCATTTCAAACCATGCAGAGACAAAAAGCACTGAAGCAGGGTGAGGAGGCTGGGACGTACTGCTAAAAGACACCTGTGAGGTCATGGGCGTCACCACATCACATTATACATACAAAGCCCACTAGCCATCTGAACACCCACTGCTTTTCATGAAAAGGGCTTGCTTTCCAAACTATCTTCTTACCAGCCTTTGATCTGCATTGACTCTACACCTTTGTTCACATTCCAACTTGCCAGAATGCCTTAAGTAAACTTGTACTTGTCAGAGCTTGTCTATCTAGATTCTGTCTGTGGCTTGTTCATTTTCTCAGCACTATAGAGAACTAGAAAGTCTACAGTTAAGCAGGGCGGTGGTGGCGCACACCTTTAATCCCAGCACTGGGGAGGCTGAGACAGGCAGATCTCTGTGATTTTGAGGTAAGCCAGTCTACAGAGTAAGTTCCAGGACAGCCAGGGCCACAAAGGGAAGCTCTGTCTTGGAGAAAAAAAAAAGCCCACAAGTTTGTCCCATGAGTTACTTGGTACCTTTATTCAAGTCCTACTCACTGCCTGGCTTCTACCCAGTGGTTAGTGAAGTCCCTTAAGACCTCCTACCAGCAAGGAGGCCGGCCATGGTGGTGCACACGTTTAGTCCTGGAGGAGGCAGGTGGATTTGTGAGCTCTAGAGTTTAGCTTGGTCTACATAATGAATTCTGGGCAGCAAACACTACACAGTGAGCCATATCTTAAAATATAAATTAACTAAAATAAGGACTAGAGGTTTGGCTCAGTGTTTAAGAGCATTTGTGTCTCTTGCATGAGATCAAAGTTTGATTCCTAGCACATACATGGCAGCTCACAACCATCTGTATCTAGTTCCAGAGGATCTGAAGGGCACAAGGCATGTATGTGGTGCACATACATATGTGCAGGCAAACACACACATAAATAATAAATGAACCTAAAAAAACTTTTGAAAACAAAACATTTCATTTGGTTATTATTTTTAAAAACCAATAGCAATAAAATGTGCACTTAAAATAATGCATTTACACCCTGTCAAATATTTCCATGTTTTAAAAATGCAAGTTAACTTCGGTCTTCCTGGTCAGTGTATTTTTTTTAAAACCCCCTTTTCTGCACAAGAAGACAGATGGGTGGAGATGCTGAGGACCATGCTTCATCCTGGTTACCTCAAACACCTCCCATGTGCACCAGTAATTTCAGCATGCCTTGTTTTCATCAGTTCATTATGACTGTGAAGCAATTCCCAGGTACTGCAGGCTAAGTCCTCAATGATGCTCGGGTGTGACCCATACAGACACAGGCATACAGTGCCTGTAGGGTAGAAAGAGAAGAAAGACACCAGCTCTGGGCCTTAGAAACAAAAGAGATAGTGGGGTTAAAAAGGATCAGTTTTTCCGCTCTTCTCCCGCCATGGTGCCTATGAAAAAGCTTGTGGGGAAGGGGGTGAAGGGGGAAAGCCGGTTTTGAAGTTCACCCTGACTGCACCCACCCTGTAGAAGATGGAATCATGGATGCTGCCATTTTGAGCAGTTCCTCCTCCAGGAGAAAATCAAGGTGAATGGGAAAGTTGGGAATCTTGGCAGAGGGGTTGTGATCATTGAATGGAGCAAGATCAAGATCACCATCATCTCCAAGATGCCTTTCTCCAAAAGGTATTTGAAACATCTCACCAAAAAATATTTGAAGCCAGTTGGTGGTGGTGCAATCCATAATCCTAGCACTTAGGAGGCAGAGGCAGGTGGATCTCTGTGAAGTCAGGGCCAGCCTGGTCTACAAAGCTAGTCCCAGGACAGCCAGGACTACACAGTGAAACCCTGCTCTGAAGAACAGTCTCTGAGACTGGCTGCGTGTTGTTGCCAACAGAAAAGGAGCTATGAGCTGCATTACTTCCAGATTAACCAGGATGAAGAGGAGGATTAAGACACACGGGTCTGGAATGTTTTGTATTAATTCATAAATAAAATTTAAAAACAACAACAAAAAAGATCAGTCTTTTAAAAGCCCATCTTCCAAGTGTTGAAGCTCACACTCACAAAAGCCCACAGTGGTCTTCAGGTCTCTAGCTTACATTGGCCTATCGTCAAGACAGCTGGAATATAAGCCTCCATTGTGTTTGTGTGTTGGAATAAATGTATCTCAGGACACCGAGGCGGGAGGATTGCTTCACATTTAAGGTCAGCCTGGGCTACACAATGAGTTCCAGGCTAGGCCGGGCCACAAAATGAGACTCTGCCTCAAATATAAATCAATCAATCAATCAATCAAAGCCCATCTACTGCAACACTAGTGTCCAACCAAACTTGGAAGTACAGTAGGTACATTTGCAGCTTTATAAACCACCTGGTGAAGGACAGACAGCGAGGAGAGGCAATCCTGACACTGCATGGCATCAGTGTGCCAGAAGGAGAGAGCCATCATTCCAGGGATGGGGGCTAATCACCAGCGGCTGCTCAAAACACACTAGTGGGATACAAGAAGCAAACAGAAATGTCTTCTAGAAACTGAGATGCACTCACAAGCATGGATGCCTTGATGGATCCAGGCTATCTTGATCATAAGGAGGGAGCTGGGGGCCAGGAGACCACTGTGGGGGCAGTGAAGAACACTGCAGGCATTTTTGAGTCCTGAGTGGTCATCTTAATGACCTTTTCTACCAAGCGAGGGTAGCACACCCCCGCAATCTCAGCATTCAGGAAGCAGAGACAGAAGGACAGAGGCCAGTCTGGTCCTCATGGGCAATTCCAGGCCCTAGTGTCTGTACAGACAGGGCTCTCTTTTGCCAGCACTGCCCCCCCCCCCCGCCCCCCACTGTACCATTGCTGTAGTTAGGAATCCTTCACCTGTTTCCCTTCATGGCTGGACCATTCATTAACATTTACTTGCCCCATACAGGTTTGGAGAATGTGTAAGTTTTCAATATTGAGTAGTCTTGTACAGGAAAATGAACTATCCCTCTAACTACTCAAGTTCTCTTTAAATTTTTCATTAAAATGTATTAAACATTATTTTATTTTATTTGGTTTCTTGAGATTTGCTATGCTCTGATGCTACTGAAGATGATATTCCCCAAAAGACTAATTTCAGACTACTGTTGCAATACAGAAAAAAAGCCATCTGTAACAATGCTTAGCTAATGAATTCTGACCCTGTTTCTGGAAATACTCCTTTCTTTCTTTCTTTTCTTTTCTTTTTTTTTTTTTTTTTTTGGTTTTTCGAGACAGGGTTTCTCTGTGTAGCTTTGCGCCTTTCCTGGAACTCACTTGGTAGCCCAGGCTGGCCTGGAACTCACAGAGATCTGCCTGCCTCTGCCTCCCGAGTGCTGGGATTAAAGGCGTGTGCCACCACCGCCCGGCATGGAAATACTCCTTTCAATGTGCAAGCCTAGGCACAGTGTCTGTGCTAGCCAGGACCTCCAAGTAGAGGCCCCTTTCCCTTCTCTCCAGCTTGGAGGTCATCATGGAACCCACTGTTGTTCTAGGAGGACGAGTAAGAAACCCACCCGTGTATTCAAAGTTACATTAATCTACTTCCTAACCGCTGTGTGTGGGCCTGGGTCGGGCAGAATCTACATGTACAGGGTGGGAGGAGCTGCTGCTCCAGAAGCAGGACTTTTTGTGAAGCTTCATTAGATAGCTGAACTGTGTGTGGCCACTGGGGGCAGAGGGATGGACCCTGGAGTCACAGCAGCACTGGACTGAAGGACAGAGTAAGTCAGCCTTTCAACACAGGACACACTATGTCAGCTAGGACATGGGGCCCAGGAAATAGAGACAGAAAGAAAGGAAGAAGTTAGATCACATTACACTCAAAACTCAAATAAACTGGAGGGTCATAGACACAGATCTAAAAGGCAAGAGTCTAGTGCCTTTATAAAAATAGTATTATGCTGGTTACTCTTTGTCAACTTGATGTAAGCTTGGGTCATCTAAGAAGAGGGAACCTTAACTGAGAAAAATGCTTCCATCAGACTGGCTTGCAGGCAAATCTGTGGGGGCATTTTCTTGATTAATGGTTGATATGGGGAGGGCTCAGCCTACTGTGAGCAGTACCACCCCTGAGACAGGTGGTCCTGAGTTGTTGAGCAAGCCATGGGGAGGCAAGCCAGTAAGCAGCATTCTTCCATGGCTTCTGCCTCAGTTCCTGTCCTGATTTCTCATGATGGACTGTGATGTGGACATGTAAACCAAATTAATCTTTTCTTCCCCAACTTGTTTTGTTCATAGTGTTTTATCATAGCATTAGAGAGAAAACTAAGACAACTATAGAAGCGTTTCTTAAAAGAATAGCCAGATAGGTCTTTATTCCTACCACTTGGGAAGTAGAGGCAATGGATGTCTGGGAGTTCAAGGCCAGCCTGGTCTACAGAGCAAGT
Source organism: Peromyscus maniculatus bairdii (assembly GCF_049852395.1). Classification (NCBI taxonomy): domain Eukaryota; kingdom Metazoa; phylum Chordata; class Mammalia; order Rodentia; family Cricetidae; genus Peromyscus; species Peromyscus maniculatus. The sequence goes on along the minus strand of NC_134865.1, from coordinate 82,540,132 downwards.
TCCAGGTGAGCCAGGGCTACACATGAGGTTATGTCTCAAAATATGTGTATAAATAAAATAAAACAGAAGGGAAAGAATCAGAGGACTTTAGACACAAAACCTAGTAATCACTAAAGAATTCATCAAGGAAACCACAGTAAAACCAAAACCTTTTCTTTATCACCCCAAGAAGCTGGGTCTGTGGTTACATGTTTGTAATCCCAGCACTCTGGAGACAGACAGGAGAACCACAAATTTAAGGCCAGCTTGGGCTATACAACAAATTTGTAGGTCAGTGTAGGCAATATAGCAAGACTGTTTTAAAAACCCAAACAAACAAAAATACAAGCAGACACTACCAGCTATCCAAGAGTTGGCAGGCACTCAGCAGCAGGGGAGGGGCAGAGCTGCAGCCAGCATTCACAGCCAGCTCTTCTGGGCTGTAGGGCTTTAGGCACTGACGAGTGCTGTGCAAGACACTGGTGACGTCAGCATCTATGTACCACAACACACACAAGAGAATGTCCAACAGTGCTGTTCTAAGAGCTCACGTCCAGTGGAGGGTCCGACGGGTACCTGTAGCATTTGTACCGTTCTACAAGGATGGGAGCGCACGAAACACAGCCAGACAGATGCGGATGCATGAACAAAATCCTAGCATGCATGCAGCAACAAAAGGAGTTACTTTAACTTCACTTGGCACACCTGACTCTGAAGGACCTGGAGAGGCCTTTGGATGTCTGGCTAGGGTGGCAGTTTCATGGGTTTCTGGGTTATTTTTTTTTGGAGGGGGTTCTGTTTTATAACTATTCATTGCACTTTACATTCATTAGCTGCTTCTGTATGAAACTTGTATTTTAAGTGAAAAGAATTAAGTATACATGTATTTGAAGCATACTAAAAACAAATAGCAGGGCAGGAGAGATGGCGCAGTAACTGAGGTCGTGTACCACCCTTGCAGAGAACTTGAATTCGGTCTCCAGCACCCATATCCGCGATCACAGCTGTCTGTAACTCCAGCTTCAGGGATCCAATGCCCTGTTCTGGCCTCCATGGTGCACTCTATGTGGCTTCATGGGTTTATCTTTTTTGAAAAAATTATACGATCAAGATAAAGACCTGAGTGACTTTGGATTTTTTTTTTCTATTTACACAATGGTCTTGTCTCTCATTCTGCCTGAAATCACACATATACACGTCATGTATACAAACACTAAATAAAATGGAACATTTTAAAATTGTGACTCAGTATGTCCACTGATCTAAAACATGCGCATGACCCAACAATGGTATAAGAAACAGGGCCTCAACAGGCCCTGAACAGCAGGACCGGCTGCATCTTAAGGAGCGGATGTAAAAACAGCTCCAGGAGGGGCTCAGCAAGCTCAGTGGTAAAGCACTTGACTAACAAGTTGAGGACTGGTGTTCTATTCTCAGTGCTGTAAATAAATGAAGACTACTAAACTCAATATGCAAATACAGGCACTGTGCTGGGACTGATGATAGATTACAGCACTCAATCTAAAAGAAAAACAATTAAAACCACATGCGAGTGAGGGTCCTACTGTAGAGACCTGAGGAAGCACCATGGGGATTCAGGGGGGAGGTGATCCACTACAGACCGGGGGTGGTGTGACCCACAGGAGCTAATTCATTATGATGGAGGTGGAGGGTGATCTATTATGGTCTGGATATGAAGTAGCTCCACCAAAAGCTCTCAAGTTGGGGGCCTGTCCTTTGGCTATTTTGGGAGGTTCTGGAAACTTTAGGAGGTGGGACCTAGCTGGAGGAAGCATGCCATTGGTCCTTGTGCATTATCTGGCCCTGGCTCATTCCTGTATGCCTCCTTTCTGTTTCCTGCGTGCTGTAAGGCAATAAACATCCTCAACACGTTCCCACCACCAGGATATTCTGACCAAATTTGCAGAACTAAGCAAGCACGGACTCGAGCACTGAACCTGTACAAGCCCAAACAAACGCTCCCGCAAGTTGTTCTTGTCAGGTGTTCGGCCACAGTGAGGAAAAGTAATTAGTACACGGTCTACTTTGTGGTCAGAAAAGAGGAATGAGGGTTCAGGAGGAACAGAAGCCACAGCTGGGGAGCTGTCTTGGAACTGTGGGATGCTTCAGCTATGCTAGATGGAGAAGACAAGCTAAGGTACCCACTGTTCAAAGTGCAGGACTTAAGGCTGAGCGACAAACTGTCGAGTTCACTTGGAAAACCAATGTTCCTCAACAAGGCACTGTCGTGACTGAAGATGACTCCTACTGCAGGGTACGGTCCCTGAGTTCACAGGGTACTCAATGGAATGCACAGAGCAGGGGCTCTGCTGCAGGGTACGGTCCCTGAGTTCACAGGGTACTCAATGGAATGCACAGAGCAGGGGCTCTGCTGCAGGGTACGGTCCCTGAGTTCACAGGGTACTCAATGGAATGCACAGAGCAGGGGCTCTGCTGCAGGGTACGGTCCCTGAGTTCACAGGGTACTCAATGGAATGCACAGAGCAGGGGCTCTGCTGCAGGGTACGGTTCCTGAGTTCACAGGGTACTCAATGGAATGCACAGAGCAGGGGCTCTGCTGCAGGTATGGTTCCTGAGTTCACAGGGTACTCAATGGAATGCACAGAGCAGGGGCTCTGCTGCAGGGTACGGTTCCCGAGTTCACAGGGTACTCAATGGAATGCACAGAGCAGGGGCTCTGCTGGAGGGTGTGGTTCCTGAGTTCACAGGGTACTCAATGGAATGCACAGAGCGGGGGCTCTGCTGCACTCACCATCTCATCCCTAGGATCTACACTGGTCTCTCACATCTGCTGGAACAGATCAATCCGAGTGGGACAGACTAAGGTAATTCAACTGAGAGGCATCACACTTTCAAATGCATTTACATCACAATAACACTACATGCAGAGTAGAGCACAAAGTCCATGTGAACCTTAAGAAAGCGGAGGGCCTCAGGGCACCACCTGTTCTTGACATGTTTACCCCTCCCTTGGGGTCACTGCAGCCAGGGCTCTGTACAGAAAGATCTCAGGACTGTGGGAAGATGGACTCGAACCAGAGAGGCTTTGTATGCAGATGAGTGCTGCAACTTGATCTGGGGACAAGATCTCCTCGGAAGAGATACTGAGTCAGGAGGCCAGAGCAGGAAGACCTACTTTAGCAGAGAGAAGGCCAAGGCATAGCCTGTGCCTTGCTCTGTTCCTGGGAGTATTGGCCTGGCAGGCTGTCATCTGTGGTGACAATGATCTCTTTTGTTATTTTTTGAGGTTCTAGGGATAGAACTGGAGGTCTCATGAAAGCTGTACCCCCAGCTCTATGAATCCAAACTCACCCTATGAAAGTATCATAAGCTAACGTAAATTTATGTACATGATGTGACATGACCTCTTGAAACAGGCACCAAGCATCAGCTCCCTACTTGGGCCCACATGCAGAACCAAAGCCTGACACTTGGCCTTCGCTTAGTGTCTGTTTGTCTCCTTTATTTTGGCTGAAGGCACAGAGACAAGCCATTGTCCTTAACCTCCTCTCTAGAGCGAGGTCTAATTCCCAGAAGAATAAAACCTTGAGGGCAGGCCTGCCCCCACCTCCACCGAAGTTGAGGGTAGACCCATGAAGGTGAAGATGCATCCTGGAGCAGAGGTGACCATGTGCAGAAACCAGACTGATCCCTTCAAGTGATGACAGGGACAGAACTTCTTCAGACCACCTTGCAGAACCAGAACCAGACCTTGGACAGGACTGCCTGACTGGACAGACCTCTAGTCACTTGCCCCAATTCTTCCTTTGTTGACTGATTCTCATGTCAATACCCCTAAACACAGACATGGGGGTCACTAGATCCCTTTTCCACTGTGGCCAACCCAAGCTTGTTGGGGCTACTGGAGCCCTAAAAACACTGTTCACAACTTTAGCACACACAGTACTCAAAACCACTAGGCAATGATAGTGATTTGTTCTAGTTTTGTTTCTCTTGCCATGATAACATAGGATAACAAAGATCAATTTAGAGGAGAAAGGGTTTATTTGGTTTATAATTCTAGGTTATAATCGTGTAGAAGTCAGAGCAAGAAGTTGAGCAGCTAGCCATATCCACGTCAAGAGCAGAGAGAAAGAATGTGGACACGCCTATTCTTTTAAGACCCCTCTCTACACTTACAGACCAGGATGCCCTGCATAGAGAAAGGTGCCACCCACGGTGAGCTGGGTCCTCTTTCCTCAATGAACATCGTAAACAAGCCCACACATAGGCACACTACAGGCCAACCTGATCTACACAGTCCCTCCCCGAGACTCTCAGGTGATTCTAGACTGTGTCAAGCTAACAATTAAAAATAAGCACCACACGATTATTTTTGGTAGTGCTAAGGATAGGACTCAGGTCCTTGTACACACTAGGCAAATGTTCAATCATTGAGCAACACCCTCAGTCTCCAAGAGCTAGTAACAGAATTCCCTCAAACTGTGGTAAATTTGATGATTTCTCAAATTCACAATAAGTCTTTCTTAATTTCAAAGTGCAAGTCTCTTCTTTTGCCCATTCTAATGTGTATATTTCCCATATTAACACCCCCAAAACCATGCTACATCTTTTTCTTTCTCTAAGAAATAGTTGGACTCTGTGCTAGCCTGACCAAGTAGCTGGTTTCACTATATGCTGCCTCCACGTTGGTGTCTAAATTGGCATATTCCATTTCATTTTTCATCTCAGTTTCTATCTCACTTCATGTTACCTGAACTATTTTCTATAAGGACTGAGTAACTACCTAGTACTAAGAAACAGGCAGACACTGAAGAATGATCACTATCGTAAGAGTGTTATTTGTCCACTTGTGGCTAGGTTTCACTAGGTGGTATTCCAGGGGAACCACACTAAATCAGCAAGCAGTCTCTGCTCCTTCCCAACTTCCAATCCCATGGCTCCATGCTATACTCATCACTTGTCCATATCCTCCTTGCCATAGGAAAAGAAGCTGCTCGCCTGAGTTTGAGGCTGTCCATTTTCCCCCAGCCACTCGAGCCTCAAGCCTAGGGATGCTCCCTGGGGTGCCTGCTTTCATTTGCTACTACTGATTCTCATGAAATTACAGCACTACTTAGTAAGGCAGTCAATTCACCTGAAAAAGCAGGAGTCAAAGCCAAGATCTAGTTCATTCATGTTTTTCCCTCCATAATGGGGAAGGGGTGGGGAGGGTGGGGTAGGGTTAGGAGGTCAGGTGGAGAAAAGGTGCAGGCCAGGAGAAACCTGTCTCCTAGGAAACCGTAATTCAGCTAAGTGAGTTTTCTAGTGAAGACCTGAAGACATGCAGAGGGAACAAGCTTATTTCTAGTCTAGGCGCTGCCAAGTAAGGAGCAGAGGCAGTGAATACTGTAAGCCTCAAAAGGATGTGTACATCCAGGGCGGGGGTCCCCACCTCACAGTGCAGGCGACACACAAGAAGAACAAGAGGCCAGGATGCTCACCATGACACAGCGGGAAAGAGGGAGTCAAGCCATCAGCCCAAGAGAAGACTTGGTGTTTTACACAGGAAAATATTAAGACAAGGCAAACAAACTCCTAAGAATAAACACAAATGGCACAGAGCACCGTCCGTTGATGCAGGCCATATTCCCTACCTCAGAACCTAGGTCTAGAATGCCCGTGGGGAATGGAGATGGATGCTGTCATTACTGCCAATTAGCAAATGCTCATCACCTGTGGTAGAGCCGCGTCACTTCATCTTCCACTCATTAAACATTAAATAACGCTGCTGCACCTGGTGGCCAGGCTCAGCAACAGGCAGTTCATTTATCTGAAGAACAAGGGCAGACAACGAATATGGCTGTCACAGGATGATTCCAGCACTTCCAATAGCCAAAACAGTGCAGATCATTATAGGGCTATGGTTAAAGGGAAAACAGGCACTTCTATCCAACTTCTATTCTGTTTCCTGCTTCTTTTCTCAGCATCTCAAACACACAGGCGCTTCCTTCTGGACACAAACTCTGTTGCTATGGATCCTGGACTCTTCTCATACATGACAGCCATTGCAGGGCTGAGAACAGGGATCAGTCAGGGCTGAGAACAGGGATCAGTGAAGGATACAGTCAAAAGGGCCTGTATGCTGGCACCTGTGGAGCCAAGGACTTCCAACTGGAACGCTAGTCGTAAAGGGACAGCCTGGGGATCAGGATCATACAAAACAAGCACCAGGAAATAAAAAATGGTGCATGCTACCATCTTTTGGGAGCTAGGGTGGATACAAATGGCACTAAGGTACTCTGGATCTTCCTTAAGATGCCTCAATGAGCCCACATGTCCACTGATCTCCCTTCTAAGATACAAGTGAAGTCCTGCTATGGCTGAACCCCCTCAAGGGTTCATGTGCCGAAGCTCAATCCCCACAGCGAGATATACAGCAGACAGAGACTTAGACCACCACACTGTTTGAAGACAGGGCCTCTGGGAGGTAATTAAAAGTAGATAAGGTCATCAAGTGGGGTACCACAATCTTGTCGTATGACCTAAATAAACTTGTTTTCTTTTTATTACCTTGCCTCAAGTATATCAATATAGTAAAACACACCTCACTCAGATCAATTGTGTCAATAGTTAACCTATGGTTGGTTCCAGTGTCCACCCTGCCTGGTCATCAAAGCCCAGGCTGGAGAGAGAGGGGAACGCATGAATCCTGAAGTATAAATGGAAAACCTACATTTCTTTCTTTTCCTTCCTTCCTTTCCCTCTCCCTTCTTTAAGAGGATAATTTTATTAGAATTTAAGAAAAATTCCAGGGCAGGAAAGCTATAAAGCGTAGCTGTTGCCTGAAGGAGAATGGGAAGGAGGGAAACAGACATGCCATTTGAGTGAAGCCAGCATGGAGGTCAGCCACAGGGGGAGGGAGTCTTAGGGAAAGGGGAAGGAAGTACGAGAAGCACACTTAGGCTCTGGCCAGCATGAGAGAGGGAGAGGAGAGAGAGGAGGGAGAGGAGAGAGGAAGAGTAGAGAGAGGAGGGAGAGGAAGGGAGGGAGGGAGGGAGGGAGGGAGGGAGGGAGGGAGGGAGGGAAGGAGGAAAAGGAAAAGGAAAGAAATAGTTATACCTTTCCGACTCAAGACACCAAAAGGCAGACAGAAGCTCATGGAGGTTCACAGGACTGTGGAACCTACATTTCTTAAGCCTGTTCGTTCGTCACTGTCTCCAGCAAAGAAGGCACTAACAACTGTAACTAACTCCTCAATGCGATAAAACACCGAGAAACCCCTTTCCTTCAGGAGTGTGCTCATCGGTCCCGACACTACCGCCCCCTGTAGGCTGAGGGTCCAGGCCCAGGGTAGGTCTGCTCACACTGCTGTCACACCACTCTGGGCTCTGTAAGGCCCTGGTGGGCTAAACAGAAAACAAGCCACTGCGATACTTGCCCAAGCTGAGAGCTCCTGGAGAGCCCTCTGATGGCAAGGCCTCAGGACACAACTTTTTAGTGTCCCCTCCTACTGCCTGTCACCAGCAAGCCAGGGGGCCCACTGACAACAGGACCCTGGCCGGAGCCCAAGCACAGCTCAGTGCTTACTCTGCTTTCCTCAAGCACCTCTGGTGGCAGCTTACCAAGCCAACCTAGGGCCCCTTAGCACTGTGTCCTTTTCTTTCTAATGGTGACTCGAGGGGAGGCAAGTAGGCACCTGGTAACTCTGGCCTCTGACATAACTGCTCCCTGAATCACACAATTATAATGCATTTAGTAAGAAATATATGCATGTATACACACACACACACTCACAGGTTCAAGAACATATTTTAGTTTTTTTGAGACAGGGTCTGGCTATGTAGCCCAGGCTAGCTCTGAATTCACAACAATCCTGCCTCAGCCTCCAGAGTGCTGAGGTTACAGGTGTGTTTCCACCTAGCTACTTACTCGGATATTCAACAGGTTGACCAACAGACGCTTTCCTTTTGGAAAAGTCTAGATACATACTACTATCTATCTTTACTTGCAGTGGTGGGGATCGAACCCAGGCCTTGTGCATGGCAGGCAAGCGCTCCACTCTCAGCCCATATCTGACCCTTTTTACACATCTGCACAGAAAATGAGCCTGTGTTCTGGATCATGAACATATTCTTCATGCCTTCCACTTACCCCTGCACAAGATAGGACTAGAGTGGGGCTGGAAAGCCAGCCACGGGGAAAGCCGGAGGGAAAGCTGTGGCATCCTCACTGTCTCTAAGAAGGACAGGGAAGCCCGAAAGGCAGATGCAGCCATGTGCCTCCTTTGACCTGGCTCAGGGCCTGCTCCCTGACTGGCCCTCTGGCTTTACAGAGCCCAAGGGCAGACACTTCTTTCCCTCCCGTTTCTAGGACCATGGCAGTCTGGTGACCCTGCTCTCGGTATATCTGAAACTGGGTGGCTTTACTGCAGAATGTCTACTTACTCCTAGTGGCTACCCATTCTCCTCTTGACTCTCTTTAACTGAGGATTCTTGTGCAGAAGCCTCCAGCCCTGTGAGCAGAATCCATGGGAGCCTCCTGACCACTGCTCAGCTCTGCATTTCCTACCCGGGGCTCCTAAGATATGTTCTTTATGGTCCAGATCTTATAGAAAAAGCAGCTTATGTTCCTCACACTTTGAAGCCATGTCAAGGTATAGCCACTCTTTCATTCCTGACTCTGAATCTTTAATTCAGCTAGTGTATTTTTAAGGCATAAGACCCGGGGGGGGGGGGGATTGAGCGTAGTGTGTACATCTATAATCCCAGCACTCTGGAGTCAGAAGAAGACAGTTTGAGATCAGCCTGAGCATAGTAATCCTATCACAAAACCAAAACCAAAACCACACAACAACCTGGGATAAAAGTAGCACTACCTCAGCTGGAACCAGTTTCCTTCTGAGGACATTAGTGACCTTGGGCAGAAATCCTTTATTCTTTGGGCCTCAGTTTCCTTGTGTAGGAAACAGGAATACTTGTGACACTGGGTGTAAACTACAAGATGTTCTATGCTTAGGGCAATCTCCCCAGTATAGCAGTTCAGTAAACCTCAGTTGTTTGGGTTTTTGATAACCATGCTTATCACTAGATCCTGTCACTCTCTAACCCCCCAAGAGCATCTGCAAGGGAAGAGACAGTTCCCATCTACTCCAGGCATTCCCAAGTAGGCCACTGGTGCACCAGACTCAGCAAGTAAATCTGTACCCATCCAGAAGCAGAGTTTCTGCTGAGCAATGTCTGGTTCTGCATAACTCAATTCTGCTCCTGCCCTGCAGAGCCCAGAGACAGTGCCTGGACATTCTTGCTGTCAGAGCAGGGTAGTGCACAGGGGTTACTTAAATGTCAGCTTAAGAAGGCTGGCTGAACCTGAATGCAATTATAACAATGCACTATCAAGTCACAAGGAGCCATTTTCTCTGCTAAGTTTATGAACATCTTAATATTATCAACATGGGGCACCATCAGATTCGAGTGGAAAACTATCCTGAAAGTTTTTATATATTTATGAAGGGTTATGGTAGAGTAGGTTCTTTTTCTTTTCTGTATTGGTGTGTGTGTGTGTGTAAATTTGAGCAAGTAACTTACAAGTGGGCATTGCACATTAACGCCTGCAGGTAAACTGGATGCAGATGACTGGCTGATTCACCCCTGTAATTCCAGCACTTGTGATGATGTAGCATGAGGATCAGGAGCTCAAAGCCAGCCTGGGCTACATAGTGAAACCTTGTCTCAAAAAGCCCAAACAACAAACCTATAAATGAAACTTCCTCCTGTGGATTTCTGAGCTGTGGTTTCTGAGTGAAACTACACTTCAGTAGCTGATGCTAACACCACATAACATATATTGCATAGTTCTGAAGAATCTTGTTAGCCTGGCAGTGGTGGTGCATGCCTTTAATCCCAGCACTCAAGAGGCAGAGGCAAGCAGATCCCTGTTGAGTTTGAGTCCAGTCTGGTCTACAGAGTGAGTTCCAGGATAGCTAAGTCTACACAGAGAAACTCTATCTTGTCAAAGGGGGAAAATTGTCTTTAGAAAAATAAAACATGCTTACAGTAAACAAAAAAAAACAAGAAAGCTGAACAGTACAAGAAGGGCTCACTCTGAGATTAGCATTGTAGGCACCTGGGCGTCACTCCACAGGGATCCCCTGTGAACAGACATGCAGACTGAATGAGCACACCCTTGGGGACAAGCTGTCCTACCAGGCCAACATAACCATCAACTGTCTGAATGAACCTGTAGGCTGCAGCACAGGTTAGTAAGGAGGCTGGAGCATTCAGTCACATGCAACTCAGGCTCAATACTACACTCTCTGGTTCTACCTGCCTCACTGACAGACAGTCAACTCTATAAAGGGCTAACACCTTCTACACCACAAAGTCTGCTGTCCACAATAAGCCTGTACCTACCACATGACCTGAGGAGTCCAGGCCCACTGCCTCCCACCCCTCCTGTGGTGATCAAGTCAGTCTTTCATGCCCTGTAGTTTTCCATCTGGACATCCTACCACTGTCCAGGCCACACAGGCTCACGGCGGTTCTACCATCTACAGACTGTGCGGGGGTGGAGGGTAGGGGTGTGGGGGGTAGGGGGGTGGGGGGTATTGAAACAACTCTGATGCAAGTATTTTTCTGCCTTGAGTTCAAGTCTGCCCAATATTAACACCCCGGGTCAATACTACTTCTCTGTCTGCCTAACACGTTTTTACTCTCATTTTCTTTTTAATTTTTTTTTTTTATATTCTCCATCTTACTTTAGGGTTTAAAACAATAGCTAACGGAACAATATATATAAGGGAACTACACAAAGGTAAATGTTAACTTTTTAAATTATGGGAATAATCTTTAAGTGTTAGTAGGCTAAAAAATGCAAGCATTATATCTAATGTTTAAAATGCAGGCATTATACTTAAAATTTTTAGTTTAAACGGTATTTAAAGAACTGTTCTCAAGTCCCTGGACACAAGATATAAATTTGTAAACAGAAGACAGACTCATTTCTAATAGACTTGACAACGTCACAGACTGGCTGTTCGTGTGTTTGATTCCAGTAGCTATGGTTTTGGTCTAAAGGCTGGCAGGTGCGGTGCACACAGAGAAGGGGTTGGAGGACGGCCGGCATCATCCAGATGTGGGGGCTGCCTAGGGCTGGCTCGCCCTCACCCGTTAGTGATCACAAAGATGACGAGACTAGGCACTTAGCCAAAGTCCAGTCCAGGAGTGATAACTTCGACTCTAGGAAACATTTCAGCTTCTGGGAAGCCCTCAGCTGTCCCTTACCCCACTTCAGTGTCTCCTGTGCCCACCAGATAGAGCTGCGCCCTCCTTAGATGGTCTTGGCCAAAAAGTCCACACTCCCCTAAGGCCAGGAATGGTCCAACATTCAGTGTCCTGGTACTAAGTGATCAGAGGAGTTGGAATCAAAGGTTCCAAGTCCCCAAGATGGCACCTTTCCTCCCTGGGAATGTACTCTGAATGCATCCCCAGATGGGGAAGCAGAGCAGAGTCCCACAGGACCTCCCTCAAGCCCCTTCCTTGAAGTTGTAGACATGAGTGAACAGAAATGCTCCGGACTGACAGAAAGACAGAGCTCCCAGCACAGTCACCTCCCAACCCAACAGTGGTCACTGACAGCGTGGTTCCAATTCCACCCAGGGTCCCACAGGACCAAATGGACATCCTCCTGCACACAACGTCAGCAACAAGACCCCCAAGTGTCTCCAGCCTTTTGACAGTCCTATGGCAGAAAGCTCAGACGAAATGCCTTTGTAATTTTAAAAGATGCAGAGGCCAGGGATGACAATGGTTGTCCCCTCTTGTCTGATCTCAGGAATGGCTGGTGCAACAGCCTCTACAGTTACATTCAAATGCCAAACGAGGGAGCATCATGTTGTTTCTTTTCTTTTTCTCCTGAGCCTTGGCCTTGGGCAAACCAGGCAAGAACTCTACCACTGAGCTATATGGCCCAGCCTGGCACTCCTCCTGTGTCTTTAATTTTGAGAAAGGTTTCTATGTAGCTTGGCAGATAACTTGCTCTGAAAACACTATGGCTTTACACAGGCCTTTGCTGCTGCTGACGGGACTCTAAGGTCCAGATACAACACAACACCTGCTCAAGTTCTCAGGCGATGCTACACTCAAGATACATCTGTCCTGACTGGACTACGTTTGGTCAAAGTGAAGACCATTTAAAACTTCCAATTCAATAGGGACAGCTTGCTGTGGGACGGTCTATATGTCAAATTGCTCTGATTGGTCAATAAATAAAACACTGGTTGGCCAGTGGCCAGGCAGGAAGTAGGTGGGACAAGGAGAGAAGAGAATTCTGGGAAGCAAAAGGCTGAGGCAGAGAGACACTGCAGTCGCCGCCATGACCAGCAGCATGTGAAGACGCTGGGAAGCCACCAGCCACGTGGCAAGGTATAGATTTATAAAAATGGGTTAATTTAAGATAAAAGAACAGTTAGCAAGAAGCCTGCCACGGCCATACAGTTTGTATGCAATATAAGTCTCTGTGTTTACTTGGTTGGGTCTGAGCGGCTGTGGGACTGGCGGGTGACAGAGATTTGTCCTAACTGTGGGCAAAGCAGGAAAACTCTAGCTACAAATGGCGCCCAACGTGTTGGCAAGAGTTTCCACCTAAAACCTGAGAAAAGATTCTAAAACGGAACTAAAAACAGCTTCCTAATTGTCTCTCTCAAATGAGCGGCAGCTGCCGGTTTGAGTTACTGGTGGGTTCCTAGCGTGTGCGCTTGACCTGCAGTATGGCGGGAATGAGGCCTCTGCAAGTGGCACATTAAGCTGCGTGGTGGATTTAGCCTTTGCTAATACAAAACAAAAAGAGGTTTCTGGGCTACACGCTGCTTGGATAAAAGCATAGACCCACGATGGCTCCCAGAGCTGGCGGAAAACGTACCACCGCCATATTGGGAAGCTGAAGTGGGCAGAGCCAGCAGCCACAGCACCGTTTCAGGCTTAAAAGGCTGCAGTTTAAGCAATAGGCTCAAGGTAATATAAAACATAAGCCACATAAATATGGCTACCACACAGAGAATCTGGATTATGTTCTCTTTGATATTCGTAACTGAAGAGAAACATTTGATTGCAAAAGCTGTTGAGTTATGCCAAAATGTGTATTTTAAAGGTACCTTAACTTCAAAATTTGGATGTAAGGATATGTTGCTTTGGAAAGGAGGCTCTGCTTTTGTTTCCACAGAAAGCCAGAGGCTATGGATTTGTTCCAGATTAAGATACATCAGGTTTGACCAGCCAAGACCACCTGAAAGGTCTCCGATGACACCATGGCCCAGATGATCCAACATCCAGAATCGTTTCAAGTCACGGACTACTCCATGATCCTAAAATTTTCTTTGTGTCCCCATAAGATACAGCGCCCCCCTCCAGCAGGAAGTAGTAAGAGAAGCTACGCCCAAATTCCCAAATATACCAAGCTGACTTTGGAGATGTGTAAAAGTTAAAACCTTCCTTTTAAAAAAAAGAAAGGGGAAGTGCTGTGGGACGGTCTATATGTCAAATTGCTCTGATTGGTCAATAAATAAAACACTGGTTGGCCAGTGGCCAGGCAGGAAGTAGGTGGGACAAGGAGAGAAGAGAATTCTGGGAAGCAAAAGGCTGAGGCAGAGAGACACTGCAGTCGCCGCCATGACCAGCAGCATGTGAAGACGCTGGGAAGCCACCAGCCACGTGGCAAGGTATAGATTTATAAAAATGGGTTAATTTAAGATAAAAGAACAGTTAGCAAGAAGCCTGCCACGGCCATACAGTTTGTATGCAATATAAGTCTCTGTGTTTACTTGGTTGGGTCTGAGCGGCTGTGGGACTGGCGGGTGACAGAGATTTGTCCTAACTGTGGGCAAAGCAGGAAAACTCTAGCTACAACAGCTGGAACTGAACTCCAAGATGCAGTGAAGAGAACTGAAGACAAAATACTTTCATGCAAGTTTGACCTTTGAGGCTGTGCTTTATAAACATCATCTTGTCAGACAATTCTAACAGTCTCTTGAGAAAGGCTGGACTATTACTTAACTTGGCCACTACAGGGAGGGGTGGAACAACTTACACATGTGGCCTCTCCAAAAGAGCCCACAGAATCATCAAATTACATGATCAGACCAGACATTTTCAGCAACTCAGTGTCCCTGTAACACTTGCCAAACTTGAAGGCAGAAATCTCAGCCCTGCCTTCTTAAAGCCTCTGATTCAAAGCTGGCCTAGGCAAACTGAGCAAGCCTCCTCACTACTAGACAGACTGGGAAGCCACACCTGGTGGGACTGACGTAGAGCCTGCAGTGGGACATAGAGCCTGCAGTGGGACATAGAGCCTGCAGTGGGACTGACACAGAGAGAGCCTGCAGTGGGACATAGAGCCTGCAGTGGGACTGACATAGAGAGAGCCTGCAGTGGGACTGACACAGAGAGAGTCTGCAGTGGGACTGACACAGAGAGCCTGCAGTGGGACTGACACAGAGAGAGCCTGCAGTGGGACTGACACAGAGAGAGCCTGCAGTGGGACTGACACAGAGAGCCTGCAGTGGGACTGACACAGAGAGAGCCTGCAGTGGGACTGACACAGAGAGAGTCTGCAGTGGGACTGACACAGAGAGCCTGCAGTGGGACTGACACAGAGAGAGCCTGCAGTGGGACTGACACAGAGAGAGCCTGCAGTGGGACTGACACAGAGAGCCTGCAGTGGGACTGACACAGAGAGAGCCTGCAGTGGGACTGACACAGAGCCTGCAGTGGGACTGACACAGAGAGAGCCTGCAGTGGGACTGACATAGAGAGATTCTGCAGTGGGACTGACACAGAGAGAGCCTGCAGTGGGACTGACACAGAGAGAGCCTGCAGTGGGACTGACACAGAGAGAGCCTGCAGTGGGACTGACACAGAGAGAGCCTGCAGTGGGACTGACACAGAGAGAGCCTGCAGTGGGACATAGAGCCTGCAGTGGGACTGACACAGAGAGAGCCTGCAGTGGGACTGACACAGAGAGAGCCTGCAGTGGGACTGACACAGAGAGAGCCTGCAGTGGGACTGACATAGAGAGATTCTGCAGTGGGACTGACACAGAGAGAGCCTGCAGTGGGACTGACACAGAGAGAGCCTGCAGTGGGACTGACATAGAGAGAGCCTGCAGTGGGACTGACACAGAGAGAGCCTGCAGTGGGACTGACATAGAGCCTGCAGTGGGACTGACACACAGAGAGCCTGCAGTGGGACTGACATAGAGAGAGCCTGCAGTGGGACTGACACAGAGCCTGCAGTGGGACTGACACACAGAGAGCCTGCAGTGGGACTGACATAGAGAGAGCCTGCAGTGGGACTGACACAGAGCCTGCAGTGGGCTGCAGGGGAGCTGTTAACATCTGACTCCACACCTAGCAGTCTGGACCACAGAACAACGTGGGGACAATGCTAAGGCCAAGTCAAAGTCATCCTGAAAATGAAAGCCATCAGTAGTCTGTCTTCACTAGTTGGAGTTAACGGTCTTAGGATGTTCTAGGCCCAGGCCAAGTGCTCACATCCCTAGTCTCATTCAAGACCCATAGCTCTTTTTCAGGGAGACACTGTTATTACAGTTATTTTACAGAGCACCCAAGATGCTCGGGAACTCGCTCCAGGTCATACTAGCTAAGGGTCCATGCCACTGAGCAAAGCTGAAAGACTGGCACCAGCAGAAAGGGGCTGGAGGCAGGGGGAGAATGGAGGGGCAGCTGTGCTCTGCAGGCCAAGGTAGCTCCTGGGATGGGTGCCCCTGCACAGAGACTCCTGTGAGCCTAAGGGAAGAGCTGGAGAGGTGTCCTCAGAGCAGTCTTTGCGGACTGTATCCAAGGTTTCCTGTCCCTGGCCCTGCTCCAGCCACTTGCCAACTCCTCCTCTAGGACTCGACCACAGCTTTGTGGCCACGCCATTATTTGAGTTCTGCTTTGAATGGACACATTTTTGACTAAACCCTGTCCTAAGTAACAGTAACCCAAGAAATCACGGATTTAATGTGTTAATTATATAGTTTCACATCTATTAGTATATAATTACTAAAATGAAATAGTGTTCACCTCTGAATCCCTTTAAAATCTTCTCTGGTGCTGCCAACAGTGGTGTGTGCTGACCACACCTGGAGGCACTGGGCCATCCCACAGCGCAGAGGAAGGGACAAACAAGCCATCCTCTCTTTGCCTCCTTCAAAGATTTTCACAGTAACTATCCAACAGGTGTGCAATTCAGGTTCCCAGCTGTCCCCTGGAGGAAGAACATGACCTTAACCTCCACGGCTATGTTCTTTTTTTCCAGCTAGCCTCTGCTGACCCTTGCCAGCTGTGGTGGTTTGAATGGCCAACATAGGCTCCTGTGTCTGCAAGCTTAGTCCCTAGCTGATGAACTATTTAGAAGGATTAGGAGGTGTGTCCTTGTTGGAGGAGGTGTGCCACTTGAGAGTGGGCTTGGAGGTTCCAAAAGCTCACAGTTGGCCCATTCTCACTCTGCTTGTAGGCCAGGAAGTAAAGCGGTCAACTACCGTGTCTGCCTGTGTGCTGCCACACTCCCCACCATGATCATAATGGACTAACCCTCTGAAACTGTAAGCAAGCCCCCAGTTAAATGTTTTCCTTTATAAGAGTGGTTGTGGTGGTCATGGTGTCTCTTCACAGCAACAAAATGCTAACTAAGACATCAGCTTTGGTTGTAAGATGAGGATTGGAGATCCCAGGGATAGAATCTCTCTGGATCCCGGGCCCCATTGGGTCTATAAAGTTCTGCCTTCAAATCTACATCATATGATTGCTGCTTAAAGGATGTGTTCTGGGTAGATGCTAACAACAGGCAAATTCTTTCACTTACATAAGGAACATTCTACAGGATTGTGTGTCCCATCCTACAATGTACTCATTGGCCCATTCCCATCAGTTGCTTTCCTCACCCCCAATATACTATCAAAAAACAAACAAACAAAAACCTCCACTCAAAAGTTGAATCAGTTCCATACGCTGGTTTCTAGTTTATTTCTATACTTTATTACACCGTTGCAGAGAGCCCAGCATGGTGGTTCATGCCTGTAATCCTAGTATTTGTGTATGAGAGGCAGGAGGTCAAGGTCATTTTGGACATTTTTAAGACCAGCCCACACTACCTGAGACTCTGCAACTCATGAACAGATCTATGCAGATGTTCTGATCACTTACGTCCTATCAAATTTTTGTTTGTTTTTCAAGACAGGGTTTCTCTGTATAGCTTTGTACCTTTCCTGGAACTCACTTTGTAGACCAGGCTGGCCTCAAACTCATGGAGATACACCTGCCTCTGCCTCCTGAGTGCTGGGATTAAAGGCATGCGCCACTACCGCCCGGCTATCAAATTTTTTCTATGGAAGTAGCCAAAAAGTAATAAAATGTCCCATGTCTTATTAAATGTGAGCTTTTTTACACATCAAGGCATTAAATCAATGTATAATAGACACTAACTAACTTGTCCAAAGAGTATTTCACTTATGGTAAAGAGAAACAAAACTAACAAAATGAAAACCAAAGCAATCAATACACACCCTCTCCAAAGCTCAAGGAGCTGCTCCCCTGGGCTATGAACATCCCTGAGCGAGTTCTCACCCTCATGCCACATGGCACCACTGCTTTTTGCTGTTCACTTAAAACTTTTCAACACATACAAGTGTGCTCAGAGCAGCTGGCTGGGTGGTGGTGGAGCACACCTTTAATCCCAGCACTTGAGAGACAGAGGCAGGCAGATCTCTGTGAGTTTGAGGCCAGCCTGGTCTACAGAGTGAGTTCCAGGACAGCCAGGGCTACACAGAGAAACCTTGTCTCAAAAGACCAACTAAACAAAACAAATGTGCTCAGAAATGTCTGACAAATGTACACATTTACAATAAGGCCTCATTATAGCCATACACCTACCCCCATGTTACCCGCATACATACACATCCCTGCCAGTCCTCCCATCATGCCCAGCTGCTGAAAGGCCGGCCACCCCACGGAGGCCACCCTGATAGGAATACTTTCCCCCCTGTCACTGGGCAAGCACTATGGCAGCAGGAAGAAAAGAAAAGTGTAAACACAGAAGCTCTACTCAAATGTCAGACAATGGTACTTGAGAGCAATACAAGATGTTTTCAAAGCATACACCCCTCTTCTCATTTTCAGTGCTGACAGCCAGAGCAATGGCTGCCTCTAGCACTGATGGCCACCAAGAGCAGTCACCTCAGCTGAGCCCCAAGAGAAAGTGCAATCACAGTTAGCTAAATGGGCCTAGCTGTGCAGTGTGACAGGGTGTAGAAAGCCCCTCTAAGATGAGGTAAAGAACTGTGATAGTTAGAACAAACTTTGCGGTTTTCCCAAAGCAGAAAATATGTCCAACTTAGCTCCTAGTGATGATGATCCTCAGCAATCCACACAATGTCTATGTACATGAGCAGAGTGCTCCAGGATCCTCATCAATCCACACAATGTCTATGTACATGAGCAGAGTGCTTCCAGGGCCTCATCAATCCACACAATGTCTATGTACATGAGCAGAGTGCTCCAGGATCCTCAGCAATCCACACAATGTCTATATACATGAGCAGAGTGCTTCCAGGGCCTCATCAACAAACACAATGTCTACACAGGTGAGCAGAGTGCTCCAGGATCCTCACCAGCACATATAATGTCTACACGTCTGAGCAGAGTGCTCCCTGATGTTCCTCTGCTTCCCCTCCATATACAATGTCTACATGTGCAGGCAGAATGCTCCCTAGATCTTCTCTCTCACACACACACACACACACACACACACTACATGAATGTGCAGAATGCTCTTCAGAATCACAGCATTACAATAAACCCACGACACCTTCCAGCTTCTACATAAACTATTTGGCTTTAGCATTCCACTTCATAATGACTGCAGTTCAGGGTCAAATGTTTGATCTTGTTCATGAGAACCTGATCATCCAGTAAACAGGTCATATCATCCTGGTTATATACCAATGAATACTTTTATTTTTGATATAGAGAACTGAGAAGGCAGCTGGACCAAAGCCTGGTCGTCAAATGGAATCAGAGAGCTGAGAAGGATAAATCATATCTGACTCCAGACCAAGCAGTTTTCAAATCTGTTCATTAACACTGTGTTTGGGTTTCCAATGTAAAGGACTGTCCTTAATTTCAAGATTGTCCTTTTGGGTATTAGAGTGGGCTTTTTTCCCTGCTTTTTTCTTTCTTAATCTCACCAGTTGTAAGCCAGTGAAGTTCCAACTCCAGCCCACAGATCCAAAAATAGTATGTCCAGAGTTACCACATAATACTTCAAATGATTTATGCTACTTCAGAGTCCACATTTTATATGAAATATCCTGAAAATTCACAGCCTGCCCCCCTCCAGGACTACTACTAGGTCTAGACATAATTTACCTTGTTATCGGATCAGATAAACTCACAGAACAGATTTCAAGGAAACTTTTTACTATTGACTGCTCTCAATATATCCTGGTTTGTTTATATGAAGATAGGAAAGCTATCTCACTTCTTAAATTTATCCTTCTCAGATCTGATGGTGTTTGATGACTAGGGTACCAATTTAACAGCCCCAATCCCAAGATTACAAGCACCTTGATAACTCATTAATAAGTTTCCTGTTGAAATTACAGACAGGTATGCTGCATTCACAGACTTCATGGTACAGGTTTCAAATATAACTCCAAAGGTTCAAAGTTTTAATATTGATAAATGAAGTTCTGATAACCTGATACAGCATTGACTACAAACAGTTAAGATTTTTAACCCTTTTGCTATGATGTAAATTCATTCCAGCTGTCTGACAGATACCTGCAGGTTCCTGGGAAAAGTTCTGCCACTGTATCAAGAAATCTGGTCTGAAGAAAACTAACAATCTCCAGAGCCCATTGTTGACCTCACCTAATTTTTAGCGTATTTTGCAGATTCACTCTTCCCGCCTGACCTCCAGAGAAACGCAGATGCCATGGCTTCTATACTCCTGATTTGGCCTGCCATTTCCCCCAAGCTCCTGGAATACCACTGCTGCAGCCTGCCTCCTCAGCTCCTCAAGGAACAGAGGTCTGCGATCTCCCACCGCTGTGCATGACTCTTCCCACTCCCCACTTTGCCCTTGTCAGCTTGAAGCAATCTCAAGAATTCAGCGCCCTTGTTTCCCGACTTGCTATATAATAATCACCTTTTTATAATACTAAAACAGAGGAATGTTAATATGCTGACCCACCCCTTGGGGCCGCCCTGCATCCTGATGTAAAAGCCTGACTTAAGGAAAAACCCCTCTTCTTCTCTCTTTCTCTCCATTACCATGAGGTGTGCACCCTCGACTCCCCCTCTTTTTCTTTCTGTCTCTTTCTATTCCTATCTTTCTCTTCATTGCTCTATTATAATAAACTTATTTCCATGTAGATGCAGTGCCTGGGGTATGAGTGACTGACTGTCCATTCACGTGATGCCACCTGCTGCTGCATCTGCCAGGCATGTTTCCCTGCACTCATGGGATACCCTGGCCCAGCCAGAGGGGGTCCCCTGTGCACAATGTCATAACAGACAGTGCCCTTGTTCTTCCTTTGGATGGAGCTGCACAGGGGTCGGGACATGACTGAGCCTAGTTCCAGGGGAACTAAGAGTCTGTGGGCACCTCATGCCTCAGGAAATGAAATGGATTTCATCTTGATGGACAAGACTGATGGGAACCAAATCTATGTCAAGATCAACAGAAAAGGGCAGCAGGTTTGAAGAGGACACAGGACCTGTGAATCAGGTTATATCACTTGACACCTCCCCCCATAGACGGGACACTTGAGCTTTGTAGCTGGCCTCTGCTCTAGAGAGGTTAGAGGCAGTCAGAGCAAGACAGTCTTCCCAATTGAGAACTCAAACAGCAGTTACTCTCCCATGCTCACTTGGAGGGTGTGAAGCCACAGGGTCACTCTACTTGCTTCCTACTAGATGATCAGTCTCCCACGCAGCTAGGCAGTCAGTTTTACCCTGAACTGTCATCACTAAATCCAAAGAGGTTTTCATGAGAACTCCTTTAGGTTTCACAAGCAGAAAGATCTGGTAAGCGGGCTTTCCCTCAGACTCAGAGGTGCTCCTTGGGAGTGTGGGTGGCCCTGTCTTCATCACCGACTTGACCTGTGGAGGTCATAGGAGAGAGAGAGGGTGTGCTGACAAACAAATCCTAAAAGTAACACACCACCTGGGAAAGAAGACCAAAATGACAGGAGCCACACTTCCTGAGTTGAGAGCTGTGCAGCAGAGCCAAAGTAACCAAGACAGTGGTGCAGACTGAGGACAGGGACACAATGGAATCGAGTTGGAGCCCAACAACAGCCTCCTGTTTAAGGTCCACCGACTTTCAGCAAGCCCTTTAAATGGGTTCAATGGGGCAGGGAGTAGATATCTAAACAAAGGATAATGGGAGAACAGGGTATTCATGGGAGAACGGGGTATTCACAGGCAAAAGAGTGAAGGCCACCCTTCATCAATACTGTAAATAAGAGCCAACTCAACACTGATCAAAAAGGCCTAAATACAAGTTGTACAATGATGCGACTCTTAGAAGGAAGCAGGGGTAAACCCCAGGGTTCTGTAAGGCCCCTTAGATGTGATTCACAGAGCACAGGCGACAAAAGGAAGCAGCCTTTGTGCAGATTAGAACTTCTCTACTGCAAACAGTGAAGACACCCCGAGAAACAGGAAAACACCTTGCAAAGCCTCTGTCAGCAGGGGCTGTGCAGTCACACTGCCACTAGCCACACCCTTCGGGCCATTCCCTCTCACCAGTCCTGGGCCCCTCCCCTCTTTGTTCTAGCTTCCCATTTATTGTCCTGCCCTGCTAAGGTCTCCTCTCTTCAGCATCAGGAAGACCCAAACCATGAGGGTCAGTTTCCTCCTCTAAAGCCCCTCCCGCCCAGGAAGTGCAGGTGCCAGCCAACTGAGGAGGCTGTGAGGGTTGAGCTTCTTCAGAAGAGCTGCTTTTGACCACCTCACCATTCACCTTGAAAACAAAAACAAAAACGAATAGGGTCTACCCATGCAGCAGGACAGTTCATTCAATTAAATGGAAATGAAAGAAATGAAAGATCAGCTAACCCAGAGGGGCAGAGCATGAGCCAAGCCTCGCCAGGGGCTGACCTGAACACTCCACCTGCGCTGTTGCCTTGGCAAAGGAGCACACACCAGCCAGGCGGGGCAAAAACTGAGAGGGCCTGCTTGGCCAGAAGGACTAGGAAAGCCAGCTTCTGGCCAGTCTCAAATCCAAAGCCAGGATGGTAGTGCCTCAATAGTTCATTCTCTCCAGCTACTTGGGTAAAACCACTGCATTCACCTCAAAGACCACAAGGACAGCAATGCCCTGGTGATTGGATAATCAAACCACACTGGGAGCCTGGCCTTCCCTTGTGAGAGGACACAGTGGCCCTGGACTGTGAATTCCCACTCTGCTCTGAATCCCACCTCCCACTGGCAGCCCACGCTGCGCCTTCATCAGTCCTGTAAGGGATGCTGCTTTGCTACTTACTCCATAAGAACCCCTTCCTGATCTGAGCACCCTCACACCAACTCACCAATTAGCTCTGTCAGATGTCAGCTCCTGCCCTCTCCCCTCAGTGCCTCTGGAAGCTGGCAGAGGCACACACTTGCAGCACCTGTAACACGACCAAGTCTAGCACTGAGCAGACGGCCAAGCACCATGTCAGTGATTTCTAAACACTCCTAATGAAGGACATCCAACTTTACGTGGGCACAGGCAGGAAGTCAAGACTCAGTTCTGCTGTCCTTCCCGTGTATAGTTTCATTTCATTTGAAGGGAGCTCAACTACCTAGTCTAAGGTTCAAACTCATCTGGTACAGTAAAGACTGCAGGGCCGCCATGCTACCAACAGTGCAGAGTATGAGAGCAGGGCACGGGGAGGAGATGGGCAGGAACACAAGTTCATGATGCTTCTACTGCCACGCCAGCCTCTCTTCACAGTACAGATCAAGAAATGTTTGTGTCTACGACCATTTCTCCTTCGACAAACTTGTAGGCTAAGACAGCCTGCTTTCACAGGAAGATGTCTCGCTTCTACAAGGCCCCACTCTGCTTAGCCACCAGCACAAGGAAGAGTTACACAGCGCCGGACTCTCGGAATGACAGTAAGCATCTTTACCAGGAACGACGTCAAGTTCAGCACCGAAGCACTCTTGCCAGCTGTGCTTAGCAATCCAACCAGACAGTGGATCTCTCAGGAGAGCTGAGCTCCTTAACGCAAAGGAAGGCAGCTCATCATGGGCACCGCTGCCATGCACTGCAGCCAGGCACTGGATACAGCTACACAACTTGAAGCCTTGTCAAGTTAATTTCATCCATAACCACATAACCCTTGGGAAGAGCCTTACCTTCGTGCCCCAGGATCTGCATCTTGTGTTTTTCTAGATGGCACCATCAGATTGACTAGCCTGTTTCGGTATCCTGCACTCTACATCACTGTAAACACATCAGACAGAGCTCTGTAGAGATCTCTGCGATAAAGGAACCTGCAAGAGCAGCTTCCCATGCTCGGACAGAGTGTGTGAGCCCAGAACTGTGAGTCAGAAAGCCCAAGGCCTCTGTCACCAACTGCTCCAGGACCTCAGGCAAATTGGCGAACTCTCTGCTCTGAATTCCACAACTGTAAAAATGGGGCTAATAACACCTGTTTACTACCTCACAGGAAAGAGGGCGACTGCTAATGAACACTTGCAAGGAGCTTTGAAGATGAAAAAGGTTCCTGGGTGCTAATGACCGCAGTGAGGGTCACTCCACTCTCCCTGGGAGCCAGACAGCACACTGGCTGCTCCCTGGAAGCTGTTCTTCCAAACTTTTTGCTTAAACAATACGAAGAACCCTGGAGAAGATGAAAGATGGTGATGCTTGGCACACTGGGTGGTAGGAAGAAGCCCAGTGCTGACGGCTCTGCCGAGGGGCTGATGGGTAAATATTTACCCAGGCGGCCTGTCTAGTTACTATGGATGCCACAGTTAAGGCTATTAACTTGGCTGATAAGTCTCTGCTTCCTGCCAAAGAATTCTTTACTGAACATGCATCTTAAAGTGCCCCCTTTAACATTTAAATGTGAAATGCAGTGTCAGAAATTACTTTGTTGCTCTAAGTTTAGCCCACGATTCTCACATAGGCTTTCTTCTCTTTGTAAAAAATAAAAAGGTGAAAAGTCTCAAATAAGCCAAGGGTTCGTGCTCACGCGCTGCACGGAATGAGGCAGTAAGGCTGAAGGGGTTCTTGTTAGCTGGTGTTTGGACTTACCAAACAAAACACATGTGCGCACACACATACCCCATCGGTTGTTTTTCCAACCTAGGAAGGCAGGACAGCCCGTGTTCATTTGGTTGAATAACAATAAGTCCAGCTCACACAAAAATCAAACACAAAACTTCATGATTAATATTTTAAAGCCCACACTTAAATATGTGTAAAAAAGGGGGGGGGAGCAAAATTCCTTCTAGTAGTATGCCATTTAAATAAGTCACACCCCACCCCAGAAGTTTACCTGCCTCAGAAAACCTCAGTTCCAGTATGTGATGACTCCAGCTGCATCCAGGAAATAAGTTAGAATAACTGAAGTTGGAGTTGAGCCCTCAGGAGGCTGAGGCTGGCTTGACAGTCTCAAGTTCGAGGCTAACCTCAGAGAATGGAGTTTTTACTCAGAGTAAGAGAGGAGGAAAGGCAGCTTAAAGAAGAAAAAGAATACATGTTTAGCTTTCGCTTGCTTGTTTTTTTCCGCAGCACTGGGGACTGAACCCAAGGCTTCATGCAGGCAAGCACCTCAACATTGAGTTCTGTGTCCTCAGGCCTAACTGTGCCTATACATTCGACTGTTGTTTCTGAGTAATAAAAATGCCGTGTGAGTGCGTACGTGGGGATACACCCTTGTGTGTAGTGGGAAGGAAGGCAGAGGAGGACACTGGGTGTCTTGCTCCATCACTCTAGCTTCCTCCTTTTAGACAGGGTCTCTCGCTGGTCCTGAAACTGGGCTTGCATCAAGACAGCCCCAGTGAGCCTCTTCTCCCTTGTCTCCACCCCACAGCGCTAGGGTTACAGCCACATGCACAGGGGCACACCCAGCTTCTTACACGAGAGCTGCATCTGAACTCAAGTCCTTGTGCTGGTGAGCTGCAAGTGTTCTTCAATACTGGGCGCTCTCTCTAGCTTCCCAAACTTCTTTTAGCACAGTGCCATTTGTGATTTTACTGTGAGGGAAAACTGAGTCAGATGTAGTGGCACATGCTTATAATCCTAGCACTCTAGAGGCTGAAGGTGAAGGGTGCTGGACTTGAGGGCAGCTGGGACTACATAGTGAGGCTCTGTCTCAAGAATACCCCAAACAAACAAATCCCTCCTGGCAGGCACCTCCAGCAGGACAAAGAAGAACTCTGCTCAGTCTCACTGTGCGTCTCATTTTCAAGGATGTTACCTTGCAATTTCAAAGTTCCTTTCTTTCAGCGCCCATGAAAATAAGCAATCTGATGGAATGCATTTGTAAAGAGAACAGGCTCAGGTCTGAAGACCTAAGAAACGGAAGCCCACATCTCCAGGCTGCGAAGAGGGAGACAGGGCCCCCATTCTGAAACTAGAGCAGGAAGGGGTTGCTCTGCTTTGTCTCTCCTGACACCTGTAAAAGGACTGCAGAGCATGAGTGTGGGCTGTGCCCAGGCAGGGGGCAGATGCTTGCCTCCTCCTTCCAAATGCTTACCAAAAAGTTTAGATCAAATTTACAGAGAGGCATGGGAGACGGAACCAGGAGTTTATGCTCTGTAAGCGTAAACAGCACACGATGGGATTACAGATGTGACAACAGCTCAGGGCGCTGCCCAACTACTGAAGTTTGCGAAGTTTTGGATCCTCAAATTCCTTTCATCTTATTTCTTTCCCTTAATAACTTTTGTGTGGACAAGTAAACATATACACAGAAAAAGGTTGTAAGTGCATACAGCAAACTGCAAACTAGTGGCAAGCACTTTGCAATGCTGGTGGAGACCATGCAGAGGTAAAGACGAGGTCAGGGAGAATTCTGGCTTTAGTTCTAAATAAGAAAAATACAAAGGTGGCTGTGTTCATATATGGACCAAATGAAAGGGATTTTAAAAACAGATTTCTTAAAAGGCAAAAGGAAGCTAAGGCATGTGGGAGTCAGTGAGCCCGGAACATTCACCCCGCATGGCCAGAGAGCCCTTTCCACGATTATGGGGTTAACTGTTTAGTTCACTGAGCCTATGTTGTTGGACTTGAGTGGGAACACACAAGACACCGGAAAACATTCCCGGTCAGGGCTAGAGACTCCCTGGGGTTAAGCTTCTGATTTGTGTGGTGTCAGGACCCACTTACCCACTTATGGTGTCAGGATCTAGATGACGACCCAAACGAGCTTTGATTAGCTGTGTTACATCCAGAGAGAGAGGCCACACAGGAGAATTTTTAAAATGTCATCCTCTTCTTAAGTTATTAGTAGGCCTATTTCATGTCAGGCCACACCTTTACTAAAATAGATTTATGTTTTAAAATAAGGGGAAATGGAACTATTGTATACTTTTGTATAGGTCTTTGACAGCAGACTTAACAGAAGGTAAGTAGATTTGCATGGCTGCTTCTGTATTCAACTTCCTGTGGTAAGTTGTTTTGGTTGAGGGGTATGGGAAACACACACACACACTCTCTCTCCCTCCCTCCTTTTCTTCCTCTCTCTTTTTCTCCCCCCTTCTCTCTTTCTCTGGCCAACAGGAACATACTTAGTTGGAAAAGGAGGCTACTTTAACAGCTAGATCATTTTTAATGGTCTCTGATCCTATACTCAAATTCAAGAAGTGAGAGCTACTGTTGTATTTTATGTTTGTTGTTGTTTGATTTTTTGAGACTGTCATTCTCTTTAGCCCAAGCAAGCCTGAAGCTCACAGTGATCCTCCTGCCTCAGCATCCTACGTCCTGGGCTTACACAGGCATGATCCACTATACCTGGTCAACAAGTGCTATCTTCTTAAATATTGGCTCCAGTGTGGAATCTGAGGCCAAACTGATGAGTTGTTCAGTCATCTGAAATTCCACAGGTGTGCAGTGCACAGTCAACGGCTCTGCCGCCGGCACTGGTGTGCAGTGCACAGCCAACGGCTCTGCCGCCGGCACTGGTGTGCAGTGCACAGCCAACGGCTCTGCTGCCGGCACTGGTGTGCAGTGCACAGTCAACGGCTCTGCTGCCGGCACTGGTGTGCAGTGCACAGCCAACGGCTCTGCCGCCGGCACTGGTGTGCAGTGCACAGCCAACGGCTCTGCTGCCGGCACTGGTGTGCAGTGCACAGTCAACGGCTCTGCTGCCGGCACTGGTGTGCAGTGCACAGTCAACGGCTCTGCTGCCGGCACTGGTGTGCAGTGCACAGTCAATGGCTCTGCTGCCAGCGTGCTTTGTGCTGTTGTTACATACTGGTAACTAAGTTACACAGACCTCCCACTATAAGTGAACAATGCCACCAATCCCAGCAGGACAGTCTTCACTGGGGAGCCGTCATACGTACAATGGTAGATACAAATTTTTCAAAATCGATATTGGTTTAAATGCTAAAATTTTACCAGAAGCAAAAAAGTGTCACGATTGTTTTCTTTGAACTGATAAGCTTACTTCTTGGATATCTAAGAAAATGTGCCAAATGTTCATCTCATAATCACAATGTAGCTTTTGTTATTTCAAGTAAAAATGTTGGCCCCAAGGAAAGCGGCTAGAGCATTAAGCTTGCAACTCAATTCACCAAGATGTGGTGTTTCCTCAGGATGGCCAAAGCACTCTCCAGCATGTCAAAATGCCTTTATGTGAGCCTTGCATTTCATCACAGAGACTTGAGAAAGCATGTGTCAGAGCAGGAATTTTCTAAAATTAGCAGTTTCACACTTCATCAAGGATGCTCTTAGGTTAGACAGGCTTGTGCACGGTGCTCACTAGCTGGACATTGCTACCTTGTGCTATGAAAGCAGTTGTTTACCCAACACTGCTTCACCATCAGGCCAATGTCCACACACTGATTTTCCTAGGAAGGCAGCATTTCAGCTACCCGCAAGGGGTATCTGCAGACCCCTTGAAGGTAGCTCTGTAACTCTGGGGTCCCTGGTGTGTATGGTTCTCTGTAGACTGCAGGCAGGCCTGTCACAGCCACTGAGTTCTGAGGATGTGGCTCTCAAGTGTGTTTGGCTTACACCTTCTCCCACCTCTTCTTTGCGGTCTCCCAAGACTGAAGGGCCAGCAACTTCAGGGTTATGACTGTTCCCTAGAATGGAACATTACTGTTCTCAGGATTTTATAAATTAAAGCACTACAATTTAGAAATAGTGCTTATGAGTAACACAACCAGCAGACAAAATAACTCAGCATATAAAAGCTGTCATGTGCAAATAGATGGTAAAAATCCAATCAAATGTTAACATATCAGACTCTACTAAACATCACAATATTAAAAATTAAAATGGCAAGATATAAGCTTACAACTGCAATCTCATTTGGTTCAAATACTGCCTAATTTAACAGGCAAAAAATGAAAATAACCTGGAAGGAAAATAGAATATAATACTTCCTAATTACACAAAACAGCATTAGTTAGGCACAGTGGCACATGTCCACATGTCCATAGTCCCAAATACATGGGAAACTGAAATAGGAGGGCTTCTTAAGCCCAGGAGTTTGAGACTAGCCTGGGCAACATGGTAAGACGCCATCTCAAATAAAGGGGGAAAAATCAACATAAAAAAGGAATCCATGCCTGAGAGCTCTGACGAGACTCCTGTAAGTCTTAGCTGAACATTAGCAACATTTACACTCAAAACCCAAATGGGAAATGATGCTATCTGGGAGTGGTGACAATCAGCATCACTAACTTCTAAACCAAAGTGTCTTAGTACTAATGCTAAGACTACTTCAAAACAGTTAAAAATGTAAGCATGAGTTCTTAGTTTGGGCTTGACAGAACTAAGGAGGCTGGATCACGGGTTAGTGTGTGCTTGACAAAAGGCCATGGAGGTGGCAGCTGGGATCACCCAGCAGATAATTTTATACACCCGCACAGGCTACTGAAGATGCTGCTCTAGGGTGGTAACATGGCAAGAGATGAGAAGGCTTGGGAAGTGAGAGACAGACAGACCTCCTGAGCTTCCAGAGGAGCAAACACAGGTGTCCCAGCTGTAACTGTGGTTAGCTGCTGGGGCCCACAAAGTACCACAGGTGTCCCACAAAAGGTGGCTGGCTACCACTAACACTTGGAGGGTCTTATAACAGTCCAGGCACCACTTTAAGCAATTGATATACATTTCCATGTTTATCCCTCACATTATTATTCCTATTTCTAGGCACAGAAAGGGTCACATGTGTTCTAAAATAACCAGTGTTTTTCAGTGGCACCAGGCCCTACCCCTCACCTTTATCCTTACCCTGAAGCTCAGAGGGAAACTTGGTTTTATCTCCTCGTGTACCTTAAAGGCAGCTGGTTACTGTGTAAGGCCAATAAGAATGCTGTCAATATCAAACCAAGTATACACCCCAAAATACCACACGGGGTGCAGTGCAGCCACTGTGAGTCAGCAACCAGGGAGTAAAACGGCCAACAGACATGACAGCTGCTGGCCACTCTGGGAGCGACTTCTATGCTGTGGCCAGTCCTTCCACACGGCCAAAAGCACGGCTTTTCTAACATTCTTCTTTCAAACATTAGGAAAAGCTTAAAGCCTATGCAGAAGTGAATGGATCCTGAGGTGTCTTCGTCCCTAGACCCTACACTGTTTGTATCAGCATGCCATCTTAGACTTCATGTCCCCTTGACTCTCTGAGTGAGCTGTAGAGAGCCTGACGATTCACTGATAAATGCCTCAGTCTGCACTCCCCAGCAGTAAGTTATAATATCACAGCTTTACTGTACCTTGAGAAACCTACACACAGCACCGGGGTTCTCCAACTGCCCCAGACCACAGCTGCAGTTTCACTTACAGGACTGTGTCACAATATAGCCCCAGGCTGGCCTTGAACTTAATAAGCATCCCACGCTGCTAGTCTTGAATTTTTGATCTTTTTACTTCAGTCCTTCCAGTGCAGAATTACAGGTGAGCACCACCACACACAGCCTGATTTTGTAGTTACTTTACTAACATTTCAAATATGTTTGAAGGATGTGTATATGTACGTCAGAGGTTAGAGGACAATTTTCAGGATTCAGTTCTCTCCTTCCACCACGTAGGTTCCTGTGATGGAACTCAGGTCATCAGGCTTGAAGTATTTCCCACTCAGCCATCTCGTCAGCCCCTTGGTTTGTATTTTTCCAAACAAAAAGCTGATCTGGATTTACTCGCTGCATTTAACTATTACACTTTAGCCTGCATTCTTAAACCAGGATTTTTTGGCTTATGAATAATTCAAGGACCTAAAATAAAACCAGGCCTCTATCTGCTCGTACAGTGTTGTGTCCTTGCTTGCTTTGGGCAGTGTCTCTTCAAGAGTAAAAAGGAAGGCTTTAAATTTTTTTCAAAATTACATAAAAAAAATTTGTGTGTGTACGTGTGTGTGTGTGTGTGTGTGTGTAAGTGTTCCCCTAACCTTGCAATTCTGTGATAGAAGCTGTGCTGAGCTCTGACTACCTTAGACTCACTGCATTTCTATGGTCCTACAGAAGGTACTTCCTTCTCTCGGAAAAAAAAAAAATGGAAATAATAATGTCTTCCAGTACTGGAAGGACTCAAAAGGGAAAGTGGGACAGATGGATGTGGCCTTGGTCTTGGCACTAACACCGGACAGTCAATGCACCTTCTGCCTCTGGGACAGACACCTGAGGCAGTAGCCCCAGACTAAGCTTCCAGGCCGAGTGACCCTGAGGTGAGACCCAGCAGGGTTCCTGAGTGAGCAGAAATGAGTGAGCTAGCAAGCCTTCCCTGGGGCACACATACTAAAGCATATGTGGGGCAAGGAAGAGAAGTTGGTTCACTCCAGCTGTGCCTCTGACTTGCCACTGATTCTCTTCCCAGGCTCAAACTCCCCACGCCCCTCTCCAGGACACTTGCTCAGGTTCTCACAGAGCCACAGCTGTCCTGAGCTCACTATGTAGCCCTGGACTTCTGATGTTCCTGTTTCCACCTGAGTGTTGCCAACCATACTCGGCTTCGTGAGGTGCTGGGGACGGAACCCTGGGCTTCATGGATGCCAAGTGACCACTCTACCAACCAAGCAACATCCCCAGTTTCTTCTCTCATACTTCTACATGATTAACATTTCTCAATGAAAGAATTCAGGAAATGGCTTTTACTATAAGGCGAGAACCACATGAGCAGGCCTTCTCCCAAGTCCAAGGGCAGAACTAATGACTGCAAAGGTGTGCAGCCTTCACCAACAGCCCTCCCTAGGAGGCCATTTGTTATTAGTCACTCTCCACACCATCAGTGACACACAGCAAACAACGTCACCTGCATCACCGGCACAGGGAGGGTGCACAGGTGCATTCCTATACTCTGCCCAGAGCTGAGCCATTCAGAGGGTGGGTGATAGACAGCAACCCAATGAACTGTTCAGAAAAGGAATCCCTTACTCTTAAAAGTCTTATTCTGGCAGATTTCTTCCTTGTTTGAAGAATGTAGGTAACTCAGCTGGGATAGGTGGTGCACGCCTTTAATCCCAGCACTTGGAAGGCAGAGGCAGGTGGATCTCTGTGAGTTCAAGGCCAGCCTGGGCCACAAAGCAATTCCAGGACAGCTAAGGCTACACAGAGAAATCCTACATGAAAAACCACCACACACACACACACACACACACACACACACACACACACAAAGTGTGTAACAGTGGATCTCATTCTCATTCTCATCAGTGCTCACATAACACACGCCTTGAGTGTGTCCTGAATTCAGTCGCCCACCCATGCTGCACAGGTACCATCAACACAGCATCAGATTGTTCTAGGAAATGGAGGCTGAGGGTCCACTTTTTCACTTGCTTCCTGCATGGTTTCTTCCTAAGTTTTTTTTTTAATTTTATAATTTAATTTTACATACTAGCCACGGATTCCTCTGTCCTCCCTCTTCCCGAATGCCCCCCCCACCCTGCCCTCTCCCCAATCTACCCCCCATTCCTATCTCCTCCAGGGCAAGGACTCCCCAGGGGATTCAGTTCAGCCTGGTAGGTTCAGTTGAGGCAGGTCTAGTCCCCTCCTCCCTGCACCCAGGCAGAGCCAAGTGTCCCTGCATTAGCCCCAGGCTCCAAAAAGCCAGCTCATGCACTAAAGACAGGTCCCAGTCCCACTGCCTGGGGATCTCCCGGACAGTTAGTTCAAGCTGATCGACTGTCTCACTTATCCAAAGGGCCTGATCCAGTTGGGGGCTCCTCAGCTATTGGTTCACAGTTCATGTGTTTCCACTAGTTTGGCTATTTGTCCCTGTGCTTTTTCCAGTCATGGTCTCAATGTCTCTCGCTCATACAAACCCTCTTCTTTGCCGATTGGACTCCCAGAGCTCCACCTGGGGCCTGGCCATGGATCTCTGCATCCGTCTCCCTCAGTCATTGGATGAGAGTTCTACCACGACAGTTAGTGTTTGGCCATCCGATCGCCAGAGTAGGTCAGTTCGGGCTTTCTCTCAACCATTGCCAGCAGTCTATTGTGGAGGTTCTTCCTAAGTTCTTATTGGCAAAGTGAACATCAACCAACCCATGACCCAGCAAGAACTTGTGAGAGACCAGGATTCCCATAACTAGGCTCCCACTTCCCAGGAGAAAGAGGCTACCATAAAAAGAACTGCCTGCTTTCCAGCTTCCCACCAGGCTTCCCCACCATCACCCGGGAAGTTTACTGGAGATTAATCAGCACAAGATGACAGGTGGGAGACAGGAAAGGGTCTAGGCTGCCTGTCCTGCTTCCTTCTCTGGTCACTGGCATCTTCTGGCTGAGCTGTCCCTGCCTGAAACCTGGCCCTGAGGTGGGTCAGCTGAGCTCCAGGGAGCAGGAGAGGCAGGGCTGGAAGCTTCAGGAATCTGTTCTACTAGTCTACACAGGCAACTAAGACATGCAGGAGTAGCCTAGAACACAGCAGCAGCCTGTGATCCATGAGTAAATCTAGCCTGCTATCTGCTTGTGTAAATAAAGCTTTGTTGGACAACAGACAAGCTTTGCTTACCTCTGTGGCTGCTTTTGCTCAGGGCCAAAATATTTACAGTCTGGACTTTACTTGAAAAAGTGCCAAATCCAGACTAGACCTTTGCTGTCCAATTGGACAACCCCTGGCTGACACTTATCTAAAATAAAGAATTCAATTTATCAGCTGTACATTTTAAGTGCTTGATGGTCACATGTGGCCACAGGCTAGCACAGTGGACGTCACAGAGTGCATTCCCACCACGGCAGGCTATTCTCTTGGAGAATGCTACAAGTGCAGGATCTAAGTCATCAAGCTAAATTTACAGCCATGCCCTCTCCCTTAGAGGCAGTTAGGGCTGTGCCAGGTTAAACTATATCCCTTTCACACTTGGATTTTCAGGAATGGCAAATTCGACAAACAAACCACTATCAGAATCAGGAGTTGCCAAACTACCTGGAATTGCAAATCTGGTCAGCAGTGGTGTTCCTTGTTTACTTGACTGCCCCCACTCCAGGGAAGCACACCACAGTGAAATCTGCACGTTCCAAGTTCGGACCAGCCTGTACATGGTTCTGACAAACATGAGGTGTGGAAAATGAGTAAGAAGTGGACAACTGTCATGCAAGAGGGCTTTGGGCTGACAAGATGACAAGGGCACTGGGGAGCAAACTGTAACCCTCTTGCAAGATATTCTGCCACGGCCACAATTTGTTTTTAAAAATATTTTTAAAGATTGCAAACAACAAAGCAGCTCCCTGGATTTGGACTCTTAGTCCTACCATTTAAGGGCTCTGTGATCTTGGGCAAGTTGCATTCCCTTTTGGGTGAAAGACCCCTGTCTTAAAGGGGGAGGGCCCAGCCCTCAGGTGTCCTTCCTTCCCAGTCCCCTGCTCCCTTTGTTGCTCTCTTGCTGGGATCCTTTGGGGAAGGGGCTGCACGTTAGTCACTTTAAATGACCTTCAACACTCGCTCACAGCAACCCCTTTTAGCAAGTTCAAGACAATTAGAAGTTAAGGCGGCTGCTTTAAGAAGTCTTTAGGAGGAAATGAAATGTTCTTTGAGATTTAAAACGAGAAGCTAGCCCACCTGTTTGCATTACAA
Organism: Peromyscus maniculatus bairdii; assembly: GCF_049852395.1. Taxonomy (NCBI): domain Eukaryota; kingdom Metazoa; phylum Chordata; class Mammalia; order Rodentia; family Cricetidae; genus Peromyscus; species Peromyscus maniculatus. Next base: position 82,505,951 of record NC_134865.1, on the reverse strand, counting down.
GCTAGTTTTAGGTTCTTACAGGTTACCCCTTCTTAAAACCTCAAGTCCCTTCAGGGTCAGGCACTTCACGACTGTCCTTAACAATTAGATACTGAACTAAGAGGGGACAACTCCATAACAGGCACAGGAAGTTTGGAACTAACAACAAGGCCCTCACAAATTAATAATCTATTTATAAAATAAAACCAAATGATTCTATTTCAGAACAAATCCATAATTCAAAGAAGAACTAGAGTATCAGTGTCTTAATAAGAACCAGAAGGCTCACAAACCACATTTGTTGTGGTTGGAGAGATGGCTCGGTGGTTAAGAGCTCTTCCAGAGGTCCTGGGTTCAATTCCCAGCACCCACATGGCAGCTCACAACTGTCTGTAACTCCAGAGATCTAACACCCTCACACAGACATACATATAGGCAAAACACCAATAAAATAAAATTAAAAAAAAAAAAAAAAAAAAGAGCACTTGTTGCTACTGACTGGGTTCAGTTCCCAGCACCTGCATGGTGGTTCAGAGCCATCCATAACTCCAGTTCCAGAGAATCTGATGCCGCCTTCTGACCTCTGTGGGCACCAAGGCATTCATGGTGCACATACATAGATGCAGGCAAAACACACATACACATAAAATAAAATAAAATAAAAAAACCCTGTTAGCCATAAGGGACCTTAAAAGTGCTAATATTGGCCTTCTAACCGTAATCCAGTCATGTTACTGCTAACTAGCCAATGGTTCAGAATCAAAATACAAACAGCTGCCTAGGTCGTGCAGCTCAGGCACCGGCAGTTCCCTGTAATCACCCTCAGCTTCTTCCTGGCTGTTTTACATTTAGCCATTGTGAAGCCAATTTCTACAGCATCTCAAGGTGGGAGGAGGGGGGAAAAAGCTACCGTTTTTGCTTCCCACAGTCTGGACATTCCTGTGACCTATATACACACTGAAAACTTGTTGCCCTTTCAAATCTTAACAAAGCCTTTGTAAATGCAAAGCGTTTCCTAAGGCTGCACTAAAGCTACCAGCTAACATTTAAGATCAGAAGCCCAGCAGATCTCAGGATCTCAAGCACGAGCCTATTTCCCTTCAGGGAGCACAGCTAGAGTACACATCCTCCAAAAGGAAGTTCTCTTCTGATCAATTCTGCACATTCTCTGCCCACAGTTCATCCTTAATTCAGAGCCGCGTCCCCGGCAAAACCCTTGCAGTATTAAACAACACCAACACCAAGGTAACACAAACTCTGTGAGTGGACAACTTGGCCAGGCCCGCCGGCCCGCCTCTCCTTCCTTCCCCCACCCAGACCTTCCCCAGGCAGTGACTTCACATCCTTTGACATCAGCACAGCCTCGAAAGGGGGATGGGAGAGCAGGCAGAAAGCAGAAAAACCAGCTTTGAACTCTGCGTGCAAGGCCTCCCGAGCCTCAGGCCCCGTAAGTAACGTGTAGAATGCCCACCGATCAGTGGTGACACCCCGGCCTGCTCAGGGGCAGTCCCAGCTACGTGGAGGGGGCACTGCTGGATAGACTTCCTGCTTTTCCTATCCAAAGCACAATAGCCATTTATTAACTACCCACGGAAGGTTCCGGTCAGTAGAACACACAATAACTCACCTCGAATGTGGAGAAGGGCCACGGGCTGGAAAGGCCCGTTGGAGCTGGCCGCATCCACCACCATCCCGCTGCCCGCCTTATTACATGTCAACATCTAGGCTCCAGCGGGAAGGGCGCTGTACTCCTTAAGGCAAGAAACCAGCCTCCATTTTAGTTTAAAAAAAAAAAGACAAACTGAAGCTCTCTGCAGCTGGAGGGAACTGGCTGCTTCGTGATGTCAGTGGGCATGGAGCTCGCTGATTGGCTGGAAGCTGCAACTTAAAATGACACTGGAAAAAAAAAAAGCCTGCAAACGGAAAGAGCGTTCTGTTGGCTGTCAGTGTGTGTGTGCAGTAAAAGCCTGGGCATTTTCCGGCTTTCTACAGTCTTCATTTCTCACTAACTTTTAGGCAAGGATCCCAGCTCTCAGGGGATGGCACCAGAGGCCACACGCCCGATCAGACAGTGAGAGCAACCAGAAAATGGAAGCATATGTATGCATGTTCTCCATGATCCTACCAATTCAGTGGCACCTTATACCTACCTGCACTGTACCTTCTACCTCTCAGCTCTTATTTCACTCATTTAGTAGTGTTTTTTTCATAGTAGGGGTTGAACCTAGGGCCTGGTGCTCGCTAGAAAAACCTCCTGTTACTAAGTTCTACCCTGGTTCAAGGACTCACTTTAGAGTATTTTGGTAGCATTCTGGCAACCTAGTTTTTAAAAAAGTAATGGCTATTTAAATATTACAAAACTCCAATGCATTAGTTCCCAATCTTGTGCTCAGCCTCCTCCTTACTAACAATAGGGATGGCAAGTGAGGGATTTATATTCAGGACATAAGATTTCTTCCTGAGACACAGTTTTCACTCCCAGCCCCAGAAAAATGAGGGTTAAAAAATCTATGCAAGAGCTGCTTAATAGTCAATAGCCAGGAAGCGCTACAGATGCCTATGAGACTTTGTAAAAGGCATGGAATGGGGAAAAAAGGGCATAAGATAAAATGCTATGGCTGATTTGTTTGTTTGGTTATTTATTTGTGTGTGTGTGTGTGTGTGTGTGTGTGTGTGTGCAGGCGTGTATGCGTGCCTGTCTGTCTGTCTCCACAGCTCAGGACAAAATGCATGGAAACAGTTCTCTCTTTCCATCCACCGTATGGGTACCAGGGATGGCACCTGGGTCGTCAGACTTGGTGGCAAGTGCCTTTACCTGCTCAGCCATCTGGCCAGCTCTATTTTTGTAGTTGAAAAATGTTAATATGTTAGATTCTTTGTTTGCTTTCTTTAAATTCAAAATTAAGGGTTTTTTTTTCATTTATTTTTGTTATGTTACTATTCATATCTTAAAAAAAAAAAAGTTAATGTAAAAACCTATTCTCAGGAGAAAGACCATTCCCGAACTGGAGCACGGTCAGGTACTGGTGAGATAATTTCCCCACAGAAAGAAATGCTAATGCTAGGTCCAAAGGAAGGCAATGAAAATACAAGGAAACTCTCTGGCAGGACTGAAAGATTCCTCACCTCACAGAAAAAAGAAAAATTACTGTAATTATGCCGTGCCATTTTATAATCTGCTCAATTAGAGAATAAGGTAAATAAAACCCTTTAACTTCTAAACACACCTGACATGCTGCTCAGTTACTTCTATGGGTCTAGCCTGATATACTGCAGTGAAGGAAGGAACAACCATTCAGGGTGATTATTAGATCTCTCCTCACCAATGAGAACATAGACTTTATCTTTTCAGTAACTGTTAAGATAACTAACTCAACAGGAAAAAAAGTAAGCCCATTTGTATTGCTATCCTCTTTCCCTCAGAGCCAAATACGCCGAGGGATTCTGCAGCTTGGCAGAGGTGATGATCCTGCAGGGCTGGGATGGACCTGGGGCTTCAGGCATGCCAGATGTGCCATGGATTACACCTCAGCCCTAGCATATTATCTCTAACACTCCTGGAACATGGAAGCCACCCAACGGTGTTCTCTGCACTTGCATATATAGGCTACACAAGAGATTCTGCTTACTTGTCCCCAGGAGTTTCTCAACTGACCTCCACCCCTACAACCTCCCCAATCTCACTTTGTCTCTCAAGAGAGGGTATCCCCCTTCCCCAATCAGGCAGTGCTGAGGGCAAGGCTCACTTCCCTCACCATCACCTTCTCATTCAAAGAGTGATGCCAGATGGACTGACATAAAGAACAATGGGTCCACAGAGGGGAGTAAGGGTCCACAGGCAAACACTTCTTCTACTCTGCCTGCCAATAAGTGACTACTTCATAGGAGGTGATGGGGGATGTGCACACCCTACAGCAGTGCTGATGAACTGGAATACAGAAATACAGGGGAGAAGCTTTATATAACAGATTCAAAGGCAAAGAAAGCGAAGACACTTTGATGTATTTTTCCTAATGATCTTAGATCAAAGGATTTCAAACTTTATTAGTGATTTCTCCCATACTCTTTGAAACCTTATGCATATAAAATAGTTCTTTAAAGAACTCCAAGACTATACTCTGAAAATCACTGATAAAACATACTGCAGCTGGGCATGAGGGGGGCACACCATACTCTGAGCACTCAGTGGGGCAAGAGTTCATGACAGACTAGACTACACAGTGGAACTCTATAAAAAGAAGAAAAGAATTCTCCCCCAAAAACCCTAAGCCTCTAAAAATATAAACAAACAGGGGAAAGGAAAAAAAATACCTAACATACAAGACGTGCTCATGAACTGGAAACACAGGTAACTGCGAAGACACTCGAGTTAGTGCTGACTAAATGCCTTCTATTCTTTTCCACCCAAAGTCCGGGGGGGGGGTGTCTCTTTATTTTCAAGATAAATGACAAGATCATTCTAAAATTCACCTGGAAAAAATAAAAGACGAGAATGAGGACAACTCTGAAGAGAGAGGCTAGTGCCACCAACCATGCAGTCAATAGATTATGACAGTGTGACCAGGCATACATGAGAGGAAGCAGGGGGACAGAGGCAGTGACCCAACCCAACAGGGACACGTCAGTGGACTGGAGAAGAAGGGAGGCCACTGCTAAAGTCTGTGCAGGAAAAGTCAATCGGCACCTTTCTTCACACCAAAATAAATCTCGGAGGAGTTAGATAAGCAAACACAAAACAAATCACTACTCCGACCCCCACAGCTTTTGGAATGAACTCTACAGTTAGAAAAGGATACTTACAAACACCTGATGATAATAATGCTCAACTCCAAAGCTAGTTATTTTGTATGTTTCACAAGAATTAATTTAAAAAGCTGAAATAACCCCAAACTTTAGCACATTCTCCCCCAAAACAAAGAAAAATATGAATACAAATTAATAAAATTTGTTAGAAAAACATTAAGCCCTTAGGATTTAAATTATATAGTTCATGTAAAAAGAATGGTCAGAGTCGGGCGGTGGTGGCACACGCCTTTAATCCCAGCACTCGGGAGGCAGAGGCAGGCGGATCTCTGTGAGTTCGAGGCCAGCCTGGGCTACATAGTGAGTTCCAGGAAAGGCACAAAGCTACATAGGGAAACCCTGTCTCAGAAAACCAAAAAAAAAAAAAAGGAATGGTCAGTAACTGCATAAGAAAGTATTTTTTTATCTATTAAGTCAACAACAATTTTTTGCATGTATTTACTTTGTATTTATTCAGTGCACACGTGTCAGGGCACACATGTGGAAGTCAGAGGACAGCTTCGAGTCAGTTCTCTCTTCCCACCGTGTGGGTCCAGGGGATGGAGTCGGGCTTGGCAGTGGCACCTTTACCCACTGAGCCATCTCACCCGCCCAACTCTAATGGTACAAATGATAGAAGCTGCATATGAGAGAGCTTTGACAACAGAGCTATAAACTGTGCTCTCTGTCTTAGAAAACAAAATTCAACTCAGGTACCAAGAGGCCTTTCTTAGTCATTTTACTTTAAGAATCCATTCTAGAAATATAACAACCATGAATGAAACAGTTCATTCAGAACGTATTTAAAAATCATGTTGAAATATGACACATAACTTGAAATTATCTCAACTATTTAAAAATATATTAAATTTACCCGTGTGCACGCCCACACATGTCATGGCATGTATCAGAGGACCACCTATAAGAACCAGATCTTTCCTTCTACCATGTGGGTCTCTCCAGGATAGAACTCAGATCATCAGTCTTGGCGGCAAATCCCTTTACCTGTTGAGCCCCATCTTAACCATTTTCAAGTTTTTCAAAGTGTACAGTTCAGAGTTCTAGATTCTCTTGGATGTATATACTGATGTGGAATTGCAGTAAGACTACTCTAAAGTTTACAACGTGCCTCCGTACTGTTTTTACAGTGCTTGTACCATTTCAAGTCCAATATGCAACACACAACGTGTCTTTTGTGTGTGGTCTCAGTATAATTCTCACTTGCATCGTTAATGATAGTGATCCCGAGCTTGTATCCATGGGCCCACAGGTCATCTGTATATACTCTCTTCTGAGAAATGTCAACTTAAGTCTTCCTTGTATTCAAGTGAAGTTGTTTTGTTGTTGCTCGTGTGTAGGAGTTCTTCATATGGTCTAGATAGTGATCTGTTATCAGGTAAGTGATTTGCAAATATTTACTTCTACTTTATAGGTTGTCCATTCTGCTGATTTTCCCTTGCATACACTGAGGTTTTCAGTTTTGACATAGTCCAATTTACCTAGTTTTTCAGTTATTACCCATACTTTTTAACATTGTATCCAAAAAAAATCATTGCTAAATCTAATATCATGAACTCCCCACTCCCAATTCTTTCATCTTTACACTTTTGGTTCACAGCATTTGGGATTTTGACCCATTTTGAGTTCATTCCTGTATGTGTGTGAGCTAAGGATCCAACCTCTGTCTTTTGCCTGTGGCCTTCCAGTTTCCAGTACTCTCCCCTTTGAACTGGATTTATTCCTGGCTATCCATTCTAGTCTACTGGCCTTGGGTGTCCTTACGGAAAACCACAATGTAACGTTGTTGTTTTACAATCAGGATGCGCAAGTCCTCCAGCCCTTTCCTTCTCTTTCAAGACTTGGGATCTTGGTCTTCCCAACAGATTTTAAGACGAATTGTTCTACTTCTGGATAAAACCTCATTCATGTTTTGTTAGGCCCTTCCTATGTCTGTAGGTCACTAGGATAGCACTGACCCTTTAACCACCCTAGTCTTCCAAGCCAAGAGCATGGGCTGCCACTCTCAGTTCTGCCTTCTATCTCTGTTATGAGTGTCTGGAGTTTTCGGTGGAATAGTAGCTTCTCAACTCTTTAATAAGTGTATTCCTAAGAAGTTTATTTTTAATTATTTTTTTCCTTTTTTTTTTTTTTTTTTTTTTTTGAGAAAGGGTTTCTCTGTGTAACAGTCCTGGCTGTCCTGGAATTCACTTTGTAGACCAGGTTGGCCTCAAACTCACAGAGATCTGCCTGCTTCTGACACCCATGTGCAGAAGGCATACACAAGAAGTTTACTCTTTGAGACTATGACATTTTATTTATGATTCTAAAATACTGTGAACTACCTTAATGTCAAAGGGACTGCCATAAGTTGTGAAAGTTTAAACAGCCATTCAAAATATATACGTATAAAAATTAGAAATGAGGCAGGTGGCAGTGGCACATGCCCTTAATTCCAGCACTTGGGAGGCAGAGCCAGGTGGATCTCTGTGAGTTCGAGGCCAGCCTGGCCTACAGAGCAAGATCCAGGACAGGCACCAAAACTACACAGAGAAACCCTGTCTCAAAAAAACAAAACAAACAAACAAACAAATAAATAAATAAATAGAAATGAGTGGAAAAGACAATACAACAATTTCTCAGTGTCACAGAGGTCACCAATGGTGCACATAGCTGCTCTTTTAGAGATTTCACTGTTTTCTCGGCACTGCTAAAGCAGTCACATCATCTGCTCCAAAGGGGCTGGAGAAAGGACACATGGGAAGAGGGGACCTTCAGTGGCCCAGGAGGCCTCTTTCTTGGCTGGGAATGGAGCAGTATGTGCTCCATTGTGTCATAAAGGGGCCGAAACTCATAATGACTCTGCTACCCCTGCTGAGTTCAAACACGAAGTGCAGGACCCGGGTAGGATGCCACGAAGCCCAGTCCCAACAAGGCCAAGTGCAGGCAGCTGCAGCCATCCCTCCTCTCAGAACACACCTCTGTCCAACAACTGCACACTGCAAAGACCCGCTGGCCATCACATGGGGACAGAGCAGAGCCACTCACAGGACCTACATGGAGACTAAGCCTGGGGTGACCACTGGGCTTGACCAACTTGGGGGCATGGCTCTCCCAGGCTAGTATCTGGAGGGTGCTCTGTCAGTGTACTGCAAGAACGTGTCAGACAGGTAATAGCCCCACCTCTGGTTAGACAGTCCCTGGCTATGCTTGGTTTTCTGTCTCTTCCTGGCAGTGCCAAACTAAGATGGACATGCTTCTGAATCCTATCAGCAACACTGCCCATGGCCGTGAAGCAAACCCCTATGCTGTTGGCAGATGCAGGGTGTGTGCCTTCCAGTCACCACGTGTATCCAGTGCTAGAACCTTCTACACTGCTTCTCAACACTTTTCCAGGCCTCCTAGGCTGGGGCTGCACTTGAAGGGCTGGAACTAAGACCACGATGGTGGCTGTCAGCTCAGCACAGCAGGCCTCCCACAGGAAAAGTGGCCAGAGGAGCTGTGTGCAGCTTTCCATGCAGACTCTGGGTACAGACTCTCTGCACTGCATAGAAGGCCTAAAAAGGCCTTAGCCTGTACTCTTCGGTTCTTCTGTCACTGTTTTATTTTCTAATTAAAACAAAACCAAAAAACAAAACCAAAAACAAAAAAGTTGCCTGTAAAAACATCCTACTGATTTTATTTTTAGGTAGTATTTCTGAACAAAACTTTCAAATCTTGATTTCTAAATTCAGCCAAAGGTTTTCTTTTTCTTTCTCAATCACTCCAATCTGGCATTTTAACTTAGCCTGTGGCACTGTAGTGGCAGTGTGCTGGCATCAGGCTGGCCAGTGCCACTTTTAAAACTCCTGGGACCTATGTGAGGACGGCTGTTGTGGGGCTTGTTGGGTAAGAAGTCTAACTTAAAAACTCTGGCTTCACTTGGAGTTCAAAATAGACTTCCCTTAGACAGGTTAAAGCTCCCTAGTATGCAGCTCTGCCAAGGTTGCCAGGGAAGTCCCTTGCCAGCATCAAGGACAAAGGGACAGGCTCCAGTGGCCCTGTTGATTTGACAAGTCTCCAATGACTGGACAGGGCCAGGAGAGCTTTTCTCCAGGGAGGTAAGTAAAGCTCGCCTGCTCCAGCTCCTGCTCACAGACCCCGGCTTACTTTAAATCCTTGTAGCTGGGCTGAGACCTCTCAGACCAGACAGAGCAGGTCAGGAAACCCAAGGACTATACAGAAAGCATCCAAGCATCTCTGAGTTTCCACACCAATTGTTCTGTGTAGTTTGCCTCCACCTTGCCAGCCCTCCAGCAGGTCAGCTGAGCAACTGATCTCATTTTCAAGAAGGATCCCAAGGCAGAGCAAGGAGAAGGAAACCATGAGCCTGACAGTGCCCGGGCATCTCGAGCATCGAGAGTTGACACCACACAGTCTCCATGAATACTAAAGGGAGAGGGAAGGACAGGACAGAGCTATGTGAGCTCTTCCCTCCAGCAAATGCACCATGAGTTTCCTGGATCTGTAACAGACAGGCCCCGCCCTCATGGACACTGGGGTCAATGGACAGCATGTGGTAAAGGGTAGCATGTTTGAGCACTTCCTACCTCAGCTGTCCAGAGAGAGGAGTGCCCAGAACATGCAATGCGATATCATTTAGCAATAGGAAGGAGTGACGTTCTGGTGAGCCTTAGGGCTCTTGCTAAGTGAACTGAGTCAGATGGAGGACAAATATGGGAGGATTCCGCTTAGATGAGGCCCCTGCAGTCATCAAACTCCAGAGACAGAGCAGAGTGCAGACTGGCCACAGCTGCAGGAGGAACGGGGACTGTGGCAGGGCAAAGCTTCTGCATGGGCAACGAGAGTCTGGGAACAGTATGGAGGAGACTGGAGAGCTGGGAATGCACTGCATGCTGCTGACTGCACTGTGCTGTGTGGGTCACATGATGAGCACACTACATACACTTTGCCACAATTTTAAGATTTAAGGTCTGAGCCAGGGAAGTTGAGAAGACACTGGACAGTAGGAGCAGTGGGCTCTGGTCTACCTCTAGGGGAGGCAGGTTTGCCCTGGAAACCAGGTCCTCAGCTGGAAGGAGTGGACAGAGGTTGGATGCCCAAGGAATAGCGCGCGCGCGCGCGCGCGCGCGCGCGCACACACACCACAGGCACCACACACGCGCATGTGCATGTGTGATAACAATCTGAATTTAAAGAACATAAAGAAATCTAGGTGAGTGGTGAAGAAGGCTTAAGCTAAACACTCGAAATGTGAGGTGGTGTGGGTGGTTAGAAACCTGGGCTGCCACCTGGAGGGGCTGAGTAGCTCAAGGGAGAGGTGTGGGGAGGAGGCAGCCTGCAGGATGGAGAGGCGCTGACTGCAGGTTCAGCTGTCTGACAGGCTGCTGTCTAATACTTATGGCATGGCCAGGGGTCACCTGTGGTCACCCTTCTGCACATTCCTTCCTCTGCTCTAACTCCAGGTAGTTAAGAATTCACTGTGCTCTGGCACCTGCCCACCAGGGCATACAGGTAATCAAGCCACAGCATCAAAGCAGTGAGAAAATAAAGAACCGGGGCAGAAGAGAAGTAGTGTAGAGTTCCCTGCCTGGCACAAGAGCAAGCACCCTGGTAACGTGCTCACAGTCCATTTTTACTATTCTTCAACAAACGGGCAAGAAGCCAAACCTCCCATAAACATCAGCAGAATGCATTTTTAAGCAATAAGAACACGCACTTCTGTGGAAAACTTTCAACTCTGTTAGAACGTAAACGCTGTGAATGAAGATGGAGCACTGTGCTTGCACAGAAGAGGGCGAGATTGACCTGCCACTCAAAAACCAGTCTAAGGAATGCTGCTGGTCATGGGAGGCCTTTTTTCACAAAGATCCAATATCCAGCGGCTCACCTGCAGGGCTTCCAGCTCACTGAAGGTCCACACTGGCCTCCTCCTGGCTTTGTTTTCATTCTTCTTGTAATTGTTTTAAGACAGGCTCTCATCATGTAGCTCAGGCTGGCCTCAAACTCATAGAAATGAATCTTTCTGCCTCTCCCTCCTAACTTCTGGGACTAAAAGTTGTGTGCACCACCATACCCAGCTGACTTTTTGTTTTTAAAACACAGAAAACAGACTCAAGAAACAAGTCATGAAGGGACTGACTCAGACTAATCTTTTAAGGAGTAGGTCTAAAGACTGTAATCAACCTCGCAGATTAAAATTCGAAATACTCTGTCACACAGCAAATGACTGAAGCTTGTGTACAACCCAGGAGTGAACAAGCACAATGGGACAGGCATCTCACACACACTCTGGAAGTTATGTGGACAAAACCTGTAATGGGTTTTTGGTCATCTTCTGACCCACTACTTTTCTTTGAATTCAGCTTAAGGAATGGTTCAAAGACATAGACAATGACAACAGAATTTTACAAACAAGTTTATAGACAAAGTTATTTGTGATGCTCAAAAAGCTCCAGAACCCACAGAGTGGAATAATAAGTGAGGCTGAGAACTGTGCTTTCCGCTCCCACTAACGCTGGGAAGCAGGCAAGCCTGGCCACATTCACCACTACTGTGGAACACCATATTGCAACTGTGAGAGGGGAGATGTAAGCTTAAACAAAGAGTGGGGTTTCCTTACCTGCATCGGATGATTTAACTAGACACCTGACACTCCAAACAACTTAAAAAGACACTGTACAGAGGAAGGAAAGTCAGGAGAGGAGTGTAATATGAAAGCAAGAATCAAAAAGCAATAGCTTTTGTAGGGGCAACAACTGTCTCTAAGACATGGAAGAGAAGGCCTGCCTTACAGCGCAGGCAGCAGCCAACTATCTGAGCCATCATACATGAGCAATGTGTCCAACTTCATGAGGGGAACCAGAGACCATCCCTAAAGGAGACGAAAACGGTCTCAGATAGCAGAAAGGCACAGCATACTCCTAAATAAGAGAAGGTAAGTATCCTACGAGGCCAGCCCTCTCTCGGATACTTCCTCCTACCATGTGGTGCTGAGAATGGAACCCAGCGTCTTGCACATGGTAGACAAATACTTCACCACTGAGTTGTACCCCAACCCCATTCACTAGATAGTTAAAATGTTAGTGGGACCCCAATTCAAATGTCAACAGTTCTTTCTACACTAAGATGAACCAATTCAAAGTTCTAGTCTATAATAATGTCAGTATTATTGATGTTGCAGTTGTTTTAGTAGAGCACACAGCCACATTTATATCGAGGATGTGAGGAATCAAGATTTTTCCATTAATAAGAGATAAAACTAAAAATCCTATAAAATAAAACAGTGTAAAATTTAAATAGAAAATACTAAATGACTGCATTATTTAAGTTAAAAGTAGCGTGTCTTGTAACAATGAGCACTGGTCCCCACATACCCTGATTCTGCTCTTCAATAGCCCTCTCCACTGAAAGGAACCAAGACTCTGAAAAATGGCTATGGCCAGGCCTGGGACAAGAAGGTATATAATAAGCCTAGGAGGCATCTCACCACGACAGAAATTGAGGCATCAAAAATAAGTAAGGGCCTGGGGATGCTCAGTGGGTAAAGTGCCTGCCATGCAAGTATGAAGGACCGAGTTCAAATCACTGAGACCCAAGTAAACTGTAATCCCAGTGGTGCTACAGAGAGATGGGAGGCAGAGGCAGGAAGTCCTTGGGCCAGCCAGTCTACTGTATCATCAAACAAAAGACCCTGCTTCAAGTAAGGTAGAAGATAAAGGCTGATACCTGAGGTTGTCCTAGGACCTCCATACAGGTGCCATGGTGCATACCAATGCTCCACACATAAATGTACATATGCATACATGTATTTGACACACACGCGAACACGCACACATGCATGTGGGCGCACTCACACACATACATACACGCACATACACACAAAGATAAAAGTAAGTGAAGACATGTCCAAAACTACACAGGAGGGGCTGGAGAGATGCCATTTGCTGCTCTTGCAGAGGAGCTGAGTTTGATCCCTAGTACCCACATGGTGGCTCACAAACCATCTGTAACTCTAGTTCCAGGGGATCTGATGCCTTCTTCTGGCCTCCACAGTCATCAGTCACAGACACGGTGTCTGTGCACCAATTCATGAAACAAATCATTCATACACATAAAGTAAGGGACAGTAAACAAAAGAAAAATTTAAAGAAGCATTCCAAGGGTTGAAACCATGCATTTTAACATTAGAAAGAAATCAAAGATATTAAAATAACCACACTGACACTCATAAAAATGTCAGAGGGAAACTGGCAACCCAAAGACAGGATGATGCTTTTCCTAGTTTTCTTACATGCAGTTGTTAAGAAAAAGGGTGTCTGTCAGCTGGCACCACTACAAACTCTGAGGGGGTTAGCAGGCCTGAAGCATTTGGCTGATGCGGGATTCATGCACAGGACACTAGATGCACCTCACCAATTATTCCTAGCGTTTTCGGCACTGCACAGGGCGGTATGACAGAGAGCGATCTGCTGGCACCCTCGCTTGGTGGGAAACCTGTCCTCACTTCTGCTCAGCCACCACAGATGATGTACCTCTCACAAGAGGATGCCGCCACCCGAGCTACACAGCATCCCTTGTGATGTGCTCCAGCCAACAGAGCCTCCACTACGAGCACCTTCAGGGGTGAGTGGGGCACTGGGTGGAGCAGCTGGCTTGGCTGACTATTTAGTAATCAAGTGTAATGGTTTAAGGAACTCCCAGACTGCAAGAATCTGGCTAAAGGTTTCTGGTTAAAGAAAAAAACAAAAAACAAACCAACCCCTGCAGAAAGGCTTTCATTCTAGGCTTCAATTTATTTAAAATATTTGAGTATGGTGATTAGCACATCATAAAAAATAACGAGGCACACAGAGATAATACATTCTGAGCAAGATGCCACAACCACCAGTTTTGGTCTTTCCTGACACAGTCTGGACAACACCAGTGTTAGCTCTATTTAAAGAAATGACAAGTTGGACAGTACATGCAAGAGTACATGCAAGAGGATAGCAAAATATTTTAAAATTATAAGACATTTCTTTTGGATGTATGTGTGGTGTAAACACATGTGTGCCTGTGTGTGTGCATGTGTGTGCAGTATTTGCATGTGTGTACCTGTGTTCGCAGTGTATGAATGCATGTATGTGTGTACACATATGCGTGTGCGCTCCTGTATCACTCTCTGTTTTATTCCCTCAACACAGGGAATCTCTGTGAACCCGAACATTCTGTTTTTCACAGAGGGAGGGCCAGCTGCCCCAGTGACGGTCTCAGCCTTGACTGCTCCCAACCCTGACCCCGGAGGCTGGTCTTATAGGAAGGCACAACCACACCCAGCACTTTACACAGCACTAGAGATCTGAACGTGGGTCCTCATACTGGATAGCACGAACTCTTACCTACCAAGCCGTCTCCCCAGCCTACAAGGCAAATTAAAAATAAAACAATCAGCTAGAAACTCCAGAAATGAAAAAATAGCTGGGTTGTGGTGGTGCACACCTTTAATCCCAGCACTCAGGAGGCAGAGGCAGGTGGATCTCTGTGAGTTCGAGGCCAGCCTGGTCAATAGTGAGTTCTAGGACAGTTTCCAAAGCTACACAGAGAAACCCTGTCTTGAAAAACCAAAAAAAAAGAAATAAAAAAATATCTATCTATGAAATTAAAAGGTCACCAGAAGGATTGCCGATAGAGACAAATTGGGAGAGCATGAGTGAGACCACAGAGACTAAATATTCAGAAACTTATCATAAAGAAACAGAATGAGGGTGGTGGTAGCACACGCCTTTAATGCCAGCACTCAGGAGGCAGAGGCAGGCGGATCTCTGAGGTCAGCCTGGTCTACAAAGCGAGTTCCAGAAAAGGCGCAAAGCTACACAAAGAAACCCTGTCTCCAAAAAAACAAAAAACAAAAAACAAAAAAAAAGGAAGGGGGGGTTGGGGATTTAGCTCAGTGGTAGAGCACTTGCCTAGCAAGCACAAGGCCCTGGGTTCAGTCCTCAGCTGGGGGGGGGGGGCGGCACAGAATGATTCTGTGCCTGCTAAAGAGAACAGTGAGAATTATGGGTGCATTTTATGTTTAATTTTTATAACAGTGATGACTGTATTTTATGATAAAATAAAGGACTCATATCCAAGCACAAAAAGAATTGACATTTCAATAAGATCAAGTTAAAGACATCTAGAATGGCTGGTGAGGGGGTTGGGTGGCACCTGCCTTTAATCCCACCATTTGGGAGGCTGAGGCAGGCAGATCTCTGTAAATCTGAGGTCAGCCTCGTCTACACAGTAAGCTCCAGGCCATCCAGGGCTATGTCGTGGGACCTTGTCTCAAAAGGACAGCTTGCTCGGTCTCAGATTCACTTGGTGTAATGTTTGTGAGGCTCATCTGTGTTGAATGTTTTTTTTTTAATGCTGAATATTTCTTTATATGGGTAATACCATGTTTTTTTTTTCCCATTCAGCAGTTAACAGACATCTGAGTTGCTTTTTAGCTGTCATGAATAATGTTTCTGTGACTACTCATGCAAGTCTACATGAACCTATATTTTAATTTCTTTTGTGTAGATAGAGTGGACTACAGATTTGCATGGTAAGTTTCTGTTTTGCTCTAGAAGAAATGGCCAGAGTACTCTCCAGAAAGGACATACTACTTTATATTCCCACAGACAGTGATTGGGATGTCCACATTTTTACCAGTGTTGGGATTAAAGGCCCAACAGCACTGTATTTCAGAATGAAGAATTGAAGTCTCCAAGAGAAGCAAAAGAATGAGGGAATGGTCATTATTAGACACCTCGGTTCAGGAACTCCTACATTTGGGAACATCAGAATAGCCATGACCATGAAAAAAAAAGTCTTAATTGCCAGGCAATGGTGGTGCACGCCTTCACTCCCAGCACTGGGAAGGCAGAGGCAGGTGGATCCCTGTGAGTTCAAGGCCAGCCTGGTCTACAGAGCAAGTTCCAGGACAGCCAGAGCTATACACAGAGAAACCCTGTCTTGAAAAACAAAACAAAAACAAAAATGCCTAAGTGTAAATTCACTAGTAGAACAGTTATTAAAGTATCAGTACTAAAAAGAAAAATACCAAAACATAAACAGTAAAAGATACAGAAAAAACAATGTTATACAACAAGCTGATTAACAGAATGATAAGACTGTTCCTAATAATAACCCCAAAGGAAAATGGATTAAATTCTACAATTATCAAGAGTCGTTTAAAAACACAAGACCCATCTACGTGGTATCTATAAGAAACTCACTTGCACAGTTGAAAGCAAATAGACTGAAAGGTCAAGGATCAAAAAAAAATTATGTATCTACATTAAAAGAACCCAAATCATCAGGAGTTACTATACTTACATCAGATAAAATAGAAATGAGGTAAGGAAAATTCTAAAGAAAGATTTCAAACGTCATTATGTAATGGTGGGGGTAACTTGAGTAAGAGTACATAACAATTAGACATGTATGTGTGTTCTTAAGCAGAATACACAAAGATATACTGTGGCTTATGCTGTGGGATGGTCTGTATGTCAAATTGCTCTGAATGGTCAATAAATAAAATACTGATTGGCCAGTGGCCAGGCAGGAAGTACAGGCGGGACTAACAGAGAGGAGAACAGAGAAAACAGGAAGGCGGAGGGAGACTGCCAGCCGCCACCATGACAAGCAGCATGTGAAGACACTGGTAAGCCACAAGCCAACGTGGCAAGGTACAGATTTATGGAAATGGATTAATTTAAGCTATAAGAACAGTTAGCAAGAAGCCTGCCACGGCCATACAGTTTGTAAATAATATAAGCATCTATGTGTTTATATTATAAGTGGGCTGTCGGACTGCCAAGGCTTGGTGAGACCCAAAGAGAAAAAACTCCAGCCACAGGCTTACTAATCTGTAGGGACAGGATATCTTCATAATACAGTAATACTGGAGGACTTTTAACAACCCAATTTCATCCATGAACATAAGAACAAAACAAAAATAAGCCATGAACAAACTTTCTTTTTTTCCCCCTTTTGGTTCAAGACAGCGTTTCTTTGTGTAGTCTTGGATGTCCTAGAACTTGCCCTGAGACCAGGCTGGCCTTGAACTCACAGGGATCCATCTGCCTCTGCATCCTGAGTGCTAGGATTAAAGCCAAGTGCCGCCACTACTACCAGGCTCAAATTTTCTTTAAAAAACTTAAAATGGGGGCTGGTGAGATGGCTCAGAGTTAAGAATGCTTGTTGATCTTGCAGAAGACCCAGGTTTGGTTCCAAGCACCTATATGGCAACTCACAACCACCTGTAACACCTGTTCCAGGAGATCCAGCACCCTCTTCTGGCCTCCCCAGGCACACATGATACACCTAGATACGTGCAGGTAGATGCTCATCACACAAAATAAATACATAAAAAAAAAGAAAATGGAAACACACATGCCAAAATCTGCAAGACAGAACAACAGAGAAGCAAGAAGGATTTGACATATACAAACTGATAAACATCACATTAACAGAATGATGAATAAAAGGACGTATGCTCATCTTGACATCAGATATAGAAAGAACACATGACTCTGTGTGATGGTATGCGTCTATAATCCCAGCACTCAGGAGGCAGAGGCAGGTGGATCTCTGTGTTTGAGGTCAGCCTGGTCTACATACTTTTAATTAATAATTTACTTAGTGAGTTCAGGGCAACCAGGGTTACACAGCAAGACCCTACCTCAGGAAAACAAAAACAGAGTCAAGAAGAAAAGGACCGTGGATTATTATTCAGGCTGCACTACACAGCACATTTCAGGCCATCCTGGGCTACACAATGAGACCTCGCCTCAAAAATAGAAGAGACAGAGACGGAAAGGAGAGGAGAGGAGAGTGGGAATGCATCAGAGAATGAGAAACTCTCAACAAGAAGGGACACGGGTCACAACAAAGGCTGCATACACTGGATGGGGAGAAGCCATAAGCACTGCCTCTAAGATCTGGAACAAGACAAAGATGTCCCACTTTGGTGCTCTTACTCAGTACAGTAATAGAAGTCCTAGACAGAACTATTAAGAAAGAAATGAAGGGTGACCAAACTGGGAGATGTGGCAGACAGCATGACCTTGACATGACCTCACTATATAGAAAGCTTTAGCTTTGGGGTGGCTTTTTTTTTTTCTTCTTCTTCTTCTTCAAGACAGGGTCTCTCTATGTAGCCCTGGCCGCTCTGAACTCACTCAGAGATCCACCTGCCTCTGTCCTGAGTGCTGGGATTAAAGACATTTGCCACCACTGCCCTGCTGAGCTTTAACTTTTTAAATAAGACTATTTTTATTTTTATGTGCATGGGTATTTTGCCTGAGGGTGTGTCTGTGCACTAGATGCATGCCACGTGCCTGTGGAAGCCAGAAGAGGGCACTGGATCCTGTGGTGGTTTGAATGAAAATGGCCCCCATAGGCTCACAGGGAGTGGTGCTATTTGAAAGGATTAGGAGGTGTGGCCTTGTTGGAGGAAAGGTGTCACTGGGGGTGGGCTTTGAGGTCTCAAAAGCACAAGCCAGGCCCAGAATCTCATTTCTCTCTTCCTGCCTATGGATCTAGATGTGGAACTCTCGGCTCCTTCTCCAGCACCACGTCTGCCTGTGTGCTGCCACGCTTTCCACCATGCCGATAATGTACTAAACCTCTGAAACTGTTAGCCAGCCCCAATTAAATGCTTTCCTTTATAAGAGTTGCTATGGTCATGGTGTCTCTTCACAGCAGTACATCAATGACTAAGATGGATCCCCTGACACTGGTGTGAGCTGCCATGTGAGAACTAGGCTTGAACCTGGGTCCTTTGGAAGAGCAGCCAGTGCTTTTTACTGGCACTTCCTAAGCCATCTCTCCAGTCCCTGTATCAGAAAGTTTAAAGGTTCCACTAATAAATAAATACCTACTAAAACTGATGAAAGAAAAAAATTGATATAAGAATTTAGTAATGTTGCCAAACACTAAAATCAACCTTAAAAAAATGAGTGTAAGTCAGGCCTGGCACTACAAACCATAATCCCAGCGACACAGGAGGCTAAGGCAGGACACTAAAGATTCAGAGCCTGTTTGGAGTGCAAGGTAAGTTGAAGGATATCCTGGCTGAATTAGTGAGTTTACGTTGCAAAATAATCAAGTAAAAAGAAGGCTGGGGATATAGCTCAGTGGTAGAGCACTCTCCTGTGGTGCACAATGTCCTTGGTTCAATCAATGACACAGTAAAAAGAAAAGCCAGTGCAAGCTGGGGGTGACCCAGCTACTCGGGAGGCATCACTTGGACTCACAAGTTCAAACCTGGGGATACACTGAGACTACCTCAAAAACAAAAGCAAGCAATCAAACAAAAATTCTAGGACCATTTCTACATATTGACAACAAATTTGATAAAAAATAAAGAAGATCCCGTCCATAACAGATATAAACAGTAAAGGACTTAGGCTAGACTAAACGGGGAAGTGACAGAACTGTCATCAGAGTTAAAAAGCACTGATGAAACAAACGGGAGGGGACACCCTCCACGCCCACGGACTGACGGAATGGGCATCAGACAAACGCCTGTACGACCCAAGGCAGCCTGACCAATAAAATTCCTATCAAAATACTAAACAGCGTTCTTCACAGAAGCTTGCTGCAGAGAGAGAGCAGCAAGCATGAAATCTGTATCCTTCCAGGGCCGGGATCAGTCTGAGGGCCTTCTGTATTCTAGACGAGCACTCCACCACTGAACTGTGCTCTCAGACCCACCCCAGCAACTGTGAGCAAAAAGAACAAAACTGGAAGACTCAAAGAACCTGACTTCAAGTCTATACTAGAAAGCTATAGCACAGTACTGGTGTAAAACTGATACACAAACCAGGGAAACTGAACTGAAAACCTACAAATCAGTCCCCAGACACAGTCAACTGAAAAATATGTCACGGAGAAAGGACAGTCTGCTAACTAAAGGGTGCCAACAAAATAGACAGCCACATGTAGAAGTATGAAACTAGACTTCTGTCTCTTACAATATATAAAAATTAACTTGAAATGGATCAAAGATCTAAATCTAGGTTCTAAAACCAGGAAACTACAAAGAGACGAAGCTGTGTGGGCATGATTCTCTTTAATGATTCCCAGGAGTACAAGCAATCAAAGAAAAAGCAGACAAATGGAATCACAGCAAAGTAAAAAGTTTGAGGAAGTATACAGACAACTTGACAGAACTGTTGTGTGCTGTGGGATGTCTTTCTGTACCCTGTGAATATGTGTTGCTCTGATTCATTAATAAATAAAGCTGCATTGGCCTATGGCAGAGCAGGATAAGGTTAGGTGGTACCGCCCGAGGAACAACAAGGTGCCAGCAGACTGGTAACGCCACAGCCACGTGGGAACATAAAGATTAATAGAAACGGGTTAAGTTATGAGAGTTAGCTAGTAAGACTGACCCATATGCCACACAATTTTAACTGTAACTAATATAAGCCTCCGTGTGTTCACTGGGGCCAAGCAGCTGCAGGACTACTGGTAGGCAGGACCTGAGAGACTTCCGGCTACAGATGTGTGACTGATACTTTGTGTTCTGACAAAGCTGCCTGGAGATGAGTGGGCAGGGTTAATCATATAGGCCAGGGGGTGGTGGCTCACACCTTTAATCCCAGCACTCGGGAGGTGGAGACAGGACTATAAGGCGGGTAGAGACAGGAGCTCCCCCAATTCAGTCTGAGAATTGACAAAGACAGGAAGCTCCTCATTCTGTCTGAGGATTCGTAGAGGTAAGGAGTTTCTAGTGGCTGCTGCCCTGCTTCTCTGGTCTTTCAGCTCTCACCCTCAATATCTGACTCTGGGTTTTTATTGTTAAGACCAATTAAGATCACGCTTTACATAACATGTGCACAAACAATTCATCTTACAGGACAGAATCCACATGTACATGGAACTTACCTGATACTATCCTTCCCTAGCTACCTGACTATCAAATGAGCAAATGATCCAAATCTAGGGAATATGAATCAAACCACACGGAGGTACCATTCCTCCCTAGCCTGTTGTTAAGGATAAAGCCCAGCAAATGCTGACAAAGATGTAAGAGAAGGTTGGGAATGCAACACAGCCACTGTGGAGTTCCTTCAACAAATGAAACCACCACATGACCCAGCAAAGCCCATTCCATGATATGCCTAAAGGAGCCATGCACATGCCCATGCTTACTGCAGCATCGTTTCAACAGCCAAGACAGGGTATCTGTTGTCGGGTAAGCTTTCTGTAAACTGTGAAGATGTGTTTCTTGCAAAGGCACCTTCTGATTGGTTTAATAAAAAGCTGAATGGACAACAGCTAGGCAGGAGAGGACAGGAGGAACTTCTGGGCAGAGGTAAGAACTTTGGAAAGGAATGGGAGGTGGGGATTCACCCAGTAAGAAGTGAAGAAGCGGAGGAAATTGGACGTACAGTATGGAGGACAGGTAATGAGCCATGTGGCAGAATGTACATTAATATAAACAGGTTAATTTAAGTTATAAGAGCTAGTGGAACAAGCCTAAGATAAGGCCAAGCTTTCACAATTAATAACAAGTCCCTATGCTGTTATTTGGGAGCTGGTGGTCCAAAGAAAGTCCAACTACAGGTATCAACTGTGGTATCCATTGAAAAAGAATGGACACAGGCAACACACTCCAAATGGAGTCTTTACTAGTAACCCATAAAAAAATTAAATTCATTTGTGACAACACAAGGGAACTGGAGTATACTATGTCGAGTAACATAAACCAGGGACAGAAACACAAAGGCTGTATGTTCTAGTTCTACTAAGAACGAGAATGTGACGTCCAAACAGCTAATCTCACAGAACCTGAGGGAACCGAGTAGTCACTAGAGAACAGAGACGTAAAGAGGGAGGGATGGATAACAGGTGCCAATACAGTTAGATAAGAGCTAAGTCCCAGTGTTCTGTAGCTTCGTAAGATAACTCGTTCACAATTTATTATAGATTTCCAAACACCTATAAAGAGGAAATGATACATGTGTAAGGAGATGGGATGCTAATTGCCTTCATTAGGTTGTTACACATTGTATAGGTGCATCAATTATCACAAAACAAAGCAAAATACTCTTCATCCTTGAGAGGGGCTAAGGCTGACTTCTCTCTTTAGAAACTGGCAAATAAAAGGATCAATCACTTAAAAAAAATCCACATGGAGCTGGAGAGATGGCTAAGTGGTTAAGAGTACTGCTGCTCCTCCAGAGGACCTGAGCCAGACTCCCAGCACCCACAGAGTTACTCACAAACACCTGTAAGTACAGTCCCAGGGAATCCGATGCCCTTGCCTGACCTCCCCGGATACTACACACAGATGGTACACAGACAACATCCACATACAAAATAAGATGGGGATTGACAAAAAAGACCATATGCAGTTTCAAATACAGAGACAGAAAGCAGAGCAGTGTCACCTGTGGATGAGGTGGCAGCAGAAGCTGACAGTAACTGGGCACAAAGGAAATGGAGGATGGTGGACCTTGAGTGTGGGATGGCTGGACACCTATCCACATTTATTAAAGAATTAGAACTTCTACTTACGATAGATGATCTCAGGGTAGATATGTGAATTGTGTCTCAATAAAACTCTAAAAAAGGGGGGAGGATCTAACTTGAAGTCAAAATAAAAACCTAAGATTAGAGCTAAAGTTATTCTCAGAAGAGCATGTGGCTTTATATTGTTATAAAACTAAAAATAAGAGAACTCAGTATTTGACTTAGTAAAAATATGAAAAAGGATAAAAAATAGAATTAAAATAAAAGTGAGGGTAAAGGGGATACTGAACAGAAACAGAGGAAGGGGACACAATTACCACAGATATGGAAGAGAGGAAAAGCCCAACACAGCTGTTACAGAGGACACTTCATGGACCCACCACAAAAGTAAGACTATCACAAAGTTCTTGGCCAGCTGAGCCTACTTCATGAGCACATGGGTCACCCACATTTGATTATTTCTGAAATCAATGCATATCAATCCTTGTCATAAGATGACAGCAGGATGGCTGGAGACATGGCTCAGAGGTTAAGAGCACTGGCTGTTCTTCCAGAGGTCCTGAGTTCAATTCCCAGCACCCACATGGTGGCTCACAACCATCTGTAATGAGATCTGGTGCCCTCTTCTGGCCTGCAAGCGTACATGCAAAACAGAATACTGTATATACATAATAAATAAATAAATCTTAAAAAAAAAAAAGAACGCGGAGAAGAAAATCAGCAAGTTCACAGAGGTCCTCAAGACCAATGGACTCCTGGTTTGAGCCCAATAAAGACTAAAAAATAAAAAAAATAAAAAATAAATAAAATTTAAAAAAGATGACAGCAGGAGAGAGCTACATGGAAACCCAAAGGCCGCCTTTGGAAAGACCACTAAGTTCTTATATCAGTGCCTTTGATGAAAGGATGCTGTAGAAAAAGAACTGGTATAAGGAGAAAAGGCAGAGACAAGAGGCAGAGACAAAGCAGTGGGCCAAGGAGTGCCTCACACAGAGACTCCTTGAGACCAGTAAAGCTTCCAAGATAGAACTCACACTCCAGCCTATGCTGAGCCCTTCCTGGACTCTGACCTGTGTGTGAAGGAGGCAGGACACAATCTAACATGCCCTTATGACAGCGAGCACCTGGCACCAGCTGGGTCTTGAAGCAAGACTCAACAGTTATTCTGAACCTTTCTCAACCCAAATGCCACATCTCTCTGATTCAGCCTACTGAGGGCAATGTAAAGAGGAGTGGTACACATCCCCTCCCTGTCTCACCACCCAGATGTTGAGTCCCAAAGAGCAGGGGCCTTTTGCTTGGTGCCATGCCCCTTAGAACAGGTCCCGCATCCAAAGGTAGTTCACCTACCTGCTAGCAAATGAAGGGAAAGTGATGTGGAAATATAGGATATAGATATGATAGGACAAAAGGGTGGATTGTTGAACCTACTTTTAAAGAGCGACTTGTTTAAAATGTTTTACATTGGTATAGATTTTAGTTTACTGATACAAAATTAAAGTTAATTTTGTTATTCTGTATATATATATTTCTACTCTTGTTTAAGGTATTATGTTTATGTAATTCATTTAGATTGTAATGGATAATTAAGAAATATAGATTAATAATTAGTCTTCTGTGATAGTAAAACTTATAGTCATGTTAGTTAAGTTTTCTAGGTATATATAGATACAATTCAATTAGGTAGGTAACCTTCAGACATTTCAAAAACCTACAGAATATGGCATTTAAAATGTTTTTAAAACTTAGACTATCTGGACAACAAGACACATCTGCTCCTAGCAGCACTGATTTACTTAAAAGAGGGGGATGGGCATCAAAGGCACTCCATGTTGGAGTTTATCTTCTTGGCAAAAATAGCTATTTGGGCAAAAAACTGTTCTTGCCTGGACTGCTTGACAAAATGTTGTATAAAATGGACATGCAGGACCCATAGGAAGGTGACCACTGAACTTTGCAAGCTGGTCCTTCAGGTTCCTGCTTCACAAAAGAGACTGCCAGACATTCTACAAGACACAGAGAAAAAAAAAAAAATGACTGGGAGACTAGGCCTATGGGCTGAAGATGGATGCCCCAATGTTGTAGGGGAACTTTAGATGACTGTCCAGGCAGGCAGCTGTCTCTGTCATTCTAGATTTTTGGAAGTTGCTTACAATGCTCTTCCTGTTTACTTAGATAATATTGTATTCTTCTGAGGTCTTTGATGTAGTTGAAGACTAGATAGTTATAATTATGATCTTCCCTGGTTATGATAAGAGATAAGTTAGATATGAAACCTTGGACTCACAAATATAGGATAAATAAAATATTTTCTTTGAATTTGTCAAATATAAGTGGACCAGATATTGTAACTGTGATTCTTGCTTGATAGCTGTTCTATTATATGTAATTTTACTATGTTAAAGTTAAAACCTTCCTTTTGAAAAAAAAAGAAAGAAAGAAAAGAAAAGAAAAGGGGAAGTACTGTGGGTGTCTTTCTGTATGCTGTGAATATGTGTTGCTGTGATTGGTTGATAAATAAAGCTGTTTGGCCTATGGCAAGGCAGCTTAGAGGCAGGCGGGAAATTCAAAGAGACAGACAGGAAGAGAAAGGAGAGCAAGGAGGATGCTGCTAGATGCTACCAGGAGAAGCAAGATATAAAAGTACCAGTAAGCCACAAGCCATGTGGCAAAGTATAGATTTATAGAAATGGGTTAGTTTAAGATATAAGAGCTAGCTAGTGAGTAGCCTGAGCCATTAGGCCATATCATTTGTAAATAATATAAGCCTCTGTGTGTTTATTTGGGTCTGAGCGGGACACAGGAAAAACTTCAGCTACAGGAAAGCCTTTAACCTCCCCTCCCCCAGGCACACTGGCATGGAGCTCTGGGAATACATCTCTAAAAGCCAACTTCCTGCTCTCCACATACTCAGTTGAGGTTAATTATAAAAGATGCATCACTACAAATTTCAGGTATGACAGACACCTGATAGCTACTTTGCATAGTGGTCTTAGGTCTCTGAACCTGTAAAGAGCATCAGAGGTTCACATCTTACTATGGTTCCTTGACCCATTTTCTTTGACAAGGTCTTAAGTACCTTAACACAGAGCCCTCCTGGAGGGAAATAGTTCCTCTGGTGGAAAGAGGTGGCTGTGCCACTGGGAGCAGTTCCAAGTGAAGAGCCCTACTCCCTGGCTGATCTCAGCTAAGGGACCCAGGTATCCAGAATAGCGTGCAGAGCACCAAGCTGGTTCTCTGCCTGAACTTTTGTGATTGCCTGTAGTAACACCTTCTAAAAGGTGGGGTTCTAAGACACGCTGGAGAATTATGTAAAGAAACGTGCATGGCTTCCTAATAGCTACAATCTGAAGTTTTTCTACTGTCTTAGTGTAGTGTTCCTGTAACACGTGCAGTGATTAGACTTTTATCCCCAAAGCTCTGGAATTAAAAATATTAGTTCAGTAAAGTTAAGTGGCATCCAATATAAGGAAAAACTAAACCAGGACAAACAACAAACAAACAAAAACCTGATCCATTAGGAGCCGGCAAGGCTCTGAAATAGCATTCTTCCCCCAGTAACAAACTTTCTACTTTGGAAAAAAAAAAAAAGTAAGAATTACCTTTTAAAGATGGGAGTTTTTGCAGTTCTCTGTTATTGCTGGCGTTAAATCGTGAAGAATTCTGCCGTTTGTCTTTCTTAACAGGGACGACGGGCTGAGGAACTGGGACTTTTATTTTAGCAGATGTCGAAGACTGGACAGCCACGAGGCTGTTTTTCCTGCCGGCTATCTGCTTTCAAAATAAAAAGAAATAAGTATGTAAAATAGATTACTTACAATGACTGCTAATAGAGAAAACACACACGCATTGGGGGGCGGGGGGGTCAGTGGTCTTTCTTCTC
This sequence comes from Peromyscus maniculatus bairdii, assembly GCF_049852395.1. Lineage (NCBI taxonomy): Eukaryota > Metazoa > Chordata > Mammalia > Rodentia > Cricetidae > Peromyscus > Peromyscus maniculatus. The sequence continues at coordinate 82,479,817 of NC_134865.1, read as the reverse complement.
ACCCCTGGAACTGGAGCTGCTGGAAGTTGAGGTTTACTTCCCATCCTCTGCGATCCTGGACTGCTAGAGCCACAGACTCCTAACCTATGTCCCCTGCAGACCTCTGATTTCTTTGTCTTACTCCATAGCTCAGGCTGGTACTGAATGCACTGCAAAACAAGGCTGATTCTTCTGCCTCTGCCTCTTGAGCACTGAGATTGCAAGTGTAAGCCCCCTGCCTGGTTGACTGCTACAGTATTACCACAATGCAGTAGGCTAGGGAATGACTGCCACAAGAATGGTCACATCCTATAACCTAAGACGTGTGACTATGTCACCTTGCTTGGCAAATGAACCTGGCAGATGTGACTAAGTTCACAGAGAGGGTAAGGATCTTTGACTATCAAGATGGTCAATGTCAGCAGAAAGATCCTCAGGAGGGAGGGAGGATGGTGGAACAAAGGAAGGCAATGAGATAATGGAAGCTCAAGTTCAAGAGTCAGAGAGATAAGAAACTCACTGTGACTTGGAGACAGAGGAGGGGCTGTGAGCTGAGACATCACCTTGCCATGCCTTCCCTTGGGTCCTGTGTCCAATCTCTGCCCTCCAGAACTCTAAGATGTGAGAGCATGTGCTCTTACAACCACTGAACAGAGCAATGGAGAGAGAACAGCTGAACACCTGTGATGGAAGGTTCTCACAAGTTCGCTATTCTGTCTGCTGCATACAGTTATCTTCCCTGAGCCTAAACTATTCATCCCAGCTTTTCTTATTTTCTTAGCACCTTGGGCTCCCAACTAACAGGCACATCTCTGATGGTATGACAATCATAAGAGCTAGCCAACCTCCTTGTGGCCAGCTCCAACATGTCCAGGGAGATATTCCTGCAGAACGGAGAAGACTCTCAGGGACACACAGCAGAGCCACTAGAGTCCCTTGTCATCCACACAGGTTCAGTGGATGACTCACCATAGGGATCCTGAGGAGCTCATGTGGACTCTGGGCCTCCAGTCAGAGGGATCTCTGTGCATGACCAGCTGACCTAACACACTGTAGCTGCCTGCTACCATGTGGACAATGGTGGAAATGACAGCCACCATCTACAACAGTAAGGCAAGACGTACACACAGCATGCCCGCTGCACTGTCTGCCCCAAACAGTGGAGCTTGGGTCTGCACAGATGCACTTTCAAATGGCCATTGGTGGGGCTGAAGAGACGGCTTACTGGGTGACATGTCTGCTGCTACACAGGAGGATGTCAGTTCAGATCCCCCAGGATCCACGAAGAAGCTGTGTGTGGTATCTGTAACTCGAGTGCTGTTGGGGGAACAGGGCTGGGAATGGGTAAATCTGGATCCCAAGAGCTCACTGGTCAGCTAGCCAATCTGAAATAGTGAGCTATAGGTTCAGTGAGAGACCCTGCCTCAAAACATAAGGTGGAGTCGGGTGGTGGTGACACACGCCTTTAATCCCAGCACTCGGGAGACAGAGGCAGGTGGATCTCTGAGTTCGAGGCCAACCTGGTCTACATAGTGAGTTCCAGGACAGCAAGGACTAAACAGAGAAACCCTGTCTTGAAAAACAAAACAAAACAAACAAAAAGGTGGAAAGTGATTACGTGAGACACCAAAGTCAACCTCTGGTCTCCATACACACACATGCAGACAAGTACATCCACATACGCATGTGTATATCCTCCCTTTCCACACATGTACACACCGAAAGGCCACCAAGCTTCAACCTGAAGATACAGAATTCCTTAGCTCCTTTCTATCACCACACAGGGATATGGAGACCAGTCACACCAACACAAGCCCCAACTTATCTGTTGTTGTCCCTGAACGCAGGTTTGCCAAGCAGTAATACGTGCCTGCTTTGTTTTTAATGAGCTGCCTAAGAACACTTGGATACGCTGTTCCAAAATGAGACTGCCCAGTGCAGCAGCAGCAGCAGTTCTGACCTGAGAGTAGGGGCCAGGTTCCCTCCCCACAGGCTGTGGCTCTGTGGTCAGAATGTACTTTCTTGGACTCTGATCTTGACGTCTCTTAGGATCTGATCTTGATCCCTGGGGTGCTGGTACAGAAGTGACATGGACCTTTAAAAGGTGGGGCCTAATAGGAAATCCTATGTCACTGGGGGCTCTTTCTGCTCCTGGATTGAAATGCGGCAAGTTACACACACTCCAGCCATTACCACTGGCCCTCTGTCCTCACCAGAACTGAGCCACCGCCAAAGCTGTGAGTTCAAAAAACATTTTCCTTTATAAGTAGCTATTGTGACAAACAACTAATAAAGGATCTTTCATTCTTACCATCTGGCACAAAAAGCATAAAAAAATCCACCTATGGGCTGGTGAGATCGATCAGTGGGTAAAGGTACCTGCCACCAAGTTTGACAACCCAAGTTTAATCCCTGGAACCCAAATGGTGGAAGGAGAGAACCAACTCCCACACATTGTCCTCTGTAACATCCCATGTACACATGTGCACACACATAAATGAATACAGTAATAAAATAAAAAAGAAAGTGCCATCTACAACTCACCTCTTCCATGGAACCCTCCTCCCAAGTTAAAACTTATGAGCTCGGGTTCCTGGGATGTTCCTTCAAAAGCTGGAGAGATGGCTTCCTAGTTAAAAGAACTTGCTACTCTTACACAGGGCATGGGTTTGGTTTCCAGCACCCACACTGGGCAGCTCACATTCCCTGGAATTCCAGTTGCAGGGGATCCAATGTCTTTGGCTTCCAAGAACATGAGCGTGTGCACACACACTTTAAAATAATACTATAATTTAAAAGTCCTAGGATTTACTGGATAGCCTCAAGGACACTCCTAGAGTGTTCCTTCTTTACACACTAAGCTCCCACGCACGTACTACAGATCATTATAGCCTCCACATCCCTTCATTGTCTACAATGCCCGCCCATTCCAGGACCGTATATACAAGGGCCCTGACAAACAACAGATGAAAAGATGAGCAGAAACAGCTCCGAGGCCGCTTTATACTGCATGGAAATAAGCTGTGCATCTTACATAACCAAGTATAAGACTGGGGCTGATCTGGTTAGCCCACAAGACAGAATCAAATCAAATCCAGAGGCAATGTCCCCCTTGCAGGGAAACAAGCTGAGGTAGGTTTCCAATGTTTGAAGAAATGAGGTTGTCCTGACCTCGCCAACACCAAGCCATCGGCTCCCCTCCCCTGGGCCCTGCCAACTCTGCCACCTCGACCTCTCCAGAGCTTTCACCCACAAGGAGGCAGAGAACTTCCAGAGAGAAAATCTGGCCACTGCTCCGTGTTTGTCAACTGCGACCGTTTCCTCTCGTTCCATGGTGGCCCCACCACCTGTGTCCCCTCCTGCAGCTTCTGCAGGCCCTCACCTCTGCCATGCTCTTTACTCCCCGAGGTACCTGCACAGCCTTCCCATGGCACAGCATGGCATGTCTGACCTGAGCACTCCTGGCCCAGAACATTGCAATTTTACACTCTGTCAACTGTAAGGGGGCACAGCTTTCTCCCTGGAGGTCAGGGCCTGGCCGGTCACTTTGCCAGTTTTGTGAGGATCTCAGGAGCTGCCAGCCAGGAAGGGCTTTTCTGAAGAAAGGAGCTCACCTCCATTCCCCACCCTCTGCCATGGCCTTGGTGTGACTTCAGGTCATTCATACCAAGAGGACAGGTACACAGAAGACCGGAAAGGCACAGGTGCCATCCGGAGTAGTGAGCAGACCAATAGCCCAGGTGAGAAACTGACCTTATGTGACAGATAACTACAAATGAGGTGAACCCGTGTGGTGTGGCAGTGATGGGCAGGTCTCCCTTTCTAAAGGACACTCCGGCTCTGTGGGCTCTGACCCTGGGAAGGCTTTGTCTTGAAGTATAAACAAGAGATTCAGAGACTGGCTTGGGCAGTAGCTAAGTGTGGAACACTGTCAGACACTCTGCAAACTCTCTAGGGCTGGAGGACAAGGCAGGTGTGTAGGACGGGGAGTAGAGAAGAGACCCAGGGAGGTGCCTCCCTCTGACTGAGGTAGACAGGTGAACTGAGTGGCAAGCAGCCTGTAAAGCAAAGCAGTAAGTTCAATGTGACTGCTCTGGCTGAGGTCCTATGTGGTGATGCCAGTATATTCAGATAAACCCTTTCCCTGCTTCTTCCAGAATGCGTTCTATTTTCTTAAGAATAAGACTCAGCAGCTAGATTCTTTTTCTTTCTTTGTTTATAACTTGGCCAGTGGCTATCCATCCTACCCTGCCCATGAGACAAAAATCTCACTCAACTTTCTCACTGTGTCCAGATGCTCAGGACAACTCTACTGGACACCACTAGACACTTTGGCAGTCCACCGGGACTGTCATGAGGTACTGGAAGTCAATAACATCTAAGTGAGTTGCTCAAGACGTGGGAATGATCACCTGGCCAAAGAAGACAACGAGGAGGCTGAGCACTCGTGGTGGAAGGGAGTGTGGCCTCACAGAAGGTATCTTTCCCAACAGATGGACAGCTGCCATGGCTAACAGCAGCAGCACAGCAGTCATGCTGGGTGAGACTGGTCTCCTTTAGCAGCACGGGAGAAGCTACCTAGAGCTAAGATGAAGCAGGGGACCACGAGTACCACCAACATCATGTTAATATCTGGCTGGAGAGGAAGGAGAAAGGGCCCAGGAGGCAGGAGCAGCTGTTTCCGGTGTGGAAAGGCTGTCCTGGTGCTTGGTAGAACAGGGACCACAGGAAGGGAACCACAGCTGAGAGAGCAGCTGGGCTGGGCCTAGGCTTGGGTCTGCAGAAGGGGAGAGAGGATGGACTGAGGCATGGATGCCAATCAGACTATGTGTGTACATGTGGGTAAATAGTATATAAGGTCTGTCAAGAGTCACTTGTAAAGGGAGATGAAGCAGGAATCAAGGCCTAAGGAGACGGGTGAGGTCAAAAGGGTCACCACAGAAAAGACAAAAGTTAGGAGCCTGGAGAAATGGAGTGGTTCTAGACAAGTATTCCTCCTTAGAGGCCAACCCACCTCACTCACGGTCAGTCTTAGAACAAGCACTGCCCAGACAGAATTGGCCGTGAAGACCCCACCCAGACGCCCCATTTTTCTGTCGTAGTTTCCTAACAGTCCCTAAGTGGGTACTGAGGATAAAACAACTGCAGCCTTTCCTGGTGGGACCCATAAGTGAGAGGTTCAGACTGTGGGTGAACTTATGTCCTGCAGCACCAGTGTAACCAGGCTTCCGCCACACTTGGTCACACCCCCCACTCCCGAGTGATGCCAACACTGCCTTGATCCTCCTTCCCTGCACTCTCCACTGAGCCATTCTGCCTTCTAGCACCTTCCAAAGCTCTCCCTTCCTGCAGCTTTATGATGAACTGTACAAACTGCTGCCACTCAAGTGCCAGAGACAACTCATTATCACGTGACACACAGTTTAAGAAGTACTTTGGCCTCCCCCAAAGGGCCAGCCTGAAACTGGTCAAGTTTTCAGTCTAACCACCAGCCCATCAGAGACAAAATGGAAAGAGTTAACAAGCCATAGGGCTGCAATCTGCAGCCCAGACTGTTGGAGTCGGGTGGGAAGCACAGAGGGTGGCCGCTGCATCAGCAGGTAAACTCTGCTGTTGGGGTTGTGCTGTTGGGGTTGTAGGACATTTACTGCATCCTGGCTTTGCCCCCTGGAAGCAAGCAGCCCTGTCTGGGTTGAGACAAGAGTGTTACCAGCATTACTGAATGTCCCCTGGGTGGGGTAGCAGGGCAAAATCACCCTTGGTTGAGAATCACATCTTTCAAAAATATACAACTAATTTGATTTTATTAACAGCTAGATTGTAAGGGGAAAGATAAAAGGAAACCACAGGAGCAGGAGAAAGTTGGATGTGGTAATAACCAAGTAGAGCCAGGAGCTTATCTCACCTGGACTAAAGCTAAGCACAAATAGTCACCTGGGCTGGTGTTCACTGCACTTTTTCAAGGGGTACTGACAGTGGTTTAGTTCTGCTTAAGAGTCTCCAAGCACAGGAAACATGCAAAAATTGGCAAATAGGATTACATCAAATAAAGCTTCTACACAGCAAAGGAACCAATCAACAGAGTGAAGAGATAGCCCTCAAAAAGAGAGGAAATATCTGCCAGTCAGTCATCTGATAGAAGGTTAATATCCAGAATGCATATGGAATAAAAACAAAACAAAACAAACCAAAAGCAGGTAATCCAATTAAGAATGGGCAAGCAATCTGAATAAATTCATCTCAAAAGAAATTCAAATGGCCAGTAAGTATGTGGAATTACTTGGCATCATTAACAAGCTGCAGCCTCACCTCAGAATTATGAACACACACACACACACACACACACACACACACACACACACACACACATACACACACACACACACACACACACACACACACACACACACACACACACACACTAATGAGGACGTGGAGGAAAGGGAACCTGCACACTGCTGGTGGGAATGTAAGTTAGCACTATTATGTAGAACAAAACTGTGGTTCCTCACTAGCCTAAAAATAGCTCTACCATATGATTCAGCTATCTCACTTCTGGTTCTATATCCAAAGGGAATCAAGCCAGCATAGCACACAGTTACCTGCACACTCAGGTTCCTGCACCACTATTGACAACACCACGATAGAGAATCTGCTTAGGTGCCCATCAACAGATGAGCGGATGCACAATGGAGTATTATTCAGCCATAAATAAGAATAAAATCCTATCATTTACAGCAACAAGGAGGGAGCTGGAGGACACTATGTTCTGTGAAATAAGCCAGACACAGCTAAGCACTGCATGGTCTCTGTCATATGTGGAAGTTAAAAATGAAGTTGGTCTGAATATAGAAGAGGGATGAGCAGAAGTGGAGGAAGGGAAACCAGATATGATCACCACACACTGACACTATATGCAAATATTGTGATTAGGGGGCTAAACCCCATTAACATGCTCTATTTATGCATGTTAGTACAAAAGAGTCCTTATTGCAAAACACACATTTGGCTCCGTTGCGCCCCAGATAATCTGAGGAAGGAGGGAGCCAGATGAGCAGGCTGGTAGCACTCCGATGATGTCATGGCCAGGTGACAGGGCTCTGGGAGTCATCAAACTTTCCTCACTTCTGTGTATATGAAAATAATTCATAACAAAAATTTAGAAAAATCTTTCCGGTTTAATCCCACTACTTCTAGATGAGACTAGACTTCAACACCCCTGTTTCCCTCGTTGTACTCTGAACCCTTACTTAAGGCATGCCGGGCTACTCCGATTCTCAGATGTTCCCTGACCCAGTGCTGCGTCAGTGCCTGCTCCCACATGTGAAATGCCCTGTCTTCCCATCCCATTTCCACCCCTAAGACAAGCCTTTCAGATACTGACCTTGGGGACTGGCTCAGAAGTAAGTTCTCTCTACTCCTCACTCACGCAGCCTCGTCGACACACCTTGGTACTCTTAGGTTTCCCTTCACAGACCACATCTTGTATCACCTGTCTACAGAGACGATCAGCCTGTACAGAGCATCAGGACGGTGTCTCATCCTGCTTCCATCCGTCATCACTCCACTTGCTGGTTCTCCTCTACTGTACTGTACAGACTCAACTCCTGTGAACACCCTGCATATAACTGCTTGTACACACATGCTGCAAATAGTGTGATCTGACATACCGGTAGGTCAGACAGAACTAATAGTCAAGACTACTGTGTGGACAAAGAATGTAGGCAGAATGAACAGACACATGGGAAAGAACAAAGACGGGTCTCCAGCCCATAGCATATGTAAAACCTAGTTCAAATGACATCAAAGACCCAAAGACAGTATAAAAGCATAAAACTCGTACAGGCACACAGAGGGACATCCTCATGCCCTCAGATTGGACAGCAAGTTGCCAACTACAATGAAAACAAAACAAAAAAATCCCAGACAAATTAGATTTCATTAAAAATGCATATTTTTGAGCCAAGCAGTGGTGGCGCGTGCCTTTAATCCCAGCACTCAGGAGGCAGAGGCAGGTGGATCTCTGTGAGTTGGAGGCCAGCTTGGTCTACATAGTGAGTTCCAGGATAGCCAGGACTGTTACACTGTTACACAGAGAAACCTTGTCTCGAAAAACCAAACCAAACAAAAACAAAAACAAAAACAAAAACATATTTTGATAATGCCATTAAAGGCGTCATGATAATGTCCATAAAAGGCATTATCAAAAAAGTAAAAGGCAACTAACAAAGACAAATTATTTGTGAATTACATACATGATAATAGCCTAGTAGCCAGAATACAAAAACCTCCCAATAACTCAAGAGGAAAACAACCGGGTTAAAAAATAACAAAGGTCGCCGGGCGGTGGTGGCGCACGCCTTTAATCCCAGCACTCGGGAGGCAGAGGCAGGCGGATCTCTGTGAGTTCGAGGCCAGCCTGGGCTACCAAGTGAGTTCCAGGAAAGGCGCAAAGCTACACAGAGAAACCCTGTCTCGAAAAAACCAAAAAAAAAAAAAAAAAGAAGACATGTGACTGGCCAACAGGTACATGGAAAGGTGTTCAACATCACCAGCTACCGGTGCCAGCACAGGCAGGAGTCTGGAACACACGGAAAACAGCAACAGCTGGCCAGGATGTGGGGGAAGCTGCGGCTCCTCAGTAAGTTCAACACACACTCACCAGATGACCTAGCGATCCACTCCCTGGAAGACAGCCACAGGGACGCACACAGCACACAGAGAGAAGCGTGCTCACACACGGTCACAGAAGGCCTGCCCACAACAGGAGGTCGGGGCTAGCTGGGCATCCTCAGCTAATGCAATGAAGCATGTTAGAGCCTTAGGATGGAGTGGGGTCCAAGCATAAAAGGAACGGCAGGGATTTGAAGACAAGACGAATCCACAGAGCAGACTGGCGGCTGCCAAGCTTTGGGGAGTGGCTGCTTGGTGGCTGTGGGCTTCCTGGAGCTGGCGCTGAGGGAATGTTCTGGGAGGAGGTGCTGTTGCTGCTGCTCTGCCCTCTGGAATCCTTGACCCTCCCAGGCTGGCTGCACAAAACAGCCGTGGTTCAGGGAGTACCTGCGTGGCTTATCACTGGTGTGGGCTGGACAGTGAGTGAGAAGCAGCAGGAGCTTCTACAGGTCAGGAGCTCACTCGTGAAATAAAAACAAGACCAGTCTTGAAACTGACCTTTGTCAAGGAGTGTGTGCTGTCTGCTGCCTGGCTGGGGAAGTTCTTGTAGATTTGGTTCTTCCCTCTGGCCACCGCCCTGGATTGAAGACCACGGTTTGCTTTTATCTACTTGTACAGTCTCGTGAGAGGCCCCGAAATTTCCCTTAACCTCCTTGCGTTTGACACCAGTCCCAAACACACTGCTGCTTATCAAATCCAAATCAAGACAGCGGACCTTCCCCACTGGAGTTCTGAGTACAAACTATGGCCACCACCTGTCTGTGGACTCTATCTCTGGGGAACCCTGGGCAGCTTCAGGATGACCTAAGGTAGCTTGAGGCCCAGAGTAGCTGTCTTCCTGACCTTCATGGGACCCAAGAGCTACGATTCTGGAACCATCAAGGGGAACTCTGAGTGGAGGGAAAGCAGGACTGTCCATCCCCATCTGTTCACGTCTTCCCAGCAGCCACTGGGCATGGTGGCACAGGCAGCCATAGAGAAACAATATATTAAGAAAGGGTGACAATTTCTAACAGGAGACATCTAAAATCGAACTGTCACTTTCATTCCCACAAGCATCCTCCTAAATGTGGAGTGAAATAAATCCGGGCAACAGACAACATGGGTGCTTGTTAGTCTCTGTATTCAAAATTATTCATTCAACCAGAAAAACAAACAACTGACTTGACAAAACCTCACTCCTAAACATCTTACCATATAAGGGGCTCCATGGAACAAACAGCGTGTTTCCTTCACTGAGACTGCAGTTCTAAAAATTCGTAACCACATGTACCATGCTTACTGCGCCACTGAGCAGGGCCAAGCCATTGGGACCCCGAGAGGTTCAAGATGGTGAATGGAGTCAAACACAAAGGATGCCTTTGACTGAGCTAGCCAGAGCTGGTTGCAGACGAGGGTCCAAGGATGACCGACCCCCCTCCCTTTCTCTAAGTGTTGCCAGTGGCTTGATTTGCCCCTCATCCCCAGAGCCAGAAAGCCATGCTGCTGAGCTGCACTGCCCTAGCTCTCACCTGCTCTGTGAGAGCATTCTGTTGGGAGGCATCGCCTATTTGCCCACCGTTGTCTAAGGCTGCTCTCTCCTATAATAGCGCGGTAAGAGGCTGGGACAAACTACAGAGTACTTCAGGCCTAGGACAGTTATATCTGGCCCTTCAAAGAAAGGTTTTGGTTTTTTTTCTAGGCCAACATTTCCTGCTGAGAGGTGGAAACAGAGAGGAAGGAGGGTTTTCTGATCAGTGCTGACCATGGATTTGAGCCTAGTGAATCTGCCAGCCCCGTTCCCAGTGGGTAAGGACGGAATTACAGAGCTGTGGCCTCTAGTGGCAAGAATACTGAGGAGTGTGTGTCATAGGTGCCCCCCGGAAAGAGTTCTCCACAGATGCATCTTCAGCCAGGAAGCTAGGAGGAGGGGATGGGATCTGGCTCCAGGGATCCCCAGAGGTGGGGAACGTGGAACCTGTTACAGTAGAAAGCAGGAGAGAGAAGATTAATTTTTCACCCCATGTTGTACATAGCTACCTTCTACTGTACCATCTCTTCAGAACATGAAAGAACTGGTGTTCGTGGAAAAAAAAAAACCCACATCCTCCAGCAAAACCTAACAGTCTAGGAAACTGAGGCTGTTGACAAAGGTCCTGGTCCCTCCCAGTAAAGCCCCAAGCCAGCTCCACTGAGGCGTCAAAAGCAAGTGGTCTGTGATAAGCCACCAAGTCCAGAGTCCCAGCTGGCTGTGCTGGCGTCACATCCCTGAGTATGAATGGAGAGACCACATTTATGCTGTGTCTTCCCTGCTACGGCAGCTCAGCAGCCAGGTCCAGCTCTGCAAACCCTGCAGTCATCCACTCTCGTTTTCTTGTTCCAAATGCCCCAACACCTGCCTATCACCCTTGGGATGAAGGTCCCAACTTGAATGTCAACTCCTTCGTAAGACTGTCCCTGGCCCCCTAAAGCAAGCTGAGTGTGTAGTGAGGATGATATACTTCTGTACTATTTTAATAAAGAAGTTCTTTTCCAGTGCTGAAAGCTAAGCCCAGGGTTTAGTGCACAGGAGACGTGCAGGCACTCCACACTGGGCATCCCCAGCCCTTGTATTATTTTATTTTTAACCATGGATGTTTTGACCTAAAAAAAATAGAGACCTATAAGAATCTGTCTGCAAGAATGATGGTGACACTGTGTGACTTCTCTTGGGTCTCTCAAGGTCCCTCACCTAGGAAAATGGAGTCTTCCTTATGTGTAGATCTGGGGCAGGCCTGTCACAGACCAAGAGGTAACTGTGCTCCTTCCCATCTCACCAAGACACTCTCCTTTGTGTTCCCTTCTTTTCTCCACTTTTACCTAGTTCTTCTCTTGCCTATTTATCTTTTCTTCATCTAAATTGATAATCTGAAACTTGATAATCTGTATTACTGGAGAGAACTAATGAAGCAAAATTAAATCACATTCACTCACGTTAGACATAGTTGTGCAAAATACTGTCTGGCTACAAGTCAACTCCGTCCCACAGGACTCTCGGACACTGGACATACTCTACATCTGGTGACTACTTGTGGCTATTGAGCACTTGAAATGTGGCTAAGTTTTTAAGTTTAATTTTCATTACTTTAGGTTGAAATGCAATCACTTGATGTGGCCAACTTCTGAGCTCTCCCTGGACAAAACTAGCATTTGTTAGCACTAACATCTGTAGGCGGTGTAGAGTGGGAAAGCTAATCTATGACTGTAACTTTTCTTAACAAAAAATACAAAAAGATAAAGAAACGTTCAGTGCATCCTCAAGCTAAGGCATTTATTCTCTTCCTGGAATTTAAATTCTAGGCTTGTTCTCCGACTCCCCCAGGTGGAGAAACAAGGATGCTGTGGACTGGGAAGCGGCCCTTCTCAGAGAGGCTGTTCTCAAACCTCCAAAGTGGGGGGATGAGACAGTGGTGCCCAGCCTGGCCTCAGGAGGACCCCTCTGCTGTGGAAACATTTTTGGATAGTTTCTTGCAAGATGGACAGGCTCTTCCCTTCACTGAAACTTTCAGAGCTGTCTTGTACCTCAAGAAGACATCCTGTGACCCACGTTAGTGGCTGGGCAGTTAGCACAAGGGCAGGGAAACATTTGCTGTGTCGTGCAGCAGAACACAAGCCTGTGCTTCTTGCCCTGCAGCCGCTGTGCCTCCATGGTTAGGCTATTTCTCTCACTTCTACCCTACCTCTGTCTCAGGGACCTGCCCTGTCTGCTTAGGTGCTGAAAATACCTGGTGTCCTTACCCAAAGCTGCATTTGGCTCTTTTTAGGGCCCTCCATTCAATACCATCAAAGTGGAAATGGCTAGAAACTCCCAATCACTGACTGTCCAGAGGCAACCAGGTCATGCGTCACAACACAGAGTCAATGTGTAAGTTCTTAACAGGTCAGAAGTGTATTAGTCTTTTTATCCTTCCCAATCCTCAACACCATGCTCATTCCTACAGGACCAAAAGATACCCAGGCCAGAAAGCCATCATCCATCCACCCATCCACCCATCCCCTATCTGTGAAGTGTACTATCTTGCAAAATACAGTAAAAATATTCTACTAAGAAAAAGTCCCCAAATAAATGTAATTAGGAACTAGAAACACATTTCAGTGGAAATTCCATTCTGAAATGCTTTAAAGTAAAACAGACTCTATACATAGATATAGATAGATAGATTTACCACTGACCTTTTTTAGTAAGATCTGTAAAACAATTATTCTTTTTTAAAGCAACTTTCTATTGCTTAAAACTTTCACAAACATCAGAAAAAGTCCTATATCTCAGGTGTGGTGGTGGCACATGCCTATAATCTCAACATCTGAGTGGCTGAGGTAAGAGGCTAGCCTGGGCTATATAGTAAGACCCTGTCTCAGATATAAAGATAAATAAAAAGTCCTGTCAATCATCTGAGCTAGTACTATGTTACTTAAAATAAATAATATTGAGTGAAAAGTCTGCATTGACATTCCTTTGGGGATCAAAATAACAAAATAAATAATAATTAAAAGTTATATAGCCGGGCGGTGGTGGCGCACGCCTTTAATCCCAGCACTTGGGAGGCAGAGGCAGGTGGATCTCTGTGAGTTCGAGGCCAGCCTGGGCTACCGAGTGAGTTCCAGGAAAGGCGCAAAACTACACAGAGAAACCCTGTCTCGAAAAACCAAAAAAAAAAAAAAAAAAAAAAAAAAAAGTTATATATAGTCAGGCGGTGGCGCATGCCTTTAATCCCAGCACTCGAGAGGCAGAGGCAGGCAGATCTCTGTGAGTTTGAGGCCAGCTTGGTCTACAGAGTGAGTTCCAGGACAGGCTCCAAAACTACACAGAGAAACCCTGTCTTGAAGGAAAGAGAGAGAGAGAGAGAGAGAGGGAGGGAGGGAGGGAGGGAGGGAGGGAGGGAGGGAGGGAGGGAGGGAAGGAGGGAAGGAAGGAAGGAAGGAAGGAAGGAAGGAAGGAAGGAAGGAAGGAAGGAAGGAAGGAAGAAAGAGTTATTTATAATTTATAATAATGGAAAAGTAAGCAGCCTAACCGACTTGAAGGTCTCCTGTGTCTGGCACTATTTATATAAGTGCCAAGGACCAAGCACAAGGCCTTTGCACTTTCTGGGCAAGGGCTCCATGCCTGGGTTAAATCCCCAACCTCCTAAGCACTTTTAAAATCCAACAACCAAATATCTCTCGACTGTTGCTCCTAATGAACACATGGAGAGTACAAAGACGAATCACAGGTCATATTAAGCAGCTGCCCTCAAGGGCCTCACCCGGTGAGGGATGCGAGCCGCAAGGAGGCAAGGTGGCTTAAGGCAGTATAGTACACCTAAGTGACAGCAAATTACTACAAGTTTAAAAGACAAAATATGGTCCAAGAAAAGAAAACCTTCCTCTGAACTGAACAGACAGCTGGGTTAAGAGCACCTGTCATCCTTGGAGACCTGGGTTTCATTCCCAGCTCCCACCTGGCAGCCCACAACCACCAGGAATTCCTCTCTTGTCTTCTAGGCACACACAGTACACACATACAAATTCAGGCAAAACACTCATGCACATAAATAAAAATAAACCTAAAAAAATCAAACCTCTTAAATTTCAGAATAGATGAATGTGAGTTGGTGCTAAAAAAAAAAAAATGAAGGCTTCCATCATTTTTTTGGAAGACAGTAAGACAGGGATTCTTTTTTGAATTCTCTTCTTTCTTATCTTGTGTGCATGTGTGCCAGAGCTCAGAGGACAACTTGCTTGAGTCAGGTCCCAGGGGCTAAAGGTTGTTAGGTTGGGCAGTAGGAACCTTAACCCACTGAACCATCCTGCCAGTCCTCAGAAAGGTATTCTGAAACAGTTGTCCTTAAAGCATGTCTGGAGCTCCTACCTAGGGATCCTTTAGATGCGTCAAGGGATCCAGGAAGTCAAACTGTCCTCACAGTAACTTAGCCATGGCTTCATGAATTCTTTGAAGTCTCATGTTGTGAAGATTTTTGTGAGCTATGCATGTGCTAACTGAATGTAGAGCCAGGCAGCTAAAGAGATTTGCAAAAACCTAGAGCAGTGCCCCTTTTTTCAGGGAATTTTTTTAAGTTATTTTCACACAAATGCTATTTTTGTTAACATGTAATGAGTATTATTGCTATTATTAGCTGAATTGATGAATGCTTAAAATTTTTTTCAGTTTAATTTCTAATATGAAAAATATGGGTAGATAGCTGTAACCCACCTACATAAAAGCTGTCTGGGTTCCCAATGCCTTTGAGGAGTATAAAGGGCCCTTCCTTTTTGTCTGAGCACTGCTGGTCTACATGGAAGCATACCCAGGAGAGAGCACCAGACGCACTCTGGAGGCAAATATGCACACTCTGTAGAGCGTCTTTTCAGTGCAGTGGCTCAGCGGGGGCCACTCCAGCCTCTGGAGACATTCAGCAATGCCTGCCATGGCATTTAGTGGGTGAGGCCAAGGAAAACTAGACACAGTCCCAGAAGAGCCTCTAACAAAGCTCCTGGCTTGACATGGCCAGGGCAGAGACTAAGCACTAGCAGTCCATGGGCCCCAGGGCTCCCACCTATCAGCTTACATGTGGATGGAGTGGGAGCTGGAGGAAAGGGTACCTTCAGGAAGAACCAGCTTCCCAGGCCTCAAAGGCAGTCAACCCAGAGAAGCCATCTCCTAACAGCTCCCAAGCTCTCTCATTTGAGGCTGCACCTGAGCACTGGGCCTTAGGCCTAAAAAGGGCCAACCAAGGTAAGACTGAAGCCAACCTATGGATGGAGGCTTTGGCCCTTCCAGAGGGCGCCAGGTAAGTCACCACGTGGCTCTTTCCAAACCACTCCTATAGTCTTCCTCCAATTTACTCAAGAAATATACCTGATCCAGAGACAGTGAGCAGAAAGCCCCAAGTTAATTGTAAAGGATACCTTCATAAGTAGCTTTTATGTTTACTTTCATGTTTACACGTAATCATTGTTATTAGATTACTAATTTGTATAAATTTTAGTTTTAATTTATAGAAAACATTATTTACCAGCCAGTACAATGTGACCCTTGACAAGCCTCGGTCTTCTTCTCCCTTGCTCCAGGATGCCAGTGGGTAGTGGCAATAGAATGCAAAGGGACAGAATAGTTATAAAGGTAAATGGTGTCAAAGTGAGATAGCAAGTCGGAGGGAGGATTGCTCAGGCTTCTCTCCAAGCACTGGATGTTACATAAGAGTTGCTGGAGAGACTTTCAAACAAAACTAAGCTGAGCCAGGCAGACAAAATATACAGACAGAAAACAAGACTCAAACCACCTTTAATGTGCCGAAAACAAATCACTTTATGAAAATCTTGAACACATTGTAAAACCATCAACTTTGGACAAAAGTACACAGACTTTAAGAACACAACAAGACAATACAGCAACGCCACCCAATGGTCTGACCCTGCAAAATGAATGTCTGATTCCGGCATAATTTAAGATTTTAAGTATTCATAGAAATGTGCCTAGTCATGGTCCTCGTTATCATGATCCTCTACATCTGAATGCTAATTTGTTCTGTCTATCTCCACAACGTTTCCCAACTTCAAGTGGCCCATGGATCAGCTGTGGCCTGTCAGTTAAAGATCCGATACAAACTAAACCTGTACCTAGCCCTGGACAGACATGTTGACTTTCAGGACACGTGGGAATAAGCAACAAGTCACTCTTTAGCATCCTATTTGGCAGAGAAGAAAAGGAAAGAGAGATGTACTAGCGTATCGTTGAAGAAATTTCCAGAACAAGAGCTGCTCAGCAGCAGTGACCACCTTGAACAGAATTTGTCACTATACTAACAGATCTGTCCTGCTATACATCTTACAGGGCAAGATTTCTAAGGAGAAGTAGGACCTAATCTGTCCCACATGGTTAAAAACGCCCCCCCCTTCCCCAATGTTTAGCTAAAGCTGTGTTAGAGATGAGGAAATATGTTGCCCAAGGTGAGTGAGTGCATCACTTGTGGCAAGCAGGGATCATCGCTTTTGCTAACTCCCAGCCTGGAATATCTCCCTGCGTCTCATGATGTCTTTCACTCTAGTACTTTTCCTTCCTTTTGAAAAAGCCCATGTTCTAGCCAAAAAGTGTTCTGCGATATAAACCGCTTGATGCCTTGTCTCCCATGAGGCTAGGGGACTGCCAGGCAAACGTCTGTTGTAAGGACTCTCCACATATTTGACATGGTGTATTAAGTCAGGCACGGGCTAACTTCTAGAGTCTCTGCTGGGGGGTTATTATTCCCTAAGCCTCTGGCGGCTCATCCGTGGTTGGGCACCTGCCCTGTTCACCTCTCCAGGCCGTGAAGCCTGAGTGTGTTAACTGTCCAGGCTCTGAGCCACCTTTGTGGGGCAATGAGAGAAACTGCTGCTTGTGAAGGGGATATGGTGTCAGGGCTCATGGAGCAACACAGGAACACCAAACCTATTTTAACTGTTAGGTTAAAATATTCAAATTCAAAGCAATGGGAGAAGAAAGTGTGTGCAGTAATGACTTAATTCACTTGCCGAGTCAATCACTCCGGCGTAAGTGGGTGGGACTAGAAGAGAAGAATTGAGCTGAAGGCTGAGGGGAGGAAAACAGTGATCAGAAAGCAGGAGTCAACCCAGAGTTCACAGGAACTAAAGCGCCTTGATTTGTATTCCTGCAAAATAATGTACGCAGGCATCTGCCAAGGGTCATGCTTAGTAGGCCATGCTGCCTCGAGCCTCCTTCTGAGGAAGGAGTGAAGTGCCCAACATTTCAGTGTTTTTCAGTGGTCATTTCAAGCTCTGTGGCTCCAGTTCTTAGACAGTAGCACTAGAAAAGATACAAAAAGACAACTGGGGCATCACACTGGACATGGCAGGCTACACTCAAGGGCCCTACACAGCTCCCAGCAAAACCCCCAATGGACTTCACAGATACTTTCTTACACAGCACTGGTATGGGCATTTCTGAATGGGGATGGGCTTTTCAGGTCAAAACTCAACATTATCTATCCTTTCCTTATAGCAAGGTTCTTTCTCCTAACACAGGAAGAAATGAAACACACATACAACTATTTCTCTGTGACTCTCAAAGAGTAACGGGATACAAGTATGTTTGAGCAAGGAAGGTCTGGAGAACAGTAAGAAGTCTTAGCAGTTCTAACTATAAGGCAACAAACGAAGAGCACAGCATATACCCCTGCACAGCATATACCCCTGCAAAGCATATACCCCTGCAAAGCATATACCCCTGCAAAGCATATACCCCTGCAAAGCATATACCCCTGCAAAGCAACTACATTTCATGTAAAAAATTGCTGAAGCGCTGGTTCTGGAAGGCAGTCAAACAAGAGCGTTGCCACAGGAAAACGTCATGGTCTGCTGTACAGAAAGGGCAGGCAAAGACTGGCACAGACAATCCTAACGACTGGTATTTCAGGAACCTTTTGGATTGCTGCTTTCAGCTCTAGGGAGGGAAACAGATTTGCTGGGATGAACCACCTGCTGCAGAGGAGGGAGGCTTAGAACACACCAAATGAGAGGGGCAAGACAACCTGGAATTAAAATAACCCTGCAGATTACCGGCAGTCAACTGCGTTTCCCAGGCAGAACCGAACTCATTCTAACGAGGCCTGCAGGAAGGAGAGGCCTACCATTCACAAATTTAAAATGTCTGTGGTAAGATCTCCAAGATCCAGCTCTGGAGAAGGAAGACTAGTGAGCAGCTTTAAAGACTAAGCCAACAGAGCTCTGGGATCCTCGGCCTTGGACACTCCAGTTCCAAGACAATGAGATACGAGAGAGGGCAAAAGAAAGTGGCTGCCCTGCAAATGCTCCAAGGTACAACGCTACTAAGGAACACAGATTCTACCAAACGACCCAAGGGGGCATTCCAGCTATTACCGAAATAAGCCAAAGCCAGGAAGCAAGGAAAGTCAGAACTCAACAATGAGGATAGAGGATGGGAGAGAAAAGAAATAGAAGACTGGAAAAAAAGTACCCAAATTAGAGATGTCCAAAAAACGCCAAGACGTAGTTGAAAAAGCCACAAAGGAACAGACATCAGCAGGGGAATCTTGCCCAGGACACCAGCTGAAGAGACTGCACCAAGGGAAGCAAGGACCCTGGGAGAGTCACTGAGAAAGCCACCTGACAATCCGAAAAGGGAGGAGCGACTGACCCTAAAGCTAAAAGGAATATGAAATCGAGCTAGGGGCTCAATTTAAGACCAGTTCACATGGGAGGGCTTGCTAGTTTAGAGGCTGCAAAATTATTTTTAAAATGTCACCTTCACGGCGTGCACTTTAACCAAAGTGGGGGAAAATATAAGTAACTCATATGAAAACACTTCAAAAAGTCTCCTACAGGGACATGTTTTATGAGACTTTGGTTTTTATTACCCTCTGTGTTAGACCCTAGATTAAAAGCTGCTCAAGAAAAACAATGAGTATGTGACAGCAGTTACCTCTGGTTCTGCTGTGTCTTGTCCTTCTTTTGAACCTTTTCCACTTTTCACCGGTTTTGGTGGTTCCTGGGAAGCATCACAAAAAAAAAAAAAAAAAAAATCAATTAGTGTTCTCAATATTTTGGACCACTACGCATCGGCTCAAATGCCGTCTCCAAATTGATTCATGTCACTGAGAGCTTCTGGTGGCTTTAAAAATGCCAGCAGCAAACTACATCATATGGACTACAGACACAGTACCAGAAGCCTTCCAATTCCGTTTCTCTGCGTGTTCTTCGCCTGCGTTGGGGGGGTGAAAACTCCAGGCAGGGGCAAATGAACCCAATCTCAGGCAGTGCCCTCGGCCCATCCCTTTCTTCCCTCCCACCCTCACGAGTGAGGGTTTCTGGGGCGAGTCTGGAACGCTCCAGCACCCCAGCCCCCGCCACGGCAGAGCACTGCACGGAGCATCCGCCGCCACCCAGAGCGACCGCGGCACCTCAGCGTCACCTCAGAGCCTGGGCGGCCTCCCCAGCTCCGTGCAATCCTGTCAGCGCCCTGGGCCCGCCCGCGAGCCAGGACGACCTGCCGCCCCGCCCCCACCCGCCGACGCGGGGACCCCCGACCCGGTCCCGGAGCCCCCCGCCCCGACTCACTTTCTCCTTCTTGTTTTTATTCGGCATGGCTGGTGCGGGCCGCCGCCGCCGCCGCCCCTGCCGCCGCCCGCCGCCACCGCCGCCGCAGCAGCAGAAGCGCCCCCGGCCCAGCCGTCGCGCCGCCCCGGCCGCCGCCGCCGCCGCTGCAGCCGCCGCCCGGGGACTGAGTCGCTCGTCCGCTCTCGCTTCCCCTTTTCCAGGCTCCCAGAGGCTGCGGCAGCCGCGGCGGCGGCGGCGGCGGCAGCGGCGGCGGCGTCTCTCCGCCCCTCTCCCGGCAGGCCCCGCCCCCGCGTCAGGCCCCGCCCCCGCGCCGGTCCCACGCCGCCCTCTCCCCGCCCCGCCGCCCTCAACGGCGCCACTCCATTGGCCGATACGGCCTCACGTGCCCTAACGCTCCGCAGCGTCGCCCCGCCCACTGCGCGGCCTGTCCCCACCCCCTCGGTGCCAATCGGCTCCTGTGCGGCCGAGTTGCCCAGGTCTGAAGGGTTGGAAGGGGCCAGCAGGAAGGGAGCTATGGAGGGGAGGGGGCGTGTGGGTACGACAGAGGTGATAAAGTCGCAGCCGCTGAGCCGGGGCGGGACAGAGAGCACAGGACAGTGAGTAGCGGAAGTGCACATGTGAAACGTATGGCAACTATTCTGCAGCCGTCCAGCCACGAAAAGCGCTGTCCCGTAAGCCAGGTCGCGGCGACGTTTCTGCAGATGAGGCTCGGGACCGCGCGAGCGGCGGTTTCCTTTGGCCATTAGGCCCCGCCCACGAGGGCAATGCCGCCCGCTCTGGGGTAGACTCCGCCCACCGCACGCCTCGGGGGCGGGATTCATTGAGGTCCCGCCTACAGACCCCACTCCTCTCCTTTCGTCCCCGCCCACGCATGCAAAGGCGCTCTCCCCAGAGCAGGCTCCTCCCACCGCGGTCCAAGTGTAGAATCCACCGAGTTCCCCATAACCCCACGTGCCCCCATGCCGAGGTTCATGCAAGATCAACCTACAAGACGACCCCCCGCCTCTCCAGCGTAGGCACGGCCCACCCTACGTCTTGGGGATTGGGTCCACCGAGGCAGCGCCCATTTGCTGCGGGCTCGAAAGCATCTACCTGTACGCCCCGCCCATCGGCCCGGCCCACCAGAGCCGGCGAGTTAAGACCAGTACAGGCTGTCTCCCGCTTCCAATAAAACTGGGCGACCCTGCGCCTTCCAAGTTTTTGTTATTTAATTTGCATAGTTTGTGAGAAAACTGCATGGAGACCAGGGATCACTTGATTCTCTCCCTTGTCTGGTAGCTCTTTATGAGAGAAGATGCTTAGCATTCTAATTCGCTACTTCCACAGTCCTTGATTGGAGTTGCTATTATCCGACATCCTATACTGATGGAGCGCACTAGGAAGTAAGACTGTAGGTGTGAACTGTTTCAAGCGCGAACGACATTAGACGCTCACTCGGATGATTTAGGAGCAGCCTTCGTCGAACCCAGGGCCTTGAGCATGCTAGACAAATGCCAGACCCTTCAGCTACATCCTCAGCCTAAGGCACTGGAAAAAAAAAAAATCAATGTATCCTCTTAACCCTTGTTTTTTAGCCTTTGAAAATGCTAAGCAAAGCATTTTCGGTTGTTCTCACGAGAGTTCTGTGTGGAAAAACGGAAAGGAAACAAATAAAAAAGATTAAAAGGTGCTGTAGGAGGTTCTGAGAGTAAGTTTTGTCTGCAGGAGTCTGTGCACCTAAATAAAAGTAATCTGCATGACAGGCTGGAACCGGTATGTATTGAAGAAGAAACCATGATTACTCTCTTAAGTGAATTAATAATTTCTCTAAAAACAAGTAGTTAAAGGAAAAACAGTGCCCCTAATTAATTTGACATTTTAAAATTAAATGCAACTTAGTAAGCATGGTACAAATGCAAATCAGAAAGGAGTAGATCTGAAGCTATTGCATTTGGGCCATGGAAAGAAAAGAGTCTGGGCTTCTTGGAGATAAGTCAATGCTGCCAGCATCCTGGTGTCACCATGCATGGTCCAAGGTTGCACACCCTTGATCCATTTGACAGACATTTGATGTACCTCCATGATGCAAAGCACCACATGAAAAGTTCCTTGGTGGCAAGGCTGCTCCCTTGTCCTCTGGTAATTTGCATGCCTAGATGGAATCAAGAACCCCTGTATCATCCTGTAAGACATGTAACAAGTCTGCAAGGGAAGGGGTGGTGATGGTCTATCTGGGAACACAATAAAGTGAGGAGCAGGATGTTTTGATGCTGGAGGGCAGATGGGAAGGACAGTCTCTGAATTAGACAGGAATGGCTTGCTGGGAGCGGCACTTGTCTTCCAGTGCAATGAGGATGCTGGAGCTTGGCTGGATATGGACGCCTTCCCAATTCCTGGAGATGGAAACATGCCATCCTACCAGGAAGCTCTTTAAACAGGAAGGCAAACAATCCAGTACAGTTCAAGGAAACTCCTGAAACTGGCCTGATTCACTGGGACTCTCCCTGCCAGAGTAAGCAATAAAAGCAAGAGTTCCCCTCAGAGGGAAGGAAGCCAAGCTGCAAGACTCACAGGAAAGAAGATTCACTCATATATCAGACCAGCTGTCTGGAAGAGGTTTAGACCAACTGAGGCACCTGGAAAGGGCACTCTCCAACCTGTTGAGCTGCCTGCAGGCTGTGCCATGTGCCCCAGGTCCCCAGCCTGTGAGCTGTCACCATGCTGGGGTTTGCTGATGCAGCTGTCTTTGAGTCATCTTGCTCCTGTAAGTAACCTCTCACCCATATTCCTGTAAGCAACCCCAATAAAACTCATTGGTTCACCAAGCTGGACTTTGGTGATATCTGTACTTTGGTCTGTTATGAGTTTTGGTCTGGGGTGGGTAGATGTGTGTTGTATCTCCTCAGGAAAAGTTTTGTCAACAACATAATTGACACCTGAACAGGGATATGGCAGAACCAAAGATGAGTTGGGGAAGAATAAGGACATGGTCCTGGCTATGTATCAAAGCATGCACCAGAGGCTGAGAAGCCTGATGGGGAGCATCCACAGAGGAAATTCCAATAAAGGTGGCCTTTCCTGTTTGGTGTGTCAATGTGCCTTTGTGCCAGGACAGCAGTTGCATGGTTCTTATTGTGGATATTTAGATGTGCAATTGAGGCTGAGTCATCAGGATTAGGAGTGTCTGCGGAAGGAATACCAGGATGGCAGACTGAAGTGTTAATCTAATTAATCTTTATCAATAAAAAATCAGGAGTCAGATATCAGGGTAAGAACCCGAAAGATCAGAGAAGCAGGGAGCAGCCACCAGTCGCTTCCTACCTCTACTGTTCCTCCATCCAAAAAGGCCAAGATCCTTTCTCAGCCCCACCTTACTACTTCCTGTTTCCTCTCTGTCTCCAGTTCCCCAAACCTCTATGGTTAATTTTGGTCAGCTAGTGGCTTGGTCTGCCTTCTTACTCCAAGCAAGCTTTATTTGTCAGAACATAATAAAAATATCACACAACATTTCCCCCTTTTTGTCTAAAAAAAGTGAAGGTTTTAACTAACACAGTAAAACTATATACAATAAATACAATAACTATATACAAATATATACACGCAAGAATTTTTTTAAAAATGCCCAGTCCATTTGCATTTGACAAATTCAGAGAAAATACTCCATTGTCTATCCTATCTCAGTGAGTCCAAAGTGTTGTATCTAATTCATTTTCTATCCTAACTGTATTACCAACCCAAAACTATCCTTTTATGTTTCTCAACCTTACACTCTTTACACCTCCTTCTATGATTTCTTTTCTGAATTTGGTAACAAGGAAAACTATAACTATAAATATCTAGTCTTCAACTCCATCAGAGACCTGAGAAGGATATAATATTACCTGAGTAAACAAGAAATACAGAGCAAACAACTCCCAAAACTAAGACATGAAAGAAGCAGCTGGCTGCCTGCACAGTCAGTCACCCAAGGTTCCTCTGCAATTATGGGGCATCTATCCCAGTGCTACAGGCCTAGAATATCTGACAGACTTTTTTGAGAAGCAGGGCTTTTTTTAAGGATTGTCCATCCTTGTCTTAGCAAAGTTCAGCAGTCACTTTCCTTTGTGTCCTGCTTGTCCAATTTGGACAGCATACTGTCAGCAGTAAAGGACAAGGGCAATTTCTTGCCCAATGGCTAACGTTTGCCACAAAGAAAGTAAACTCCATATGGAATTCTTTAATGCTCATCATCTACTCTGAAGTAGATTGGTGCTGCCACGAGCAAACACGTCTCATTGTCAAAAAAAAAATACGTTATTAAAACATCTTAAATGCCATATTCTGTAGATCTCTGAAGTGTTTGAAGACCACCTATCTATCTAAAATATATCTCTGTTTGACCTTGAAAACATACCTAACATAACTGTAAATTTGATTGTAATAGGTAATTAACTACTAACCTACATTTCTTTATTATCTTAACCAGATTGTAATAATAACTTTCAGGAACCTGAACTTTACATTATATTGTTAAATGATCTGTATAGGTACAATACCTTGAACAAGACTAGAAATGTATGTACATTAGGTTCTAACAAAAATAACTTTTATTTGCATATATGTGTATATATATATATCTACAAAAATATCTTAAGAATAGAATCATACATACAGTATAACAAAAACAACCTCAAATTTGTATCAATATACAAAAATCTATGCCAATGTAAAATATTTAGGACTAGTAGTTGATTTTTTGGTTTAAAAATAGATTCAATAATCTACCTTTTTATCATATCATTTCTATATTCCCCCTATTTCTTTTCAGAACAAGATCCCTTAATCTAATCTCCTTTGTTCAGCTTTTTTCCTAACCATTACCAATAACAACTTGTAACCAACCCCCATAAATTATGACAAATATCAATAACCCACTGAATGACCAAAACCACCCACCCCACCTCTTGGGAATGTGGGTGTTGTGCTCTCAAAATTACTTCCTGTTGTCTGGGGGCAATGACATCTTTAGGGGACCCTGAAAAAAAGGTTGAGATAATTGTCAAAACCTGGGAGAGCTATGTGTATCATTTGTTATCCAGTCTCTGTGTAATGGGAAAGCACAGGGCTTATCTCAAGTCCTAGCTAGAGTAGTCTGTGAGGCTGGACCATATCAGCTAACCACCTTGAAATTGTCCTGAGCAGCTGGTAGTCCAAAGTCGATCTGTGAGTAGTGTTTGTCAGTTTAATGGTGTTCCCACAATCCAGGTGGAATTGTTGTTATGGGGCCCCATCCTCCTTTTTGAAACTTCAAAGGTCACTGTTGGTCATGGTCATAGTTCATTGAATAAAACTTATACATTTTAAATGTCATATGCAGAAGATCTCAAAGAGGTTAAAGGACCATAATTTGTTATGTACATCCAGAGTATAAAAACTTAATTCCTAGTTACCTGATTGAGACTCAAACCTGAAATCATATACAGAAAGCTAGATGAAGCCTTTTTCTAGAATTAGTTAGTACTCTATATGACCATTAATATGACAAAAAGCTTAAAATATACATTGTAGCCAGAGTTTTCCTGCCTTGCCCACAGTCAGGACAAATCTTTGTCACCCGCCAGTCCCACAGCCACTCAGACCCAACCAAGTAAACACAGAGACTTATATTGCTTACAAACTGTATGGCCATGGCAGGCTTCTTGTTAACTGTTCTTATAGCTTAAATTAATCCATTTCTATAAATCTATACCTTGCCACGTGGCTCGTGGCTTACTGGTGTCTTCACATGCTTCTTGTCATGGTGGCAGCTGGCAGTGACTCCTGCCTTCCTGTTTTTTCTTTTCTCCTCTCTGTTAGTCCCGCCTATACTTCCTGCCTAGCCACTGGCCAATCAGTGTTTTATTTATTGACCAATCAGAGCAATTTGACATACAGACCATCCCACAGCAATATATATTAATCTTATAAACTTTGAGATAATATTTATACCTTAAGGAAAGTTTTAAAGACTTAAAATAAAACCAAAAAATTATGAGATTAGTGGCAATATAATAGTCCCTTAATTTTGGCTTTTCTTCTGTCCCATATCAGGTGGCTCTTCTGACATGAGACAGAGATTTGGGATTTTGCTTTAACAAGCATGCTTGGATTTAGAGAAGGAGAGAGCCACGCTCCAACTCAATAACCAGCTTTAATTTTAAATTGAACTGGTGCTACAAAAAGACCATTAGTATTATATGTCTGTAGAGAACAGCAGAAACAAATATTTGGGAAGATTTATGAAATTTTATCCTATTGGATATATCAGTAGGCCAGTTTACTCTCTTTCTTGAGACATTTTCTCTGGATGATTTATCTTTTTTCTTCAGATGTCTCATTTGTTCAGTGGTTCTCAGATTCCTGGATGCCTTCATTTTCCTGGAAAGACAAAAACAAAACCCTGCCCCAACCGTAACTTTGGGGAGTTTCCATTTTGGCAAGTTATATCTGATCAAATGAAAAGCATTTGTTAGTCTTATAAGTTAGTTTAAATTGAATGGTCATGCTCTGTGATGAACTGTCACTTCTTCTAATCAAGAGTTCAAATCTAATCTTTATCAATTTTGATGCTATCCATAGTTTTTCTTCTCCTGTAGAAACAAAAGCAAAACATCTTCCCTAATGTAACACGTATCCTAGTTTCCATTCTGAGGTCAACACATTTTTAAAGTATACAGGCTAATTTAATTCAGCAGTTTTTTTCCTATTATCCAATGTCTCTCCACATCTGTCATTCCTTTTTTCATTAGCATTTAGAAAATTTAAAGTTAATAAAGCATTGTGCAATCTATCTCTGGGGGTCTTTATTACCCCTTTCTGTTTATTAAGCACATCTTTTAGAATTCAGTTACATCTTTCTATAACTGCTTGCCTTACAGGATTGTGTGGTATACTTGTCATATGCTTTATGCTTTATGTTGTAATATGAAAAAAACTGTTTCATTTTACTAGAGACATATGCTGGAACACTGTCAGTCTTAATTTGTACAAGTATCCCCATGATGGCTATAACTTCTAATAGATGTGTAATTACAGAATTAGCCTTTTCAGAACTCAAGGCAGTTACCCATTGAAATCCTGAATATGTATCTATGATATGGTGTACATAATTTTCCAAATTCTGCAAAATGAAACATATCCACTAGCCAAATTTCATTTCTTTGAGTACCCTTTGGGTTACTTCCTGCAGGTAGTGGAGTTTGGTTATACAAAGATGTAAGACATTTCCTTATAATTTCCTTGACGTGTTGCAAAGTGATGGAAAAAAATCTTGCTACTAACATGGTGTTTCTTATTAAATTCTGAGGCTTCTAGCACATTTTCTACAAATAGCTGATCAATTTCATCATTACCTTGTACTAGAGTACCTAGTAGACCCATATGGGATCTGATATGTGTTATATAGAAGGGATTATTTCCATTTCTGATTATTTCTTGTAACTGAATAAATAATAAAGTCAATTATGAATCATCTGGAATAAATTGAACAGTGTCCATATGTAAAACAACTCTTTCTGCATATTGAGAGTCAGTAACTATATTAAGAGGTTCTGTAAAATCTAATATTACCATGAGAATAGCATATAATTCTGACTTTTGAACAAAATCATAAGGACTTTGAGTCACTTAAATTTCCTGATAAATAACCTGCTTTTCCTGATATGTTTGCATCAGTATAGAATGTAGGGGCTCCAGAAATTGGTGTTCCCCATACAAAGAGGAATGATCCAATTAGTTCTCTTTATAAACTAAATTCTCTTGCTTTTGGGACATTTGTTGCTAATCTCTCCAAAAAAAATTAATGCAAGTTCTTTGCCAATGTTCATTTTCTGCCCATAAAGAAGGAATTTCAGCATTAGTAAAAGGTACTACAATTTCTGTTGGGTCCATTCCTGCTAATTGATGAAGTCTCAATTTTCCTTTTAGAATCAACCCAGAAACTTTTTTCTACATAGGTCTTTAATTTTTGCTATATTTATGTGATAAAAACATCCATTCCAAGATATTTTCTTCTCTCTGCATTAGAATTTCTATAAAGAAATGTGTAGAAGGTAAAATAACCAGAATACAATCAAGTTCTGTATACAAATGATCCACATGTGCATCCTGTAATTTCTTTTCTACCGGAGCCAATTCTCTCCCAGCTTCAGCTAATAATTTTCTTGGACTATTTAAGTCCTTGTTACCTTGTAAGGTTTGAAATAAATTACTTAGTTCTTGAGTTGTTAATCCAGTTGTAGGCCTTAGCAAGTTAATATCTCCCAGCAATTTTTGAAAGTCATTAAGAGTCAGAAATTGGTCTCTCCTGATTTGTATCTTTTGGGGTTGAATTTTTTATAAACCTATTTTATATCCTAGGTAATTAATAGAATCTCCTCTCCGTATTTTTTCAGGGACAATTTGTAATCCCTAGCAAGACAAAATTTTCTTTACTTCTTCAAACATTTTCTCTAAGGTATCTACATTTGAATCAGCTAGTAAGATATCGTCCATATAATAATGGTAAATTATAGATGGAGGAAACTGATTACAAATATTTCCAGTGGCTGTTGTACAAAATATTGGCACAGGGTGGGGTTGTTTAACATCCCTTATGGGAGATTCTTCCACTGATATCTTTTAACAAGCTGAGAATTATTGTAGGCGCTATGAAGGCAAATTTTTCTCTATCCTGCTCTTGCAAAGGCATGGTAAAAAAATCACTCTTTTAAATAAATCACTATAGTAAACCATCCTTTAGGTAATAAAGAAGACAAGGGAATTCCAGGTTATAAAGAACCCACTGGCTGAATTCCCTTATTAATACCTCTTAGAACTGTTACCATTCTCCATTTTCCAGATTTCTTTTTAATAAAAAATACAGGAGAATTCCAAGAACTGGTCAGTTCTTCAATATGTTGAGTATTTAGCTGCTCCTGTACCAGCTATTCTAAGGCCTGTAATTTTTCTCATGTCAAAGGCCATTGTTCTACCCAGACAGGTTTGTCAGTTAACCATTTTAATAATATTGATTATAATTGACAATATGTAAATCCCAGCTAAGTTAATTATCCCCTCATTTAGTTGTTCCTTTTTCAAACCATCCATTTTGGAATCATACAGAGACCTAACTCCCTCCATCATAATATTGTTTCCCCTTAACAAGAAGTAGTTTTCAGCTGTAGCAGTTTTGATTCTCTTTCCTGTGACCTCTTTCCGCGCTGTCTGGAACCATAGCAAAAGGATACTGCAGCTCTTGTTACTGTAGTGCTGAGGTTATTGAAGTTATAGAAACACATCTAGTCTGTTTCTTAGGAAGGTGTCCGTTAAGTCTTGCTGGGTGACTGACAAGAAAGGTAAATGTGTTTCATGTTTTGCACACCAATGCAGCAGGATTTGTATAACCATATGACTTCATAGTTGCTATCTCAACTTGTGTTAGAGGTAGAGATGGTCTAGTAAAGATGTAATGTTTTATCCCTTTAGCATGTGTTTATTTCACCTTCTGTTCTCAAGATGATTTGTTCCTATGACTCAGTGATATTGTAGTTAAAAATGATGAGCAGCCGGGCGGTGGTGGCACACGCCTTTAATCCCAGCACTTGGGAGGCAGAGGCAGGCAGATCTCTGTGAGTTCGAGGCCAGCCTGGTCTACAGCGTGAGATCCAGGAGAGGCGCAAAGCTACACAGAGAAACCCTGTCTGGAAAAAAAAATGATAAGCCAAAGGGCTCTCCACCTAACAAATCAGAAATGATTCTTTTATATTGTGTTGAGTATTTGACTAACACTTTTTTACATTCAGAAGTTTCTTGAAAGTTCTTCATAACTGTATTATAGAAGACATTATGTCATATACAGCTCATTGACATTCAGCGGAAGCACTCACATGTTGCTTATTTTCCTGATGAACCCCATGATGGACAGACGTAAAGATGACTTGGGAAATACTGAAACTAGATTATCAGGCTCTGTTCAATTGTTACATACATCTTGCTTAATTTCTGTTTATTAATTTATATCCACCCAATTATAAAGTAAATTTGGAGCAAACAGCTGAAGTTGTGCTATATTTTCAGTGATAATTCTTTTTTAATCCTTATATTTTCTAATTATATACATTTGTGTCATTAAGTCTTATAGTCAGACTTTTTTCCTAGGTTCTCAAAATTAGTAAATGAACTTTTCCCAGTTGTAAATAATAATAATTTTGTTTCCCTTTTTTTAATGTGGGAAAAACTCTCTCTCTCTCTCTCTCTCTCTCTCTCTCTCTTAAACTAATTCCACCCTTTAAGAATTCCAAGTTGCTCTGCTCTCTGCTCTCTGCTCCCTGTTCTGCTCTGCTCTCCTCTTCCCCCACCCCACCATCTTTCTCTCTCACCAAGCCTGCTTCCTTCTCCCCCCTCCACCTTTTCCTCCAAATAAAGCTCTGAATACTGGAAAAAAAAAAAAAAGAATTCCAAGTTGTCTCACCAAATCTGCTGACGATGACAGCAAAGTGTAAGGCTGGCTTCTGTTGCATAGCACATCTGGGTGGAGAACACAGACAGTGCACAGCCTGGCTGAGGACAGTTGCCACTGATCAAGTATCAGCAGCCTGAGGAGGGGGTCCAAGGAAAGCCCACAACCCACGGCGAAAAGGAGCCAAAGAGCCAGCTGTCTGAAAGGCACAGGGGAACCTTGGAAAGCAGCGTGGGAGAAAGTGAGAGCACAGAGCTGCCTGAAGGCGGCGCTGGCTGGTGGTGAAGGCCGAAGTCCAGCAGTGTTTGGAGCCCAGGCACCTGTGGAGTTTGGGGCTTGTGGGGATTGCTGTAGAGAGGCTGCAACAGGAAAATCCCAGACTCACTCAGAGGGCTTGGGGAAGAAAAGGAAAAGCAGTGACACCAGCCGATGCAGCTCCCCCATGCAGCTCAGGGGACAAGCGGCTATCTCTTGAATTAGTGCCCCAAAAGTTGGACACCAGATGAATCATTAATCATTAATCTAATTAATCTTCATCAATAAAAAATCAGGAGTCAGATATCAGGGTAAGAACCTGAAAGATCAGAGAAGCAGAAGACAGCTACCAGTCGCTTCCTACCTCTACAGTTCCTCCATCCCAAAAGGCCAAGATCCTCTCTCAGCCCCACCTTACTACTTCCTATCTCCTTTCTGTCTCCAGTCCTCCAAACCTCTATGGTTAATTTTAGTCAGCTACTGGCTGGCTCAGCCCTCTCTAAGCAAGGTTTATTTGTGAGAACACAATCAAAATATCACACAGCAGTGGTCTTCATCTGTGTGATATGTGGTGGCGTTCCTGTTTGATGGGGTGCAGGGGGATACCATGTGAATACAGAGATTTCCTGAAAACAGCTAAAGGTTTAGAGGAAATCTTGCAGCCTTTGAGATTGGCACAGAAGGGTTGAGACTATGGGCAAGCGGTGGCAGAGGTTGCCTGACCACTCCTGGATGTAATTAGAAAGGCAGCTAAGGCTAAGATGGTGGCCAACCTGGTACTTGTTTGTGTAAAGCAAGAACTTGTTTGTATAAAGGAGCAATTGCACCAAGAAAGGTAGATGTGGAGCAGGCGGCAGGAAAACTGAGTGATGTAACTTCTCAACACTTCTTATAACAAAGACTATGTAACCTAAGACAGTGTGGGAGAAATCAGTCCCTGATGGACTGGCTTATCAAAGCCATTTGGAACACTTGGTTATCTCCATCTGAGGTCCCCACAAATACCAGGGGGCTGGAGGACCGTAGAAGAAGGATAGATGTTACTGAGGGAACTAGGAGTAAGAGAAGCTGTGTTTGAACCCCAGTTCACTGGGCCAGATAAAAATTATGTTCACAGAGGCGTTAAAGAAAAGGTTGACCCATCAGGGACTTCGAGGCTGCTGTGGAGTTTTAGTGGCTTTGCTGAGTCCCATTGGTGGGGCAAGACGTTTATAAAGTAGGAAAGGCTTTTGCAGATCTCAGTGACTTAGACCAGCATGTAAACAGTGTCCATAAAGAGAGAGAGCAACCCAAAGAAGATAAGCAAAGGTAAAGCAGAGGAAGAAGTCTGTCTGGGTTGTCAAAGATAAATGTGGCAGGATTTGTGTTGAGCTGGAATTCTTAAGGAAAAATTGATAAAAAGCCAAATTGTGTGCTAATGGAAGGCTTTAAAGCCTGAGGAACAGTTCATGGAAGACATCTGTGATAGAAGAATACAGGTAAAGAAGACCAAGCCAGGCATGGGGCTAGGTAATTACCCCCAAAATAAAAAGGGTACATTTTCTCCCCCAGCAGAAGGCTATGCTATAGGTAGAGATGGTTTGCCCAGCCAGGGTATGGTGAATGGGAGGCCAGGATATGGAAAGATATTGGCTCAGAATGACCAAGGATCACAGGGAACTACTTAAGTCGGCACCTCCTCTCCATGCCGTGTACCCAACCTGGATCTGTCGAGGAAGCAAGGGATACAAGTGGGTAGAGCCTTTCCATGCCGCATCAGACCTCGCTTCTGTGAGACTTGACTGGCTTCTTAGCTGTGAACCTCTGGGGGTCACCTGACACCTGCTGAGAACAGATGACAAAAGGCTTTCAGAGTGCTTCACCAGGGTTATCTTTGATATGGGATGACAGTTTGGGATGTGGCCTTGCCTCGCCCATCCTCTGGAGAAGGTTCTGTTTTATAGGTTACATAACGCTACCCTCTGAGTGTTTTTGCAGATTTGGAAAGCCACTGGGGAGACAAACGGCTATACACAATGGTACTTCCACTTACCTTATAATCCTGCTCAGGCTGGGTTAATTGAAAGCAAAAGTGGGTCGTTAAAACAACAGCTACAGAGTTTAAATCCAAAAGCTATACCCGACATGGGTGGAAAAGAAAGCTCCCAGGAGCCATAAGGTTATGGAATGACAACCCAGTGCCAGGGATGGGCTCCGTCCTTGTGAGTTGTTGGCCCGGGAAGCCCCCAAGGCCCCACAAACCATAAAGGCTATTGCTACTGCTGTTGGTTGTGTTCCAGAACTAGACAGTAAGACACTGTTGCCGAAGACACCGCTTGTGTATGATGTGACTCCAGGACGTGGAGAAATTAAGCTGGGACTGAACTGGAAACTCCTACCCTGCTGCTGGCTCTCATAGTGCCAGAAGGGGACATGCAGGCTGCTGGCAGAGAACTGTCACTGAGAAGGCCAGGCAAATACCATGACAGGCTCCTAATAATTCAGTTAAAAAGTAGGCCTCAGTTTCTGCCTCTTGAAACCAAACAGGCAGTTTCTGAGGAAGCCATGAACAAAGGACAGTCAATCTCCAACACCCTGGGCAGCGGGGATGGGACAGGACGAAATCAAATAAAGACAAAGCCTGGGACTTGTCCAGGCCTGCCCAAAAATGAAAAAAAAAAAAAAAAAAAAAAAACAACAAAAAACTGTAACCTCAACTCATCCCAGCCAATGAGAACATACTAATATGATTGCCGCTCACATAAGCCAGTCATATCCGAGATGACCTAACTGTCCCTGAAACTCCCCTTAGCTGTGCTTAAATGGAGCCTGGGAGCTTCTCCAAAGGTTGCCATCTTGCCTTTGTGTCAGATGGGCGGCCCCAGCACGCTGGTACCTTTACTCTCGAGATAATAAACACTCTTGTTGATTGTATATGTGGATGGTGGTCTTTTGTGGGACTTCTCCGGGACCCTAACAGTCACCAACATTCCTGCTTGGCTATCGACCCTGAATGCTGAAATACCGACATGCTAGGCAGGGTGTGCCTGCTTGTGTAATAGTGGTTTGGCTGTTGTGTGTAAAACCAACAGCCAACCAATCGGATTTAAGGTCCACTCCACAAAACAGAGTTCATGTCTGATACTGAAAACCAGGACAAAAACCTGTGGGTGGGGAGGTCATAGGTCCCACTGGGGAAGCAGCTTGTACAGTTTTTCTAGATGGCTGTGGTGTGACTGTGTTAGACACACGTGTTTATGCCCATTGATCACAGTTGTTCATTACTACTGGTGAAGGTCCTGAGAACAAGTGGCCATTACTGTGGCATAGTGGCCTACTTAGTCAAGGTGGACATCTATAATCCTCCCTTCAAGGGTCAGGGGTCTTTGCTGAAAGGGGTGAGGGTGGAAAAAGTTTAAGAGCTGGAGGAAAGGATGGAGTGTTGTGTAAGTCTCCTCCAGAGAATGAAACATTACATCTCTTAAACAGGAAGGTAGCCAGGGTTGGGGAGGTAGGGGAGTGGTACCACCTGGTGGGGGTAGTGTGTGCGCACACCTTTAATCCCAGCACTCAGGAGGCAGAGGCAGGCAGATCTCCGGGAGTTTGAGGCCAGCCTGGTCTACAAGGTGAGTTTCAGGACAGCCAGGGCTGTTACACAGAGAAACCCTGGGGTGGGGGTATGGATAAAATAAAACAAAACGGGAAGGTAAACAACTCAAAATAGCTCCAGGAAGTCCCTGAAACTGACTAGATTTACTAGGCACCTCCCTGCCAGGCAGGGTAAGCAATAAAAGCTGAGAACCCCCACCCTCACCCCCTCCCCTACCCCACCCCCACCCCAGAGGGAAGGAAGATGAGTTGCAAAGAAGACTCTGACACCAGACTTAGAAGAAGCAGAAACCAGACAACCTGCCCCAAAGAGGTTCAGACCAACTGAGGGACCTGGAAAGGACACTCTCCGGCCTATTGAGCTCCCTTCACGCTGTGCAGTGTGCTCCAGGGTCCAAGGTTTGTTACCTGTCACTCGTGCTGGGGTGGGCTATAGTGATGCAGCTGCCTTTGAGTCCTTTCTGCTCCTGTAAGTGACCTCTCACCCAGATTCCTATAAGTAACCCCAATAAAACTCCCTGGTCCACCAGTTTGGACTTTGGTATATCTGTACTTAGGTCTGTCATGGGATCCCTATCTGGGGTGAGCAGATGTGTGTGTTACATCTCCCCCCGGGGAAAGTTTTCTCACAGCACTCGTTTGCATCTTAGAAGATGCCTGTGACCAGGGTGTGGAAAGGGGTGTGAGATAAGGGTCAAGGCAGGGTCACCAGGAAGACTGGTGTGTAATTAGGGTGAGGCACCACCGGTAACAGGCAGTAATGAGGATCACAGATGCCTTCCTGTGGTCTTGTGTTTGTACTTCTGGATACTGTGGTGGACAGTGGATGGATGGAAATAGAAAACCAGTTTTCTAGGCACAAGGTGATTTCAGTCGGGGATGTGCTGAGTCCAAGCCACACTGAAGTTGGCAGTCAGAAATGTCACACAGAGGCTGAGTCACGTGTCCTGCTGGAGGCACTTGATCAGATCTTGGTTTGATGGCGAACACCTGACTGAATGAGATACCAGACAAGCTGCCGACTTCCATCCCATGTCCCCGGAATCCTGGTAGGTAGTCAGGGAGGTAGGGTTCAGCAACATCACTCAACACACATGTGCCTTGCTGGTCATTGTCTTTTATTTGTCCACATAGGAGGATCCAGCCCATCATCCAATAAGATGACAGTCACAGAGGACACTGGGTGTTGCAGTGTGCTGGGGTCATGACCTTTGCTGATTTGCTAAAGATCGGCAGAGCTTTCTGCTCTCAGAGGAAGGGTCCATTCAGCACAAAGTTCAAGGTCATCCTTGGTTACACAGTGAGATTGAGGGCTGTCTGAGCCACACAAGACCCTGTCTCAAAAAAGGGTTGGGAGAACTAGAGAGATAACTCAGTAAAGTGCTTGCCAAGCTTGAGGACCTGGGTTCAGCTCCCCAGTACCCACATCAAAGTCAGGCATGGTGGCACGCATCTGAAATCCTGGCACTGGGGAGGCAGAAACAGGTGGCTTCTTGGTGCTCATTGGCCGGCCGGCCTTGCTGAACCAATGACCTCCTGGTTCAGTGAAAGATTTTGTCTTAGAAGAAAAGTAAAGTGGAGGACCAGCAAGGTGGCTCAGCCAGTAAAGCACTTTCCGTTCTGACAACTGGATCTGGTCCCTGGAACTCACCTAAGTGTGGAAGGAGAGAACTGATCCCGCAGTCTTCCACGGGCCGCCACAGGCACACCACGGCACTTGTCCAAACCTCCACACACACATCAGGCACATACACAATAACAATAAATAAAAATAGATGAGAGAGCAATAGAGGAAGATAGTCAACATCAGCCTGTGCCCACCCCACCCCACTTACATACAGGTGTATGCATATCTGCATACACGCAGGCACACACATCAACACATACGTGGACCACACACATAGATTTGGGCTATCCAGGGAGGATACAGAGTGTGTGTGTGTGTGTGTGTGCGTGTGCGTGTGCGTGTGCGTGTGCGTGTGTGTGTGTGTGTGTGTGTGTGTGAACACACACACAATGTACTTACATGCTTGTGTCTGTGTGAGTGTGCACACCTCTGAGGGATACCTCTTCCAAGGTGGCCTAGGCTTCCAGTTCATAAAATTAGCATCCACGTCATACAAAAACTTTTTACTCAGGCCTTGGCCCTCCTGGGTACACTTCTTCATGAAGGCTCTATACTTTCGGCATATCCATCTCTGAAGACATGGTGGGTTTCTTCAGTTATGCCCCTAAGGTCTCCCTGGAGGTTCAGAAGAGGACCTGCCAACTACAGACTGGCCATAGGCTCCGTCTCCTGCTGGGCAAGAGAGGCCATGCCCCCACCTGGATTCAGCCATGGAGTTGGCCCTTCCTATTGCCTTCTCTCAGATGCCCATTTGTCTGCTTCCGCAACTGTGGGGCAGGGGGTGAAACTGTCCAGCCTGACATGCTACAGCAGTGGTTCTCAACCTGTGGGCCATGGCCCCCTTGGGAGTCAAATGACCCTTTCATAGGTGTTGCCTAAGACTATCTGCATATCAGATATTTACGTTATGATTCAAAACAGCAAAATTACAATTATGAAGTAGCAACAAAAACAAGTTTGTGGTTGGGGTCACCACAACATGGGGGACTGTATTAAGGGGTTGCAGCATTAGGAAGGTTGGGAACCACTGTACTACAGTGTGGGTTTCACTTCCCCAGGAAGTTGTCAGGCTCTAGGGCCACCAGCTGATGGGCTCAGCTTCTTTATTGTTGAATTTTTATTTAATAATTATCAATTTATTTTATTTATTTTACACACCAACCACAGTTTCTGCTCCTTCCTCTCCTCCTGTTCTCTCCCCCCATCTCCTTTCTACCCCCACCCATCCACTCCTCAGAAAGGGTAAGGCCTCCCATGGGAGTCAACTACGCATAGCATATCAAGTTGAGGCAGGGCCAAGTTCCTCCGCACTGCATCAAGGCCAAGCGAGGCATCCCACCATAGGAAATAGGTTCCAAAAAGCCATTTCATGTGCCAGGGACAGATCCTGGTCCCACTGCTAGGGGCCCTACAAACAGACCAAGCCACACAACTGTCTCCCACATGCGGGCTCCCTAGCGGTCAGTCTTGAGTCCGTGAGCTCCCACAAGCTCAGGTCAGCTGTCTCTGTGGGTTTCCCTGTCATGATCGTGACACCCCTGCCTCCAGTAATGCTTGCTTCCTCTCTTCAACAGGACTTCAGGAGCTCAGCCCAGTGCTTAGCTGTGGATCTCTGCATCTGCTTCCATTAGTACTGGATGAAGGTTCTATGATGACAATTAGGGTAGTCACCAATCTGATTACAGGAGAAGGCCAGTTCAGGCGTCCTCTCCACTATTGCTAGGAGTCTTAACTGGGATCATCCTTGTGGATTCCTGGGAGTTTCCCTGGCACCAGGTTTCTCCCTAAACCCATAATGGCCCCCTCT
Organism: Peromyscus maniculatus bairdii; assembly: GCF_049852395.1. NCBI lineage: Eukaryota > Metazoa > Chordata > Mammalia > Rodentia > Cricetidae > Peromyscus > Peromyscus maniculatus. The sequence goes on along the minus strand of NC_134865.1, from coordinate 82,442,386 downwards.
ATCAAGATATCTCTTTTGTTTCTCTCCCTCTCCATCCCTCCCCTAACTCGACCATCCCGATCCCTCATGTTCCCATCCTCCATCTCATCCCCTTTACCCCCTCCCCACCACCTACAGTTTACTCAGGAACTCTCTTCTATTTCCCCTTTCCAGGACGAGCCATGCATCCCTCTTAGGGCCCTCCTTGTTACCTAGTTTCTCTAGGGCCGTGGATTGTAGCCTCCTCGTTATCCTTTGCTTTACATCTGCTATCTCCTTACGAGTGAGTACAAGCCATGTTTGTCTTTCTGGGTCTGGGTTACCTCACTCAGGATGATTTTTTTCTAGTTCTATCCATTTGCCTGCAAATTTCATGACATCATTGTTCTTTACTGCTGAGTATTACTCCATTGCACAGATGTATCACATTTTCTTCATCCATTCCTCGGTTGAGGGGCATCAAGGTTGTTTTCAGGTTCTGGCTATTATGAATAATGCTTCTATGAACAGTGAGCAAATGTCCTTGTGGTATGATTGGTGGGCTCAGCTTCTGTCATGTCCATCCTGCACAGCTAGGTTCTGTGGGTGTTGGAGCAACCTTTTGTGTTTGAGTTTTGAGCTGAGCATCCTGAGGGACAGTTGTGAGGACTTAGGCATCGTTTCCTAGTGCTTAGCTTTGGAAGAAATGGATGCCACCTTCATTGTGGGATTGTCCAGCTTCCCAGGCTTCTTCTCTAACTGAATGCCACTCTTATTGGGAACTTTCTCCAGCCTGTGATGGAGCCATAGGCCTCTCTCTGTCTTTATCATCAGCTCCTCCTAGGTACCTAGCCTCCCAATGCTGGCCAGGGGTTGCCTGGATAAGACAGTTACTTCCCTTAAGGACAAACTAGACGTTCAGCTCATTTTGTTTCCACTGAAACCCACTCACAATAAGTTCTTATTGAATTGGATCTATTTAAACAAGGGTTTAATTGGCAATAAGTTAACGAAGGGTCTGTGGGTACAGGCCTGCAGGGATCAAGCATGGCTAAGGGGGCAAATGTGCAACTCTGCCGCCCATAGGTGCCGCCTGCTGGGCAGTAGGGGGCTACCTGGCAGAGCAGTCAGAACCCAAGTGTGGGGGACGGGTGGGGGTAGTGGGTCTCCAACTCCCTCTGCTGTAAAATTGCCTGTGGGTTTGAGAGATTCAAGTGAGATCACATTAAGTCAATTATCCAGTTGTGACGAGTACTGACCCCAGTGCCTGGCACCGAACAAATGCTTAGTAAGTTCGGTCTTCAACAAGGGGACGGTGATTTGACAGGAGATCTTGTTCAGCTCCAGGCAGTCCAAGGAAAACCCCTAAGTTGTGTCTTTAAGAGCCAAGGGTACCCAGAGAACCTGGTCAGGCTGAGCAAGGCTCTTGCAGGGAGGAGAAGAGAGTTTGAAAATGCCACGACCACTCTGAGACGCAGGTACAGGCTTGGGGAATAGGCTCTGAAAACCAAAATGATGAATCCCAGGGACTCCTAAAAGCTGGGAGTTTCATAGATTGCTCCAAAACTACCTTAATAAAGGTGTGTGTTCAAGTATTGAAAAAAAAATGCAAAACACACACAAAAATATATTTCCCGATAAACGGGGTGAGATACAATCCCTTCCTTGCCCCCCCCCCCAAATCCCTAAGTCCAGCGGAGAAGATGAAATGGACAGAAATAACCTGAGGTGGAGAAAGAGTACCTTAAGAGCATTAGTGCCGCAGATTAGAAGGCTGCAGGGAGGGGGTGGGGGGGTGGGGTGCCGTTCAAATGGGGGCTGCAGAAAGCTCGCTGCAATGGAAAGCTCTGATAACGAGCCAGGGCCTGTTCGAGGGCTGATTTTACTTCTCATCCCAAGTTTGGTGCTATTGGTTTCAACAGGCAGGAAACAGATGGCACTGTCACAAGGGTTTAATTGGGAATAAGTTAATGAAGGGTCTGTGGATACAGGCCTGCAAGGGTCACATGCACGGGTGAGGGACAAATTATGCAGTGCTGACAGTCACAGGTGCCGCCAGCTGGACCGTGGGGGCTGTCTGGCTTGGCAGGTGGGGCAGTCACAGCCCAAGTGTGGGGGGCAGGCGGGGCAAGTGGGTCTACAGTAACCCCCCCTTCTCTCCTCTTCTTCTTCCTTCACAAGGCTTCCCTTGGTCCTGAGCTAGTCCAGGAGGTCCTTTTCTGTATGTCCTTGTTTAGAGCCAAAAGCATGACCGAAAGCCTGGAGCTGGGTCTCAAGGGGCCTTTAGGTAGAGAGTAATCAGGGGTGGGGGGGACAAGGGGGCGGCAGATGGCAGGTTTGGAATGGGCAGACTCCGGTTTGTGTGTGGACTGAAGCCCTTTAAAGGAATGGTTCTTAAGATGGGTAACATTGCCCCCTGGGGTCCACTGGCAATGCCTGCAGGCATTTGGGGTTGTGACAACTGGGTGGCCGAGGTGCTGCTGCCCTCCCTTGGATAGAGGCTAGGGTCACCTCACAACTTCCCACAGTGTGGAGGATAGGCCCTACTAGAAAGTGTCTTCCAGCCCCAAAGTCAACAGTTCTGCAGTACAGAAACTCTAAACTCAAGCAAAAGCAATGTGATGTAATTTGTCCTGCCCTCTCTGGTGGTCACTGAGTGTCACAGACGACTGTGGTGTGGAAGCCAGAACCTTGGCCACAGACTTTATTTAGGGGGAGATTGTCCACCTGGATGGACCTGAAGCTGGCTGGCCATGTTTCGCACCCCACCTTCCTGTCATCTGGGCAGCCAGTGTAACGTGGAGACCTGACTGGTCCTGGAAAAGCTGAGACCAGCCCCTGCCCTGGGGCAGAGGTTCCTTTCAAGGTTACTCTTGGTCCCAGAGGTCCCAGAGTGGCTGCTTTGTGTATGTTCCAGCTTCTGAGTTGTGAGGGAGAAGAGCTGAGTGGACCTTTCCGTTGTCACCACGGAGGAAAATGCACAAGATGGAGTACACGCCACTGTGACCTTTGTTTCCCTTTCATTTTTACTCTGGTGCTGCGGAGGGACGCTTTTCAGGTTGAGTTTTTGTGGCTTCCCAGAGCTATGCGAATCTGAGTAAAACTCCAGGTAAGGAAAACAAGGGGTCAGACGCCCCACTAGCTCCGGCCTCGTGACCATGGCGCTCCTCGGAGTGCCGCTCGATGCCGTTGAAATTAGAGCCACTTTCGTCCACGCACCCGTCCCTTTCCCCATCCTCGTGTGTACGTGTGGTTTGCATGTGTGTGTACACCTGTGCACGCGCATTCTCCTGCACGGGGAGGTGCTAGGCTGACCTCAGTGGCCATCCTCCATCACCCTTCCGCCTTTTTCATTGAGTCAGGGTTTTTTCAGTTGAACTCAGAACTCACCAATTTGGCTAGTCTTGCTAGTTCGAGATTGTTAGGGGGGTGGGGGCTCCCCTGTCTCTGCCTTCCAAAGCTGGAACTACAGGCGGCTGCCATGCTCACCCAGCATTTATGTGGGTTCTGGGGATCCGAATCTGAGGGTCTGAATCTGCAGTGGGTGAAATCCTACCCATTCCTTTTTTTGGCTGAAGCTCTAGCTGGATCTTCTTTACTTAGTCACCTTGGGCTCAGATTCCTCATCAGTTTCCCCAAGCAGTCAGTGGCAGAAAGGTACAGAAAGACACAGTAGGCAAGGCCCCCAGAGGTCACCAATAAGAAGTCAGGGGCTGGGCACGGTAGCCCAACAGTTATAATTCTGATACCCTAGTAAAGTGGATATGAGCAGTTGTCTTCATAGGCTGCTGTGTGCGCGAAGGAGCAAAGGTGGGTCTTGATGAGTCTCAGTCCCCCGTCAGTCTCTCACCCTTGTGGGGACCTCCAGCTTTACCCAGCCTAACACCGTGTCCGCTGCGGTCACTCACTGAATGATGGTGGGCCAGAATGTCAGGCCACCCTGTACACACCTGACATGGTGGGTCTTTCCTGTCCTTGCATGTGGTCTGGGCTCCTCAGCAAGTGTGTTCGGTGTCGCCCTGGAACCTAGACGCATGCCCTTCCTTGTCTCTCAAAGGTCAGGAAGCTTCAGCCGGGTGCTAATCCATTCCAGTTTCTGGAGAAGCAAAAGGAAATGTCCCGGAAGTAAAAAGAGAGCATAGGCCCAGGAGATTCTCTGAATCATTCATTGTGGGCAGGGGACAAGACACCGTCGTCATTTGTGACTTCCTGTGCTAGAAACCCTACTGAGGAGCGTCACACGGTGTCCACGTGCTATTTACACTAATTTTACCTCAACTATTGTTGTCTCCATTCCCTCCCTCCCTCCCTCCCTCCCTCCCTCCCTCCCTCCCTCCCTCCCTCCCTCCCTCCCAGTTCCTTCCTTTTCCCTCCCCTCCCTCACCTCTCTCCGTCTTATAACCGAGTGCTTCCAAAAGGCCAGTTTGGAATGATGTCATGCACTCTCAGGCGTGTGTGTGTGTGTGTGTGTGTGTGTGTGTGTGTGTGTGTGTGTGTACTCACGTCGCTAGTCCGCGTGATAAATCATTAGAGATGCCTTTTGTATGCTGTGGGCTGCACTCACCAAGTTTACCTCACCTCAAACCGTATTTCGGAGCCATGGTTTGCACCCATGGAAGGTGGGCCAAGGCTGTGAAAGCAAATGGTAGCCATCACCAGGGCTCGGTGTCGTGTGCCCCACAGAACAGGGCAGCCCTTCACAGTGGAAGACACAAGGAGCTATTTTGGACCCAAGCTGTGATTAGTTCTTCTGGGCATTGCTGAAAACTAAAATATTTGCCGCCCACACTCGTGTATAGCCTTGTACACGGAAAAACTTGCAGCTACCACAAACCCATATGAAGTCAATTCTTTAGGTCTTTGTTAGACACCTACCGTGTGCTTACCGACTCCCTGCTCTCTGAAGTGGATCCCACTGACAGGGATGCAGGAGGATGCCTCATGTGAAGGGGAGGAACAAAGGGTTTCAGAGAAGTCAGTGTCCCAGCACCTAGCCTAGCACCCAGGCATGGGGCAGAGGTCAGTGCTCAATGACTGGTCATGAAGGAAATGACTCAAGAGCACTGGTTCTTTACCCATGAGAGAACTTAGCAGAGTGGGCGAATTTGGTCCCTGGGCTGCCGCCATAGCTGGATCTCAACAATAGGGTATGATTGTCTCAGGTTCCGGAGGTGGGGGTCCAAGAGCCAGGTGTGGGCAGGTTCATTCCTTCTGGAGGCTGTGAGGCAGGGCCAGTGCCGAGCCCTCTCTTGGGCCCTCTCTTGGCTCATCTCCCCAGGTGGATCTCATCCGCTTTCCTCTGTGGTCCCTGTCTGTTCTTTATACAGGAATACTAACCATCCTGCTCACTAACACCACATTTTGCCTTATTACTGTGAAGACACGATATCCAAATGAAGTCACTTTCTGAAGCACTGGGACTTGGGACAGAAACAGTTCAGCTCCGTTAGGTGACATTTTCCATCCGGATTGAAATAGTCCTCCAGGGAGGGAGACAGGAGGTTGAAGAGGCTCATGACCAAGAAATGTAGAGACTCAAAAAACCGCTCCCCCAGGGGTGACGTAAAAATAACTGCTGGGGTAGTGTCCTCGGTGGTGGTGTGGCCTGCAGGTTAGGCAGTGAACTCCAGGGACACATTTTTCTTGAGCCATCACCGTGCTAGGGTGGGCTTTTTTGGTGATGGGACAGCCTGAGAGTCATCCATAGTCATGTATGAAACCCCAGTAAACTCAATGGTTCACCAAGATGGGCTTGGTCACAATTATTCCTTGGGTCTGTTGTTACTGTCCCCATCTGTGGTGAATAGGTCTCCTCAGGAAAAACCCACAAGTATGTACCGCAGCAGTGGAGGCCACCTTGTGCCAGGAACTCTGAAGTGGGGGTCCGAAGGCAAGGTGTTGGCAAGGTCTTTCCTTCTGAAGTCTAAAGAGAAGATCAGGTTCAAAGTCACATGACCAGAATAAGCTCACCCTGAATTGTATCAGGCTTTGGGGGAGGAGGGACTACCAACCAGCTCCCATTCATGACACAGAGACTTGTTATTAGTTAGAGATGCTTGGCCTTGTCTTAACTTGTTTTAATCTGTTTCTCTTTATCTCTGTTTTTCCATTTTGTATGTCTCTTACTTTCCTGTTTCCTCCTTTTCTGGCTGGCTGGCAGCTTCTGGCCCCAGGAGTCTCCCTCTCTTCTCCCTTGTTCTCTCCTGTTCCTTGAGCCTAGATTTCTCCTCCTACTTAATCTCTGCCCACCAGCCATGCCCTATCCCTCTACTGCCTGGCTATTGGCCATTCGGCTCCTTATTAGACCAATCAGGTGCCTTAGGCAGGCAAGGTGAAACTGAAATGCATCTTTACGTAATTAAACAAATGCAGAATAAACAGTTGTAACACACCTTTACAGTTAAAGTAATATTCAGCAACATAAAGAAATGGAACACATGGTTGCCTAGTTCATGTTCCACAACACAGAATCTTTTGTTTGAGGAGGCTGTGCTTCCCCTTGTTCTGAAGGGCTGGTCTCCATTCCTCAGAGGCAGCCAGAGGCAGCCAGAGGCAGCAGGTGCCCCTGGATTGCAGGACAGTGAGGAGTGGATGGGGAGAGGCAGGGCAGGGAGAACGTTGTACCTGGTGAGGGTAGGAGAAGGAGCCTCTGGAAAGAGGTTCAACGAGGCTTCCAGGTGAGTCTGTAGAAGTGGAGATTGTTGGCAGATTTCTTTCCGGGATGAGATTGTTTGCAGTCGGGTTCTGTGTGTCTATTGATTTATTCTTCCTGTGGGTACTGTGTATGTGCATGTGTGTGCATTTGTGGAGTGCACACGTGTGTGGGGGGTTTGGAGGTGAGAGATGGGCATCAGGGACCTTTCTTTGTTTCCCACTTTGTTTCTTCCGACAAGACCTCCCGCTGAGGGCAGAGCTTACCAGCTGCCTAGACTTTCTTCTGTGCTGGGGTTCCAGGCATGTGCCTCTGCATCCAGTTTTCATCTGGGTGCTGGGGACCTGAATTTGGGTCCTTCCACTTCACAGTAGGTGCTTCACTGATTGAGCTATCCCGGGTCAGATTCTACACTGTGTGCTGTGGCGGTTAGGGTAGGGGGAAAGCTGGAGGGATGGCATTGTGAGTCCGGAGTGCAGCAGAGGAGCCACTCGGTGAGAAAATAGGACGCTCCCCGGAGCACTGGAGCTGGAGTCTCAGAAAAAGTTCAAAGTCGTGAATCTGGGCTGCCGAGAGGTTTCCCAGAAGTGAGAAAATCGGAGGCAGAGAGGACTTTCCAAGTGTGATGACAGCCTGGGAGGCAGTGAATCATAGGCTGCCCGTCTAGGAAGGTAAGGCAAGCCAAAGGGCAGCCAGGAGTGTGCTTGTCCCTGCCGGGCGCAGCGTGGCAGCCAGCCCAGGGTACTCCTGCTAGGGCAGTGCAGAGCCTGCCTCTCCCTTGGCCTGACAGCAGGCGACCAGGAGCAGAAGGGGACGGCAGATCACATATTCTCCTGTACGCCTTGTGCCCGATCAGAAAGGCAGACAGTTCGGAAGGAGTAGTGTTCTGGACAGCATTTGGCAAAGCCCTCGTGGTCCTGGTTCCGTCTTTAGCTCCCGCCCCATCACTAGGAAAGCAGTGTCCCTGCTGGTGCCCCAGCCAAGCCAGCTGCTCCATCAGGCAAGGAGGGGTATCTCCAGGGGCCTTTGCAGAAGGCAGGGCCAAAAGAATAGTGAGTTGGCATCGGGTCTGTCACATCAACTGTTTAAAGAAACGACACAAAGCAGTCTTCACCCTTAAAACAGGCAGTTTTCCTACTTTGCGCCCTTAAACCTGAGGGTGTCAGGGTTCCACTCTGCCCACCACCTTCAGCAAAGCAGCTAATCTGGGAACACAAGTGCAGCATCCAGAACTCATCCCGCCACCCTCCTCAGATCTCAAACCCTGGACTTCCTCGATCCCAAACCCCAAGTCTCTTTTCAGGTGTTGGGCCGACCTCTTCCCTGGGTATCCAGGCACAAAGCACAGGGCTGGCCCACTGGGCTGTTGAACATCATGGGTGGAGGTTGGATGCAGACCTGGGATGTTACCTTTACAGGTGTGGCATGGGCTTCCGGCTGTCCGTACCCTTGCTCAGCAACCTGATGGAGAGGAAGGAGCTCTCCCTTACGCACAGCAATCGTCTATACATTGCAGCAGAAACTCTATGAAAGGTTTTGCAGCAACAAAGTAAAACCCTTCTAAATGACTCTTACTTTTCTAGCACAAAAGAATTACATTTCCAGTGTGAGCGGCGAGTGCCTGTAAGATGTTGGATCCGGGGCCACAGGGGGCTTCTTGAACTCAGGATCTGCGGTTTCCCAAGCGCCCATCGTATTCTCTTCAGTGTCCAGCCCCTTTGAACCAGGGATGCCGTGAGTGATACAGTGCTTGTCTAGCTTGCACCAGGACTGGGTTCCATCTCCAGCATGGGGGGTCCGGGGGTGGGAATCTCCAATCCGGTTCCCTCAATGACACCGTCCTCAGCAGCCAGAACTACCCACTGACCTCAGACCTGACTGTGTTGCTCTCCTATTGAAAGTTTCTCCTTTTGTAGAGAGAGAGAGCCCGGAGCAGCTCGGCTTTCCACACCATAACCTCGCTTAAACCTGGCTGGTCCTTCCCTCCATTCCTCTGGTACCTCCTCTGGAGGAGGGGTGTCTTCTCCTCAGGGCCTCTGGCTGGTTCTCCTTCTCCTGGCTAGTGTGGGGGGGTCCCCTACACTTCCATCCTTCCCTCAGCCCCACTTCTGCCTGTCTCACTCGCAGTGAGACTTGTCCTCTGCCCTGAGCTGTGTGCCCAGTATCCGACTCCTCTCCCTGACCAGGCTCACCTCAGAGCCTACCCAAAGGCGGCTGGTATCCTTCAGGGCTGAGGATACCAATGAGGCCGGTGACTCCAAACCAAGCCCAGCTGCTTAAGGAAAATCTTTCACAAATGAGCTCATCAAGCTTCCTTTGGGAGCCTTGCTATATAGCCCAATGCCGTTTGTGGGATCCTCAGCATCACCCTGGACATGACCTTCACCAGACAAAGCCTTTCCTTTGTATCTGATACAACGTCACAGTCCTCCTTCCTCTAAGACCAGTCTCCACTGGTCCTTCTCCCCAATGGCCCAGCCAATCTCAGCCTCGGTCTGCTCCCCTGTGGAGAGAGAGAAGGGCAGAAATAAGCTGGAAGTACCTCCCTGGGGAGGGACATGGCCTTACACCTGCTCAGTCTGAATAGTCAAAAGGGCTAAGTAGGAGCCGGGCAGTGGTGGCACACGCCTTTAATCCCAGCACTTGGGAGGCAGAGCCAGGCGGATTTCTGTGAGTTCGAGGCCAGCCTGGGCTACAGAGTGAGTTCCAGGAAAGGCGCCAAAGCTACACAGAGAAACCCTGTCTCGAAAAACAAACAAACAAACAAACAGCTAAGTAAGGGACAGGATGGACCTCTAACTCCTTCCACCATGTCAAGAGGTGAGGTGTCTGCTCCGCTCTCCTAACCTGGGCAAGCCTGTGTGAACACGATCTGACAGCTGAGCTGAGGCACAAAATGAGGAGGAGCTGTGACCCTTCTCAACCTGGGGTCACAGGCTAGGCCACCGCTGGGAGGAAGTACAGGAAAGATGTGGGCGCTAAGCCAACACCCCAGACACAGTCCCCCAGTACAGGAAGCGTCAGCACAGCTGTGTGGGTGACCAGCCCAAGCCACTGACAGCACTTGCATTAGAGACGGTGACTGCCGCTGTGAATATTTATTGCCATTTTAAGCTGCTCTGTTTTGGGCGGTGACTCATAAAGTAGCCAGAAAGTAACTGGCATCAAGTGTACGTGGTACTGGAGAGATGTGAGCAGGCCAAAGGAGGCAGTTCGCACACCGCGTGCACCTGTAGCGCTGCATGCAAGATGCCCAGTTCCATCTGCCCTGCTTGGTCATTGGCAGGGCTCTCCGAGATGGGTGGGTGGAGACATTTTGGGAGGTGAGGCCTCACGGGCAAGTCCATGCTCATTAATTAAGCAGATATTATTAGTTGTGTTTACCTGGGAGGAACACTGAGATAACCAATCTGCCAGCTTCTCTCCTTCCCCCACCCTTGCAGACTGAAATTTTTTTTATTATTATTATTTTAATCCCAACACCAGTCAGAAAAGGGTGGTGTGTCTAAATACTCGGGTGGTTTGCTTGCAAGGCACACAGCCGTCCTGGCAAAGGTGGTATGGGAACACGATGAGTTTATCTCGTGTGAGAGCTTTAATGAGAAATTCAGCAACAGGGTCCCCGGTGTTAGAGCAGCGTTCTAGGAACCAGACGGGGTGCAGAGACTGGGTGCCTGTGTGGGTGACAACCCAGCCAGGTGATAACCAGTGTCCTCCTGTTGTAGGGGACCCTGCCCACCTTAGGAATGGAATTACTGTCTGCAGGGCTCAATGCTGTTAGGTTTGGGGTGCTCCTGGAAGGAACCTGCTACTCAACTGTGCTATAGACGGAGTTCAAGTTCTTTCTGCTGTGGACACAAGGAGGGCACCGTGATGCTGAGGCCCGTGGACACTCCTGTCTTCAGTCTCTGTGCCACCGCCGGGTGGTTTGATGTCAACCTGACACAAGCTAGAGCTATCTGAAAGGGTGGGGAGCCTCAGCTGAGAAAACGCCTCCGTAAGATCTGGCTGGAGGATATTTTCTCTTTCTTTTTCTTTTTCTTTTGGTTTTTTGAGACAGGATTTCTCTGTGTAGTTTTGGTGCCTGTCCTGGATCTCACTCTGTAGACCAGGCTGGCCTTGAACTCACAGAGATCCTCCTGGCTCTGCCTCCCAAGTGCTGGGATTAAAGGCGTGTACCACCATCACTCGACTTTTTCTTTTTTCTTTATTTGGACATTTTCTTAATTAGGAGGAGGGCCCAGCCCATTGTGGGTGGTGCCTTTCCTGGGCTGGTGGTCCCGGGTTCTATAAGAAAGCAGGCTGAGCAAACCATGATGTGCAAGCCAGTACGTAGCACCCCTCCATGGCCTCTGCATCAGCTCCAGCCTCCAGGCTCCTGCCCTGCTTGATTTCCTGTCCCGACTTCTTTCAATAATAAACAGCAATATGGAAGTATAAGCCAAATAAACCCTTTCCTCCCCAAGTTGCCTTTTGGTCATGGTGTTTCCTCGACGCCGCAGTAGGAACCCTGACTAAGACAGCGTCCCACCAAGCAGATGTGGAGGACTGATGTGGGAGGTTCTCTTCCCCTCAGCAGGCTTGCTGCAGGGCCCCTGGCTGGTGCTGCTCACAGCTCCTCCTTGGGGACTCTGCTCCAAAGGTCACCAACTTCCTTTTGCTTTTGGAGGCGGCAAAGAGTCCCCATCACCCTTGGAAGCTAAGCTCCGAAGTGATGGATGGGATGCTTCTGCTGCTGGCCGGTGGCCAGGCTGGGGCTGAGCATCCCTGCCTGCCGTGTGCTTCACCTCACCACACCCACGCGGAGGGTGGTGAGGTGTTGCTCCTTCGCACCCCCACCCTGCCCGCTGCTGTCCTTGACTTCTGCCCACAGACCTCCGTTAAAGCAAACCCTGAGCCGATATCGGCCTCCTGTGGCTCCTCTCAGACAGAATGGAGAGTGAAAACCACTGGGACCAGGGACAGCCTTGTGGCTACAATTTTGGTCATACAGGTATACATACGTACATACATACACACATACACACATATATGTGTATGTATGTGTGTGCATGTATACAAGATATGTATGCATATATACACCCCGCTGTCCTAAGGATACCCACCCATCCTGCCATCCTCAGACCCCCGGTCTGTGGCGTGTCTGCCGCCAGGAACACAGACCCTCCACTGTCCCCGTCACGACCTCACTCTGCAGCTGTCTTTCTCCTGCCAGACCCTCATTTGTCATCTCTAATTGGGGACAGCACTGCTACGTGTAGCCTGTTGTGTGGATTCCATGAGTTAATCAACTGTGCAGTGTAGGGCCTGGAACCCTGGGAGTGGGGGACAGGGGCTGTGCTGTTTTTCCTAGTGGCCACCCGGAGCACTGCATCTTGTGAGGCCAGCGCTGTCTTGGGCAGTTTTACTGTTGAAATGATGTTTCTTCTTTCAAGATTATGTAAATATTCACCACCATTGTTCTCGTAGTCTCATTTTAAGAAGAAAATGCATCTTTGAATCTTGCATCCATCTGGAATCCAGACTGCCTTTTGAAGTCCAAGGTTATGTAAGAACACATTTCTTGAGCATGTGACATTGCTGCAGAGACCTGATTGGACTCCCTTTTCATGTTTATTTAATGTGTGTGTGTGTGTGTGTGTGTACACATTCATATATGTGTGGGCATGTGTGAGTGAATGAGTATGCCCAGGCCAGAGGTCAATTCTGGGTGTCTTCCTTGATGGCTCTCTGGCTTTCCTTTTTTGAGACACAGTCTCTCACTGAACGTGGAACTTGTTGATTTGGAGAGGCTGCCAGGCCCTTGAGCTCAGAGATCCACCTGTCTCTGTCTCCCCAGGACGGAGACTACAGGCTTAAGTTACCATGTTTGGTTTTCACATGGGTGCTGGGGATCCAAACTGGGGTCCTCCTGCATTTTGAGGCTACCCAATCAGTTCTCAAACCCCTTATTTCAAATGTGAACCCCTCCCCTGCTGTAGAAACCGTCTCCTGAATCTCAGGCTGGCCTCAAACTTGTGCTGTGCAGCCAAGGATGACCTTGAACTTCTGACTCTCTTGTCTCCATCTCTTTGTACTAGGATTACAGGCCTGTGCTAGCATGCTACTTGGTACTTAGACCCAGGGCTTTGTGCATGCTGAGCAAGCACACTGCCAACTGTCTCTATCCTCAGCCCGAGAGCCCTCCCCTCTTAAAGACGGTTTTGTGGCCACAGCATCTCTGCAAAGACGGGCCTGAGACTTCCTGTCCACCCACGTAGTTCTCTTTCCTGCAGACATCCCTTGTTAGCACAGCTCACTCTGCACAACCAAGGAACCAAAGTCCCCGTCTGTGGTGGAAGCTTCACTCAGTTCCCCTTATAGTCTCTTTGGATACCACACGACCTGTGTTCATCATTGCTCCCAGGCTGTGATGTCTTTGAGGCCGTCCTTGGGTTTGCTGCCCTGGATGGGAAGAAACTAGCCCACCTCCATTTTGTTCCTAGGAGCCATTTTGAGTCTGTAGCCAAGTTAAGTTTCTATTTACTATAAAACTTGAGTGGAGCACACCTTTAATCCTAGCACTTGGGAGGCAGAGGCAGACGGATCTCTGTGAGTTCGAGGCCAGCCTGGTCTACAGAGCTAGTTCCAGGACAGTCAGAGCTATACAAAGAAACCCTGTCTCAAAAAACCAAACAACCAAACAACCAACCAAACAAAAAACCCCAAACCCCCAACCAAAACAAAAACCCTTGAGTTTGTCAGAGCTGGGCTGCACCCTACCCCGGTGACCATAGAATGAACCATTAAACCAATCTCCTGGAGTCACCAGTTCTCAGACCCATTGCACCATGATCCACCTTCTTTAATTGCCTGGTCTTGCTTCTGTAACTACACTTACATGCAAAAACAAAACAAAACAACAACCTTATCCTGTGGTTTTGTGCTATAAAAGAAGGTCTTGAGAAATTGGTTTGGGGCTGGTCTCCTGAACCCGGCCTTAGGGGGAGACAGCCGCAGATTTGGCTCTGATGTGTACATGAATAAAAAGCTTGTTCTGATTTGGCCATAATTGGGGTCGGTGGTCTTTCTCCTTGAGGCTGGGAGGTTAACAGACAAAGTGTGCATTTCAGGATGCCACCCCAAGAGGGTCTCTGCCATCTCCCTCTCTGTTAGGTTGGGGCTGCAGGATTAGGGAAGGTCATGTTGGGTCAAGGGTAAGTACTGTGCCAATGACTTACCGCTGTTGGTGCCTCTCTCAAAGTGACAGAGTTGTTCTAACAGCCCTCTTCCCCACCCCCTTTAGATGGTCATATTTTCTTTCTTCTTTTAATAGCTTTTATTTATTCTTTGACACTTTCATATGAGCGCATTCACCCCAACTCACCCCCCTACACCCCCCCATGATATTCCCCTTTCCCGCCTTTGTGGGGTTTTGTTGCTGTTGTATCTACTGAGTCCAGTCAGTGTTACCTGCTGGCACGCTGACTGATTTTGTTGGCTTGATCTTGTGCAGGTAACCATAGCTACAGTGAGTTCATGAGAACAATACCATTGCCATGTCTAGAAGACAGCATCTCACAGCACTCTTCCCTCTCCTCCAGCACTTCATGCCGTCTTCCGTGATGGTCCCCAAGCCTTGGCGGGGAGTGCTTGGCACAGGTGTCCACTTAGGGTGGACCCCTCAACGGCCACTTATTCCCAGCACTTGGGACAGTCACAGGACTCTACGTTAACTGCCGACCACAGCAAAAGGAAACTTCTTTAGTCAGTGCTGGGAGCAGTACAAACGCATGGAGATGAACCAAATAGTTCCAGGGCAGCTTGACAACAAGTCCACTGAGCAAGATGACAGCAGCAGATTCTCCCCTAGGACTCCTGATTTTCTGATCCACGGGCTTTCGACTCGGTACACAGCACCAGGCATGAATTTGCTCCTGCCAAGCAGGCCTCAGATCCGATCTGGAAGCAGTTGGTCACCGCTATGACCTTCATGCCACCATTGTACCAGAGCTTGGCAGGTCAGTGGTGGCATTCAGGACCCACTTCTGGGTAATACTGTTATGAACCACCCTCTCCCCCAGAAGCACTACAAAATCCAGACAGCAGGGGGGGGAGTTTTCAGGTGAGTTACAGCTTGATTTCCATGTACCCTAAAAGCAGTGTGCCGTGTTTTTAGCAATAGGGTCTTTCCATTGGACAACCAAGAGCAATGATAATATCCTGGGCTGTTGGGGGGGTTGCTCCTGGGGCTCCCTAACCCATAGCTCTGGGAATACCCCACACCTAGAACTGAGATGTTAATTTAAAGTCCCATGTCTTCTGGGGTAACATTTTCCACCTACACAGGGTATCTGTACAAACCCTTTTTAAAAATATATTTTTAGTTAGCAAGAAAAGTAGTGGGTTTTGTAAGGGTTTTGTTTTTGCACATCCTTAACTTGGGTTATCCTACTCTAAGATATTTTCTCCGGACTCTCAGCCCCAATTCTCACTTAACTCTTTAGCCCCCAGTGCCCTGTGGCTGCAGAATATTTGTTTACACTCTAAAGATGTGTCTCTGCCTAAGGCGCCCTCTGATTGGTTTAATAAAGAGCCAAAATGGCCAATAGCTAGGCAGGAGAGGATTGGTGAGATTTCCTGGGAGAGAGAGAACTCTGGGAAGAAGAGAGGCAGAGAGATGCCAGAGAGACACGGAGCAAGTCAGACATACAGTGCAGAGGAGAGGTAACCGAGCCACGTGGCAAAATGTAGATGAATAAAAACAGGTTACTTAAATTATAAGAGCTAGTTGAGAAAAAGCCTAAGCTAAAGGCCAAGCTTTTATAATTAATATTAAGTCTCCATGTCGTTGTCAGCTGGTGGTCCAAAGAAAAGCCTTGACTTTCCTATCACATGTAATGTACCAGCTTCTCACCCCTGAGGCCTCTTCCCGGCCTAGCTATCTTATGGCCCCTTTCCGGCCTCCTGACTGCTACAAACACTTGAACAAATGCAAACCCGATAATGCGAAGCTAGGGTGGACATATGGGAGAACAGGTGATGTTTGTCTTTCTGGGCCTGGGCTGCGGGATGGACGTACTTCCTGTGTTGACTTACAAGCCACTGCTGAGTTATTTCTTTGCTGCTCTAGTTTGGCCATAAGGAGCATGTTCTGTGGACTCCTGAGTTCATGTCAACACTGCAGCTTTTTGCTGGTTTTCCTGCATCGTTCTCAGTCCCCATTTTCTGTTGTGTTTAGGGGCTAATCAGTGCGAGCAAGCCACTGCTGAGTGTCAGACGCTGCTAGCATGCTGGGCCTGAGCCTGAGGCTCATATTGTGGCCATCTTTTCACTGTTATGCCCTCACAGGGCAAAGAGACATGTGGTGGTCTCCGGATCTCTTTCATGAGGGCACTAATCCCGTTCACAAGGGCTCCACCCTCCCGATATAATGACCTCCCTAGTGTTCTCCTTGGGGGTTAGTAAAAGGGCTTGGATGTGGAGTTCAATGGGGACACTAGACATATTATTGGGGATATGAAGTCTATGAGAAGAAGGCTGTGTCCAGCATGGCTTGGTCTTGGAAACATGTTTGGGGTGTGTGGTGGCTTGACTAAGAATGGCCCCATGGGCTCATATTTGAATGCTTAGTCATCAGGGAGTGGCACTACTTGAGAAGGATTAGGAGGTGTGGCCTTGTTGGAGGAACTGTGTCACTGGGGGTGAGCTTTGAGGTTTCAAAAGCACAAGCCAGGCCCAGTGGCTTTCTCTCTTGTTGCTGCCTATGGATCCAGATGTAGAACTCTCAGCTCCTTCTCCAGCACCGTGTCTGCCTGTGTGCTGCCATGATTCTTGCCATGCTGATAATGGACTAAACCTGTGAACCTGTAAGCAAGCTCCAGTTAAATGCTTCCCTTTGTGAGAGGTACTATGGTCATGGTGTCTCTTCACAGCAATAAACAGTGACTAAGTCAGGGCAGTAAGTGTTGGAGAACTGAGAACACCCGCCTTCCAGAGCCAGGTGCCCAAACCCACCTTCAGTAACTCAGCACCAGCAACCATGTCGTCACCAGCCACCAAATGTGACACATTTCCACTGTCGCGACAAGTATTATATTCTTCCTATGTGCATGTGCTGTGTACCCTAAAGCCAGTGTCTTCATGGACCGTTCCCTTTCTCCTGTGTCCTCGCTCAGATGCAGTCTCTGTATACCATCCCAACCCCCAATAAAATTCTCCTGTGAGGTCTGTTGCATGGCATGACTTTGTGGCATTCCTTGGTCCCTATCTGTCCCTATCTGCCAAGGTTCTCTTCCACTGCTAAACCCTAACAATAAGGGAATGAAGGAAGGACAGATATACAGACACACATACAGAAAACCTGAAATCATCCGGAAGAGGAAGCTAGAGTTGCTAGTTTTTGCACACACCACCAACATCTACACACAGACCAGACGAAGGCTTTGCCATCCCTGAGTCTGACCCGAGGAAGACTTTGCTACTTCTCATGGGTGGGTCTGAGGCATTCCTCCTTGTCAATAACACACACTCACTCTGGACTTTAGTCACTCCTTTTCACACATTTGCTCCATGATTCCTCATCTCTCCATAGGAGAGTTATTAATACCATAGGCAGACAGACAGAGAGACAGATACAAGCATGACAGAGGCTCTGAGAGGTTCTGGCCCAGCAACATAGGCTGTGGTTGTTTGTTTGTTTTTTGTTTTTATACTTTTTGGCTCTTTGTACTTTTTGGAGGATCCACCACCCAGCCACCAAATAAACACACACAGGGAGGCTCATTCTTACTTAATGAATGCCCGGCGTGTTTCCTGCCCAGCTTTTCTTAAATTATCATGTCTCTTTTGCCTCTGGGCCTTTTTAAAATTTATTTAATTTTGTTTTATGTGCATTGGTGTGAAGGTGTCAGATCTCCTGGAACTGGAGTTACAGATAGCTGTGAGTTGTCATGTGGGTACTGGGAATTGAACCTGGGTCCTCTAGAATAGCAGCCAGTGCTCTTAACCACTGAGCCATCTCTCCAGCCCTGCCTCTGGGCTTTTTTTTTTTTTTTACCTTTCTCTATGCTATATACCTTTTTTTACTTCTTACTCCATGTCTAGCTGTATGGCTGGGTGGCTGGCCCTTCTTTTCTTGCTCCTTAATTCTCTCCTCCCAGATTTCTCCTTCTATATATTCTCTCTGCCTGTCAGCCCCGCCTATCCTTCCTCCTGCCTTGCTATTGGCTGTTCAGTTATTTATCAGACCATCAGGTGTTTTAGACAGGCACAGGAACACAGCTTCGCATCACTAAACAAACATTCCAAAGCATAGACAAATGTAACACATCTTCACCTAATATTCTCCAGTAGGCTGCACGGTGGGGGTCCCTCCTTAGACGTCTCCCAGGAAGCATGGAAGGCAGCACAGCAGGAGCATGAAGCCCGGTTCTCTGATTCCCAGCAGGCCACAGGGAAGGACCGTGGAGGATGGGGCATAGGTGGCCAGGGACTGTGCCTGCAAACTCACTTCCGCATGTGGGAAGTCCAGGCACCTGGAGTCTGAGATTCTCCAGCAATGTTCTCAGTAGGGTGCTTGCTAGTATCTAAGGCAGGGAGGGGGTGGGGCTGCTGCAGGCGTTGGGGTATCAGCTCTTTGTGTCCACACATGCATGTGCATCCCCACATGTGTGCCTACACACATACAAAAATGCATCAACACTCACATAAAGAGAAAGGATTTCAACACATGATTTTGAGGCCTCAGACAGTTAGCCGAGAGCACACTCCATCCTTTGAGCATTGATATTTCTGTGATGACTATGTACAGGCATGTGTTTTATGTTCCCTCCCTCTATAAGGGCTCAAGAACAGGCCCTGATGATGGAAATATGGAATCTGAATCTAGCAATAGAGGCGGGGGAGCCCCTCCAGTGGGGTGCCCTTGCTTGGCATCCCAAATAGGGGCCACAGCTTCAGGTAATTTTGGGGGGGATGTCTCACTTGCTAAATATTGAATGAGAAGGTTAATAACCAGGTGAAATCAGTCACAACCCTTCTAGGCAGAGAATAGTCAATCAAAGGAGGAGGCTTCCGGACAGCTGTGCAAAGAAACTGGTCCAGGGACAGAGACTGGCTGTGTGCGGTGGCCTGTTAGCCAACCCCTCAGAACTGGTCTCCGCTCCAGAGGTACTGATAGTGGATTCCCAGCACAGCTCTAAGAGCTGGTTTCCTGGCATGCAAGCATGATGCCGGCAGTTCAGATCCCTAGCACCCACGTACATGCTGGGTGGGCATGTCAGGGAGGCCTCAGGGTGCACCCCAGTGTTCCTGGTACAGCTATAGGAAACAAATGGGCTCTACCCCACGGCTCTTCAGCTTAGACGTCTCTTGGGGTTTGGAACTACTTGAGTTTTTTACTGGGGAAAGATTTCCTGGTTTCCTCGACTTCTGAGTCTCCACACTCTGCAACATTGATGGATTGAATTCTTCCCCAAAGTTCACAGGGTGGCCTCTTGACAGACACATTTGGAACTGAATCACAGGTCCCCAAATAGCTCCAGCTGTGCCCTGCTGTCTTCGGACAGAGGCACCCCCCTTTGTCTTTTTTCCTCCATTGCCCCTCTCTCCCCTGTATCCTCCAGAAACACCAGGAAAGGGATGCTTAGCAAAGCTGATGTACGGAGGTGGCCCTGAGTTCTGGGCAGGGTCCCCCCAGGCTGTCTGTGTGCAGGACTGTGTGAATCTGGGATTTGGGGAGCCAGGTCGAAGGCTCCTCTGGTGTCATGTGGCCCCAGCCCAGCCCATGGTCCCAGAGAAGCTGCAGATCTGGACAGGACTCAGTTGTGTGGACAGAAGCCTGGGCATTTGCTGGACTCCTTTGGACTCACCCAGGACCTGCACTTCCAGCGGCTCACAGGTGGAGGGAGCATCTTAGGAAGTATCCTCTGAAATGGTCTACACAGTGGCTTGGGGGTGGCCCAGGGTGACCATCCCTGTGATGAGCATGTAGATACCTTGGGACATGGTAGTAGAAAGAGTTGGGGTTCCTAGCGAGTTTCCCATGACATAAAGATTTTATTCTGTGTTGCAGCACACCATTCTCCAGCATTTCAAGTTAACATCCTAGACAGGGATGGAATTTACTAGAATGTGAACTGACAAACAGATGCTCACGGGTCACACAGCAAGCAGCAGGACTCAGTGGAGACTAACAATCCCTCTGCTAGGTGTCACTGCATGATTTCAAACTTCAGTCTTCACCTGTATAAAACAGCAACATAAATACCCACGAGTGGTTGTGAGGATGGGGTTCACACTGCCAACAAGCTTGTACCAGGGGCTGGCATGAACTCTACCAGTAGTGGGTGTTTTCTTCAGCCTGAGAGACTAAAGGCAATTCTGATCCTGGGGCGCCATCTGGTGTCCATGGCCTATCATTGCATTTCGGAGTGCCTAAGTGCTTTTCTCTGCCCTCAGGTCCATGCCTGTGGTCCTCCTCCCTGCCCCATCTTACCCAGCTGTCCTTTCTGCAGCCGCCTATGCAGGGGAGATGTCAGGATGTGCCAGCACAGGCCACTCCACTACCATCCTGCCAGGACCCTTGGGAACAGTCTGCTGTCCCCTGTGCCCCTTAGGCTGATGAACCAGGCTTTGAGGAAGCCCCAGGCCTCCTGTCTCTGGGTGGGCACTGGGGCCCCATGTTGGATTTTCATTGTTTATGTGTGTGTGTGTGTGTGTGTGTGTGTGTGTGTGTGTGTGTGTGTGTGTGTGTGTGTGTGTGTGTGTGTGTGTGTGTGTGTGTTTGTGTGTGTGTGTTCGTTCCCTGGCTCCTGAGCACATGAAAGCTAGAGTTCGATGTTAGATGTCTCCCTCTCTCTCTCTCCACCTTCCTTCTGAGACAGTCTCTCTCTGCATTTCAACTGACCAATGGCAACAAGGACTGGTCGGCAAGGTCCTGCCCCACCAGCAACACCGGGGTGCTGGATCTCTGAACGTGGGGCCTCACGCAGGCACAGCACACACTTTACCCACTGATCTGTCCCCCAGACCCCCATGGTGGATGACAAGAACCCAGCTGTTGCTCTTCCTGCAATTCTTCCTGCGCCACCCCCATCCCACCCCCTCCACCCAGGTATGGGTGTCAGGCCCTGGGCTGGGCACACAGCACTTGTCAGTGATAAGTGTTTGAGCACACACCACCTTGAGGGGTCAGCTGTTTCTCCTGAAAAAGATCACCCCCGCTGGGCTGACTGACAGTTCACCACCCTCCTCACAGTGGGGTGAAGAGATTCTGCTCTGAGTATCCAGCTGATCCCCACCCCATGGGAACACTGCAGGAGGCCTTGGGGAGGCTGGAGTATGGGGCTGCCAGAAGACTAGAGCAGGTCTGTGTTTGTGTGGCCACAGGGAAGCCATCCTCTCTGCTGGGTGAGGCTTTTGAGGTGTGGCCTGTTGGAGAGGACTTGCCCTGGCCTTTGTCTGCAATCCCTCTCCTCACCCCTGTAAAGAAGCCCGATAAACACGTTGTATGTTCCCCAGCGTGCCTTGGTTTGTGTCTAGGACCATAGGAGGAGGAGGGGCAGACTTTGGGACTTTGCCTATGTCTACCCTGGGAAGGAATTTATCAACAGAAAGGTAGCCAGAGAGGAGGAGAGGAGGAGGAAGAAAATGGACTGGACTGTTTTTTCAGATTTGTGGCTCTGTACCTTCATGGTGGGTCGGGGATGGGGGCATGGTCATCATTGTGGTTAGGACTAGCCAGTTTGTGATTGCTTTTAACCCATTGTTTGCCTCAAGTGTCTTCACGATCTCACCAGCCAGATTCAATGGTTTGTCCCACCCCGCCTTCACCCGATGGCCGAGGGGCCACAGCTTCAGCTGGTGTCCTGTGTAGAGGTCACCTCGCCATAGACACAGCTGGACGGTGTTAGCCAATCGCCTGGGCGCTTTGTGGCTCCATCACATCTATATGTAAAATTTGTCACTACCCATGGTGCCTGAGGAGATGGCTCAGATGCTAAAATACTTCCTTAGGAACGGGAGAACTAGAGTTCCCCAGCACCACATGAAAGTTGGGCATTGTAAATGGAGGTGCAGTTTTTCTGTCTTGACTGCCTGGTCCCAAATAAATCCACAAAAGCTTATATTAATTACAAAATGCTCAGCCAGTAGCTCAGGCTAATTATTAACTAGCTCTTTTAAATTAACCCACTTCTATTAATCCAGGTATTGCCACGAGACCCATGGCTTTACCGATCCTCTGGCATCTTGCTTCTTGGGTGGGTCACTTGTGTCTCTCCTGACTCTGCCCCTCTTCATCCCAGTCCTCAGTTTGATTGTTCTAATGTTATCCTGTCTAGCTACAGGCCCAACAGCTCTATGATTAACCAATGAGAGTCAAAGATATTCACAGAGTACAGAAGGGCCATCTAACAGCAGGGCATGGCAGCAGACGCCTTGGGACTCCCTGGCCAGCAAGGCTAGCAATTGGTGAGCTCCATATGCAGTGGGAGACCCTCTCAAAAAATACCTTAGAGAGTCATTGAAGAAGGTATCCAAGGTTAACCTCTGACCTCTATAAGCATGCATGTACTTATGTGTACTTATACATGCATGTGGACACACAAATATACAAGTGCATACACATGGCACACAGAGAAATGTTATTTTTCACTCTTTTGGCTCTTTGGCGGGGTCTTCTAGCACCCTGCTCCCAAATAAACCATACATAGTGGTTTATTCTTAATTATAAATATCCGTCCTTAGTTTGGCTTAAATTTATGCCGTTTACCTCTTGCCTCTGGGCTTTCCCCATTCTCTTACCTCAGTAAATCTGACTCTTCTTCTGTTCTTGCTGTGTAGCTGGGTGGCTGTCCCCTGATGTCCTCCTCCTTTTCTGGCTACTTCTTTTACTCACTCCTCCATCTTTATTATCCTTCTTTCCTCCCAGATTTCTCCTTCTATATTGTCCCTCTGTCCGCCAGCCCCGCCTATCCTTTCTCCTGCCTCACTATTGGCCATTCAGCTCTTTATTAGGCCATCAGGTATTTTAGACAGACACAGTAACACAGCTTCACAGAGTTAAACAAATGCAACATAAACAAACGTAACACACCTTAAAATAATATTCTACAACAGAGAAAGAACGAAAGAAAAGAAATCCTGTATTGTTACAGGGTTTACACAATGTTGAATGCTTTCTGTATTATGTGAGGAAGTCTGGCTGGCTGGCATGGATTCTCCCATGAAGGCTGGTTACTTAGTTGTAACTGGCTTTTCTTTCTGGATGTTTTTTTAAAACTTTTTTCTACACTGGGCGGTGGTGGCATACTCCTTTAATCCCAGCACTTGGGAGGCAGAGGCAGGCGGATCTCTGTGAGTTCAAATTCAGTCCGGTTTACAAAGCGAGTTCTAGGACAACCAGGATTGTTACATAGAGAAACCCTGTCTAAAACAATACCTCCCCCTCCAAAATTTTTTTTCTTGCTTCCTATTTTTATGTTTCTATTGGTGGAAATGATTGATCCATATATTGAAACATTAGTGTGTTATCTTTCTCCAGGGTATGTTGGCATCGTATTAGGAGTTGGAAGCATTTCAGAAGAAGTTGGGAGATATTGGTGTCAGCCCCTCCTATTCCAAACGTGGAAGAATTATCAGGTGAAGGCACTCAGTTCTGAAATCTTCATTAGAAAATCAGGGCACTGGGGAGATGACGGCACTGGCTGCTCCCTCAGAGACCCAAGCTGGGTTTCTGGCACCTGAACTGGGCTCACAGCCACAGGTAATTCCAGCTCTAGGATCTGATGCCCTCTTCTGGCCTCTGTGGGCATTGCACACATGTGGCAGACATACAGAGATTTAAAAAAGTTAAAGTAAATACTACAAAAAAAAAAAAAAAAAAAAAAAAAAAAAAGAAAAAAAAGAAAGAAAATGAGCCAGGCGGTGGAGGCACACACTTTTAATCACAGTACTTGGGAGGCAGAAGTAGGAGGATTTCTGTGAGTCTGAGGCCAGCCTGGTCTACAAAGTGAGTTCTAGGACAGCCTGGGCTACATAGAGAAACCCCGTCTCAGAAAAACAACAACAAAAAAAGGCAAATTCAATTTCTTTATTGCACTCAACATAATTCAGTTTTGTCTGTCAGTATGATAAGTTGTGTTAGCTGAAGAATTTGTACATTTAATGTAATTGTCAAATATTTTGGTACACTGTGCTTAAAGAATTCATTCATTCTTTCTTTATTTTTTTTTGTTTGATTGTTTTTTTGTTTTTTGAGACAGGGTTTGTCTGTGTAGCTTTGGCGCCTGTCTTGGATCTCACTCTGTAGACCAGGCTGGCCTTGAATTCACAGAGTTCCATGTACCACTGCCTTCCCAGTACTGGGATTAGAGGCATGGGCCACCACCTCCTGGCTGACACCCCCTTTTTTCCTTCTCCTTTTCTTCCATTTGCCCCTCTCTCCCAAGTCTCCTCCAGAAACTCCATGAAAGGGATGCTGTGCTTAGCAAAGCTGATGTACGGAGGTGGCCCTGAGTTCTGGGCAGGGTCCCCCCAGGCTGTCTGAGTGCAGGACTGTGTGAATCTGGATTTGGGAAGCCAGGTCGAAGGCTCCTCTGGTGTCATGTGGCCCCAGCCCAGCCCATGGTTCCAGAGAAGCTGCAGATCTGGACAGGACTCAGTTGTGTGGACAGAAGCCTGGGCATTTGCTGGATTCCTTTGGACTCACCCAGGACCTGCAATTCCAGCAGCTCACAGGGGGAGGGAGCATCTTAGGAAGTATCCTCTGAAACGGTCTACACAGTGGCTTGGGGGGGGGGGGCCCAGGGTGACCATCCTTGGTAATGAGCATGTAGATACCGGAGGTCATGGTAGTAGAAAGAAAAGTAGGGGTTCCTAGCGAGTTCCCCATGACATAAAGATTTTATTCTGTGTTGCAGCACACCATTCTCCAGCATTTCAAGTTAACATCTGGAATCCTAGACAGGGATGGAATTTACTAGAATGTGAACTGACAAACAGATGTTCACGGGTCACACAGCAAGCAGCAGGACTCAGTGGAGACTAACGATCCCTCTGCTAGGTGCCACTGCATGATTTCGAACTTCAGTCTCCACCTGTATAAAACAGCAACATAAATACCCACGAGTGGTTGTGAGGTTGGAGTTCACACTGCCAACAAGCTTGTACCAGGGGCTGGCCTGAACTCAGGAGTGGGTGTTTTCTTCAGCCTGAGAGACTAAAGGCAATTCTGATCCTGGGGCGCCATCTGGTGTCCACGGCCTATCATTGCATTTCGGAGTGCCTAAGTGCTTTGCTCTGCCCTCAGGTCCATGCCTGTGGTCCTCCTCCCTGCCCCATCTTACCCAGCTGTCCTTTCTGCAGCCGCCTATGCAGGGGAGATGGCAGGATGTGCCAGCACAGGCCGCTCCACTGCCACCCTGCCAGGACCCTTGGAAACAGTCTGCTGTCCCTGGTGCCCCTTAGGCTGATGAACCAGGCTTTGAGGAAGCCCCAGGCCTCCTGTCTCTGGGTGGGCACTGGGACCCCATGTTGGATTTTTCATTGTTTACGTGTGTGTGTGTGTGTGTGTGTGTGTGTGTGTGTGTGTGTGTGTGTGTGTGTGTGTGTGTGTGTGTGTGTGTTCACTGGCTCGTGAGTACATGAAAGCTAGAGTTCGATGTTAGATATCTCCCCGTCTCCCTCGACCTTCCTTCTGAGACAGTCTCTCTCTGCATTTCAACTGGCCAATGGCTACAAGGACTGGTCGGCAAGGCCCTGCCCCACCAGCAACACTGGGGGGCTGGATCTCTGAACGTGGGGTCTCACGCTGGCACAGCACACACTTTACCCACTGATCTGTCCCCCAGACCCCCATGGTGGATGACCAGAACCCAGCTGTTGCTGTTCCTGCAATTCTTCCAGCCCCACCCCCATCCCGCCCTCTCCACCCAGGTATGGGTGTCAGGCCCTGGGCTGGGCACACAGCACTTGCCAGTGATAAGTGTTTGAGCACAAACCACCTTGAGGGCTCAGCTGTTTCTCCTGAAAAAGATCACCCCAGCTGGGCTGACTGACTTTTTTTTTTGTAAAGATTTGTTTTATTTCTACCAGGGGAAGGAAGAGGATAGATATAACTGTTATCCAATTTGCTGTCCGCTGTGTACACATATACATATACATACACACCAAAAGTCCCCCCCAAAAAACCAAAAAACCACCCTCAAACTATACCAATACTTCATATTTTGACCAAAAGAATAGATCCTGGGAAGAAGTGCAAAATGCAAAATCAAATGACCGAGAAATGCTGAACAAACAGCATTATTAATATACAAAATATTTATATTACTGAACTAGTAACAGGTGATGTTCTCCGTGTCTGTAAAACTTTGGAACAACAGAGCTGATTGTTAAATCTAGTCCATGCCAGCTTCCAGAACCCAGAGGATTTTAGTTAGCTTCATTTTTTGATGCTTCATCAAAATTTTCTACAAGATCTGGAACATCATCATCCTCTTCATCAATATCTTCTGGTTTTGGTGCTTTACTATCCAGTACTTGTCGTGGGAACTGTTCAGCTAACTTTCTAAGGTTTGTTAAGCTGTCAGCACCAAGCTGACTTAATATTCCAGGAAGCATTTCTGTGATTGGTTTGGCTTCTGCATGACCAGTAATTGCAAAGGTGTTAGTGGAGAGGGAAGCTTGGACTTTGGGGTTGTTGAAATGAATAACTGTTCCATCATCTTTAATCATGTTCACCTCTTCAATACCAGCTATATTGTTCACAGCCAGTTTCTTTAGAGAACTCTGAAGCTTTTTGTCATCAGCAGTAGCTGTCCTATGTACCACCTTCTTCTTTCTGCGAGCTGTACCCTTGCCCCCTATCCGGACCTGAGCTTGAAGTTTGGCTAACTTTTCTTGATTCATGCTGTTGGTAAATCTGCAGCGGGGAGGTCCTCCAACACCAGCACGTGGCAAGAGAGCCCTGACTGACAGTTCACCACCCTCCTCACAGTGGGGTGAAGAGATTCTGCTCTGAGTGTCCAGCTGGTCCCCACCCCAGGGCAACACTGCAGGAGGCCTTGGGGAGGCTGGAGTATGGGGCTGCCAGAAGACTAGAGCAGGTCTGTGTTTATGTGGCCACAGGGAAGCCATCCTCTCTGCTGGGTGAGGCTTTTGAGGTGTGGCCTGTTGGAGAGGACTTGCCCAGGCCTTTGTCTGCAATCCCTCTCCTCACCCCTGTAAAGAAGCCCAGTAAACACGTTGTTTGTTCCCCAGCTTGACCTTTGGCGGGACTGTGCCTTGGTTTGTGTCTGAGACCATAGGCGGAGGGGCAGACTTTGGGACTTTGCTTATGTCTACCCTGGGAAGGAATTTATCAACAGAAAAGTAGCCAGAGAGGAGGAGAGGGAGGAGGAAGAAAATGGACTGGACTGTTTTCCTGATTTGTGGCTCTGTACCTTCATGGTGGGTCGGGGATGGTGGACAGGGTCATCATTGTGGTTAGGACTAGCCAGTTTGTGATTGCTTTTAATCCATTGTTTGCCTCGTGTCTTCATGATCTCACCAGCCAGATTCAATGGTTTGTCCCACCCCGCCTTCACCCGATGGCCGAGGGGCCACAGCTTCAGCTGGTGTCCTGTGTAGAGGTCACCTCGCCATAGACACAGCTGGACGTTAGCCAATTGCCTGGGATCTTTGTGGCTCCATCAGGTCTATACGTAAAATTAGTCACTACCCATGGTGCCTGAGGAGATGGCTCAGATGCTAAAATACTTCCTTAGGAACGGGAGAACTAGAGTTCCCCAGCACCACATGAAAGTTGGGCATTGTAAACGCAGGTGCAGTTTTTCTGTTCTGACTGCCTTGTCCCAAATAAACCCACAAAAGCTTATATTAATTACAAAATGCTCAGCCAGTAGCTCAGGCTGATTATTAACTAGCTCTTTTAAATTAACCCATTTCTATTAATCCAGGTATTGCCACGTGACCTGTGGCTTTACCGATCCTCTGGCATCTTGCTTCTTGGGTGGGTCACTTGTGTCTCCCCTGACTCTGCCCCTCTGCATCCCAGTCTCAGTTTGATTGTTCTAACTTTATCCTGCCTTGCTACAGGCCCAAGAGCTTTATTATTAACCAATGAGAGTCTCAGATATTCACAGCGTACAGAAGGGTCGTCTCACAGCAGGGCATGGCAGCACACGCCTTGGGACTCCCTGGCCAGCAAGTCTAGCCAACTTGGTGAGCTCCATATGCAGTGGGAGACCCTCTTAAAAATATGTTAGAGAGTGATTGAAGAAGGTACCCAATGTTAACCTCTGACCTCTATAAATATGCATGCATGTACTTATGTGTACTTATACATGCATGTGGACACACAAATATACAAGTGTGTATACAGGCACACAGAGAAATGCTATTTTTTACTCTTTTGCCTCTTTGGTGGGGCATCCAGCATCCAGCTCCCAAATAAATCACACAGGGAGGCGTGTTCTTGATTATAAATATTGGTCCTTAGCTTGGCTTGTTGTTAGCCAGCTTTACTTAAATTATCCATCTTCCTCTTGCTCTGGGCTTTCCCCATTCTCTTACTTCTGTAGATCTTACTCTTCTTCTGTGTCTTGCTGTGTAGCTGGGTGGCTGGCTCCTGATGTCCTCCTCCTTCTCTTCCTACTTCTTTTTCTCCTCCATCTTTTTTCTCCTCTTCTCCTCCCAGATTTCTCCTTCTATATATATTCTCCTCCTACAGCCACTCCTGTCCTTTCTCCCACCTTGTTATTGGCCATTCAGTTCTTTATTAGACCATCAAGTGTTTTAGACAGGCACAGTAACACAGCTTCATAGAGTTAAACAAATGCAACATAAACAAAAGTAACACACCTTAAAATAATATTCTACAACAGAGAAAGAACAAAAGAAAAAAAATCCTGCATTGTTACAGGTTTTACACAATGTTGAATGCTTTTTTTGTATTCTTGGAGGAGGTCTGGCTGGCTGGCATAGATTCTCCCATGAAGGCTGGTTACTTAGTTGTACCTTGGCTTTTCTTTCTGGATGTTTGGTTAAAAGTTTGTTCTACACTGGATGGTGGTGGCATACTCCTTTAATCCCAGCACTTGGGAGGCAGAGGCAGATGGATCTCTGTGAGTTCAAATTCAGCCTGGTTTAGAAAGAAAGTTCTAGGACAACTAGGGTTGTTACATAGAGAAACTCCTCTCAATCAGGAAAAAAAAATTCTTGCTTCCTATTTTTATGTTTCTATTGGTGGAAATGATTGATCCATATATTGAAACATTAGTGTGTTATCTTTCTCCAGGGTATGTTGGCATCGTATTAGGAGTTGGAAGCATTTCAGAAGAAGTTGGGAGATATTGGTGTCACCCCCTCCTACCCCAAACGCGGAAGAATTACCAGGTGAAGGCACTCAGTTCTGGAATCTTCATTAGAAAATCAGGAGCACTGGGGAGATGACGGCACTGGCTGCTCCCTCAGAGACCCAAGCTGGGTTTCTGGCACCTGAACTGGGCTCACAGCCACAGGTAATTCCAGCTCTAGGGGTCCGATGCCCTCTTCTGGCCTCTGTGGGCATTGCACACATGTGGCAGACATACAGAGATTTCAAAAAGTTAAATATTACAAAAAAAGAAAATGAGCCAGGTGATGGTGGTGCACACCTTTAATCCCAGCACTTGGGAGGCAGAAGTAGGAGGATCTCTGTGAATTTCAGGCCAACCTGGTCTACAAAGTGAGTTGCAGTACAGCCTGGGTTACATAGAGAAACACTATCTCAGGAAAACAACAACAACAAAAAGGCATATTTAATTTCATTATTGCACTCAACACAATTCAACTTTTGTTTTTCAGTATGATAAGTTGTATTAGCTGAAAAATTTGTACATTTAATGGAATTGTCAAATATTTTGGTTCACCGTTCTTAAAGCATCCTCTCTCTCTCTCTCTCTCTCTCTCTCTCTCTCTCTCTCTTTTGACAGGGTTTCTCTGTGTAAATTTGGTGCCTTTTTTAGAACTAACTCTGTAGCCCAGGCTGGCCTTGAATTCACAGAGAAATGGCTGCCTCTGCCTCCAGTGTGAGGAGATTAAAGGTGTGCACCACCACCACCTGGTGCATCCATCCATTTTAATGCTGTGAATTCTCTTGACATTGTAAAGATGTCTGTCCCCTTTAAAATAATTGAGGTCAACAGTTTGGCTTTTGTCTCTTTTATTTCTTATTACTTCTACTAGGGTTTAGCATTTTATTTACTTTAAAAAATCATTTTATTTTTAATTATGTGTCTATGTGTGTATGTGCATGTGAGTGTAGATACCCACAGAGCCCAGAAGGGGTCCCCAGATACCCTGGAGTTGGAGTTGCAGGCATTTGGGAGCCACCACCACAGGTCCTGGGACCTGAACTAGGGTTGATCAGGAAACACTCTTAAATGCTGAGCTAATTCTTAGCCCCCCCCCTAAAATGTTTTATTTTATTTTTAATTATGTGTATGTGTGGGTATGTGCATATGAGTACCAAGATTCAAAATTAACTCCAAATTTATTCATTTCTTCTGTTAGGTTTTCATATATATATATTTATATATGAGACAGTGTTTCTCTGTGTGGCTTTGTGCCTTTCATGGAACTCACTCTGTAGCCCAGGCTGGCCTTGAACTCACAGAGATCCGCCTGCCTCTGCCTCCTGAGTGCTGGGATTAAAGGCGTGCGCCACCACTACCTCCTGGCTTTCTGTTCATATTTTATACTTTCCCTTTTTTTTCTACCCCCGCCCCCTTCACTTTTTTTTTTTTTAAAGATTTATTTATTATGTATATAGTGTTCTGCCTGCATGCCAGAAGAGGGTGCCAGATCTCATTACAGATGATTGTGAGCCACCATGTGGTTTCTAGGAATTGAACTCAGGACCTCTGGAAGAGCAGCCCGTGCTCTTAACCTCTGAGCCATCTCTCCAGCCCCCCCCCCTTTTTTTGAGACAGAGTTTCACTATGTTCAGAATTTGCCAGGTAGACCAGGCTGACCTCAAACTCACAGAGATCGTCCTGCCTCTGCTTCTTGAGTGTTGAGATTAGAGATGTGTACCACCATGCCCAGGCTAAATTCTGAGTTTTAACATATGTACAGATTCATGTTGTTTCTGCATCTATTGATAAAATCATTCCATTTTCTTCTTCCATTTGTTAATGTGGTGGGTTGCTTTGATTTCAAATATTGAAGCAGCCTTCCATTTCTAGACTAAAATCTACTTGGTTGAGGGATCGTGTTGCTTTTATGTGTCTCTGTTTGACAGTCTTAGGGTGTGGACTTTTGTGTTTATATTTACAAGGGCTATTGGTTTAGTTTTGCCCTCTCTGCTGACTTTCTTTCCTTCCCTCTCTCCTCCCTCCCTTCCTCCTTCCCACTCTCCTTCCCTTTTTTTTCTGTCAGATAATTCCTTGCTTCATGAAATGAACGTGGAGATGCTCCTCTCTTTTCTAATTAGTGTGGGAGACTGGATAGAACAGTTATTTCTGCCATAATGAATGAAGATGTTTGGCCCTGATTTTGTAGTTAGAACAATTTGAGTACCAATTCATTTTCTTCCATAGATAAAAGACTGTCAAGTTATCCACTTTTTTTTTCCTTCAGTGAGTTTGTAGATCTTGTGATTTCCAGAATGGGCTGTTGTATCCCCATTGTTGAATCTGTCTGTCTGGATCCATGTGTTTAATCCATTATTAATGCCGTCATCTGTGAGGTCTTTATTAATGCCTCTTCTTCAATTTCTGCTGTTAGTAACTCATCTCTTTTACTTCTTTTATTTTTATAATTGTTTCTTTGTAGTCTTGTTAGTTTGACTAACAGTATGTCAGTTTTGCTGGTCATTTCAGAGAACTACCTTTGAGGTTCATCGGCTTTTCTGTTTTTTAGTAACGGGTTTCTGGGATTGTAGCTGTCATCTCTTTCCTGGTTTCATTGACTCTCCCTTTCTCTCCTAGGTTCTCAAGATGGAGGCGTAGGTGACTGGGATGAGGCCATCGTCTCTCTAGTATGAAGATAGGATGCTCTCAATTTCTTTTTATATGTATGCTATGTTTGATATGTGTGCATGTGTACGTGCATTTATGTGAGTGCAGGCATATGTGTGCCATACTGTATGTGTGAGTTTGTGCGTGTATGTGTGTGAGTGCAGGCACATGTTTGCCATACTGTGTGTGTGTGTGTGTGTGTGTGTGTGTGTGTGTGTGTGTGTGTAGGTTAGAGGACAGCCTCAGATGCTGGCCTTCCAGCTCACTTGAGGCAGGATCTCTATTGTCCATTGTGCTTCTTACTGCAGGCTGGCTGGTCTTTGACCTTCTGCAGACTTTCCTGTGTTTACCTCCCCTGTGTGATGCAATGCCCACCTTTCTGTGTGTTCTAGAGATTTGAACTCAGATCCGCATCTTGAGGAGTTTTACCCACTGAACTATCTCCCCGGGCTCTACCAGCTTTTCTGCAAGCGCTGAATTAGCTGGCATCCCACTAAGTGTGGCATGTTGCAGTTTAACTCATCCCATTTGTCTACTTGCTTTTTTTCTTTTTTGTTTTTGTTTTTGTTTTTCGAGACAGGGTTTCCCTGTGTAGATTTGTGCCTTTCCTGGAACTCACTATCTAGCCCAGGCTGGCCTCGAACTCACAGAGATCCATCTGCTCTGCCTCCCAAGTGCTGGGATTAAAGGCGTGTGCCACCACCACCTGGTGTCTACTTGCTTTTTACATTTCAAACATTTTATTTTGTACATTTGTTCACGCTTTTCTCATCAGAGTTATCTTTCTAAATCTGATTTAAGAGCCAGCTTTGTTTTCCTGTTTTTATTTATTGATTTCATCTGCTATCTTGGTTATTTTCTTTTGTTGGTGTTTTACTTTGAGATAGGGTCTCAGTGTGTCCCAGGCTGGCCTTGGAATTGTGGTGTTCCTCCTGCTTCAGCTTCTCTAATGCCAGGATCACAGGGGTGAGCTCACCCATAACTTGGCCATGTAATTATTTCTCTTGTTCTGTAGGCTTATATATATATCTTTGGGAACTACACACTAAGTTCATTAACTTTCTTCAACCAATATGTGTTTTGTTATGTATAAACTCGAAATACTGCTGTTTCAGTATTTGCACATTTTGATAAGTAGCATTTTGTCACAACTTTAGGTTAATTTTAAAACTGAATTTGTTATTGTTTTGGTTTTGTGTGTATGAGTGTTTAGCCTGCATGTTTATATGTGCACTGTGTGCATGCAGTGCCCTTGTGGACAGGATAAGGTGTCAGGTCCCCTGGGACTGGAGTTACAGATGGTTGTGAGCCACCACATACTTGCTGGGAACTGAACCTGGGTCCTCTGGAAGAGCAGCCAGTGCTCTTAACCACTGCCCATCTTTCCAGCCCCTTTATGTTAATTTTAAGAACTCTTTAATCTTGTATTGTTATGGTGGGAACTCGGTGTTCTGTTAGGGGATCTCATACTGAGTGCATGTAGAAACAATTCTCTTTTAAATATACAAATGCACGTCAAGTCTAACACAGATGCAAATCCTAATCTCGGACTCACAGTTGAAGCAATTATTTAAAAACAACTCAGAGGCTCAGAAGGAAGGGCTAGGGGAGATGGCTTAGTCAGTAACTTACTTATTGCGTAAGCATAACAACCAGAAGTTCAGATCCCTAGCAACCAGGAAAACACACACACACACACACACACACACACACACACACACACACACACACTCACACACTGGACTACAAAATGAAATCTGTGAATTGCTCAGTGCTTAAGGCCATTCCTGGTGGTGGTTTCCAACTGGTTTGACCGGGTCTAGAGACCCAACAATATCTTATTAGGTCATCTCTCTTGAAATTATGACTCTGAAAACACAAGTACCTTTGCCACTTTTAGCCAGAATGCAAATAAAAAGATGAATTAGCACCACCCTCAGAAGCCCTTTCTTATGCTTCTGCTGAGCAAACCCCCTGCGATGGTTTGACTGAGAATAAATAGCCCATATAACCTTGAATGCTTAGTCACCAGGGAGAGACACTGTTTGAGAAGGATTGGAAAGGTTCAGGGGCGTGGCCTTTTTGGAGAAAGTATGTCACTAGGGGTGGGCTTTGAGGCTTCAAAAGCCCATGCCAGGCCCCCTCACTCTCCCAACCTGCCTGCTGCATTCAGATCAAGATGCAAAGCTCTCAGCTGCTTTTCCAGGGCCATGTCTGTCTGTCCCCTGCTGTGATGATCATAGACTAACACTCTGAAACTGCAAGCAAGCCCCCAGTTAAATACCTTCTTTTATAGGAATTGCCTTGGTCGTGGTGTCTCTTTACAGCAATAACATAGTGAGTAAACACACACCTCCCAAAGGAAGAGACCACTATGATGTCCAACACTATAGATTAAGTTTGTGTAAATACAATCTTTGGAACTGGACAGACGACGCTGCTAATAAAGGTCCTGCTGCCAAGCCTGTCGACCCAAGGTACATTTCCGGATCTCGTGGAGGTAGAAGGAGAAGACTGACTTTCACAAACAGTTCACCGACTTCCACATTCGCACTGTGCTCCACGCATGCCTCAGTCGTTCAATCAATCAATTAATGCACTACAAATAAAAAAAAATTAATCTTGCTTTAGGTACCCTGGCTTTTTCTCTCCATCTTTTGAGTCAAGGTTCATTCACGTGGCTGCATATAGTTGTCTTGTTCACTGCTCTGTAATATATTGCAGAGAGGGAGCAGACCTTTGCTGACTTCCCGTCCACTGGTGGGTGGATCGCTCTGTGCCTCTCAGCACGTCCTGCGCCGAGTGTCACTCAGGTTGAGCTTATCAGCCTCTGGTCTTCAGCTTTTATGTCGTGACTGATTTTCTGTCTGCTTGTTTAGTTAGCTGTAGAAGTTTTACCACATCGTGCTCTGGCAATGCATCTGTCTATTTCTAAAACGACTTCTGCCAGTTTTAGTTAGCATGTCTCCAAGCCGTGTTAGTAAGTGCGTCTCCGTTTGGATGGTGGCAGGCTCCTGGTGGTTGAGCCCTTTATGTGCTGCTGAAAGGTTATTTGCTCTGGATGTATTCTTTGGGCCTCATGTGGTGGTAGCTGAGTCCCGCTTGCTCTCTTCATCTCATGCTTACCCATCATTCCTCTCTTTCTGCCCTTTTACTTTTTAAAAAAATTTGGGTACGTGTGTATGCACCTGTGTGTGCCATGGTGCCAATGTGGCGGGTCTCAGGGACAGCCTCACATGTCAGTCCTCACCTTCCACCTTGTTTAAGTCAGGGTCTCTCTTGCTGATTCCTGATGTGTACTCCAGGCTAGCTGACCTGAGCGCTTCTGGAATTCTCCTGTCTCTGTCTCGTGTCTTGCCACAGGAGTGCTGGGGATACAGATGTGGGTTGTTGTTTCCAGGGTTCTGAGTGTGCTGGTTCTCATGGTCAACCTGCCTGCCCAGAACCACCCGGGAAGAGAGTCTCAAGGAGGGCTTGCCTAGGTCAGGTTGGCCTGTGGGGATTGTTTCAGTTACCTTAATTGATGTGGGAGGATTCAGCCTGAATGTGGGTGGTGCGGTTCCCCGGTGTTGGTCCCTGGACTGTGTGTGAGCAGAGCGGGTGAGCTGAGTTCTAAGCATGTCCATGCTTGCGTTCATTTCTCTCTGCTCCTCATTGTGGATGTGATGGGGAGCAGCTGCTCTGAGCCCCCGCTGTGGTGACTTCCTGGAAGTGACGGACTGTA
This sequence comes from Peromyscus maniculatus bairdii, assembly GCF_049852395.1. NCBI lineage: Eukaryota > Metazoa > Chordata > Mammalia > Rodentia > Cricetidae > Peromyscus > Peromyscus maniculatus. The sequence continues at coordinate 82,407,066 of NC_134865.1, read as the reverse complement.
ACCTAGAATTATGAGCTACAATCAGTGCCATATTTTATCTCAGCCACAGAAATGAAATTAGACCACATGGGTTCTGGGGAGCTCAACTCAGATGCTCACACTGTGGGGTGAGGACTGAGCCACCTCCCCAGGCCCTTGGTCCTTTTCCTGTTAGTGATCATATATTCAACTTACAGCCGCGTCTTTCCTGGGTAAGGTTCCTTTGGGGGCGGGGTTTCGCCCTCCTGACCTTAATGCTGTTCTTGTTATCACTGATCCATGCATTTGTATCGATGTAGTATCACCCAGCGGATTATTGTCTCTTCTATGTCCTTTTGGTTTCTAGAGCCCTTCCATGTTTCTCCACTTCCTTTTAAGTTACATGTTCTCTTCCTGCCTTTAAAGGTTGCTCGAGAGATTCCAGCATACCTTTTTCTACTCATTAAGGTGTAATACAGATTTTTGCCTCTTTCATCTCACTAGTCACTCTGAACGGCGGGACTGTTTTTAAACTCCTTCATTGTTAAAACCCATTCCCTTTCTATAGGTACTTTATTTTTTACTATTGCATTTATTTATGTGTTTGTTTACTGATTGGTCTCTCTCTGTGTAGGAGGCACCACCCCACACATGGGCCTGTCAGAGGATGCCTTGTGGGGAGGCGTTCTCTCTTTCTACCGTGTGTCTCCTGGGAACGGAGCTTAGGGTGTCAGGGCTTGGGGACAGAGCCATCCCCTGCTGGGTCATCTTGCCTGCCCCATGCATTTTCAACTCAGCATCCATCTAGTTTTGTTTGGCACAGTCGATGTCTATTTAGATTTAACGATGTGTCCTCTCCGTGGGGTAATTCATTGTTTCCAGTTGGGCTTGGACTGTGCCTCCCTGCCAGAAGAGTTCTCTGTGTGGTTTAAGAGACCTAAACCCCACAATGGCCGCCATCGGGAGATTTTGTTTTCAGTCTTTCTACGTAACTGCCTTGCCTTGTTTCCGATCCTTCCTGGTTCGGTCTCAGACTGTAGTCTGTCTGTGCCCAGGAGCCGACCTCTGGCTCGTGTGTAGCTGTTCAAAGTCATTTCTTTGGACTCTCTGTTTCTGTGACGTGAGTTGTTCCATCTCCTCTTTTAAATCTCATTTTGTGTCTTTTTTTTTTCCTGCTTCCTGTCTAGCTGAAGGTTTGCCAGGTACTCAGGAGGCAGAGGTGGGGGAACCCCGAGTCTACCCTGTCTCAACCTTGCCCCCAACTCTAATTCTTAGTTTTCTTAACTTTTTTTCCCCTATCGTTTCAGGTCTTCACCAATTTATGTTCTTTTCTGCATTATTTCCTCTCTCAGAGGGCACAGTCAGCTCTTTCTCTAGCCTGTGAGGACCACTATTCGATGGCTTTTGTACTATCCAGTTCTGTTAGGTTGTCTATTTTGTCTTGAGATATTTAAAAAAATTCCCCTTTAACTTCTTATTTGATCTGTCAGTTGTGCAGTTCCCACGGGCTGTTTAATTTCTATGTGTTTGTGAAATGTTTGACATTCTTGCTGTTTTTAGCTTCTGGGGTCAGGGAAGCTGCTGGATAACATGGTTCTCCCCGTGGCCTCAGTGGGCCAGCCCTGCAGTCTCTGTCTGCCTCTCCCTGTGGCCTCAGTGGGCCAGCCCTGTGGCCTACGCCTGCCTCTCCCCTTGGCCTCAGTGGGCCAGCCCTGCAGTCTCTGTCTGCCTTTCCCCGTGGCCTCAGTGGGCCAGCCCTGTGGCCTACGCCTACCTCTCCCCATGGCCTCAGTGAGCCAGCCCTGTGGCCTATGCCTACCTCTCCCCGTGGCCTCAGTGGGCCAACCCTGTGGCCTATGCTTGCCTCTCCCTGTGGCCTCAGTGGGCCAGCCCTGTGGCCTACGCCTACCTACCACTGCTTTTCATGGTTGGAGCATTCACTACCGCTTCTTGTGCCGATTTAGTTTGGATCAGTCTTGCTGGAGATCTGACTTCCTGTTCTTGGGTGTCTGCAGTTCCCCGGGGTTGGAAAGGTTGACTGTCCTCCCTCCCTCCCTTCCTCTCCTTCATTTGCTCTATTTAAACACAATTCTCAAGACACTTGAATGAAATTGGGTCTCCTCGGCCGAGCAAAAGAACCTGAAAGTAATATTTAAAATGAAGAGGCAGCCTTCTGCTCCTCCATTGGACAGGCATGTGTGCCCTTCCACAATCTGAGCACCCTGTTTCCTCCTGTGGTCTCGGAGCCAGAAGAACATGATCACATTGATGCTGGAATCTACTGCCATTGACTACCAGTGGCTGCTGTGCTGTAGCTTTGAAAACAGCCTTGCTAGGACAGACAGCCTGCAACTGTCTTTCTTTCTGTGTGTGTGTGTGTGTGTGCGCGCGCGCGCGCACATATGCATGCAGGTGCAAATGCACACGTGTGTGTGAGTGTGTATGTAGGCCAGAGGTCAATGTCGGGTGTCTTCCTCCATCACTGGCCACCTTAGTTCTTGAGGCAGAGTTTGTTAAGTAAGTCCAGCACTTACCGATTGGTCCGACGGGCTGGCCAGTGAGCCTTGGGTAGTCCCTCGTTTCTGCTTCTCCCTTCCTGTGGTGGTCTGCTTATGGACACTTGGGATGTAAGGCCAGCAAGGTCAGCTTTCTGTGGGTGCTGGGCATCTGTACTTAAGTCCTGTGCTTGCGGCTCACACTTCCACAACTGAGTTATCTCCTGAGCCTTCTTTTCTTATTGCCTGTTTTGTACACACTGTGTGTGTGTGTGTGTGTGTGTGTGTGTGTGTGTGTGTGTGTGTGTGTAAGAAAAAATAAACAGGGCTGGAGAGATGGCTCAGAGGTTAAGAGCACTGGCTGTTCTTCCAGAGGTCCTGAGTTCAATTCCCAGCACCTGCATGGTGGCTCACAACCATCTGTAATGAGCTCTGGCGCCCTCTTCTGGTCTATAGGCATATGTGCAGGCAGAACACTGTATACATAATAAATAATAAATAAATAAATACATCTTTAAAAACAAATAAACAGTTATGGTCCATTTTCAGCCTGAGATGTGCTTAGCGTCCACCAGAGATACAGATAGGCGGGGAGAGGAGGTGCTAAGTCCCTCTGTCCCCAGCTAGTGGCGTGGCCCTGCTTATCTTAGAGCGCTGAGAGGTGGGAAGTTACAGGCCGTCAGCTCTGTGACTGAGCCCACATCAGAGAAGGGGGCGGTCTCAGGTCCAAATTATTCACTAGCTAAGGCTTTACATCCCAAGTCAACGGGGTGTGGAATATGGGGCAGGGGGCAAGCCCTGGTCTATGGGAAGGAGAACAGGAACGTCTCATGATCTGGGGGACTTTTAAAAATCTTGCGGGGGAGTGGTGTCCCATGCCTTTAATCCCAGCACACAGGGGGCAGAGGCAGGTGGATCTCTGTGAGTTCGAGGCCAGCCTGGTCTACAGACCTAGTTCCAGGACAGCCAGGGCTACATAGAAAAACCTTGTCTTGGAAAAAGAAAGAAAACAAAAACAAAAAAACATGATCTTGCACCAAATCAGCACAGTGGCCATTTTCGACTTTTCTCTCTGCTGGTGTCCCTTTCTGCACAATGATGGACAGCTGCTTCACGCCCACGGCTCTCTGGGGTTTGCTTGTCTAACTTCCGCCTATGGATATTATATGTACACATATTACAGACTGATAAGGATCCACACGTCTGTAAGCATTTGCTGCATTGATAGGCCTTTAGCACAGTGTGTACAATGAAGAATAAAACATTTGGACTTCAAGTTGCAGGGAGATTGAATATAGCATGTTTCATGGACTGGAAGAAAACGGGTGTTTTTGTCTTTAAATTCGTCTGTCACTGACACCTTAATCTGAATAGTTCTGCTAAGCATTGATATGATAGAAGGAAACTCAAACTATTTCTTAATTGCTTTTTGCTGTTTGGATGCTATCTCAGGATCCCACTGCTTTGACAAAACACCACGACCAAAAAGCAAGGTGGGGAGGAAAGAGTTTATTTGGCTTACATTTCCATATTGCTGTTTATCGTGAAAGGAAGTCAGGCCAGGAACTGAAACAGGGCAGGAATCTGGAGGCAGGAGCCTTTCCATCTCTCCCTCCCTCCTGACACCATTGCTGTATTTGTCTCCAGCGCCCCAGCCTCCATGGTCTCCTTTGACACAGTACTCCTGCCGCCAGAGCTGCCCTTGGAAGCGCTCGCTCCCCGGGGGTTCCCAGGGGCACGTGGATTTTGTCCCAGGGCTAGCAACATCTCTGAACTGTTGCTATCTCGGGTGTGGGGAGGAGTGCAGGTTGCGTCTCTCTCTGGGCTTCTAAGCAGGAACGGCTGACGGTCACCTATGGGAAGAGAGGCAGTGTCCTCCGCAGAGCAGCTGTGGGGAGGATGGTGGGTCCCCCTGAGTGGCTCATGCCAGCCTCCTCTGGGTCCTGGTGTGTCAGGGTGTCTACTTCACAGTGGTCCTTGTGTGGCTCTCCCCACCGTGTTCCTGTGGGGCCTTTGTCGGGTTCTTCGGCATGTTTTCTAGGTTACTTTGGCTTGCAATAGCCAAATAGCAATGCAGGCATGCATGTGTATGTGCATATGAATGTGTGTGTGTGTGTGTACAAATGTTTCTTGTCTGTGGGGGTGAAGGCTGGCACCTCCTACTCTGCTGTCTTGGTGGCCTGCAAGTGGTTTTCTACAGGCTGAGAGAGTGGTACCAGCATTGCAAGGGGTAGGAACGAGTTATGTTTTCCACAGCTCTTCCCAGGATCCTTTGCTCCCTCACTTGCTTGATCATCGGTGATGAATTCATTGCTGATCTTAGGGCTATCCTTGGTCAGAACTGAGGACAATTCCCTCCAGAGATGATGGGTTTTACCCTTTGCCAGTGGCCAATGGAAGCACACTGGGGTCTCTCAGACCCACAGGCAGGCTTGCCGTCACTGCTGGATGAATTCTGAGCTCAGTGCCCTTTCCTCGTTTCCAGACCCACAGCTCTGGGGCACAGCCACCATCTGTCCTTGTGCCAGCCTGTGCCCCGTGGCTGCCTGTTGCTCAGCCTTCAGCTCTTTCCATGCCCATTTCTAAGGCGGGTGCTCTGTGCAGGCTGTAATTCTGCAGAGTGTCTGAGGTACCATTTGCTTCTTATTGTTTGTGTGTATAACTCTGTCTCACCCTGGGAGTAGTGTGGTCCGTGGCCACGCTGAGCTGTCCTCTTCCTTGATAATCACGGGAACAACCGTCAGGGCTTGGTAAATCATCTTTCAGGTTTAGAAAGTCTCTTTCTACTCTCATTTGATTTTTTAAATTCTCCAACTTGCCACGTTAACCGGTCTCCATCACTGCCTTAATGCAGACACATCTGTTTTCTTGGAATAAGAACTATATGATGATAGTGTGAAATTAAACATAAAAAATTTCTATCAGTGTTTTGCTTGTATGTATGTATGTATGTATGTATGTATGTATGTCCACCATGTGCATGCAGTGCCCACGGAGGTCAGTAGAGGGTGTCACAGCCCCTGGAACTGGAGTTACAAGTGGTTGTGAGTCATCATGTCAATGCTGGGACTTGAACCTGGGTCCTCCGGAAGAGCAGCCAATGCTCTTAACAACTGAGCCATCTCTCCAGCCACAGTAGTGTAGATTTTTTAAAGTGCATATTTGAGTAAATATTTTACTCCCCCGTTTCCCCTTCTAAAGAAATTGAAACAGTTCATCCCGATCCACAATGACTTGAGGAAGTTTTACTGTTTGGGATGTGTTGACATCATAGCTCAGTGGAGGGAACTTCCCAGGTTTTCTTGGTCTGGACTACTTTGACTAAGAAATAGTATCTGTAGGGCTATCGGGATGGCTCAGTGGTTAAGAGCACTTCCTGCTCTTGGAGAGGACCCACATGTGGAGAGGTTTGATCCACATGATGGTTCACAGCCATCTGCAAGTCTGGTTCAGGGAATCTGACGCCCTCTTCTGGCCTCTGTGGGCACTGCATGCACATGGTGTATTTACATCCACACAGGCAGAACACCCACAGACACAAACAAACCAAAAGAAATATTATTCTTACGTTTGTGTGAGCTAGGGCTAGTTTGTAAACAACCCGGGCTCAGGGCACTTTTACAGGGCTTTGCCATCCTTCAGGGCATTTTAAACATTAGAAGTAATTTGGAGTTTTTCTTCTGCAATCCACAAACCTAAGTAATTCAGGACAATTTTCTCTTTAGAGACAAGAAAAGCTGGAGAATAGAAATCTGCTTCAAGGTATTGGGAGACTTAAAGAGACAGTGAGCAAGCATGGAACTGGAATTTTGGAGGACTGAGGAGCAGGTTGGGTGCCTTTTCCCAGAGAATACCAGTTCTCTGTGGTGGGTGCTCTGAGGTTCGATGACGCTGTCTAGAAGGTGTTATGTCTTTTATAGTCTGTTTTTAAAAATAGTTTAATCTCTATCTAGATTCTTTTTTTTTGGCAGTTAGACACACATTTCTTTTACTTTTCCTGTGTGTGTGTGTGTGTGTGTGCATGTGTGTGTGTGTGTGCTTGTGTGTGTGTGCATGTGTGTGTAAGTCAGAGGTAAATGAGAGTGAATTCCTCTTGTTAGCCTCTAACTTGTGCTTCCTTTCTTTGCTATTGCATCCAGAGAGAATAACTCCACCCAGAAAGCGAGTGTGGGTGTAGGTGGGGCTAGAGATCTCTGCCCCCCGCTTTTTTTTTTTTTTTTGAGACTGGTCCTCCTCTCTATATAGTCTTGAATCTCACTCTGTAGCCCAGGCTGGCCTCAAACTCACAGAGATCCGCCTACCTCTGCCTCCTAAGATGAAAGGAGTGCACCACCAGGCCCAGCTAGTGCGCCTGTTCCAGTGTGGAGGAAATTTCAGGGACAGAGGGTGAGGACGGAGTTGTGGGACACAGGGCACGAGAGAAGAACTGCCCAGACGCATGCTCTTACAAATGCATCCTTCACAGAGCTGTGGACTTGGGTCGTCCATTCAGGAGGAGGAATCATTTCTTTACCAGCCAGTGCCCAAGTCAGATTAAAGGATCACCCCATGGGTATCAGTTCCCTTGTGTATCAAGAGGATGGGCCTTTTGTTACTCCTTAGTATTGGGAAAGCCTGGGGTAGGAGGCAAGTCGGGTCCAGCACAGGCCTGAGGTGACATGAGGTGAGTTACACTGGAGTGGTCAGGTGACACCCGCTTGTGACTAGGACAGTTGTGACAGCTGAAACAGGTCAGGCAGCTGCTTAGGGCCATGTGGTGGGATTGTGTTCCCCAAAATATTGTGCACCCTAATAAACTTATCTGGGGTCAGAGGACAGAACAGCCACTAGATAGACATAGAAGCCAGAAAATGGTGGCACACACGCCTTTAATCCTATCACTTGGGAGGCAGAGATCCATTCGGATCTCTGTGAGTTCAAAGCCACACTGCAAACAGCCAGGCATGGTGACTCACACCTTTAATCTCAGGAAGCGAGGGCAGAAAGCAGAAAGGTATATAAGGCATGAAAACCAGGAACTAGTTTGGTTAAGCTTTTAGCAGCAGTTCAGCTGAGATCCATTCTGGATGAGGACTCAAAGGCTTCCAGCCTGAGGAAAAAGGATCAGCTGAGGAATTGGCAAGGTGAGGTGGTTGTGGCTTGTTCTGCTTCTCTGATCTTCCAGCATTCACCCCAATACCTTGCTTCAGGTTTATTTTCATTAATAAGACCTCTTAAGATTCGTGCTACAGGGCCAGATGCTTGTGTTTCTCCAAAGGCCACACACTGAAGCCTTAACCTGTGATGGAAGGTAATTAGTTTTAGATAAAGTTGAGTGGACGGAGCCCCATCCTATGATTAGTGCCCTTCTAGGAAGAGGCAGAGACTCAAGTTCCCCCTCTCTGTCATGGAAGGGAGCAACAAGAAGCTGGCTACTCTCAGAGAACGAGGAGCCTGGCACTGTGATCTGGGACTTTTCAGCCTTCAGGATGGCGAGGAATTAGCCTCAGCGCTGAGCAAGCAACCTGAGGTACGGCAGACATGGCCAGTGGCAGGAAGGCAGAGAAACCAAGTCTGTGGTGAGGTTTCACAGGTGCGAGCTTCAGCCACACCTCCTTCTGCCCATTGCTTCCGGATCTCTGCCCAAATCCTCAGCCTTGTTTACTGTCTCTATGAACAAAGAGTGCATGCTTATTTGAGATCTATAGATGATAATTCCAATGTGTGAGTGCCTGTAGGACTTCTACTATTATGTCTGTTTCCCCACATGTCTCGCCTCTCGGGGTAGTTCCTGGCTGACAGGCCTTGTGTTTAGCGTAGAAACCCTTCAAGATGTAGGAGGAAGTCTTCTCCTAGCTGTGAGCCACGCTTACCCTGCCAGCCACCAGAGGTTGCCAGAGCTCCATCATTGCCGGAATCCTACTGCGGCAAAAGCGAGATTATTCAAAGGTAGAATTTTCTCTCCCATTGTGACTAAACCTGTGGACAAGCTTCTGCATCACGCCCACACCAACATCCTGCGTCGCCACCAAGCTGCGCCCTCTTGCCCTTATGTACAGAGCTGGGTTTTAAGCAGAAATGAAGTCAGAGGCACAGAAAAATATCATCCAAGATTACGTAAAGATACTTTCAGACACATAGAAATTCAGAAATAGAATCTGGCATAGGAAGCAGCACATTAAAAAAATATCAAATGTCATTGTTCAGGCGAAAGGGTGAACTCGGATGGAAGCAGAGAGGCAGGAAGGATGGAGAGTGACGTCCATGACGATGACGATGAGGACAGTAGCTTGTGCTCAGGCTGAGTCAGTGTTTACATCCATAACAATGTCTTGGGTTAAGAATATGGGGCGGGGGGCCTCAGCTGATACAGTGTTTGCTGCCTAAACATGGGGGTCTGAGTTCGGATACCAAGCACCTGCTTAAAGCCTGAGTGCCTGTCTGGGGCTGGGGAAGAATCCTCCCTCAGGCAGGCACTCAGTGCTCAGTGCTCAGTGCTCAGTGCTCAGGCGGAGCCCATCCTGCCAGTTGTATCAGAACCTCTCAGAGGTTCAGCAGGGCCATGGGGAGAGCAGGCATGATCTCTGTAGTGTGTCGGGGGTGATTAGTCTATACTGAACACTGCTGCAGCCTTGAGGAAGACTCAAAAGGAGACCACAGTATTTATTTATTTCTTTTTTTTCTCTTTTTTTTTTTTTTTTTTTTTTTTTTGGTTTTTCGAGACAGGGTTTCTCTGTGTAGCTTTGCGCCTTTCCTGGGACTCACTTGGTAGCCCAGGCTGGCCTCAAACTCACAGAGATCCGCCTGGCTCTGCCTCCCCAGTGCTGGGATTAAAGGCGTGCGCCACCACCGCCCGGCCTATTTTTATCTATTTATTTATTGGTTGTTTCGAGACAGGGTTTCTTTGTGTAGCTCTGGCTGCCCTGGAACTCGCTCTGTAGACCAGGCTGACCTCGAACTCACAGAGATCCACCTGCCTCTGTCTCTTGTGTGCTGGGACTAAAGGTGTGCGCCACCATTGTCTGGCTGTTTTATTTTAATTTTTAAATGATGTTTATCTCTGTCTGTGCAAGTAAAGGCAGTGCCTACAGAGGCCAGAAGAGGGCGTCAGGTCCTCTGGTGTTGGACTTAGAGGCAGTGGTGAGGTGTTTGACGTGGGTACTGGGAACTAAACTCAGGTCCTACAGAAGAGCAGCAAGTGCTCTTAACCATTGAGCCACCTCTCCAGCTCTGACCATGGTATTTATGAGGACCTTTCCATAGAGCCTTAGAAAAATAGTTTCAAATGATAGAAATTCCAGAGTGCCCAGGGCCCACTAGGGTAGACCCAGAGTGCTTGTTGTCTAAGCAAAAGTTACCATACGTGTAAGCCGAGGGATAAACACAAGCTGTCATCAAGAGGAATGTCACCTGATAGAAACCAACCCAGAACTGATTTTGGATGCTAGAATTCGTAGCTGGGAGGCTGAAGCCATCTTTAGAACTGTTCTGATATGCTTGGAAGGACAGGGAGAAGAAACATGGAGGGTTGGAGTGACAGAAGTCAATACTGTGTCAAGCCACAACTAATGGGCATTAACAGAAGTTCAGACAGAAGGACAGATTAGGGGATGTGAAGACTCACCAGCAGAAGCCACAGAGAAAAGAGTGCCGTGATCTGGCAGGAAGTGCTGTGCCTCAGTCTCCCTACCTGTGTAACAACTGCATTGGCAGAATCTTCTGGGTGCCCCTGCACTGGAGCTCTGGAGCATGCTGAAGGCTTGTAGCTTCCAGAGGAAAGCTTAGATGGCAAAGGAGAATTTCAGTTAATTTTTTTTTTTTTCAGTCGCGGCTCTGAGCATAGTGGCGTGTGTTCCTACTGGCAGGCAGTTGTTCAAAAATGTCAACAGTAGCTTGAAAGTGACTTGCAATAGTGAGGGTGGACCCCAAAATCCTTCCCTCCAAATATCAAGAGATGTGCTTGGAGTCAGGGCTGCTCCTGAGTTCAGAGACGCTAAGAGGTGGCAGCCACTGTTCCGCACATGCCTGCCATGTGGCCATCTCTTTCCCTACAGCTGAGGTGACTGGCATGTACTTTCTCCTTTTTTATCTTCCTCCCCTCTATGGGAGGCAAACATTAAAGATTAAGGGATTCAAAGATGATGATGGATGGAGAAGATGATACAGTGGTTACACATGCTGAGTGGAAGTCATAGGCTTAGAAAAACTCGAGGAGATTCTAAGTTTATACCCCAGGCTGGATCCTAGGCACAGGGAGAGCCCACAGCAATTGAAAATTAAACAATGAAAAAATAAAACCCTCCATAAAAACATAAAAAAAACAAAAATGAAGCAAAAAGCAGAGACAATAGCGATGTCCAGCCACGACAGGGAAGAGGATCTGACTTCTAGAAACTGCAACAGTAGGAAATCAAATCAGTAAGAAAATATGACTGTTTTCAGAGAAAAGAATCAGCAGATGTTCCCTGAAAGGGATTTGGTGCCAGATCTAGTAGACAAGAACTTTAAAACAGTCAGAAATACTCTTATATTACTAAAGGAAGATGTGGAAAAGTCAAGAAAATGGCAAGTGAACAAAACTGAAAAGAAACTAAACAGAAATTCTTCACCTGAAAAACCCAATACTTAAATAAAAATTCATGATTTGCAAAGTGTAATTTTATGGCATTTTTTTTTAATGGACAGAGGTGGGATGAAACTATAAAGGAGTGGAGGTTTGGGGGCTGGAGAGATGGCTGGTCTTGCTGCTCTTGCAGAAGACCCAGCACCCAGATGGCTGACAACTATCTGTAACTCCAGTTCCTGTGTGTGTCTCCCTCTTCTGGCCTCTGAAGGCACTACAGTCAGGTGGTGCACATACACATGTGCAGACATACACTAATACACATACAATAAAATACATAGATCTTAACAAAAGGGCTGGAGGTTTTATAAGTTCTTGAAGTTAATTTGGTATAAATTCAAGTCAGACAATGTAACTTTAGAGTGTTAATCATAGTCTCCATGTTAACCACTAAGAAGACAGCCAAAGAATACACACAAAATGAAATGAGAGTTTAAATGCTTCAGTCTAAACAGTTAAACACAGCAGAACTCACCAGTACAGGAAGGGACAGAGAAGCTGCAAGGCACACACAGAAAATGAACAGTAGCAACAGAAGGAGCCTCCCTCCTTCTCCCTGGTTACTTTAAAACTAAACTCCCCAGCGAAGAGATAGAGATCGCCCTTAACAGGCTAAACCCCCAAGCTAAACAACCCCACTCATGTGGGACCAAGGTTGACGGTTCTTTTCTTTCAGCATTTGAAAAGTGTGGTCCTCCCTTCAGGCTCCAGTAATGGCTTGCCGCCTCCAGATCTCTTCTTCGCCTTTAGTTTTCTGAAGTTTGACTGTGATGTGTCTTGGCGTTGATTTCTCCAGGTTGCTTATTTCTGGAGTTTGCTCAGCTTCTTTGTAGGCTTGTGTTTTGTCCGACTTGAGAAAACACTGCCATTTCTTCAAACACCTTTTCGGCACCACTGCCCTTCTCTGTTTCTTCTGGGACTTTGAAGATCAGACAGAACCTTAGGTCTTCTGATATCATTGAACGACAGCCTTCCAAAATTTCATCAACTTTGTCCTGTTTTATCTGTTCAGACTCATCGATCCCGTGGGTTTTCGTCTTCCAGTCCTCTGATTCTTTCCTTTGTTCCTTTGTTGTGTGGTTAATTTCATTTTCAGCGAGTTCTTAAATTTTGGCTATTACTCCGTTTAGCTGCAATTTCTCCATTTGTTTCTTTGTATGTTTTTATTGGATATTTTCCGTGTTTTCATCAATTTCAAATGTGCCTGTAACTGCTCTCTGGGTGGAACTGCTTCAGATCCTTTTTATAGAATTCCGACATGTGAGACATCTCTGTGCTAGCCTTTTCATTCCAGTACCCGCGATGTAAGATCCTAGATGCAAAATCCTCAATGAAATCCGAGTAAGCTGAATTAAATGTCACATCAAAGATATGATAATAACATGCCCAAGTGGAGTTTGCTTCTGATATTCAATATTGCTTTCATATATGCAAAATAATAAGTGTGAGGCAAACATTAATTGAGTAAAAGATTAAAACTACATGTATTATTTCTGTACATGAAGAAAAAGCATTTGGAAAAGATTAATATCCTTCCTTGACTAAAAATAAAAAATTGATTGTTGACACAAAAGTTACAATTCTGACATCAAAAGAGATAAGAGGAAATTTGTTTCAGAACTGAATAGGTGTGATCATGGCTTGCATGGTGATTTTAAGGAGAATGGCTCCCATAGGTTCATAAGTTTGAATGCTTGGTCCTCAGTTGGTGGAACTGTTTGGGAAGGATTAGGAGGTGTG